>NC_047535.1:18281320-18895070 GCF_012275295.1 Melopsittacus undulatus
TTTCCTACTATTAATTTCTGACCGAAAACCAAAGTAATTATTTTAATCACTTGTAAATTATGCAGTCTGATAGGAGGGGGCAAAGTCAGTTATTGTACATGGATAAATTCACCATTGGTGAGAGTGCTGGGACTCAGATGCTTGCATTTGAATGAAAATAAACTGTGTGCCAAATATCTGTGGTGTTTTTACAGAAAAAAAATGTACTTTCAGTACACTTACTTTTGCTGTGTTTCCCCTGCTTTCACTTTTATTGTCTTCACTATAAGTCCTGGTTGACGGGTGCCTTTTGTCCATGTCATTATGGTTTGAACTGTGTCCCAGAGATTTTCCCAAACTGCAGTTCCTTCCCATTTTAACTTGATCATTATTACCTCACCAATATCAGTATCCAGGGTGATGAGAAAAGAGTAGGTTTTATTCCCATTTATACTTTCAGCTCTGCAGAAAACAAAACCAGACAAATGCTGTCTTAATTATTACGGTTAAGGTGAAAAAAAATCCAAACGATTAGCTTGCTCTTCTCTTTAAAACCAAAGAAGGAACTATGTTTCCTCCTCCTTCTCCAAAAGGGACCCTTACTGTCTCTAGGATACTCTTCCTCCAGGTGCATAAAGTGGCAAAATATGACAACATGCTGAAAAAGAAGAAGTGGGAGAAGCCTGAACAGCTGGTGAAGCAGTTGGGGTTTCTGACAACAAAAGGTGTCCCATAATAGCATCTACATTGTATCTTTTGTCTGCTAAAGCAAATGTTGACCCACTCTGTTGCCTTCGCTTTTGTTAATGCATATGGTGTCTATCATAAGAAATATCCAAAATTATTTACCTTAATTACAGCTGCTTATTTATTTGTGTTTTAATTTATTAGATCTCCCTCTGTTACCCATGCAATGGACCAAACATAAGTGGACAGGATACTTCGCGTTCAGGGAAACTTCCAAGATTACTAAGTTTGGTTTATAGAGATCTTTCGTGCAAAACCAGTAAGAACATTATAAAAGTTTTGCAATTTTTAGGGAACATGGGTGAAGAGAAGACAATTTCCAGTTCATCTTCACTTACCTGTACTAAACCATTTCACACATAGCAATTTACATACATGAGAGTGTAATAAATTGGCACCTTCTTTCTCATTTGTACAGTGATGTGTAATATTAATACTCACAGTGTGATGGGCAAGTTTTTAGCATCCTCCTTAGTGCCGGTCAGAGACATGGTAAAAGTTGGCTCTAACTGCTTTCCTGGGATTTCATTGATGAAGTGGATCTTGAACTGATAATGATAGACTGTAGAAAAGAAGAATTTGCAAAGTGATGAAGTTAATAGTCAAAGAAGCAATAGATTTCTCAGGCAAAATAAAATTTCATTGATACTGTATTTTATCTTTTAGATAGATGTATTGCGATGAAATCTTTTTTTTTTTTTGTGATTGTTGCTGTGCTGTATAATTCCTTAGAGTCTGAAGATCTGTTGCTCTGTTTAAAAGGATGGAGAAAAAAGGAAAAAGGTAACCTGCTTGAGTTGCCTCTGTAGATAAAACATTCTTCCATGGGAAATATTTCAGCTTTTCTTAAGTTTAGTTGTTAGAATTTCTGGCAAGCCCTCTGTGTAATCACCAGACAAATTCTTATGACTGGACATAGCTAAAGATGTATGACACAGACTGAAGAATTTACACAAGGTAGTCAGGCCTTTTCACTGATCAGCTGGAAAGCTGTCCTGTGAAACAGATGACTCGCAAACTTTCTTTGACTGCATAATAATACATTGTGCTTAACATGCATATGTTAACAATGTGACTTTGTTCAAGCACATTACTGTAAGAAACATATCATTAATACTTCGAGATTTGGTGGGTTTCTAGAAGAACAGTGTTTAGGGAAGTCTTTGATCTAAATATTGTCAGAATGAAGAATTAATCTTCAGTGTACTGATTGTGAGCAGCTTGACATCAGCAAATCATAAAAAAACCCAAACAAACCCCAACAACCAATTCCTGGGAATTAGAGGCCATGTGCACACAGATAGTATCAGCTAGATCTGAATGTTCAGAACTCTTCTGTCTGGTGATTCTACCAGCAACCTTCTGACAAAACTGATAGATTTAGGTGTTAAGGAAGAAAACCTTAAGTAACTTCTATTAACAAAGATCACAGCGTATTTGAAAGAATTAAAGGTGTTTGTATTTATCTTTGCAATCTGGTCAAAGTATGCATGGGAAACTGTCCTCAAAATATTATTGCACACTAGTTTTTGAGCAGAAAAATGCTCTTTGCTCATTTCTTCTCCTCACCCACTTCAGGCTTCGCCACATCTGAGAGTGGATCCACCATACTGCTAAGCGTCATCTTTTTATGTATGTGCACAGATCAATTTGTTTTGTGTGTGTGTAGCTCTCTGTTCACAATTGAAGGCATTTGCTGGAAAAGCTGTAATTTTTTGTGTTGTTTCCCAGTTAATGTATTTCAGTGAACAATGTATTTTCTCTAGAAAAGATGCCAGAAAACAAAATGGCTGATTCTTTGCTGCAAGCCTGATGAAGACAAAGCAGGCAGAGGCTTGTTTATAGGTCACTTTTATTACTAAACTGTCTTTCCTGAGTTTTCCCTCAATGTAAAAATTTATTATTCTAGTGTATGTTCTGATAAAGCCCAGGCTTTTGCTGTAGTTATGGTACTCACTTTAAGGGAAAAAGGAGAGCACATTCACATAAAAACTCTGACTCAGGGTCCCATCAGAGCTTTATTATAAATGTTAACGTCTTTGTAACAAATGTTTTCTGTTTGAACTGGATTAAAGTGCACTCCAGAATATAATGCCATTAACTTGAAAAATAAAACATCAGATTTTGTGAAGGAGGACTGTGAAGGATAATGCTGATTTTTCTGAAATTTCTTCTGCTTGGGCTTTTCATGTGATCTTCAAAATTATTTTTTTTTAACAGCATTACAAAGATGACTTTGTCTGCACCCTCCCACAGTTGCTGCCTTGTTTTGGAACCTTTGTGAAAGGAGGCTATTGTCTGGAGCACCAGTATCTGTGTATGCGACAGGGATGGTTTTTTTGAAGCAAAACAGTTCCAGGCATCAAAATGCAACATATTTAAATTGAAATCAAAGCCAACAAGACACAGATATTTTACCACAAGCTGAAACTACCTCCGTGTCCAAAGAAGGCAACACAGGGATAGTGTTTCTGTGCCCGGGCGTGGTGCCCTCAGAGCAATTCACCTTCCTTGCTCTGAGGGTGACCTGACTGTACTGCAGCAAGCTCACACTGGGAGCTAGGCACGGCCGATGGAATTTTAAAATGTACTTAAAGTCGCTTCCTGAGGCGTTTTTAAAAGTATAAGACGAGATCCAGCAGATTCAGCTGCTTTGAGTATCCTTGAGGGCTGAGGAGACCCCTCTGGAGTCATCACTTGAGTACTTCACAGCTGCATTAGTGGAAGACTTCAAAATTATTTTAAAAGTACCCGAATTCGTGTGTTGTTTTTTTTTTAACCTGTGCTATTGCAGCTGAGTACCAGGCACTGTGAGGAAGCAAGATGTGTAATGCAAGCAACATTTTTAAGCGTTTTCCCTCAGGACTGGAAAGCCCCTCAGTGTCCATGCCGGGGCGCACTGCTGACATTCAAAATGCTTCCCCAAGCCCAGCATCTTGGGTAAGGGACAAGCGGGCTGACTCGCTCCAGGAGAGAAGCATCCGCTTTCTGGCTGTGCCAGGCACAACGGGCCAGTGAGTGCAGTGGTGCGGGGCCTCCATGGCTGCTGGGGGAGCCTGGGGGCAGGCAGGGCCCTGGTGCTGCCGTGCTGAGGGGAGGGTAGGGCTGTGGTGCAGTGTGTGCCTGGGCGCGCAGTGAGGAGGTGGGAACTGCTCACAAGCCTCCTCCGTCTGTGGTGGCCCGCGGCCCTCAGCGGGGCTCCTGCCTGGGCTGTGCCCTGCGCTGCTCGCCGTTTGCCGCCTCGGCAGCCGGGGAAGGAGGTAGTGAGGAGAACACCATGCACCAGAAGTACCTGCACGGAAAGAGCCTTGGAAGAAGTGTGTCCCTGCCATTCATCTCGCACAGTCCTGCTTGTTCTTGCTTGAAATGAACGCAAACCTTTCCACTAGGAGGTGAAAGTCTGCTCATCAGCAGCACTTGTCTTCAGTCTCTGACAGCTGAGGCACAATCAGCCTACAGCCAGGCCTGCACCATTTTGTAATGGAGGCTGGCAGACAGGCCACATTTCCCTGTCACAGTGCTTCCCTTCTGGTAATATTGCAGGAAGACACACTGATTGTCTGAGTGTTGAAAATTGTCATTTTGTGATCTTGATAATGTAATTTAATGGACTTAAAGTCACAGTTTTAGTACTACGGTTCTGCCCTGTAAAAGTCCATGTTCTGTTTTCTGTCCGTTGTTTGAAAAGTAACATGTCACCTTGCAGGCTAATTGCAGATAAAATTTGGGCATACTTGGAACAGGCTGTTTTAGAGGCCTCCCAAAGCAATCCTGCTGTTTTTTCGGCTTGACTGTATGCCTGCATATCTGATCACAAATTCACACAGGCCAGTTGCAAGAACTTCCTGTAGATCAAGGACCCAAACCATCCCCAAGGCCTCAGATCCACAGTTAGCCAGCCTGTGGCGAGTATGCAGTATGCTTTTCCCCACAGAAACATTGTCAGGATCTTGATGAAAGGGCATCAACATGGCCTGTGGGGATCCTTAGTTATCTCAGCAAATTGATTATTCCCATGGATTTTTATAAGCTTTAATAAATGAGTAAGCAGGATCCCAAAGTTCAGGCTCATTTTCACATTCTGTGATCAATCTGGACAGTGTAACAAGTATTCGCACAAACCTTTGAAAGGCATACGAGCTCTTGTTTTCAGAAAGAGACGTCTACTTTTTGGGAGCCGCTCCTCCCTGATGTTGTAGCCCAGTGTGTTGCACCGGTTCTTTCTACAGCTGAGACACATTCCCTTGTTGAAAGTGTTGATGTCATTGCACCAGTATGCTGTGCTCTGCTTGTCATTGTGAAGCAGAGAGTCGATGAACAAATGAACTGACCTCTCATGAGCACATTTCACAGTTTGAGCAATGCCTGAAAAATGCAAACAACAAAATTTTTCATGCCCTTGTGTGTCTTTCCTCTTCCTTGTTCACACATTTCAACTGCAGAGGAGTACAGTAACCAGCTGTAAGCAATACGTTATTGTTCCCCCCATGCCCTTTTACTACCCTTCACATAATTATTTTATCTTTCTCCCCACCCTCCACATTTTACATCAAGATTTTGCCTCAGAAATCATAGATTGTAGCAACTTTACTTTTAGGATCGTTCAAAAATAGTTTGGCTGAAGCCACGTGATAATAAAATTGCATAATTTGCTTAAACTTCTCTAGGCTGTTTAAGACTGTAAATATGAACCTTGATTTCATTGCCCTGGCTGTTACAGTCAATATGAAATACAATTTAAGGCTATATGCAGTCTTTCAGATCATGCCACATTAGAGGTAGCTGTCCCATTCTGAATGGTTGAACAGTGTTGTCTGCTGGATGCTTAGACACTAATGTCATCTTTTGTCCCTATCAGAGTGACAAACTCTCATGTTGAATTGAATTTTGTTTTCAGGTACTACTGAGGGGAAATGACAAAAATAAGTATTAAAAACATTAAAATATTAAATACATAGATCTGATTTTATGAGAGGTAACTTTTTCTTGTGTCATCAAATTACAAAAGTTTCCTTCTGTGTAATTTAGATATATCATGATGGACTGTTTTTATGTTTTTTTTACTGATAAGCTTTCCAACTGATGCTTGGTTTCACATTTGTTATGAATTAGGTGGCATCAAGTCTACTCTTAGTGTGTTGATAGTTGCATCAGTACCTTATCTTTTTCAATATGTTGTATCAGTTTCTCTATATGTTTATGTTTAGGTACATTGGAAATAAGCTTCAATATGTAAAACCCAGCCTTAAACACTGGCAGTCAAGTCCTAGAGAGAGCCTCATCTGCATCTGAAGGACATGGAGTTGGGAAAAGGTGAACTAAGGAGGTGAGTAGTACAACCCTGTCTTTTATTTGATTTGAAATAATTAATTGCACGCTAGATTAATCTGGCTTAATTAGAATAATTTTTCTCATTTCCTCTACTGCTAAAACAAATACCTTTGAAATTATTCAGAAGTGCTTGACAGCAGGATGCTTGTGGCCTCATTTTCTGAAGTGCTAGGCAGCCAGATTTCTTACTGGAGTCAGTAAGAACACTTTGAACTCAATACATGTAAAAATCAGACAACCAAATTTTAGAAAATAAATTTCTTGCTTATAATGGAAGGTAATACTCCCACTAGATACTGTTTAAGACCAAAGAGATCTATAAAGTTTCACAAAGATACCATCAGTGCAGCTTCAATGCTTCTTCCTATTTTGTGCCATTGGTTCTTACCAGTGATTCCGTATTCTGCAATGTGGTTATACACATGCATGATGTGACAGCCAGGCTGAAAGGTTCCTCCATTGGGGTAAAAGTCGAAATGAGCCACAGGCTGCTTGATGCCAACACTGAGACCCATGTGCTGTTTAGTGAATGTATGAATTGCATCTACAAAGTTTGCATCATCTGGAGATAACCGGTCTGTTGGTGACATGCCTTCAAACAAGGGACCAGCGGGGTCAAGGCCTGCAATAAATGCAAATAATTAGGTTGTGATGTAGTGCAGGTAGGCTGTTCTTTTACTGTTGTGAGAAAAGCCTGTGATAAGTATTTTAAAAAAGACAGCACTGGTACTTTACAAGTCTTTCACCATAGAAACAACGCCAGGAACACTTGCCCTGCAGAGGGTACAAGATCACACCAGAAGGTAAACACAGGCACTGTAATAAGCAGTAACTGCTACATGGACAAGGACACAAGCCCAGAGATCGATTTGTTTGTTACAGACAAACCATGCTGCTCCTGCTTTATTACCTGAGGGATGTTTACTTAATTTTGTTTTCATATCTAGAGGTCATGCATTTCAGAGGCCCTTTTGAAGATACCAGTCCCACAAGGATGACTTTTAGCCCACACTTAGGACCTGAAACTTTAGAAAGCTTCACTTATTGCTTGAGAGACTGTATGTCTGCTAGTCACTTTTTCTAATAATTGTTCAGCTTAAAACCCTTCAAGGCAAGTTATTGCAGTATTTAGAAAAATAATACACCACTTAGGGAGTCATACTGACTTTTGGTATACAAGATGTTTTTGTATGGTGCTCTTTTTTGTTAGGAACTGATTTATGGAGAAAGACTGCCTGTGTAGCTTAAGGCTGCCTTCAATTTTGAGAACAAGCTTCTAAATTTGAGATTCTTCAGTTGGTATTATGGACTAACGTAGTTGCATAGATGTAACTGGACAAGACTATTGACACAGGCTACAAGCAGGCATGTCACCCTCAAAGCATGCAATTACTTTTATTTTTAATAACTTTTACACTATGAAATATTTGAGCTTCTTGTTACAAGTCTGAGTAATTTGTACTGAAGAATGCATATAGGTGTTACACAAAATATGTTTTAATGTGGTTAAATGTTCTCTACTTATTATTGAGGTTTGATATACTAAAATGCTTTGAACAAGCAGCACTGATGAACTGGAGTCCTTCAGTGTACATACAGGTGTAATATGTCACATAGTGTAAAATCGCCTTCTTGGCATGCAGGCACTGTCACAAGAGCTGTTGTATAAGGAACTGTGATATGTGGCAATGAATCCAAGATCAGAATTGGAACTTCAAACTAGTCATGTGTATTTGCCTGTGTGAAAACAATCAAGTGCTAACTTTGTTTAATTTAAGCATCTATTAGGGATACAACATATGGTGGTACTTCATTTTGAAAAGTGTTTAATTAATTTTCCTAATTCTTAATTTCTAAAGCAATGGGTTGAATCTTGTAAACTGTGGCAAATATTGCTATTCAACAGCTAAATGTTGATATGATATTGATACGTCAAATATCTGTGGAACTTAAATCCACTGACTGTTATATTTCTTAAAATGATGTCTCTTACCTGTTATTCTTCCAATCTTGTTTGTACCACTGATAAAACTTCCAGCAAATCCTGAAACATGAGCTCCTAGGCTGTACCCAATTAGATGAGCATTGCTCCTGGAAAATTGAATGGATTCCTGGAAGAGAGTGGCAGCTTGATTTAGATGCAGAAAATGTAAAATGTAGACAGTGAAATACTTTACTACAAGCTAAGAATACCATGAATTGCAACACAGGGAATGTGTATGTTCATGATGGAAGTCAAATGAGGTGTGTGGATCATGCACTGAATCTTTCCCCTGTCTGAATATTATTCCTTGCCTCCTTTTCATGCAGCAGGACAACACCACACATTTGAGCCCTGCTACTTACTTGCTGTTTTCTGGAAAATCATCAACGCAATTCCAGTTTCTGGAAAACCATCAACGTCAAAGCAGATGTTTGCTTTCTGCGTTTTCTTGAATAGTGCTGGAGACCAGTGGTCCCTTGCAGACTTGCCTGCAGCCTTTTCAATCTAGCCATGGCCACTGCTCCCTATGTAGTAGTTTTGGTAGCAGGAGTTTTGGTGCTGTTTGTTGCAAGTGGTGCAAAAGTGCATTGCCTTTTGTCTGCAGCGTTTGACTTTCCTATGACTATAAAATGCTTATCTGTCTTTTAACTTCAGTGTAAAACAATCCTGCATAGAAAGTGCCTTGTTTTTTTTTGCCTGAGACACTAGCACAAGCCAAAGTAGCAAAACATTGATCAGACACGCTGAGTGATACAGAAGTGGTATTTCTTTAATTGGTTTATACAAAACTAGATATTGGATATGAAACCAACCTACTGAAGCAGAGTCGGACTCAAGTCTGTCTTCCTACCTAATAAGTACTATCTAGATCTTCAGCATTTCATGTGAGCTGCAAGGCTCAAAGTTTTTCTGACTTGTAAAGAATTCCCCTACTAAATCTTGGAGTAAGAGCACTGAGATTTATTTTGATTTTATTCTTTATTAAAATGTTGCACAGCACTGCAGATTTTGTTACAGCCACTGAGAATATTCCAAATTCCTGCCAGCTTGTGGGCAGACAGAAGCATAACTATCTAGTTAGAATAGTTAGAATGAAGGGGTTTTTCACTGTTAAACTCCGGAGGGGTGCTTTTCAACAAAAGAAAGGTATACAGCTGAACACAGTTGAATGATGTGAAAATTTGTGGTATATTTAAATCCTAGAACATACCGTGGTACAAGAGAAACTACCTGCAGTGCTGGAGCAAGGAATTGTTTATTCAGACCTTGATTTGTTTGCTGACACTGGAGAAATCAGACTGTCTTTAATTGTTGACAATGCAGTGTGTCCTCCTGGGAACTGAACAAAGTCCACCATTTCATTCATTCAATAATTAAACAGCTTCAAAATACTACTTTAGGCTCAACTTAAACTACATTTGACCAAGAGCTAAGGTTTGTTTTAATGCCACAACAAAAAAAAAATAGTGACTCTGGCTCTTTTGCCTTCTCTTCTGTGCCTGTTGTGCCTAACTGGTCATGGTACCTGACAACTTCTTCTAGTCTTGCCATTCCTTTTGAAAGCAGCTTAGCCATTCAACAGTATTTACTACAAATCTTTTAGCTTTGCAGTGTATTTCCCTTTCATCTTAGGCCTCACCATATTCAAATTAATATATTTAAAAAGTCATTGTGAGGTCCAGAAGTATACTTTAATTTCAAATTAGGCAACTTAAATTAGTACTGGAGATAGAGGAAATAAGAGTTGCCTGGTTTGTATGAGTGATTCTCATTCTGGTGTTTGCTTTCTGCATTTTCTTGAATAGTGCTGGAGACCAGTGATCCCTTGCAGACTTGTCTGCAGCCTTTTCAATCTAGCCATGGCCACTGCTCCCTATGTAGTAGTTTTGATAACTAGTCACTATGTTAATATGGCTCTATACTCACTGCTCCTTCCCTGTCATCTTGTTTGTGTGGCGTGTCTGTCTGCTTGAAAGGTCTCCCTTTACATTCTGGATCTCTAAGCCATTATTTTAGAATAGTCTTTGAGGAGCTGAGGCAAAAATCAGACACGATTGGCATTCTTGAATTCTGCATTAAAAGCAGAAGATAAAAGCACAGATAACATACCCCATTTTACTGAATAACCCCTTCCAAATGATTATGTGTGTATGCTTTCAAAGTGTGGGACTCTCAGCTGTCTGGACACATGCTAACTGAAAAGCTAAAATAGCATGAAGCTCTCTCACCTCTAAAGATGTATAAAAATATTTTAATAAGCAAGAGCACTTGCTTTTTTTTCTCTTGCGTAATGGAAGTTTTATAAAGTCATGTGAAAGTTTATGGAAGAAAAACTTTCAATGTATTAAAGAAATATAAAGTATTGAACATCATTAATCAGCATAGTATTTCAGAAAGGTGGCAGAAGCATAAGAACAGATAAATAGGTCTTTTCCAGAGAAACATGTGTGGCTCTTACCTCCAGCCATTCCAGGAAATCTGCTATCTCCTGCCCTATGTAGCGTGTATTCTGTACAGCAATGGGATAGTGCTGGTGAGCAGATACAAGCCAGTCCGCAACAATCACATTAATTTGTTTTTGCTGAGACTTCAGAGCTGCTGCCATTTTCCAAATCCAACTTTCTAATATTCCATCCACCTGTTTTATTAAAAAAAGAACCAAACAAAAAGCACCTATTTTTACTGCAAAGCAGTCTCTGCCAAATAGTTCTTGTTATGAGCTCAAGGAAACAAAAGCCATAATACAAAGGAGAGTGTATGCTGATAACTAGATTTTGGGGGCTACAGCATGCTTCAGTGCTGAGAGTTTTGATTTTGGTGGACAAAAAAAAGAATATAGAATAAGTGTATAATAATTTGTCTTGTAGTATAAACTGTTATCAGTGAAATGATGTCCCAAAATATTTACACTCATCCTGAGATCATTGATTAAAAAGAAAGACAGAAATGCCCAGAATATTATTGATTTCATTCAAGAACAGATGTCCCTGTATATTTAAATTAAAAGGGCTGGAGAAGGAGGGAACCTGGAGGATTGCAGACCAGCAGGCATTTACTTATACAGCCATTCCATTCTGGGATATGGTGGACCAGAATTATTCAGAATTCATAGAATCATAGAATGATTTGGGTTGGAAAGGACCTTAAGATCACCCAGTCCCAATCCCCTGCCATGGGCATGGACACTTCAGACTAGACCATGTTGCCCAAAGCTCTGTCTAGCCTAGTCTTGAACACTGCCAGGGATGGAGCATTTACCACTTATTTGAACAACTTGTTCCAGTGGCTCACCACTCTCACAGTGAAGAACTTCTTCCTTTACATCTAACCTGAACTTCCCCTGTTTAAGCTTAAACCCATTACCCCTTGTCCTGTCACCTACAGTCCCTCATGATTGCTCTTGCCTCAATTTCCTCAACTGATAGAACATCCTTATCTCTTCTGGTGTTTTAATAGAATTTGGGAGTCTCACTTCTGGGTCTCCATACATGTTCCTCTAAGAGCCCGACATGTCTGCAGACTAAGTTAATATGAATAGCAGCAGCTGCAGTTGCATACATGGTTTGTCTTTGAGGAGGGTATAGATTTTGAGCAAATTCTGTTTTGGGAGATTTGGCTAATGTAATCTAGGGCAATATTTCATCCAAAGTCAGCTCTGCTGTTTTTTTTTGTCAGGGAAGTTCTATGTATCAAGGGTGTTTTTCAGAGTTTCTTTATGTATTTGCAGATGTGCAAAAAAGATCCATTTTGCTCCCTTGTTATGGTATGGGTTCTATGAGAATCAAGGATCTGTTTAAATGATGTTATTTCTTATCCTGCCTTTTGTTTCAGCAGCTGAGAAGCAGCTGATCAGAGGTCCCATTAGTACAGAAGTGCTAATGCTAGGCTTTTGAGAAAGGTTTTCATGATGGGGGATTTTTTTCTTTTTAACAGTTTAATTGGAAGCAGTTCAGTGATAATTCATTGACAGTGAAGGCTTCATTTTCAGTTGAAGGGGCTTAGTGAGAAGCTCTCTTTAAAGGTGTATTTGTGAGAACGATGTGGGGAGATTGTGTGCACTTTCCACTAAGTGTGTAAATATATGGCAATGAACATATCAGAGAAATGAACCTGGTATTTAGTCCTCTAGAAGCATAGTACATTAATTCAGCTTGTTTGAACTCTCTGCTTTAAATCGGGGCTGACCCTAATTCTTGGCATGGGACTCCCATAAGAAAAATTGCCTGTAGATTTCCTTCCAAATCCTGGTGGGGAATATCCTCTTTATATTATTTCTAGCTATGTTTGCTACCAGGGGAATCAACTGTCTTTCTAATCACAAGCTTTCTTCTGAAGTTACTTTTGGCAGAAGCATGAAGAGAAGGAAAGTATATCAAATTGCATGTAGTTTGAATGAAACATAAAATGTGAGTTCATACCGACCAGCCATGGACTATTATCACCAGAGGAAGAGAGGCATTGAAACTGCATTTATCAAGAGTCTCCAACTGATCATAAAAAATCCGACAGTCTTCTTTAGTTGCATCTGTATAGAGTCGAAATTTGGTTGCAAAGTTTTGGTGATCTTTCTTTGTCCTAGTGTGCTGACTCTGCGATTCCAGTGCCTCTGAAATGAGATTTGTAAGAATGGAAGAAGTTACTAGTGAAACACAGTTTATAAGACAGAGTAAACTAGTAAGATTGAAACTTTAGCTGTGTATAATTGCTGCCTGCTCTGGGTGGGCCTAAGCTGTACCTTTTGGGTCTAAAAAGTGGTTTCTTTCAAAATTTGAGATGGTCTAAATGTGCTTCCAAGTCCATCTATTTGAGCAGTAACAATTACATAGGAAATCTTGACCTCATAATATGTGCCCGTATAGAGTGCATAAGTATTTCAAGAACCCAGCACAGGTGTTGTGACTTTACAATGTTAGTGCTTGCTCAGGCAAGCACATTCATAGCCTATTAACTCTGCAGGGCATATCTTACTAATGTGCATTTGCTAGTAATTGTTGAGCAAGCTTCATTACACTAAAATAACCATTTTATTCAGGGTTATAACTCTGCTTGGAAACTTAGGTTACTGCTTAAAATGACATAACATATAATACATGATTCTTTTTCTCTAAAAAGGCAAGATGAAATGGTCTTGTTCCAGTTGCAGTGTTTTTGGTGGTTTTGTTTTTAGATGAAATAGCTTGATACATATAGGATAGCATTTTTGGAAATGTCTGTTAACTACCTGGGATGCTCTCTGTATTTAAGAAAGTAGGGGCAAAGTGAACTGTGTTCTCAT
Source organism: Melopsittacus undulatus (assembly GCF_012275295.1). Classification (NCBI taxonomy): domain Eukaryota; kingdom Metazoa; phylum Chordata; class Aves; order Psittaciformes; family Psittaculidae; genus Melopsittacus; species Melopsittacus undulatus. The sequence goes on from NC_047535.1 coordinate 18,294,637, forward strand.
TAACATTATGAGCTTAGAAGGAAAAAATTAAATATAGAGAAATTGCTTGAGTAAAGGAAAAGTAAAATAAAGCAGAAGCTTACAAAAACACATTGTGACATGCAGGCCTGGTGTTTCATTCTGATAAGACTTCAGACTCTTTTAGTTATCTGAAAATTATGTAATGAATTATTCCTAAACTAGAAAAAAAATGGACATTAGTAGAAGAAAAGTCAAGTTTTGATGGACTGGACAAATGAGAGGTTACAGTTGTTTGTATTGGAAAAGAAATTTTGAGTGGAGGGAGTTTACTATTGGAGTTCCTCAGCGACTGTTTTTTGGCTAATCTTGTTTTCCTATTTTCGTTAAAGAAGCAGGAAACAGAAAAGACTGTCAGAATTTGGGAGGCGTTTGCTAATACTGCAGAGAGCAAAATGTTGAACACTAAGAGCTAGATCACCTCGAAAATATGACAACAGAACCGGGTAGAGATCTTGCACTATGAAGTGCAAAGTCATGCAGTTGATAGCAATTTCTTTAAAAATGGGGCTTATAAATTGGAAGTGACATAAGGGGAAAAACACTTGACTGTAGTAATCCATAACAAAACTGAGTCACTGTTGTGATTTGGGTGTGAGAAAGGAAAACATAATCCCAAGATGCACCAAAGAAGATGTTGTGGGTAGGAAGAGAGGATGTTTAATGCTAGTAAGTTATTATTAACAACATACAGAGCAGTGTGTATAGTATTTTATTCACTGAGAAAGAAGTTAAATTATCTGTGTTCGACAGAACTCAGTTAAATTTTAGTTCTTGTATTTTTCTTGCAGAAAAGTGCCTTAATACGCCATTGGTATTAGAAATACTGTATTTTGTCTTCTAAGTGAGCACATTTAATTTCTTTTGTACATCACAACTCATGTCTGGAGGTGCTTTCAGAAACCATCTAAAATCATAGGACATTCATTTCTATATTCTATCTGGAAATGTATCCTGAGGTTCTCCAACATTGTCTTGATAGGATTTTGATAATTTACGGGTACTTCTGATGTACATATAGATGAGCCTTTATTCTGCAAGCAGTTTTGGTGATGGGAAACTACCATACTCATATATTTGCAGTAGTAGCATATTATAATGCATAGTACGAGGAATCCTAATGTGAAAGTATGCTGGATTTAGATCAGACTATTTTTGCCACATGTCAGCCTTGTTAGAAATTTTATTCAGGGTTTTATTTTAGTATAACTATATGACATGATACAAGCAGCACATTTAATTTGGTTAAGTGAATGGCAATTCGGGCAAGAAAACTCTCAAGCTGAACTGCTCTGGATGTGCACAGTTTTCTCTTTGTCCCTAATTATTGTACATTCCAAGTAACTGCAGGCAATGTTATGTTTCCTGGCTAGGAAATGCTGTTGTATAAAGTTGTTCAGCCTTTTATGAGAGCTGGAATTTCATGAGCTTCAAAGGTAGATTGTGAAGGTTTAGTTGTCAAAATTCTTAGCTTTGATGTCTCACATTTTTCATAATGGTGCTTTTAACTGTGGTGACTAGCTAGGACTAAGTCTGATCATTTCTCTGTTACAATGTCTGTTTAACAGCATTTCTGTTTGATTTTTTGCTGGGAGTGTACTCAGTTTCTGGAGAAAGTAATACTAGGAGAAAGTGAATCTATATAAAGAACTGAAAATTAGAGTTCTAATTACGGTGATATTCTCTACCTCTGTTACTTTCAGGCTTTGGGGACTACTCCTTACACAAAGATAAGTATTGTGCTCTATTTTTAACAGAAAGAAAAACAAACTTGTGCCTGTTATTGTACACATCCTTTCTTTGTTATATGCCTTGTTTTAATTTTCCTTTCGCTCTGTTTCTACAAAGCAAAGGCGCTTTGTCACTTTCCGTATTGTTTGTGCATACTACGGAAAACTAGTCTAATAAATGGCTTTTTTCTTTATACATGGACTGTGAAAGTGCTATGGTGCTTTAATGAGTGAGTTTTTGGCTTGCTAGTAAGTCTGAGATTAAAAATACAGTTTGAACTTCTTCAAGTCTGTCAAAAATTAAAAGTTCCAACAGAATCTGTTGTGTTACTAGACAAAACTGCTTCAATCTGTTAATCCATGTGATGACTTGGAGAAGAAAATAGTCTGAAGAGTTTGGCTTCTACATCAGACTTTTGCTAAAAATGCTGTACCAGTGACTCAGTGATTGAAGAGAACTGGAAAGTTTCACAGGTTAGTTTACAAAAACAACAGTATAGAACTGCTAAGAATTTTCCTGTGCTAACTAGTTAAGAGGGCCAAGATCTTCCTGAAAATTAGAAAGTTTCTCTTTGAAAAATTAGCCCTTACTCAGGTGAGTTGCTGACTTAATTTGGTTAAGGGAAGAGTGACTGATTGTCATCTACATGAATTTGTGCCAAGTGTTTGACTTTGTTCTGCACAAGATAATTATCTCTAAATTAGAGAGGCATGGATTTGATGGATGGACCACCTGGCTGGATGGTCACCCTCAGAGTTGTGGTCAATGGATAGATGTCTAAATGCAAACCTGTGACAAGTGGTGATTCTCAGGGATCAGTGTTGAGACCAGCATTATTCAACATCTGTGTTGGTTGGGATTGAGTGCACCTTCAACAGACTTGCTGATGACACCAAGCTGTGTAGTGTAGTCAGGACCAGGACACTGGCCAGGGTTTGAAACCAGGAAATATCATAATGTAAGGAGGAGGGGAGTGATCCAGAATCTAAATTAATTTCTTTCAATAGCATGTCTGGACATAATAATACAATTACAAAATATCTGCTTCACACCACAGAATTTTCTTAAAGGTTTCAGGAATGAGGACAAAGTATGGTAGGACAATATAAAGTGAAGAACAAAATTTTAATGTTGAAAGTCATACATTTTAAACTCGGCTTATGGTAAAGCATAAAAACTTTGATTAGAATTGGCATTCCCAGTTAAGGAAAGTAGCTTTTCTGGTGAAGAAAACTAATGTTCAGCATCCTTCTTCCTGTCATGGAACTCTACAGGAAGAGTTTCTCAACAAGGTATCACTTAAGAGGGTTAAAGAGGAGATTTCAGTGACACTCACCTAATCCATAGGCAATTGAAAAATTATGAATGGAAGCTGAACTTTGGGTTGCTGGTATGTTAAGTTTACTTAAAAAATCATACACATGAGCATGTGAATACACACCCCTCTACCTACACACAGCACATTTTTTCTAATTGCCTTTTCACTCTTACTGCAGCATCCATTCATGTCATGAGTGGATTTGTCTGAGCTTTAATTAATCTTCAGTATCTTTTGGATGGTTTTTACTGCTTTTCATTCATGTAAATGTTTTCAGAAGAGTACTTACATATTGTGTTGTTATTTTAGTGTGACCAGTATCCAAATGGTCACATTCAAGGAAGAAATAACAACTTGTTGTGGTCTCCAGAATTAGAGAATTCTGTTGTGAAGTTGAGCCAAAGGCACTGACATGTTAATGGTTTTTGTTTGGGCCATGGAAAGTGAAGTGCATCACAGATCCGTTCAATTCCATAGGGGGAATTGAATTCTTGGGGGCTCTAGGGGGGCTTTGTCAGTTAAAAAAAAAGAGCGAATGACATGGGAGTCTTCAGGGGTCTTAATCTGACAAATGCTTCCCTTAGAGCTATTCTTGCTTGAAGCATAGTTGTTGATGTTCATGTTGGATATGAAATATCCTCTTCAGTAACCCCTCTTACTTTGTTTTGTAGTGCCTGTCATAACTTCCAGACTCCGTGCTTTCTAGGGAAAGCCATTTGCTGCAACTGACACAAAATGACACAAAGAAATAGTAGACTATAAGAATACACATTGTAATGGACTCTCTAAATCTAAATATTCTACAAAATTTAAGCACTAGTGTGTAAAATGTAGATAAATCGTATGGTTTAGTTGCTTGATGTTTACCTGAACATTTTACAAGCTGCTGTAGGCAATAATTTTTGTGTAATAGCTGGCACAAAATCAGGATCAGAATTCTCCTATTTAAAAATTTATCCAGTAAAAATGGTGATGGGAATGGACTGGAAACATTAGGCTGGCCTTTGTTTGCTTTTATGTTACTGATTTACAGCACTACCTTCAAGCGGGGTGTGGGCTATTCTCTATTTTATTGAGAGTCATTATTTAAGGTACTTACATGTAAGCTGATTTTTATTGTTTATGCCAGTTGAAGGCTTTTGTATGCCATCGACTGGCAGTTGAAAGCTTCATCTCATGTAGTTCATAAGTGAGTACTCTAAAACTGTGTGCTTGGGGGGATGGGGTGGGGGAGGGAATTCTGGATCTTTGGTTGCTCCAGGATCCCAGACAAGATAAGGAAGTCAAAACTAAGGTCTGTTGACTCAGAAGAGGTCCTCTAACCATTGTTAACCTTTTGTTAACATACTTTAAAACCTTTGTTGAAAAATCCATTAAGAGGAGAGCACATAAAACCATGCGATTCATTCCCTGTGTGTTTAATAGCTTTCTAATAATCTAGATAATGCTACTAGAAGGTGGCATTTTTTGGTGTCTAAATACAGCTGATACTTCCTGAACCTGCTATGATCAGCCACTGTTATCATGTTTTGAATCACTGTGGAAGACACAGTTGTCTGAGATAATCGAAAAAAATAAAAGCTCATCCCACAGTTTAACCAAGAGAAGGTTGTTCTGCTGTGCTGTCCCTGGACCTCTCAGGTCTGTGTTCTGTATTTACCTGGGCTATTTGTGGAAGGGGTGAGGATCCTGTAAGTTTGTTTGCAGGTGTGATTAGCAACTGTAGTGTTAGAACTGTATGCTGGGCTGCTTCAGTGTGGCCAGCAGGTCAAGGGAAGTGATTCTCCCTCTCTACTCTGCTCGCATGGGACTCCACCTCCAGTACTGTGTTCAGCTCTGAGGTGCCCAACACAAGAGGGATGTGAACCTGCTTGAGCATGTCCAGAAGAGAGATGCTCTGAGGCCTGGACCTCAGAGCAGCTTTCCAGTACCTAGAGTGCTTACAAGAAATCTGAAGAGGGACTAGACAAAAGCAAACTGAAAGAGGATGAATTTATCAAAATATTTGTCTAATATTAGGAAGAAGCTCTTCCCTGTGAGGGTGTTGAGGCCCTGGCACAGATTGCCCAGAGAATCTGTGGCTGCCCCATCACTGACTATGTTCAAGGCCTGATTGGAGGAGGCTTTGAGGACCCTGGTCTAGTAGAAGGTGTCTCTGCCATGTTACGGTGATCTTTCAGGTCCCTTCCAACCCAAACCATTCTATGAACTGTCAGCAGAGATCCACATCCATGTCATTTTCTGGTTAGTTCTATTTATTCAGAATTAATTTCTGGGTGCAGGCAATTGGAGGAAGAAGAGAATACAAAGTCTTGTTCAGTAATAGCAGACCCATGATTTTAAGAAATTATTAACATGTTAGTAAGGAGCTTAGACCTAGATGATATTTCTCCCTCTCTTTTTTAAAATTAGAATGCTTTCCAAAGGAAAAGTAATTAAAAAAATATCCAGCATTGAATTCATGACATATATAAGCACTGTAAAAACTATTCATAATATTCCGTACAGATCACTGTTTAGTACAACTTGTTTGCTTGGTGGTCTAAGACATAAAGGAGTGCAACCTACTACCAGAAGCTGCTTATATTAAAATAATTGAAAAAATACCCTCAATTGATTTTTAAATTCCCTACTTATGAATCTTGTACTGATACTGATTTGAAATTGCCTCTTAAGGCAGGTAGTAGACACAGGTAGAGATCGTTTCAGTTCCTTGCAGTGCTTTAACTAGGAGTATCTGTGTGTCTGGAGAATAAAACTAGCATATCAAAACAGAAGTCTTGCTAAAAAAAACTTGGAACAGATGATGAAAGGGATTAAATACCATGTTTTGGTTTCTGCTTGCTGTCATGTATCTCAGTTACTCAGAGATACAGCTCTTAAGTCACCTGTGAGTTCCTTTAAATTATCTGTTTATTATTTACATGTATTACTTAATTGCAGAGAATGTATTTTTATTCCTCCTCTAACTAAATTAGTATTTGTTATCGATTTTGAACACTGGATTGTCTCAAAATTCTCCAAAGAATTGCCTTTTTTTTATTCCTGTGCCTTACTCTTTTAATCTTCTTTTCCTTGTAAAATCCTTCTTTACTATGTGAAACTACAAAGCTTTTCACATGTCCTTTATTTAGAATCAAGTATTGAAGTGATGGTTAGAACAGAAGGCAAAGCAATAACACCCACCCTCCAAACTGTTAACTGTTCCTTTTGTCTTTTTATATCAGATGAAAACTTCATGGAAAAACACTGATCTCAAAAGCTTGATAGCTTTTTACTTGTCTGATTAAGTTAGGTAGACATTTTTTTTCTCTTTTCTATCCTTCATTATAACATAATTTAAAAATACTAGTTCTCCATTAATTAATCTCCAGTACAATAATCAACAAGCTTGTGAGACTGTTGCAAAAGAACAGGGCAACCAGTGCACAAAGAAACCAGCAGTGCCTCTTTGTTTAGAATTCAGCTGCTGGGCTCTGGGCTGATGCCCTATGCAGAACAAAACACGCAAAACACCTCTCTCAAAGGGTGCAGAAGGAGACACCAACCACACAGCTATTGGACAGCTTGCATTATTTACAGGGTGACAAATATGCTGTCCTCCTAGTTTTCTCATGTAAAATACTTATCATTGTGAACATTTAAGTGCTACTTGTGCAGTGTGTAATTGATAAATTGAAATTAGAACACCAGTCTAAACTGAATTCCCTGAAAAAAAATTATTAGAAATCATTACAATATTGGCTTTCTGGGAATGGTTTGGACTAGCACATAATCTAGATCTCAAATTGCTACTATAAATTAGTGTTACAAGTAATCATCTCCCATCTGTTACCTAACCAAAACTTTCATAGTTTCAAGTTAAAAGCAGGTATATGTTGGGAAAAATACTTTTGGCCTTCATGAAAATGCTTCCTTTCAAATATATGCATGACTCAATATTTTTGGCAAGGGTTTCGGCCAAGGTGTTCAGATACCTGATTTGGAGCTTAAATTTCCTTTTTCTTGATATTAAAAGCAAAAAGAAGAAATAATCACAAACTGCCTGTACAAACTGTATTTGTTTGTGGGATGTTATCAGTAGAAGGGGCAAATGAATAATAACAAATGTGAAGTTAAGTAGATTAGGGCTTTTCAGCCAAGAGACAGCTAAGAGGGATATGGTACAGAGGTCTATAAAATCATGGATGTCATGGATCACTTGTATGTCTTTCCCAGTACAAAATTTAAGGATTCTTTTGATAAAATATTATGACAGCAAAAGATGGTGCAAGGGTTCTCCTCAAGACATGTAGTTAATCTGTGGAATTACTTGCTAGGTGTGATGTAGATATCAAGCATTTGTCTGAGGTTAGCTGGAAACTGGAAGTATCTGTGTAAGAGAAATCCAGTGAGGATTACTATACACACAGACACCACCACTTACTCAGGAAATCCATGAACTGAAAATGGCTGATGGCTGGGAGAGTACATGGGGTAAGTGCTATGTGTCGAGGTCCTCTGCTGAATATGCATCTACTTTTGGGTGCTGCGCAGGTGATCAAACTAAATGGCGTCTGGATTTCGTCCACTACAGCCATGCTTCTGTTTATTTAGAGCTACCTGGCATTACTTTTAAAAAAATAATGTTGAAATCAGAGTTGGTCAGCAACATATTTAGGCTTATTTATGTTGAAATGTTTGAACCTTTGATTTGCAGTTTTGGTGCTGTTGAAATTTTGGCTTTTTATCTAGTTTGGGCTAGAAAATGTTTTTATAAATGGATATGAAAGTATTTTCCTGTTTGGCTTAGTAAAATTCAAGTAATTTTTTACCCTGGAAGAGATTAACTAGACCTAAACAGCAAATATAGAACAAAGAATTCAAAACCGTTCATGTACTTGTTTATAAGATTGTGATTCAGAGCACTGTTTTCTTCAATTTTATTTCTGAGGGACCAGGAGGAAGCTTCTGTTACTTATGTGCATATCCCTTGGAACTGTTCCACATACACTGACACTATCATGGCAGGTGTAAATTTTGATTTAAAACAGCCAGTCTTGCAAAACACAAGATATTTTGGGGGTTGTATTTTAGGATAGCTGTGCTGGAAGTGGGAGTTCATTTTCTTTCTATGACCTTACTTTTTCTTCTGTGTGATCCTGCAGTGAAATCACATGTCTGGTGCCAACTTGCTATGTCAGAAATTCTGGATCTCAGCATTCCTTAGGATGAGAACAAATGAAATATATACAGCAAGAATGTGTGTTTGAAGCACAGTAAAAAATAATGGGGTATTTACAAGAATGAGAAAATAGAAGCATTAGAATTTTCAGAATGTTAGCACATAAAGGTGTTACTGAGTCAAACAGTCCCTAGACCATGGCACAGCCCTCCAGGCCAGGCTGCTGCATAGTAGCTATATTTCCTAGAAGGCAGAGCTGAGCTGATGGGTGATGACTGTAGGTGCAGACACAGTTTTCATAGGCACAATCAGCCTTGTCAGCGCACAAAAATAAGTGTGTTGTAGATTTGCTTACAAATTTTTGGTACTAGCTATTCTCAGAAACTCCCTTTGTGAGTATTTATGCTTGCCACCATTTTGATACTCAGAAAAAGATAAATGCCTGTCTCAGAGTTTGCAGAAAGGCTGTGGGAAATGAAGAGGTCAGTGGTGCACGAAAGAAGATTGAGTACTGCAGTGGAAAGCAGTTAAAAAAAAAGAAAAAAAAAAGGGGGGGGGGATTTTAATGAATTTTATCCTTAGAACTGTAGTAACAATTACAAAGAGGTGAGACAGCTCTCCAGTACCAGGCAGCCCATTTGTGGGGGAATCTGCCTAGCTTAAGTATAATTGAATCCCAGTCTACCGAAGTGGCCTTTGTTCAATTCAAGGAATAGAACCAAGCATCCAAAGGTCTCAGTCTAAGAGTGGTGATTTGACATCTGATCCCTTCAAGTTTTCATACTTCGAAGAAATCTCTGTTTTAGAGGAGGTACTGTGACAATTTCTACGGATATGTTATTGGGAGCTTTATTTTGCTTAGATCACCCTCTCCTCCCTTCCTTCTTGTTTCCTTTTTTCTTGCCTCTCAGATATGATCCTGTTTTTTTCCATTGTGTCCTTTGATTTTGGGTTTGTGGTGGGATTTTTTGTGTATGTGTTTGGTTTTGGCCTTTTTTTAATAGTGTTGTTTTATTTTTTCCTGGTTTTGTCTGAAAGCCTCAGTTAGGCCAGATTAGCTGAGGGGAAATCCTGGTTTTGCAGCACACAGGGACTGTTTGCTCTGAAAATCACTAGGTGTGTTCATCTAAGCTAGAGTTTGATAGTTTTCACTGATATGATATCAAAAGGCTTTGATGATTTTAAGTGTATCCTGAATTTCTCCAAACTCATCTTTTACAGTGGATGCCTGTAGCTTCCAAAAGCTCTGCAGTGCACACTGTTTACAGATGTTATCTCTATGCAATTATGTCTAGAAATGAGACTTCTTACCAAACACTGATTTTTTTTTTTTTTAATAAGACTCCTTAAGAGGAAGTGAAATTTGCTGTGGAGATATTTTAAAGTAGATTCTGCATACTGAGCTGTCATACAATTTTTATGGTTTTCCTTATACAGGTGAGCTGAGTCCAGATTGTAACTGCTGTTGCTTAAGCCATAGTTCACAGAAATTTTTCAAGTACTTTTGTCTAATACCTCTAGTACAACTGTCTCTTAAGTGAACACTCTTAAAGAGTGGTCACACAATGTGTGACAAAGATTTGTTAGCTGATTTGTGGTGAGCCGTTATCAAAATTGGCAAAGCTGTTGCTGAGCTCTGCAGGCCTTTCCAGGAGTCCTTTGAAAACTATTATTCAGGATATTATTTTGTGGAATACTTAATACTATATGCATTCTATAATGTAAAAAGTCATTAAAAAGATTAACAGCGTACAAAACTTTTATTAGGAGCTTTATCCCTTTAGCCCATAAGGCCAGACACCTTTGCACACTGTGATTCCAGTCATGGAGACAAGATGTATAAAATTATCAAGAATGTATTCTAAAAGTCATGGGGCTAAGGTCCAGTAACTCAGATGGCTGGGCAGCTGATCTGTGCCCATTCAAAGCCTTAAATCTCAATTTTAAGTGACATAAAGCTGCTTCTTGGGAACAGTGCAAGGGCACAGAGTGCTGGAATTTTAACCTGCTACTACAGTGACAGTGACAATTCATATCTGGGCCTCTGGCAGTATTTGAATTTTGGGTGTAAAATTCTAAATTTGGGATGAAGAGAGAAAAGGTAGGTTTTGGAGCTGTTCCAAGTCAAGAAATCTGGAAGCCAGTAGCAGTAAAGTATTAGAGGGCAGTAAAGTAGTACCTAATAATATGTTAGAGCATAGTTTGGTTCATAACTATCCATTATAGCTATGTAATTTATATAATTACCTTATGTGGTGGTGTATAAAGTGCATACACATACAGAAACCTATATGTATATTTATAAAAATCTATACACAATTGTTAAATGTTATGTATAAATACTACAGTGCTTATATGTACTCAATATAGTATATGATATTCCCCTCATTATTACAGCATTTAATATGAATGAAATACTCCTTTGGGCATTTGTATTAGAAGGTTCAAGTATTTGATATTCATAGACCATATACATAAACTGTCCATGAATGTTTCTAGATACTCCCTGTGCATCCATGCATCACTGAACACTCTTTGTACAGGCCCAGAGCATGCCTCTTAATACAGGTGAAGGACATGCTAAGATAACAGCGGCAGTAGTTCAGATAATTTTGATAAAACTTGAAGGCATAAATAAACCACTAATTTCCTGGATAAATTTTGATTATGTTTTTTCTTCTTCTGTGTTTTTTGGTATTGGTTTCTCTTTGACCAGCTTTTTAGTGTCTCTGGTTTGATCTGTTAAGTCTGTTCCTGAAGTCCTTTGTCTCTAGGCTTTGACAGCAGTATGTCAGATTGAAGGAAATGTTGACATTCGGTTTCAGTTGGATCATTTTTTTGATGCATGTTTGTTGTTTTCATCGGTTGCAGAATGCCATGAACCAAACTCTGAAGAATGAAGTTGCTTTCCATATTTTGAATACATGGAAACTGATGAACAAAAGTGCTGTGTTCAAAGTGAATTATAGTACAATCGTTACCTATTTGTTTTCTAGGACACCTGAAAGTGCACACAATTTTTTCAGTTAATATGTCTTAGAGATTGCTAAAACCTATTATGAAATAATTGGGAAAATTAATACATTTTGGAAGTGCAAACTGTCTTAATTCATCAGCTGCTCTTGCTAATTCTCTCTAGACTGCTTCCAGCTTCACAAATGTATGAATACGAGAACAGATACCATTCTGTGGAGCTTCTTTCACCTCTGCTTGTGATACCTCTTGGGGAGAAAGTGATCATAAATTAACTGAACCATGAATGAGCTGTTGAATTCTTCACGTTATTAGATTTGCTGGTGGATGGTTAATGAAACAGCCTTTTGTTCTGTCACCAGGTGCTGATCAACAGAATCCAACAGGGCAGGACACAGAAAGTGTGCTGGAGCCATGTTTGCTTTGGAAAGCAAACTGGATCTGCTTTAGTGGAGAAAATTCAACAAGTATAGACAATATTAAATTTTACTATAAATTGATGGGGTTTATAAATTGGAAGTATGAAATCTTTCCAAAAGGATGGCATCATTAAACAAGAGGTACATTAAATCTGACAGCCTAAAAAGCACAAAAAGAAGAATGAAACGACCAGTTGTCAGATAGTGAAAAGGAAGTTGTTCAGAGCTGATTATGCGATAGCAAGGGTAAATGAAGGCTTGCAGACTTCCTTTTGAAATCAGTGGGAGCTGTAAGTACTCTTTGTGGGTCCTGACCAGTTTGTGGACTTTTACCTCAAGAATTTTTTCTGCTCTAGTAGAGTTTAGTGCCCTGGAAACATTAGTCCACTTAATGGCTTTGATTGCTGACCACTATACTGTTGGATTTTAGATTTTCTAGTTTCTGTCATGCCCAAGAAGTGAGAAGTGTGAACTGCACAATATACATGATATTACTGAATTACAACTGCTTTGGTGAAAAGGAGATGACAGTCAATTGGCTAGTTAATGGATCTCAGAGCATGGATGCTTTCCTGCAATATCTGCATGAGAAGCTTATAGCAAGCTTGTCCCTTCTGTGATAAAGGTTGAATTTCATAATGTCAGATTTGGCTCCCTAATGAGTAGGCTGATCTGTCAAGATTCCAACTAGTCCAGTTATCGCTTAGAAGAAAAAGGACAGATAGACAAGTAATAATAGCCTTCAGATCTCAGTAAAGAACATCTGAGTAGAGTTAATGCACTGATGAAGTCTCACAAGATGCCATCACTAAAATCACTGTACACTGACCATCTCTGAGCCTGGGTACTTTGCACATAAGTAATTAATAATGCTTAGAATCACAGAATCAACTAGGTTGGAAAAGACCTTTAAGATCATCAAGTCCAGCCATTACCCCCGGACTGCCAAGACCACAACTAAACCATATGGCCTTCATCTACATGTTTTTTGAAAACTTCCAGGGACATTTCTGGAGATGTGCTCTGTGGGTAAGGTATTAGTTGATCAGTGAAGTTACTAATTTCATTTCCCTGTCATAGATGTGCACGCTAGCCTCTTCGAAGCCGAGGTTAACCTCTATGTAACCTTCACGTTGCCTTCTGCCACTTGAGCATTACAAACTAGTCACCTGTGGGAACAGCTCAGAAAACATAAAGGTAAAATTAATTCTAACATATATTAGAAAAATTCTGATAGTGGCAATAGTTACTTACTCATTTTAATTAATATGGTGGGAAGAAATAAATTTGCTGGCAAGAGACATAGGCTTATGGAAGGTCTTTGACTTTGAAAAAACACATAGTTTTTGAGACTTTATTACATGAAAGAAAGCTTGTATCCAAATTCTGTAGTCTTCAGTGTTTCCGAGTGATTCCATCTATTTATTTTTCTGATACAGGAAAATCACCTACCCACCAACAGGTGGAACATGTTAGCTACCTGGTAAAAGGCCAGGAACAGTACCACTGAACAAATTGCTGATAGCCTTGTACAACTGTATCACTGGTTAAGAAAGAAAGAAATATGGAAAGGAGAGATTATTTTAATGAAAAATATTGTGATCAGTGTAAATCAAACTGATGTGTTTATGCTGTGTTGTTCTTTCTCAGTGTAAATTATCAGATTGAGTCCATCTACTTTCTACTTGCATTTTAAGATGTTCATTTGACAAGTCTTTTTGGACTCTTACATAAAATAATACACATAATGCACACATTAGTATAGCAGAGTAATTTCCCCGAATGTAATAACTCTGAGAATTATTATTTGCATTCTAGTGTACTCAGAGGCCTATTCAGGATAGGAGCCCCATTGTGTCAAGCATTACACAAGATGAGTAGGGGAACAGATTTTTGTTCCCCTGAGAGCTACATTGATGTAGCAGATTTTTTCATGAGCTTGGTTCATGTCCTTAAGCCTTAGTTCTGGGATCTTTAGGAATGTGTCCCCATAAATCAATTCTGTGTGGCCTTAAGCTGTTCAGCTGCAACATTGGAGCTAATTTAAAAACAGATGTAAGACTGGATGTACCAGAAAACAATGGGAGATGATATACATCACAGAGAGTGGAGGTATTCAGAGTTAGAAATTACTGCTCCTAGAGGTGCTAGGTGGTGTAGGCACTAGTGGTTTTCAGCTGTGGAGGGTCCCTGCTGGAGGTTTGCTGAGCAAGAGTGGCATGCTGCCTGTTGTAGCATGCACTGTCATGCTTGCTCTGTAAGGGAATAAGACTCATGAAGATTTTATGGAGATGTTATACAGTATTGGTGAGGGTGGAACCCCTGCTCTCAGGCATGGTCCTAGGAGCTGTGCATCCATGGAAGTGATAACAGAGAACCCAGAGGTCCCACTCCCCCATTCCTGAGTAGAGCAACTGTGACTCTTGCCCTCATCTGATTCCATTCACTCAGCAGCCAACATGTGGAAATTCACTTTTCTTTCTAATGGGTTAATTTGCTTTTGGCTTCTAAAAGGACTCCTTCAGAAATTTGCTAGGTCAACATTAAGAATAAGAAAGAAATGACATCACAGAAGTGAGCAGGCATGTGCTCCCAGAAACTGCACATGTGAAGATCAGAATGGAGGCAGGACGCATCTAAAGTCTTAAACAAAAAATCTGTCACCCAAAAATAGTGATTGTAGAAAAATTTGCATTTTAATTTGCTTAAGATTCTTTTGTGAAAGATATCAGCATAGCCCGCTCAAATCTTCCTATACTTTTTGTTATGCTAATAGAATGATATCTCTGAAAGTGCCTTCATTTGACTAGCAGGAAGTATGTAGGCTCAGAAGTTAAAAATTCTCCAAATAGCTACAGACCATTTGTATTTGGGCAACAATGTGAAACTCCATAGAAGTGGCTGGGAAAACCTAATGAGATTCTTAGAGGAAAGCTGGAAGCACATTCCTTTTTAATGCTTGAGAGGAGGCATAGCAGAGCCAGAAAGTCTCATGAATGCGATGTGAGGGAAAGGAACAGTTTGTTATGAATCCAGAAATTGCCATCTCTTACATTCACAAGCCCAAAAGAGAGATCAGTGGCTCAGCTGAACAGCCAGATAGCCATTTTTTTTCTGCTTGGTGAACAGCTGCCCTTTCTGAACATGGCAAGCCTACAAAAAGCACTAGAACAATGTCAGAATGGCATGTTTTTCCAGCCCTTCTGTGCAAAGTATATATGTGACAAGTAAAAGCATCGGAAGATGCGTAATCAGAATTATTATGCAATCATTTATGAGAACAGCTGTGTGAGTAAAATCAAAATGGTCATCCTTTCAGCACTCTTGCCCAAGTGGCATGCAGTAGAAAGGGAGGAAGCTGAACTATGGGCTTGACCCTGTGATACTCTGGACAGGAGTACTCCTGGGGTAAGGCAACATGTGGGTGCTGCTGCAGGTCAGAATCTTTGTGAATGTGAGGAGACAACAGTATCTGGAGAGAAGGACCTGAGTGAGCAAATATAATGCGGGGATTACCAGGACAGAACTGAATTTCTGCCTAGAAATTCAGTCCTGCATTGTCCTCCTAGCTACTCTAGTTTGTCAAAAGCTGCTTTCCCATATTGTGCATAGGTGGTGCTTATAACACTAACTCATGCTTCTGACTTTGGTTGGCATGTTTTATCTAGAATCTGTCATGTTTCACAGGGCAAAGAAAATGGAACTGCTATTCATATGTAAAGAATTAAAAACTCAGAATGGGAGGAAACCCTGTATAAAACAGTAGTTGAAAGTCATTTCAGAAGGCTGCTTCTTTCCACTGTATCAATTTTTCTTTTTTCATTTCTTTTTTTTTTAACTACTGTAACAGTAGAAACAAAGCTATTTGAAGGTAGAGTTTCCTTTGTATACAGAACCTGAATGTGCTTCAGGGTATATAACTGTGCTGCAGAAAACTGGTACTTTAACACTCGTTGTATACAAAGGAGCATATTACAGCAGTGGACAGGCCTCCTTATCTGCATCCCAAGATGCATTACCAAGACAGAATTTATCATCTCCCACCACCTAGAAATTACTGCCCTTACTGTTTCAATGCTCCAGAGTTGGACCATTGCTGATTTGTTGCAAGAAAAATCAGCTAGGCTGCCTCACATAACTGATTTTAACTCTTTAAATTACCTTAATTTATATTGCTTGAAACAGATTAGGGCATGCTTACACGAACAGGTCTGCTGCATGACTTGGAGGAAAGTGGTAGCTTTCAGGAAACAATGAAAGCTGAAGGAGTGCTACAGGCAGGTACCATTGACTAGAAAAAGGATATTTGTTCGCAGCCTGAGATACATGCATGCAATGATTCAGTAACTTCCTGAAGACTACCTTACTGAATTTTTCTTGAATCCTTAGGTTTTAAAAATTAAGTTTGGGTGTACTGGCTTGTGTGTAATGCTCTCTCAGTCCTACTGTGGACATTATAATCTTTTCACTGTAGTATAAAGGTGCAGAAGTTAGATATAAATAGACAGAACCTGTACCTTTTATTGTCATCTTGCTAAGCAGTAGAATCAATTTATGAAATTTCCATAGGCAGAAATAGTATCAAATTGTTCCCTTTTATTTAAATGCAGAAAACTCTATAATGATCCCAACACCCTTTTTGTCTCTGTAAACCATCATTTGGTTCACCTCAAGTGACCAACCTGGTAGCATAATCAAAAGGTTACACAGAGAAGTAGAATTATTTGCCTCTGAGTTTCATGCCTGGAGCACCAAGTGGGTAAATTTATCCACTTCGGTTTTTAGCACTACATCTGAGTTCATCCTAGACTCCTCAGAGCTGAAATTTTGCATAAAAAAAGAAAGTTATATCATAGTTCATATGGCTAAGTCATGGAAGGTGATGATATCATATACACTGCCAGAACATTTTGTTCTCAGTCTCTTCTCTCCCATTCAGTGCATAATTTCCTTTTCTCTCTGGTCCATCTCGTCAGAGCTGTGATAATATCCAGTAAATATTCATATCAGTTTCTTCATTAAAAAAAACAAACAAACAAAAACAAACCAACAAAAGAACATGTTGTGTTTAATATTTGCTTTAGGAAATGTTGTAGCCACCTATTGTGCTGTTTTATGTGGACTGAGCAAAACCACATGCTCAGATACTCAATTAAAATCTTCCCTGTCGTATATCAAAGCAACCAAATACAGCACAGTGTCATGTGTTTTATCAAAGAAGATGCTGTGCATACCACATAGAAAATTCATTCTGTCATTGGAGCAAATTCTAGAGCTTGGGATTCTCCCATCTCCCTGAATGTCTCCATGCACTGACATTCAAAAATAATAAAATCATCACCACCTGTGCTAGCTTGGTCTTTATAGTTTTGCATGATTTCAGAAGTGATTTCAGAGTGGAGACTGCTTTTTAGGCTGGAGTGATGTGAATGTCCACTACAGAGTCAGCTTCAGCCAAGTTTGTTCTCTTTTTTGTGATCATCTTGGCTGAAGAATGGCATTTCTGACCTGGTAAAAAATAGAAAATAAGCTGAGCAGCACCAGCATAGTAATGGAACCCAAATTTCGTCACAGCTAGTAGCAGAGCAGTGAATGCTGTTGAATGAACCCCACAGCACTGTGACACAGGGACATCTACTGAAACTTTATTCACCATCCAGTTCCCAGGTTCCTCTTGGAGACCTCCATTGAAAAAACACAGGAAAAAAATCTATAGGAAAACCCCAGTCTATTCCAGTAGTGTGACAATTGCCTTAGGTTTATCAAAGGCTCATAAATTTAATGAAATCAGTATGGACACTTGGACACATAATTTTTAGCTAAGGAAATCTGCAAAGACTGTTCTGCCCTTTACTGATAGGAAATAATGAAAGTAGAAACATTCTGTAACAGTCATTTGCTGTTCTAGGGATCTTTGTATTGCTATGAGGAGAGGAATAGATAGTGGTAATAGGGAAGAAAAGACCTAAACATCCACGTTCCCTTGCTCAGCATGTTGGGACTCTATGCTGCTGGATTTTTGTTGTTCTCTCTACAGTACACATCATGCATTTCAGCTGTAATAACCATTTTCTTTCTTTTCTTTAAAGACTGAAGAAGTGAACACAGGATGGTTATTAACCAGGGAGCTACGGGTGCTGTACTGGTTTTTTTATAAGCTAGTATAACAGGTTTGATTTAAGAAGGTCTGGAATTAATAGAAAAGGTTCAAGGTTGGTAAAAAATGAAGTTATCGCTAGCAATAATTCTGTACTGACACTGGAAAAATTAATTTTTCTCTGTATACAGTCTAGGGGGAGAAAAGGATATATTTGTGCATAATTTGTCACAGAAATAGTTCTTACTGGACTGAAACTATTGAGCAATAGATTTGAAGGATTCTAGGGGGAAATCTTGGTTTGTGAGTCAGTTTGTATTAAATGAGCTGGTGAGTTTGGCCATGGTTCACAGCAGACATGAAATCTACCTTGGAAGATGACTGTTCTCTTTTTTCCAAGTACTAACATGATTCAGTTTTAACTAAGCACATTCTAATGAAAGTTCTCAGTGATGGTGTTTATGGTGTTTAGGGGGAAGAATTGTTTAGTGACACATCATGCCTCTGGTTTTGGAAATGAAAATTGTAACACACAAAACAAAAAAAAACTAGCAAACAAAAATCCCTATTTGTGGTAATAGGGTATTCTGGTATCTGCAGCTGTAGTAAACTTGAGCAGAAGCTGAATGTTGCATGTACTCATAACTAAATTGATTTTTCTAGAATAAGTACATGAAGAAGACAAGGAAGATAAGCCTGACATAAACAGTAGGGACATATAATTATCTAGTTAGATACCTAGATAGTCACTCTCACTGTTGATGATGATATTTGGTAATAAAAGCTGTTACTTCCCAACAAGAAGTTCAGATTAATAAAGCACTATGAATTAACTTGACATGTTTAAGAAATGTAGATTTTACGAGGAAATACCAGGTGAGCACAGTCAGTGTACAGTAGGTTCTATTATTCTGGTTTTGGAATGATGAATTTTCTAGGAATGTTCTGTAAGTATTTCTCAGATTTGAAACACTATGTTTATTTTCCTGCTTATGAAAATACTGATAGTTTCTCTGCTCCAAAATGCTGGAACTGTTGCTCCAGCTTTTTCTGTAACTATTCATTCTGTAAAGCCTTTTGTAATTTAAGTGACTTTACCTTATTCCAGTGAACTAAAAATCCCCAAACCAAAGCAACTCCAGTGGCCTGCTGAGTGTGACGGGACACTGGAAAATGACAGAAAATGGTTAAGGATAATTTAATTATAGGAAAAAAAAACCCTAACAAACCAGCAAAACACCAACTTATACTGGGCTAATTGAAGAAGAGAAAACCAAAGAAACTTTAAAGGGAAAAACAGTCCCCAAAACATGCCCCCCCAATTTTAGTTCAGTGCTATGAATTTTGTCTTGCATATTTTGTGTGGTTCTAGTGCAATCTGAGCAGAACAGATAATACAAGAATTTATAATCAAATGGAATGTGGCAAACACATTGGCTGCTGTCACTGACAGTAATGGGCAGCTGTCTCTGCTCTGTACTTTACAGGTATTTTCTATAGATCCATGGTTTGCACTGCATCTATTATTGCAGATGGTACATTGCATTTATTGATCAAACGGTCTTTTTGTTCTTGGCTGTTTAGCAGGGGGATTGGTTTCATTGTGTTTCATTGGTGGGGGTTTTGTTTATTTTGTTTGTGGGTTTTTTTGTGTGTGGGTTTTTTCTGAGTTTAGTTTTCTTTTTATGTGTATGTCTGACAATAGATAGTCCATATGCAACTGTGTTGAGTGCTGGTGGATATTGCTTGCTTCTCAGGCTCCTGTAGCTATCAGCTGGAGATACATCACACACTTTACATGGGGGCTGGGTCAGCTGCTAGAAATGAAAGTGAAGCTGTTCGTTCTCTCTCATTTAATTTTGCAGCAGCGTCATGGATTTTGTTCAGATTTATGGGAAACTGCCTAGACTAAACAACTGGCATTGCAAGCAGCAAAAGTCACTCTCTGCTCAGTTCTTTTTGTATTAGAACCATTTATTATGCCTCTACAGTGAGTTTAATAACTGCCATAATTTTCAACTACAGATTCTCATAAACAGCATGTTATTTTTAAAAAAGAAATACGTTTTCTTCTACCTGGACCTGACAAATCTATTAGCAAAACCTTCCATTAGCTGCAGGAGAAGTTTCCTTTATTTTGTACAAGTTCCTTCCTAACCTTTTAGGTAATTAACTGTAATTATGCTCCTATGTAATTATAGTGTACATATTCTAACTATTCTGAATTCTAACTTCATGCAGCAGTTATTCTAGCTTTCGGTAGATGACTCTTCTGTGGTGCTGTGCAGCCGTGAAGTAGTGCTTTTTGTGGTAGTCACCTTTTGGGGCACATTTGTTGAAATGTAGGGAGAATTATTCCTTAAGATATATGTTCATTTTATCCTAAGGATACTTCCTTCACAGTCTTTCAGCTTCATTGCTTCTTTTATTAGCTGCTTTGCAAGCTGCTTTACTTAGTCATGGACAAGGGCTTTTTGGTAGTGGAGGTAGGGCTTATTTTGGTTTTTATTAACAAACCTAATGCTATTATTCTTACATGGGTATAGGCTTATTTGTGGGGACAGGCTCTGCCCCACAGGCATTTTTTTAGCTGCCAACCTTGCTGGACAGATATTTTCAGGATAATTAAGTTAATGTAAGAGGTCTGCAAGTGGTTGTACAACCTCTGTCATAATGGGTCATTTTATAAAACTGTCAAGGGAGATGCTCTCCCACCCCTGCCATCTGAACTTTCCTGGTCTGCCACATGGAACTGATCTGGAATTTTCACGTCAACATATTTTTGTGTTGATTTCCTGGTATATCAGACTGTGAACTTCAGAACACGCTGGAAGCATTCCAGAAATCACAAGAGTGATCACAAGGGCAGGGCAGCATTTCTCGTGATGCTTCAGTACATTTGCAGTTTCAACTAGAATCAAGTGGAACTGAAATAGCAAATTTGTCCAAAATTCTTAACCTTCCAATTTAATTTTAATTGCTTCTATCTCTTAGATACTTTTCTGTCATCTGCAGGATGGTCCCTGGTGGAACTGATGCATCCGTTTCCTTCCAGTGTGCACAATAATTCCTATTTCCGTAATATAGTTCTCCCAGCTCAGCCTTTACTGGTGCTTTTTGGATGATGAAATGTTATTTATCTGAAATATATGCATGAAATATTTGTGAAAGAGAAAAATATTAAATATTTTCCTTCAAATTCTAGATAGAAGTAAAATATTCTTTCTTATTTTATGAGAAGTGAAGAATAGCAGGACTATAAACATGACATTAGATGAAATTCTAGTCCACATTCACCTTGTCTCTTTGTCCCTGACACAAGGGTGAAAAAAGCTAGCTTGAATGAGGCCTGGAGTTCTCAGCTGAGGTCTGACAAACTGTTTGTATTTCTGCTATCCTGAAGTCCAGATGAAAACAGAGTAGTCCATGGTTGGTTCATAATCCTTCAAATGGATATTACTATCTGCTGCAATTAAGAAGAGTTTCCAGGCCAGTCTCTTTGGGTCTGGAATGAATGTAAAATGGCAAAACCAAAAAAAAAATCTTTAAAAATTCACCATTCTTTTTCTCCAATAGGCTACTTACAAAATATAAAAACTGTCTAAGTAATAATCCTGTTACAGACAGTCCTGTTTGGGCCATATATTCCTTTGGACAGCAATCATGTCACATAGTATATCTGCAACATAAAATCATCCTAAAGAGTGGAGACTGCTTAGGGCTAAGTGTGGGAAAGCAGCATCCACAGCCCAGAAGAGCTTCTACTAATTCCATTCCTTTATTTTTTCAATCAAATAGCTGTTACATTCTGTTGAATGTAGTTTGGCAGTGAAACATATAAACAAGTTTACTGTAGCATTTCAGCCTAGGGTAAAGAGCTGTTCGCTGGCACTGAAGTGTCCAAAACCTTCCAGGTGACAGATTACAGTTGAGTCAGTTTTCCTGGTCTTGTCCTTGGCTCTGCAAGATGTGAATGTGTCAGTAAGCAGAGTTTGGCCAGCATGCAGGGAACGTGCCTGGACAATCCAGCACAGTTGCACATGTGACACATGACATAGGTGTGAAAGTGCAATATTCTGCTCCATTCCAGCAGCATTCCTGGGCCACCTCCTTTCTTCCTATGCCTACGAGGTGTGTGTCTAAACTCGCGTTGTTCTTTGCTCTGTGCCACTTTGAAGTGTAACTCTGCCTGGAGGCATAAATTAAGTTAGTGTAGCCTTGAGATATACATAAGATCGTTTGAGTTTAGATCCTGTTTAAGTCCAATCAAACAGCTATTTGATTGAAGAAATGAAGGAATTGAATTAGTAGCTCTTCTGGGTTGTGGCTGTTGCTAAAGGCTGTTGTATTAATTTTGGACTAGACATGCCTAGGGCTTGTTCAGTGAACATCATTCATTTGAACAACATGCTGTAGTGGTTATGCATATGATACGAGAAGCCAGTATTTAACAAGATGTTGCTGACTCATAGACCTGTCAGATAAGAGCAGTGTTCAGAGAGGGCACAATAGCTGACCTGTTTTGCCAACTTGAATACAAAGTTAATATTCAGTAGGACGGTGTGGGCTCAATGTGTTTACTAAAAAGTAGAGTATCTTGTGAAGAAAGAAATATGGAGCTTTGAAGTCTGGCAACCCAAGCTTCAAGTTACTTACGGGATCTCTGATGAAACTATTGCTTGGCAAAATGAGGAGTTTGTGTGGAGGACTCTCTTATTTGTATTTTTCTGTTTGCTGTTTAATCTAGTTGTAAATTCTATAAATTGTGAGTAAAACGTTAATACATGGAATGACTTGACATTCATCATAGGAACTGTTAGCAGTCATCTCCATGCTGCATCGGAGAAAAGACCACCTTGGCCAAAGATGCAGGCGAGCTGTAATCTGAGCCAGTGGTAGAGCCAGAATCACAGAATAAACGTGTCTTCAAACACCAAATATTATGGAGGATGCCTAAAATTTGTCTAGGGTGGTTGGGCCTTTCTCTAAAAGCTGTCTTGCAATAGACTGATTAATATGGACATTCTTTCAGTCTTCCTTTTGCTATGGAGGCAAATCAGTTTCTTTATAACAGCTTCTGATATTTCAGACAGCCAAAGATTATGACAGGATGAAATGCTTCTCTGTATTTAATTATCATGTTTTTAATTTGAATTTATCAGGAGACTGGTTGAGTAGAGTCTGCAAAATTGTCAGGCAAATGAATCTTCTAAAAATAAAATGCTGTTAGCAAGATATTCAGCATGCATAAGATGGAGTTTATAAATAGGTTTAGGAAGAATTGAGCTTGTTATAAAATAAATCAAAGTTGGATTTTTAGGGATATGGCCACATTTCAAATTTATTTTAAATGAGCCTAAATCCTGACTGTGGAGATTTTGACTTGTTCTTTCTGTATTCTCCAGAGCCCTGCAATAAATGGACAATATGAAAACCATGTGTGCTAGAAAGCAGGCATAGAGCTGTCTGCCAACAGGAATCAAGTAGTCTCCATCACCTGACATTAATGTGCAACTTTTCTCCACCCCATTTTTGTTTTTTTGTTTGTTTGGTTGGTTTGGTTTGGGTTTTTTTTTCTTATTTATTTATTTATTTATTTTATTTTTTCCCCCCTCTTTTTTTTTGATTACTCAGGAATGTCACACATGGCCTCCCAAGAAAGAGAAGTGCACATGTGTGTGGTGTTGGGCCACAGGCATCAGTTACCTGGGTGTGTGTTTCAGGACTGGAAGGTTTTGCAGTACCACCTGTGGTGGGGCTAGGTCTGGTGAAGGACACTGTGAGAACAAGGAGCAGTTGGCAGAGAGATGTATTTGGTATAAACCCACTCCTGAGAGTGGCACAAGCAGTCCTGAGACAGCTGTTTCTAAAGTAATGGGAAATATCCTCAAAAAAAATTACCTTTGAGGACATGGAGATGATTCTCTATAAACATTATTCTTTACATACCATCAAGGGAAGGAAAAAAGTACCTAAAACTGAAACCAGAACAGAAGAAAAAAGTGTCTCTTTTTTATGCTTATTGTATTTGGGGTACCTATTTTCAGTCTCAAGTGATATAGCAAAGAACAGAAAGGATGCACATCTCCTTCACCGTTTTCAGATTCCTTTTTTGGCATGCTGCTTTCTCTTACTTTAATTCATATTTTGCTACCATATTGCAAGCAGTGCTTACAGCCAGCCTTTACTGTAATAAACAAGAAATAGTTTTATTATAAGTTCTATTTAAGAAGGTGCATATTTTATCTGACTACTTCACAATGCAAAAAACATTTTAGAGAATTGCATAATTTTTATTATTTAAGACCTTGACTGTAATGTTGAGAGCCTAGCTTCATTCCAGAAGCTTAATCTTCATGTACTAATATGTTCAGGAATTGCTGTTCTATTTTGTGATTTACTGGTCAGGACTGGAAGCTATGGGAAATGCCTATATTTTTACAAAACCCCTAAATTTAAAGCTGTAGAACAAGTCTCTTTTTGACTCCTTCCCCTGATTGGAGTATTTCCAGGACCAAACTTGATAGAAATGGGAAGTCACCTAGATTTGGATTACTTATGATTACATATTATTTTTGTGGAATGGAGCAAACTGCCGAGGATCACTGGGCTCAAGCAGATTGAAGGAATCTGAGTGATCACTTAAGAATGATGCATTTAGGCTTTTATGTAATACTGCATCTGCTGCTGTTAAACGTTCTTCTCCTGACTGCAAAAAAAATATCTTGCCAAGAAAAGGTTGTCCTTTTTAATCAAGCATTTTGTGTTTGTGTGGCTCCTTAAAGGTAAACTGGAACTGAGAGAGCTATCATTTTCGTTCTAAAAAGTGAAGGCTTTTGCCTATTTGGGTTTACTAATACTGGAAACTACAAGCAATTATTACCTTTTAGAATCCTGCTTAGCATCTTATTCTGTGATGAATGGATAA
The DNA here is from genome assembly GCF_012275295.1 of Melopsittacus undulatus. Classification (NCBI taxonomy): domain Eukaryota; kingdom Metazoa; phylum Chordata; class Aves; order Psittaciformes; family Psittaculidae; genus Melopsittacus; species Melopsittacus undulatus. The sequence continues at coordinate 18,319,285 of NC_047535.1, forward strand.
TGATCAGTGTAACCACTCTGTACGGTGGCCCATGTGTAAGTGATGCATGGTAGATTACAATATATGTCAAACCTGATGAGAAAGGGAAAAAGGATTTTTCTGAGAGAAAACTTTGCTGAGAGCAGTAAAGATTATGTTCTAGAGGCACAGAATAGTTCTGATAAAGACAGATATTTTAAAGCATTATTTTAAAACAAAGCTACCTCAGCACTGGTTTCATAATTTTGAATAGATGGTAAAAAAGACGAGATGTTAAGAGAGCTTGACATTGGAGATTTAGTGTGAAAAGCAAAGTCAGAAGTTCTGTAGTTGTTTGTTTTCTATGTACTTGCTAATCCCCTGGATTTTCTTGCTGCCTTTACTATGCTGACCCTTCAGGTTCACCCAGATGCATACTGGCTCACTGAAAATATCAGACAAATATCAGCGTATGCTGGAGCGCTTTCTCATAGGTCCAGATTCCTCCTCGGAGCTAACAGCTGTTGTTCTAAAGTATATTTAGTGCCTCACACATTTGAATTGATATATGCTAAAAAGTATGGAAAAAATTCAGAGCTGTAACAACAACCAATAGCTCTCTTAATTCAGTGAAAGTGATTTAGAGATAACGCTAAAACTGTGACTATTACTGTAACTGGTGCTTTGGAGTTGTGGAGTTGTCCTTTTAAACTTTAAGTGGAACTTTAAGGATGGCATAAAGTCAGGAGGGGCTGGCTGAGCATTGCAGCCACAAAGTGCGGTGTGTTGTATCACATGGAAGGGGCTGATGTATATCCTAGGGTCCTTATTTCCAGCTCTGTGATTGACTTTTGGCTATATGAAAATGAATACAAGAGTGTATTGCTGAGTGGAGCTTGTGGTGAAGCAGCAGCCTCTTGGTGACAGACACAAACTTGAATGTAGTTCAGTGACACAGGCAACCCACAATCTGATTGATAGCCATTGTCAGCTTTCGGCTGGTGGGTTCTGCATCCAGCTTATGAAAAGCTGCCACTTGTCTTGCTGCATTGAGCTGGGCTCTGCAATTTTGCAAACATAGCAGTGTTTGTTCTGTGTTTCTCACTCTGCTTTTCGCTTTTGCAAGGAATAGTAGTTGAAGACACACCTTGCCTATCTTGCCTTTTAAGACTTTCCATTGTTTCCAACTTCTTGTCATAGATGGTAGTCACTTGTTTTTGGAGGTGAATCCTTTAGGTCCCAGGTTCCTTTATATTAGGTTCTCCCATATGTATTTTGCCTAGTTTACTTCTTATAATCAGTTACTTTTTGACTCCTGTTATAATTTCGCTTACTTTTTGTAGGAGATTTATTTCTAGACTAAAGGTCATACTGTGGATTATCTTTTAGGCCCAAAATAGCTGATTTTAACACATTTTCTTTTTTCCCTTTTTCAAATAAATCCTTCTATTTCTCTGTAGCAGTGCCTTTTACTAAAGAGAGCTATTGCTGTGCTCCCTTGTTCTGACACTTTGTTAGAAATGTGCCTAACACACAAAAGCGATGGCTTACAGAGCTTTCATCAGTTCTTGGCCAATTTCAAAATTAGGATCAGTATTTTATTTGGAGCTCTGTGATTCAGTTCAGATCTCTCTAATTCTCAAGGGGGGGGCTGCTCACAAGGGGAAAAAGTCAGTTTTCATACAGACTTGTCTTCAAATCTGTACATAAAACATTAACTTAAAAGAACAGCCTTGTAATTGAGATGGGACATGAATGTCTGTACCCTGCTAGAGGGTTTAAAATATATCACCATATAAGAAGTAAGGCCAGATGTCTTCAATTTCTCATTAAGATTCTGTTTAGACGTTTGTAGAATTCCTTTGTGTTGGAACAGTTTCATCATATCCTTGTCTCTATAGATATGCTTCATCATTGGTATATGGATCAGACATAATGTTACCAAAGCCTACTTGCATGCAATAGACCTGTGTTTCTAAAGAGGATCTATTTCTCTGATTCTTTCAAAGACATTAGCAAATTCTGCACCATATTGAGTGCCCTTTGGCTGCAGGTAAAGAATTCAACAGCTTGTGGGAGTGCTAATTAGAGCTAATAATAACTCCAGTGACCTGCCTTGGCTTTAAAATGCCTGACAGAAATTACCCTGTCCTTGCAGAACAGAGATTTTGTTTCTGTGCACATCTGATGAGGGACACTCACGCCTTCATGGTTTTGTTTAGTGATCACATAGCTAACTAAGTGGGTGCCTGTGTGTGAATGAAAGAGAAGTGGGTGGTGTTGAGGAATCAAGAGGAAAAAAGGCAAAGAGATCTCTCAAAAATACTACACCAGAATTTCATTGATAGAAGAATTTCTCTTTTAGGCTAAACAGCCTTCTTAAAACCAGAATTAACAATAAGAAAGCAATTAGAGTAGGAATTTGATTATTCATACTTAAGCCTTTTCTCTCTAATTTTGGTACTTTTTCCATGGTTAGTTTGCTGAAATAGGTACAGAGGGTATGAGGAAAATGCAGGCTTTAATATGAGCAAATACCCCAAAAGCTCCAAGGTATGAGATTTTTATTTTATCTGGCTGATAAGTTGCTGATGATGCAGAAAAAAATTGTATTGTCAATGAGATTGCCCTTGACCTTTCTAACGTGAATGTTATTAACACTAGCCAGAAAAAAATAAAGTACAGTCGTTGTTGAGATGTTATTGGAATGATAAATCAGGGTTTTTTCTGGCTTCTCTTTCTGTTGTGGGGAAACGCAGATATACAGATGTCACTCAATGGTTAGGGTCTACAATTCCTAATCTAGACACTTTGCTTCAGCACTTCCCGGGCAACTCTAAGCAGGCTTTGTCCCCATCTTGCTGCCACCTTATGCCTGACCTCCTGTAGTCCCCATCATTGTCCCAGCATAGCAGGTCATGTAGCTACACTGTGAACACGATCAGGGAGCTGATCCAGCTAAAAGCAGAATTGCCAGGAAAACATAGGACTATTTTTTACTGTATCAGTAAAGCTGTTTTGCTGCAAGCAAGCTATACTGGCATAAGGGAGAAGTCTATGAAATACCTGCAACAGTGACCAGAGGCAAGGTCTTCTTAAATTATTAAGGTCACTAAGGGTGTAAAGAGTTACAAGATTTCCCTTTGACTTTCAAACATTTGCCATCAATGAGCACTGGTAAGTATAAAACACAAAAACCAAGTATTTGAGGTCTTGATTTTTCTCAGAGCTGGACAGATATAGAATGTCACCCCTTCTCTTCTGTTAATATAAATATTGGGTTTTCTCTTAGATTCTTATTTGGCTTAACTCATGTCCTTAGTCTCATTTTGGTTACACTGTTAAAGGGCATTCTAAAAATCAGAGAAAAGGCTATCTGCATTTGATTGCCTTATTCCTATCAATTAAGCTTGTTCAGGAACACAGCTATGGGCTGAGGAATTAACTTGTGCAGCAAGAGGGAAAATGTTCGTTTACTGCATTTGCCAACTACTCACACCATCTAAGAACATAGAAATTTCTAGGCAGTGCCAGCTCACAGTAAAACCATGGGGAAATCTACTACCAGCTTTAATGAAATTTGATTTTACTTAGAATAATTTCAATCAGAATTAATTTTACTCAAGCTAAAATCAAAGAATATTTAATGAAATAAAGGAATATCTGAAACACACAATCTTCCATCTGGAAATTTTAGGGATCAGAAAGTTCTGTAGCACAACAGTTTTGTGGCTGTGTTTACTTTGAAAAACAATAATACAGGTAGTCAGTAGCTGAATTGTTATTTAGAGTAGATTACTGAGTAACTGTAAGAGAAACCTTTAATTGCTCATTAAAAACCTAAAGAGATGAGAAGCAATACTGTGCTGGGGTTGCAGAGTGCTAAATGCTGATCTGATGCCTGTGGGAAGTCCTTCCAAGCCTAGAGTACCAAGTCCCTGAGTGGATGCAGTGTAACTCTCAGAGACTTCGGTTCCCTTCTGCACACCAGGATTATCATATTCAAAGTATTCAAAGCCGGAACTGTTCGGGGCTTTTTTTCATTTGTTTTTGTTGTTTTGGTGGGGGTTTTTTAAGGCAGTTTATAAACTAATGTTGCTACTTGATAGATGGGAATTAACTAATAAATATTTCTGCTCCATAAGTCTATCAGCTATTGGATGGTATTCAGGGGAGTAATACTGTGTTTAAATGAATGGCTCAATGCATGTTAAGGTTATGCAGGTATCCTCAGTAGAATTCCTTGACTAGCACTTAATGTTTTGTAAAGATGAAGATTTTTTTTTTTATATGCAGTCTTCACAAACTGGACTAGAAAGAGAGATAGAAAAGGGCACAGATTTGTAAGAGAAAAAACAAACAAATCTAAAGTGCAAACCATATGAATCTAATAAAATTCCAGAGATGAATTTGGGAGAAAGGAGATGTGAAGATTCCTCCTGGATGGAATAACATGTCACACTCCTGCTTTTATTTTTATTCTCTAGGAATCTCTATGGTAATTGTCTTCATTTCTGCTACCTAAAATTTCATATAGAAGATACAGTGTAGCCAGCAACCCTTCCCATTGCCACTTAATTTGGGCTATGATTTAGGGAGATTAAAATAGGAAGCAGAACAACTGACTGCTTTGGGGCTGCATCAAAGACTGTAAGTTTTGTCTGTTTGCTTCAGTTAAGAATCTCTGTTGCATTCCTTGGAAACACAAACAAGCCATTGGGTGCTGAGACAGATTCCTTGGCCGAAGTTTTCTAGAAAAGTTCCTTTAAATTAACATACTAAAGTAAAAGATTATGTGATGGTCCTGTAGCATCAGAATGGTCCAAGGCATGCATGAGGATCATGTAGAACTCTTCTCTCTAGGAAAGAGTCCAGGCATTGCTATTGGGGTAGAGGTAGAGTTCTGGCAGAGAAAACGCACATGAAGTTCTTGGAAAGGGTGAATCCTAAATGTATCTGTGCCCTAGGAAAAATGCAGAAATCTCCCCGTGCTCTCCATAAGGACACACTACTGGTGTAGAATGAAGGCTGAAGACCACCAATTCACATGTAGTAAGTGAATCTCATGTGTAGAGTGCATTATATATATATATTTGATGGTATTTGAAATGTTATCTATTGGCCATAAGAATGCTTTCAGTGTTTCTGTTTTCTATACGGTCCTTGGTGTGCCCTAGAGAGCAGTATGTACAGGTCACCTGGGACCAATTGGAATATTGTCCTTTTGGTGAAGGCAATGCACGTATGCTCTCACTGTTATATTGCAGAGTACTGTAGTATGCAAGCAAGCTTGGGGATAATGAAGTGGTTATTACCCAGTATGTATAAAGATGGCAGAGTTACAACCCTAGTAGTCAATGAAACACAGAAGGAGCAATTTCAGCATTGCACACTGACATTATTTTGTTTAGAACCTTTTGAGAGCCTCATTGGGCAGGCTATAGACAAAGATTTCTGATACAAACACCTCATTTTAGTATTTCAGCTTTCATGGCTTTTTGATGCTATCTAATAAGAAAGGAATGATATATTATGTTCCTTACAAAAAATGTTCCCTGTTGAAACATCAACCTTTAATTTCTACTCCCAATTAAGTAGAAGGTAAGCATGATGGATAGAGAGCACAGTAGATTTTTAGATGATGTGCCAGCTGTCTGAGTAGTTTCTATCCTAGCAGAGGTCCAGTCACCAATGCTTTAAGCAGGTAACTGAATTTTTATATTAACATTTTAAGTTCCTTTTTTCTTTTAAGTCTAGACTCCAATTTCACAACCTGCCCTGCTCGTATCTGCACTAATGGAAGTGCAGGCTAGAGAATTAACTGTGGTTTATTCACATCTCCCTTTATCTGCTCTGGAGGGAGGAATGCATCCTGTCCATTACACTCTGTACTGCCTCTTGAATAAAACATATGAAAACATATATGCTTTGGGATTACTTTCAAGTATTCTGGTAGTTTTTCAGTATAGTTTTTTATTAGTACCACTAAGGAGCATGCACAGCTCTCCTACACCAGTCTGACAGAATCCCCAATTTCAGTGGCTTTTGGAAATGCAGATTGACAAACGTGGAGTTAAACCTTAATTAATGTCTTCCAACATCCCTTATGGCCCATTGTTGCTTGAAGGGAGAAGAGTGGTGCTTGAAACACAATAAAATTCTTCAGCCAGACGCTACAGATTATCCTCAGACTGAGATGCATAAAGTAGAACCACAAGTGGTTTAAAATATAGAAGATTTTAAAATAAAAATATTAATCTCAGCATTGTTTCTATATATTTGTTAACAAAGCTAGCATTAAAATATGGGAAACCATGCCAGCGTAGCAGAATGCTGTGGGACTTGTCAACTCCAGAGGCAAAGCAAGATAAAATGTGTATACTTTTTGTCCCTGGACCTGCTGTGACATCATCTCCCCCATGGGTCAGTACCTTCCTCTGTAAGTAGTCTCCATCAGTTTCACTTACTGAGTAAAGCAGTCTGCAAAATTAGAAAATGGTATTAGGATCAACTAGTTCAAAATATCCAAAATTTTGAGGTTTCTCTAATAAAAATAGGTATTTCAGATGGGACATTATGGTTTTATTGCAGAGCAACATGTTCAGACACCTTCTCCACTCATATTCAGTATTTCTAGATTGATTTTTTGTGATTTTCATTATGTTATTTACCTGATAGCAATTTGTTGCACTTGGAGCAACAACATGAAGTCTGGAGGTCATGTAGGTGCCCAAATATGAATACTATTGTTGGTAAAAGATTTAAATGGATTTTACTGGACTGGGAAAGCAAATTGGAAAGGGCAGGAGAATGTCTGTGAGTACTTTTAAGCAACAACTCCCATTTCCACAGCCATGACGCAACCATGTTGTATTGGAAGCATTGCAACACCAGCAAAGGCTTCTGTTGTCTGATCATAATGGGTATGTGTAAGGTTGTGCAATCCTGTGTGATTTATAGTTCCTGAGAATATCAGCAATTGTAGCATGCTTTGCTTTTTAAATTAAAAGGAAAAAGCAAGAAAGATATCTCAATAATAGCACTTAAACCCCAGCGATTTTCTGCAGAAGGCGGCTGTGACGTATGACAGTGGTAATTTTTTTACTTGGAACACAGAGATTAAGGGTTTTTTTTCTTTTTCTCAAGAATTGTAATTCACATTTGGCCTACTGCCAAAGCAATGAACTTTATCACCCAGTCTTGGCATGTGGAGATAGATGGCCTCTTCTGTCTCTTTTGCCAGTTATTGCTTATGTTGCCAGGAAGTCTTAATCATGCTGCTTGGAAGAGGCTGCTGTCCCTCCACCTGCTGCCAAGCTATTCCACTGTATAAGGAGTCTGACTTAGCTTCAGGAAACAGTCTTATCTCTAGGTAAAATACAGGAAAAAAGGTCACTGTGCTAAGGCCACCCTAGGGGACCATATGGCATTACAAGCTACATCATCAATATTGCACTGCTGTTGAAACAACACTATTATTAACCCTGAAGCTTCATAGGGATTGGGCATAACTATGTTTTGCAGTATGAAATGTGCAATATAAACCTATAGTGAACCACAAAATAAGCAGAAAAAAAATAATGAATGTGTTTACTGATACTTTCCATTAAAACTATATATACTAAAATCACAGCTATAACCTATAAGATATATATTTCTTATATAACTATAAGAAAATCAGTTAAGCAATTAGATTGCAATGCCACATTATCAGAAAATGTTCTGTATGTTCATGTTTATCAAGTGCCAAATGAGTTCAACCACTATTCGTACAGTAGTCAACAGAATATAAGTAAAGTGAATATCAATTCAAGCTCCTCTTTAAGAAGTTCAGTCACTTGCAGTAGTAGAAATATTGATACTTGTTTCATGCATGGGTAGTTCTTCTATTGATCAAGTTCCCATTATTGTCTACTTTCAGGGGATAGAGCAAAGGGTCTTCTATTCCTTAGTCCACAGTTATATTTTGGACTCTTTGGTGAAAATTTATGTCTGAAATTCTATTTGTAGATTTTTCCGGGTGCCAAAAGGAAGAATAGCTGACTTAGGTATTAGACATTTTGGTAGAATTCTGAGACTTCTGAGAGCATTGCAAATGTTGTGTACTCATGCAGTGTTTCTGAAACACAGCCACTCAGAAATACATCTGTAGAAATTTTCCTAATAGCATAACATAGTCACTAGTGTAATTCGTTAGTACCTAAAATCCTGCCTTTCAGCTTCCAGGACTTCATGGACCAGTGTTTTGATATGTGATAAAATATAGCTCCTGAATCCCTGTTTCAATGATCCAACTAAAAGTGACCTGAATTTCAGGTCATTGGTGATGCACAAACTCCACTGAAGTTAAGTTACAAATATCAGTGGTTTTTAGCCTTGTTTCCATAGGCTGTAATCATGGTATATTTGTGCATTTGAAGACGAGGGGGAGTAAGAGAATAATTCTTTTATTTTATTTTTTTTTTAGCCAATTGAAATCCAATTTAAAGAGAGAAAGAGGTATCAAGTAATAAATTCCTACATGTTTTCTGAACATGAGCAGATCCTTATATCAACACAGTTGCTATTGCATTAACGTAGGATTCAAGTAAACATTTGATTCTAACAGTTTGCTTGTCCATAAGGCTTAGCTGTTACCTTGCACTCTGGTTGTCATTTGGGGTCTGGAGAAATTGCTCCTCAGACAGGGAGATTCAGAGAGTACTGGCTTGTGCTTGAGTTCAGCTGGTGCAGGCATTGTGGGTGCAGTTAGCTCAAACCATTTTGGCCCTGAAATTTGATCTTGTTTGAGCACTGATACCAGACACAGGAGATGAGTAGCTTCCCACTTGGTTCAGTGAGCAGTCTTGGGCCAGTCACTACCTTATCTGTGAGCCTGTCTGCATTACCTAGTCAATGGACACAAACATACCCCTGAAACAGTCATGGCATGTATGCAGAGCAAGGCAAAAAAGGCTAGGTAGCAGACATGAGGTGGTGACAGTAGTGCAGGGGTGCAGAGAGAGACCATGGAGTGGATCTCAAACTGAGGAGGGTCGTAACAAGGGTTGTGTAAGGTATATGAGGAAGCTTGAGTGTGCTGGGATGTTCATGGGTACCATCAGAGACCCAAAATCAGGAATATAGAGATGCTATAGAAATGGGGAGAACAAACTGAGAATACTGGGACAAGAATGTCATGGAAGCTGGAGTTAAAGATGTGAGGAGTTTGGAATACTTAGAATCTAAGTGACTGGAAACCAAACATACTTTGTTCTGCTGCTCATGGAAGTGGTTATGTTAAATTCAAAGTTGAGTTTGAACTTGTAGTTGGACATTTTAGCCAAGGAGTTTCAATCAGAGGAACAGATTACTGGGCCATTCTGTCCCATAAAAGAAATTGATTTACATAGTTTTCTGCCTATGCTGGAAAATTATAGTTTTCTCTGAAACTGGAAGACTGGATTACAAGTACCCTGTGAGCTTGTTGGCTTTGGTTTGTGTTCTTCTGTCATTTATTATAAACCCAAACCACACAGAATTAATGTGAAGTTAAGGCACAGATTATTATTACACTGAAAACATTTTGAGGAATTAAAAGAAAGGTCTCTACATTTTTAGTATTTATTGTAGACTTTAGAGAAATGTTAGATAGTAAAGTGATACCTTCAGTGTCAAAGGTAATCATCTCATCATCTTGTCAGACTTTAGTTCCTATCTCTGCAGTTTAAATAGCCTGTGAATATTCTGTGTTTCTTGCATTTCTAGTAGTTTATCAGCTTCAGGTAGAAATTACTGTTTTGGTAGTTTTTAAGATCTGCTATGGTATACTGCATGTACACTGCATTTTATTGAGAAATTTTATCTGGGCTTTGGGGAATTTGATACACCCAACACATCTTTTTGTATCTCAATAATGTGATTGGGGAATAAAGAAAACATAGCAGCTGTTCAAATTTCTATATAATCCATTCTCATGGTCTGTGTTATAATCTTAAAGTGTTAGTACTGTAATACTTAAAACACAGCAGAACTGGACAACAACTAAGATGTTACCTTCTTTGGGAAAAAAATGGTCTAGCCTCAAGTGCCAACTGTGAGACTGTCAAGTAAAAGTGCTTGCTCAATAACATACATTCTCATGTCAGCTATTGTATATTTCTGCTCTACACAAGGGAGTAGCATAATGGAATATATTCCTGCCTAGTTTTATGTTTCCAGAAGAATCAAAATAAATAAGAGCTTATGTTTAAATACTTTTTGCATTATTCTAGAAAGAATCATCTTGGCTCAACTTCAAGAATGTTATGTTTAGGTGCTTATTTCTGGTCTTTTTCTGGAATGCTGCTTTTAGATAATGAAATTTTGCCAAAAAATGCCAAACTATTCCCTGCTATATAAAGAAACTCATGGCATTTCAGAGACACTCTTATGGCTTTTTAAGAAATAACTTCTGTTTGTGTTTAAATGAGATGTTGTGTTTGCTTGGTAATGCAGTCCATTTTATTCTCCATCATTAGTATAAAATAAGAAGCTATAACATGTATTTATGTACATAACTTGATCAAATGGATTTACATACACCTCTCTACATTGATTTACCTGCTGCTAATATCTATACATTTTGTTTTGTAATGTCTTTAACTGTGTAGGTGGATAGAATAATACAGAGAAAATTGAAGCAAGGAGTTGATTATTTGCTGGCTACAAATAAATGAGAAAGAAAGACTTTTACACAATGATTGCTCTTTCAAAGGATGGTTCCTGTATAGGCAATTGTTTGTGCTAAAATTACATGCCAGAGAAGGCTTTGTACCTCCTTATAGTTACACTGATTGTTGCCACAGTTCCTGCTAGACTAAGAAAAAGCAAGTTCCAAGGTAGAAGGATATTCAGATAAAATGCAGACTATGGTCACTAGAAGATATCTCCACTTGACAATGTCAAAAGGCCTCTCATGCAGGCCTAAAATCTTCACTGCCCTTCTTAGTGAGGATTAGTGCTTTACTGCCATTTGCTTATGCCCTTGTGGCAAACAAATTTGCCTTACTGAGAAGTGAAATGAGGGAAAAGACTTTTTCAGGTTGCTAGGTGTGGCCAACACATTAGAACTGATTTTGGGGAAGACAACTAGCTGAGCTATACTGATCAATGAAATGGTAACAGAAATAAGTGAAATTTGAGAGCATGTCTTGAGACATTATCTTCTGGACAAAGCTGCTGTGGCTGAGATTAGATTGAGGAAGGTGAAGGGGGGTGAAAGGTGCAGAAGTACATTAACGTAAATGGGTAGTTGAAATCAGAGTTGCACCAATTTAAAACTGAGAGGAGGTGAAGATCCGAGTTCAACATAATGGATTATCAGGGCCTTTAACCTTGTAACTGCTCTCTGTTATTCTCTGCATAGCCTCTAGAAGAAATCACAGTAGACTTTTTTTTTTTCATTTTTAGAAATGTACCTGCTTTGCTTCTTAAATCAGTCTCTTGCTTCAACATACTATGAACTAGGCATATCTGCTAGTGCTAATATGACATGTGACCTGTTTTTGTGGCCCACATGCAAGCTGCAGAAGCAATGAGCAAACAAGTGAAGTCCATTGACATAGAAGTAGTAGGTCATGAGGGGAAAGGGGGATGGAGAGAATGAAGTGACTGACCTTGCTATAAGTGGTGCCACATATAGGGGTGGTAGGTGAATGTGAGCTGGCATCAGGTAAGACTGGCTGTAAGATACTGAGGGTGCAGCAACTTCCTGTCTCTGCCTTGTGTTTATACCTAAGGCGAGCTAAACTTTAAGCACACAGTGGAGTCTAAATAGATCTGGGTAAAGGTGATGTGAGAAGCCTCAAACTAAAGTTAGTGCCCTGATTTTCGGTTCTCTCAAAAATGCAGAACTTGACTAATATTTCTAAATAGCTTGCTAAGACTCAGCAATTGTTAAGGATGTGCAGGCCTTGCTGCCTTGTAAACCAGGCCAAGTTATGGCATTAATTGAAATTTACACCTCTCACTGTGTTTTAATTCAAGGATTTTATATTGTACAAAATGAAACCCAAAGGCAAGTTTAATGTGCAGAATCAAAGAAAGGTGGTCCTGCCTCCTGTAGACTGAAATCACTCTGCCTATTATATATACAGTATTTTTATGGTAATATTTTCTAAAACTGTTATTACAAATTAATATAAATGCAAACCACATCTACTGAAAGAGACCATACTTCCATAAATGTGCATTTCTTGCTTTAGTTACAGCTAGAGAGAAAGCTACATTTATCCCCCCTCAGAGCATTAGAAATGCAGTTAGATAAGAAGGAAAACTAATGCTTGCTCTGTATGGCTCAACAATGAAGGCAAACATGGAATTGTCTTTGAAAATCACATTAGAGAGGTTTTAAGAAATGCAGTTGTGTGATGCAAAGCCATACTCAACAGTCACACAGATACTGACATAATGTGCAGTGTCACAAAAGCATAGAAAATAGTTGTACAACTATGTAAATTATAAAGATCCTCCACAATACTCTACAAAACATACTACAGATGTATCTCTCTTACTCAAAGATATTCATCACACTTGAGGTGAAAGGCAGCCTTATGTTAGGCAATGCAGGAAATGAAAGCTTGAACACCCTTAGACAGCTAGAAATTTCTGCTCATAGTAGGAGACTGAATCTATTTTATAGAAAGTATTCTGGAAGTATCCAGCCCGAGAAGATTATAACTGATATCAGTTCCATGTATATTTTCAAACCAATACAATTTTAAATTAGCTTCAGCAGAAGCTTTTGTTAAAGGTCAAATTACATTAAGTTTGTAGCCTCAGAATGTAGATTTCCACTGATAAATGTTTGTTGTAATTACATTTTCCAGTAAACACAATTATAAATGCCATATTTTAAGGGAACATAACACTCAAAAAAAACCCCCCAGAACTCAAACCCCAACAGGCTGATGACCAGACAGTCAATACTACTTAATTTTTATAGCATAAACATTTCAAAGAAAGCTCATGATCACTGTTTTGGATAGGGTATTACCTTTTTTCTTTCCTCCATATGTATTTGCTGGGATGATGATATAAGAAAGCAATAAAAATGAAAGAAGTTGCAAACTTTTCATTTCTTCTTTCTCTGAATGAGTTGGGGAATGCACTGCTCAATTCTGCCAAGAGATGGGAAAAGGAGGGAATTACCAATGCTTTGCAAGAAATTGTTTACTCATTAATCATTAACCTTAAATTCTCCTGTCCACTGCTCTGGTCTCTCCTTTTATGGAAGTAAAAATGGAATTTGCTGGTTTCCAACCTCTTCTTTTTTATTTTCTGCCACTTGTGGCAGGGATAATTTGGAACTGGATCCTCCTCCCTTGCACAACAGTGCTTGGCTCTGAACACAGTGGGCTTCAGGGCATTTTTTCTCTGGTATACTCCTAAAGGCCATGAGTAGGCAGCTCAAATTTGGTTGGTCAACATCTCAGCCTGAACACATTGCAAAAGAGCTGAAGGGTAATCTAAATATTTCATGAACACAGACAAATCCCAGTAAGGGAAGCATCAAAAATTGTTGTATAATAAAGACTTATTTCAGTGACAAAATTGGTACAAGGTTTTGGATAGTTGCAAAATGTTTCCTTTCAAATTAAGTGAGCAATTTTTATCACATAAAAAATTTACTGATGAAGCACAATAAGCAGCATCTCTCTTCACTTTTGGTAAACCATCATAAGGAAGTGTATGTAGTAGATGTAGCAGTCATTACAGAGAAAAATATGTATACAGGCAAATATGGAAATCAAAGTAGAATCTTAATTACAGCTGTGTGCATATATGGCACAATGAATAGGTGAGTACTGTAAAATGTGACAGGGCAAAAAGTACTCTTGATTATGCAGCAAGTACTGCCACAAAGTGGGATCTTGCACAGGGACAGAACACAGTGCTATCTTCCGGTCTTGTTAGCATCAGTCTGGAGCATCATAGTTTTCCCACATCAGTCAATGTTCTTGAAACCTACTCCAGCTTATTTTAAAGCAACTGAGTGCCATTTATGATGTAGCCATGGCAGCACAGGCTTGGCATGGACTGCAAGTAGGTCTGCATTTCCACTAATTGTTGGATTGCCAGCTTATTTGGGTTGATGTTGCTAACCTCCACTGCTACCTGCATACCTGAGCTAGTATATGATTAGCCAGATAGGCAGTCAGCATTGTGGAATTTCCCTTAGACATAGTTCTCTGCCACAGTAAACTGTCTTGAGGTTTTGAATGTGTCCTCATGTGCTGAAGAAGGGATGATGGTGTAAATTCTTTTCTAAATTTAGTTTGTTAAGGATTTGCAGTTAGTAATAGCAAGTAGAGACAATGTTTTAAGGATTCTACAAGTATCTTTGTTGGACTAAACAACTGAAACAGCTTGTAAAGTTTAAAAAGTATATTTTGAGCATTCAGTGACACCCAGACCTTTTATGAAGCCTCTTGTCACAATTACTATGTCTAGAATGTGTGATATGATAGCTGTACCTTCCCACCTTGAGGAATTTTTCATTCTTCATTGTTTTTTTAATTAAGAACTATGTCAAAGTGTTGCAGCTTAAAGATTTTTCTCTCTAGAAAACGGTAAATCTCATAGGACCCATTTGCCCTATCAGAACTGCAAAAAAAAAAAAAAATTCTCAGCAGGAAAACTCTGCTGTCATGTTTGACTTGTTGTTTTGGCATAAAGGAGCATGCTTCATGGCATGTGGCCCATGGTGCTGGATGTTGCATGAATAAAGGAGAAAAATACAGAGCACTCTTCAGGCCAAAGAGCTTTGAGCCTGGGATATATCAGACAGCTAGAAAACTCTACAAGCAATCTCTAAGATCATACTAGTCACTACAGTTAACTGATTAATCAGTCTGTGTGTCTGTGGACATACAGTAATAAAGCAGGAATACAGAAACTGAGGTGATAACAATAAAACTGACTGGCTGATAAATACTTTTTGCAGCAGTATTTTGAATGAATGCAAGCAAAAAAAGGATTTGCAGTAACTGAGATGGGACAAAGAACTTGGACAAGAATTTAGACTGTCATGGTGGACAGGAAATGCTGTATTTTAGTAAAGTTAATGCTGGTGGAAATTACTGTTAAAAAATTTAGCACAAACTTGTAGTGAACTTAGTAAAATGTAAACTGAAGATGATGTGAAGATTACAGAACTGACTGACAGGTTGAATGGTAATACTAGGCACAGTAATCAAGAAAACAGAAAGCGTTCAAGGGGCAAAAGATTATAAGATCTATTTTCTTCAGACAGGAATTGTTCTAGAACAGGGTGGTAGATCTGTTGGGTACAGAACAGACTGTTGGCTCTTTGTGAGGAGATTGACTGGAAGTAAAGACTATAGAGATCAGTCTTTGGATTTATTTCTCACTTGAGAAGCCATATACAAAACCAGAATGGCATTACAAGCGTCTTATGAAGGGTTGCTTAAATCAGTAATAGGAAAACTGAGAAAAAGTTTACAAAGGATTGCTTCAAGTGGTAAGAGGAAAACTGGAAAAATAAGAGTTGCAAAAGGAGGAGTCTGTCTTCCTCTCTGCTATTTGCATCATTTAATTTGGCAATCCTGTGTCAGTCATTGCTAGTAGCAATTTGTCTTTTCAGTGTTGACAGAAAATCAGCAATAATGGTGGAAGAGCAAAGCAGTGTTGTGGGAATACTTGTACAGCATTTGAACTAGAGATTCCACAGTATACATTCAAGATGAGTTTATGTAGCACTAAATTGCTTGCTATGGCACATTAGTCCACAGAGAACAGATGCAATTGTGTTCTGGAGGAAGGAGTTGCTCCCAGTGGCCTCTAAAACTGTCACACAGTGTATTTTTGGAGTGCGGGTTTGGTGGTTTGTTTTTGGGTTTAGGTTGTTGTGGGTTAGATTGGGGTGTTTTTCCCCTTAGGTCTCTTCTCCATTTGATTTACATGAGTAATTCCAATTACCTTTATTATCTACTCATAAAGAAAAGAATGGGTCTCCTGCCATGTAATGAACATTAGAGGTAGAAGACTCCTGATCAATAATTATCCTGTGAATCCACATACTGAAGTCATAACCTTTGCCATCTTCACCATGTTTATCTGGTCACTTGGTGAAGTTATCTACTTTGTTTGAGCTGCTCTGTCTCAGCTTGGTTAAGTGTTATGTTTGGATTGCATACATAATATTCTATAAATACATCACCAAAATTGTTTTAGGAATTAGTTCCTTACATAAAAAGCATAACAAGAAGGAGTCTTTGCTACATTATGAGAATAGGAAAATTTGAGACAGGTGTTTGTCAGAAGGGAGTGTGCAATAGCTACTGAGAGTTACTTGCAGCATGTTGTTATCACATATTGAAATGGCTTTTTTCAGGCACATTTGAAACTGTATGCGCTACAGTGACTAAGAGCTGCAATATTCTGAATGAAATACATTGTGAAAAATATTAGATTCTCTGGATCTTTGTATTAGTGCATTAGTCTATCATAGAGAATGCTCTCTGAATCAAACTGGATACTTCTGAGATACAAATAGTTGTCTGCTGGCCTGCCAGAGCAATAGGAACTCTAAGGGTGCTCCGCTACAGTTCTGTATCACTGGCAGTGACAAAATTTCCAACAGCTAAATGCAGCACAGGTACTAAAAAATAAGGGAACAAAAATCTCAGGGACTATAAAGAAAGCTGGGAGATTGATGTAGGTAAATGACACCTGGAATATGCAAGCTATGCTGTGTCCTGATGTGACCTTCAAGAGTGAGTGCAAGGTTCATTCTTTAGAGTTGGGTATGTTTGTTATTCATGCTCTGGGTGAGGCAAATGGCTAGTTTGGTATTTGTAAAAACCTGGAGTCCTAAAAAAAATGTGTGAAATTAAGTTCTTAAATTTAATGTTTATATATGTTAACTGTAAAATTTAAAGGATCCATTGATAGTTATTATTTTACCAAGTGAGCAGATCTGATCTCTCTTTTCCATAACACCCAGCATTTGCACATTACTTCATTTTCCACACTGAAATCACTCATACTTACTGTAGTGATCTGGATTTTTAAAAATGCTAAATTTAAAAATAGATAATCCAAACTGCTCTTCTGTGAATCAGACAGAACACGTATTTTGTGCAGCATGGAGGCTAGTGCTTTACCTACTTTACATGACATAGAACCTTTTCCTAAACCCACAGCACCCAAAACCAAATTTGTAGTTTATGTTGTTGTGTTTATGTCTAGTTTGCATGTACTGTAAGAGGGCTTGATACCCTCCTCTCTTCTCTTAGAGATGCCGCAGGAGGTATACTCTCAATCAGAATCCCCATCTGCTCCTTAGCTAATGTTCCAATTATAGTTAGACTTCTTGCACATATTTACATCTATAATAAAATTGATGGTTTCACTATTGAGAGCAGCATGTGACTAATTGTGCATTCTACCATGCAAACTTTTACTTAAATATATCCTTCTAATCAAGTTAAAGAAAGGAACATGAATCAGAAATTTGTCAGGCATACAGTCCTGTTCTTTTCCTGAGACCACACTGTTCGTCAAGATGGTTTTCCATCACCTGAAGACCAATAACACTGTAGTACAAATTGTTCTTTCAGGTTTAGAAGAGATTTTATAGGCCAGAACTTCAGTTGGCATAAATTGGCTTCTGTGCAGCTATAATGATTTTCACTAGCTGAGGATCCACCCTGTGTTCCTATAAATTACCCACTGGCATCCGAAAAAGATTCATGTGATGGTTTTGCTAATATATCTGAGATTATAGGGCAAGAAAAATTTTATGTGGCTGAATTTTAAATGCAATTTTTTAATACAGAATTTATTCTGCCTGTTTCACCTTTCTAGTATTATTTAATATCAAATAACTCTGAAGATACATATTTAGATAGGCTTTTGTATGTGGATTCGTGGCCTATGTCAGCAGCTACCCATGAGCCTGAAACTTTGTTTATGGCAATAGCTATTGAGGCATCAAACTTCTCAGTGCTAAATTTACAATTAAATAACTGATCAGCAAACTTTGTTTTCTGATATGAATTAAAAACACCCATTTGCATAAGCGTAGTCCTGTGCAAATATGAGTTTCTTCTGCAAGATGCATTTCATACTCTGTAGCCCCTGATAAGGCAGTCTTCTTCCAGGACTCGTCACCCAGAATATTGCCTGGCTTTCTGGCTTCCCTTGGATGCACAGCTAGGACTAATAATAGCATTCTTACAAGTTTAATGCATTCTGTATAAGTGTGCCTTTTAGTAATTTTTAAAATACTCTCCACTGAATAGTTTATATTATTAACAGCTGTAAACAGAGAATAGAAATCCAACTGCCGAGCACAAACATTGTGTGGTAAGTGGCTCATCTAGTCCTACTTCCCACTTAAAAAAAAGGCATTTTTTTAGCTTGTTTCTGTGACGTAGCCTTGTGCTTTTTGTAACAATGCATTACTTGTTTAGTAGCCTTAGAGGAATGCTATTTCTTGGCTTATGTGTCTGTCTATCTTCCTCATGGGTACACTGTGTTCACTTGGGGTATGTGTCTGAAAGCTTAACAGATCAGAAAAGCACAGACTAGATGAACCAAAGAAAAGGGGAGCACAAATCCCAATAAATCTGGGTTGTCCATACTCTTGCATTATGTATAGACTGTTGTGTGCTTGTGTATTACTTCAGCCTTAAAATAGGTAAGGAGCTGGCGTACTTCCTGGCTTTCATTACAGATAGTTCTATTCTTCAGCAGACGGGGCGAAATTTCTGCATGGTTATACACTACTGAAAGGATAGAACAGCTGCAGACTTTTTCTACCCACCTGCATTCTGTCGTATTTTGAATTTTCACTGTTGTCAGTGCCCTATTTTAGGGATGATTGTATGGCCTATAAAATTTTACACTGAATTTATAATTGGAAAAGCAGATTTTTTATGTAGTTTTGGTCTGTAAAATGTAGGAAATCATCCATGAATTAGCATTGCAGCATCAATACTGTAAAGAAGAATGTGCTTTTGCAGAACCCAGCATGCCTGCTGAGGATATTTCTCTTCATTGGACTGTGTAAGAAACAGCTAAACATGTGCAATAACCCAATCTCTTCTCTCCCACCCCCCCATGAGGATTGAGCTTTATGGTTTTAAGCAAAAACAACACAAGTGCAGTGTGTTTTGAAGCTGCCTTGCTTGTTCACCTCCCTCACATCAAACAGAAATGCATCTGAAAGAGATGAATACATGGCAAAACCAACAATGCTCTCTCTTCCCTTTCTAGCTACTGTACTTAGGAGAGAGTCTCTTTAACAACAAATAGAAAGCAGACTTGTTTTAGAAATTGATTGATGGTTCTTATTAATAACGAAGACAGCAAGAGCAAGACAACTAGGGCTTATTGTAGGCAACATATTTGAAGAGGATACACTTGAAGGCACTTAAAACTAAAGGCAGAGGACCATGTCAAAGTAAAGGAACTTGAAAGACATTAAATGTTCAAGTGCTGATTGATGATGACTCTTAGGAGTTAACATGCTCACAAGAGCAAAACATGGATCTCTGTGGAGCTGCTGTCACTGGAATTGAGTCTTTATGAAAATGAAAGAACAAACAGACAAGAAAACTGAAAGAATAGCATTAAAATACAGAGTAGGTACAAACAAACAGATAAGGAAACACAAATCTCTTTGACCAATAAAGAAAAACAATGAGAAACACAAACCTTTTATCTGAATAGATAAAAGTCGTCACAACATAGCCAGACTAATCCATAGAACAAAATATTTCCAGGCAGTCATTTCTTCTGTACCCACTGACTGCACGGCTTTCAGCACCTGTGTCTGAAACAAGTGGTTTAGGCCACCAGAGCCAGAAGGCACTTTCAGGGGCAATACTGATGGTCTAGGTTAAAAAAAAAAAAAGAAAGAAAAAAGAGGATAGGGGAAGGGGGGACCTTTGCTTGCAGCATCCTCTATTCCTTTCTCACCTCCCCTCACCCTAGTGATTTCTTGCTGTGACTCCGGAGCTAGCATGTTTTGGCTTTCTGCACTGCAATATTGTAGTCATCGTGAGTGAGTGTAAAGAATGACAGGATGAAGGAGTACGTTGGGGGAAGCAGACTGTTTGAAGTAGTTAATTATCCACCACAAATATTTTGTTTGTTCCAGGGCCTGAAACAGCTCTTGTTAGTCTTAGCAGAACTTAGATACTGGATTGGGTAGACCCTT
Source organism: Melopsittacus undulatus (assembly GCF_012275295.1). NCBI lineage: Eukaryota > Metazoa > Chordata > Aves > Psittaciformes > Psittaculidae > Melopsittacus > Melopsittacus undulatus. Next base: position 18,339,452 of record NC_047535.1, read on the forward strand.
GAATCTGATGTATTATGGCAGTTCCTGCATTCCTATAAGACAAGATTATAGGATAGAAAATTGGCTTACTTGAGGGCTGAAGAAGCCTTAAATACTTTAAGTATCAGTTGGGATAAACATTTAAAATCTTAGCCAAACTTTCTGAAAATCTGGTCTGAAAAACTACCTGAAAATATTACAGAATAGTAGCAGAATTATTTACCTTATTCACAGAAATAAAAATTAATGTAGCCTACTAGAAAGAAATGAAATATTTCTTTCTCTTTTAGTTCTGGAACTGCACATCTTAGATGTCTGGATTAACCATAGGATAATAGATTAAGAACTTTGATATTCCAAGTCCATAGTTGTTGAAATGATTCACAGCATATCAGTAATCAAATGTCAATCAGTATTATTAGATTTGAAGTAAGTAACTGTGACCATGAATTCAAACAAGTTCTTGGCACTGTCTTGTAAATACTGATGTTCCACAACTGAAATAAGAAATGGGAAGAGCTGTTAAACACTGAATTTAGCACAGATGTTTCCTGTTAAAACAGATTAGTAAAATTTCAGTATTCAGTGGGCCTTTAACACCCACCCTCCATCTGTGGTAAGCATTTTTAGCATTGTGGAATAGGCCAAAAGAGCAAGCTCATAATTAAAAAGAAACCCCACTAGGGTGTTTTCTCTAGCTCTCCTTTCTGTTTTTTCTAGCTGTGTTCATTCATTTGTATGTGGAAACATTTTATTGGGGGGCAACATGGGTAAGACAAGGCTTGTTCTCCATCTGGGAGTCACACTTACTGCAGCCAAGTGCACTGCAAACAAGCCCTTGAGCATATGCTACACACATAAGTGCTAATTGAGAAAATCTGATGATGTCAGTTGCGTAACGGTGATATTCTTTGCCAAATGACTAGTTGGTACTTGTGGCTTTTAAGTAGCTAGGGTTCAACAAAGTGCTTCAGAAACACCTTTGCTTTGAAGAGGAAGCTGAGCAAGAGGCTGAAGGGAGGCTGTGCTGAGTGACCAGATGAGCACTGTGGGAGTAACAAGGTCAATAACCAAGAGAATTGCCACAGACCCACTGTGGAGACAGTGTTCTCACAGGAGAATGGATATTTGGTACATGAGCTCTGAATAACTCTGAGGGATACAGCAAGGCCATGAGAGGCCCGAGGAAGCCTAAGCAAGCAAGATAAGAAGAAGCTGGAATTCACTGAGTTATGAGAACTGTGGACTGTTGGCAAGCGTTCGAGGTCAAGTTCTCACACCTGTGCTTAACCAATTATATGTTAGTCACTAAGGGTCTTCAAGACAAGTATCCAATCATGATATGCCAAATTGCTGTAGGTGTGTGTAAGCAATAGTATATAAGGAGTTAATGCTTTGCAATAAATGGCTTTTTGTCTGATCATATTGGTCTCTGACAGAGTCCTTTCCGCGGCAACCCACTCAGATAAAATGGTGGTAAAGATCATCTTTCAGTAACTTGTTTGGAAGATAAAAGAGAAGAAGGAAGCAAGCATAACAGTGGCTCTGTCCATAACATACATTATGAATACATACACAATTTACTGTGTAAACCAACTTCTCAAATTTCTTTCATGTGTATTTATTCATGGCTGAATGTCAGCCTTAATTTCTTACTTGTATGAACACAGGTGTTGGATAGATGACATTAAAGACTTGGGTGGGATTTGGGGATTCCTTATTTTTTAATTTTCATTCTGTTCTCTTCTATACGTTAGTGTGAGTTTGCACGAGAAAAGTCCGTAATTCCTTCTGAGACAAAACAGTGATATCAAATGCAACATTATAAAACAGGGCCACAGTGTCCTGTAAAAATGACCTGAAAGTTCAGAAACTTTGAGATACTTAAAAAATCTGGCCTACAGAGTTATTGAAGAGGATTTTAAAGGCCTGATAAAGAATTACAAGCACTGAGCTAAGAAGAAAATTTTTGATGCTACAAGGGCACATTTTTACAGTGAAGGGAATACCAGTTCTGTCTACTGGGAGAACAGTCTTGCTGCCCCCAAGTACTTCTGCTTTAGCGTAAATGCTGAGACTCTACAGGAGTCAGAGTGGGCTGTCATAGTGGTTCCTCTCATCCAGAGCAATTCAGTCATCTTTCAGAGACAGACAAGGATCTGGTCCCAAAATGTATCCCTAATGTAAGCTGCCATTCATTGATCTTCCTATTTTTCCAAGTGTTAAATGCATAAATACAATATAATTTCTATTCCTGAAGGTTGAGAGTTACTTAAAAGTTCTAGGACATGATTTAATTGGAAAATTACCATTTCACAGAATCATAGAATGGTTAGGGTTAGAAAGGACTTTAAGATCATCTAGTTCCAACCCCCCTGCCATGGGCAGGGACACCTCACACTAAACCATATCACCCAAGGCTCTGTCCAACCTACAGAATCATAGAATAGTTTCATTTCAATTTTTTAATTTTTTGTTTTTCTACTAGAGTGCCATTTAAATATTTCTTTTCTGAACGCTAAGAATGTGTCCCTGGGTATGACCATGGCCATATCACTGTGGCTGACACTGGCAAAGGATAAGGTTAGAACAGTTATTTTTCAGTCCTTTTTTGATCTTCAGGGTTTTGATTCATCCATATACCTCAATTATAGTGTGATTTCAGAAAAGTTTCATTAGATTTCTTAAGAGTAGTTACATGCTTAGAAACTGCTGGTTTGTGATTTCTAAGTAAAGTTCCGCTTCTGAGAAACAGATTCTGCTGTTAGGTATGCTACTGTAAATCAGAGTTTTCACCATGGCAGATGCATTTGTATTCATGATGCTGACAGCAGAGGTTGTCCCAGATTTTGATTTAATATTGAGAGGATTCCCTTCATCTCCCTCTGTCTCATCACTGCACAATGTTGTCATACAGCAGTTGTGGCTAGAGATGGACATCCTTTCCTGGTGTGGGATGGTTCAGCGCTGGTACAAAGCCGCTGGTGCAGGGTGCAGTCAGTTTCTGCTATCATTACCTCATAAAGAGTACACAGGGAATGAGCAAGCTGACCTGTTTTCCAGAAGTGTGGTTTAAAGTTTGAGACCAGCTACAGCAGATCATCAAGGACTGTTGTCATGTGTTAAAAATATTATTGACCAAATCTAATAGCATGACAGTAAGTGGTGTAGTGTCCAGCTGTTTTGTCTTTGGTTTTTCCTCTAATAGTCTGTCCTGCTAAGAATTGATATTGCCTTTCTGACTGCATCTTTATCTATTGGCAATTCTCTCTCTTATTATTTACTTCCTCTCTGACACTAGTGAGCCATGGTTCAAGCTCACCTGACTCTGAGTGAGGTTTTCAAGCAATCTATGTGTGTCTTCCACTGACTGTAGTATTGTTTACTGTGAAAAGGCATTCACTTAGAAAAATAATGTCCTGTGCAGCATCAGGCAAAGCTGGTAAAAAAAACCCACCCCAAAAGCAGGTGTGCTAATGCCACCATTAATACTGTTTACAGACTGGAAGAGGAAAAGTAGCCTTTTGCTTTCTCAAGCTGAACAGTTTTGTTGTCTTTTAAGGAATGTCTTTAAACAATTCCACAACCTTCAGCTTAAAAACATATGCAGTAATGTATCTACTGCTTAAAAGATGACCTTAGGAGGCAAATGTTTGGATCTGGTTTCATCCTGTGCCACTCATTTCCCCTTAGCTTACTGGCAATTCGCTCAATTTTCTGCTGGCTTAAATGTCCCATTTGCTAAAGGGAGTTCAATAGTATTCTGGAGTGCGGTGAGGCTGAATGAATCCTCTGTAAATGACATTGTATTTTTTGGAGGAAAGGTGCTATATAATTCAAAGTACTAATTTTGTATCTGATTGAATACTTTAACAGATGGAAGCAGCTCTTAAGATCAAAATGTTGAGCATTTTTTTCCTTTCTGCTATTTTTGTATCTCAGAACTCACTTTGAAATGAATGCCTGCTAAACAAACAGAAATGTTAAGAGTAAGTTTTCCCCCATACAGTTACGTTCCCACATAAAAAAAAAATTACTTCAAATTTATTGTTTTCAGACCATACACATTACCAGGGAGACTGTAAGCACAAGGAGGCAAACAGCCATTCCATGTGCTGTTTGGCTGTAGCTCAACTTTGCTCCTTTTCAGTGGGGGTCTTCTTCCCATCACCTACCTACATCTGTTGGGATCCTACACATTCAGCAGGGCAAGTGTTTTCTTTCTAATAAAAGTAATAGCTCCAGAAAGTTTTTTACTGTCTTTCTTTTACAGTCTCGTGGGCTGACCAACTTCCTGTGAGTTTTGAGTAATATTGGTTATTGTCAGCAAAGGGTGAGGTATGGCATGGCTCCATTCACAGCAAAACAATGCCCATACTAAGGGGGGTTTTGTTGCCATCACGTGCTACTTCAGATAAGTAACTTCATGCTTTTTCCTGTTAGAGAAAGTGACAAACTCAGACTTCCTTGCACATAGGCTCCCTGTTTCTGCTCCAGTTCCTGCATTTGCTTGAGTTCATGCCTGTGCCCTGGCAGAGTTTCAATCTGTGCCTCTTTTTCTAGGGCTTCCTACTGGGTAACCTGAGAGCTGTCTTTCCCAAAAGGTGACATGTTAATTTGTTGAATAACTTGGGGGGCAAAACACAGTTGTCAGTGGTCAGAGGAAAGCAGTCTAAAATGTATTTACTTTGGAGAAGAAGAGTCCCACTGCCTAATTTATGGGATGCAAACCTTTCTAAGCACATACTTTCTGTGGCATCCTAGACCTGTATCTCCATGTCTTACCAGACTGTGAGCCTTTCCTCTGGAGGATTTAATAGCTCAGTTCAAGCAGGGCTTAGTGCCCTGCTATGTATTCCTGTTCTTTTCTGTGTTCTAATTATAACTTCCTTCTTTTTTTTTTTATTTATTTCCAAATTCTGTTTGCCATCTTGTCACACAGAGAAAGAATTCAGACTATTGGATAGAAACCTTTCTTGTCACATTGCCTCACAGATAGTCCAATCTGCTCTGCAGTTCATGCCTGAAAGCCAGTTAATATGGCAGTGTAGGAACACACATTTAAAACGCAAATTCTGGCTCACCCTCAGGTAGGCACCTCAGCTGTGTTCTGTGCCCTGAAATTGGAGGTATGCAATGGCACACAAACCACATGAAAGGTTTTGAGGCTACTGTCCCTTACAGAAACTTTCGAAGAGAGATACATTTTTGGTACATATTCAAAGACATAGAAGAAGTATCTGCTTTTTCAAACTAAGGTACCTTAGGCATGATAGTGCAAATTAATTAAGATAGACATAACCCATTTAATTCTATCCACAGTGGATACAGAAAATATGTCAGTCAGTGTTTTGGTTTGGTATATTGCATCAAATCAACAGAAGATTTTTTTTCCTTTGCTCATTGGAGGGGAGCACTTTGATGAATGATGGATGATAGCAGCCTTGAATGATAGCAGCCTTCCAATATCTGAAGGGTCTACAAGGATGCCACAGAGGGACTTTTTATCAAGGACTGTAGCAATAGGACAAGGGGAAATGGGTTTAAACTTTAGCAGGGGAAGTTCAGGTTAGATATAAGGAAGAAGTTCTTTACTGTGAGAGTGGTGAGGCACTGGAACAGGTTGCCCAAGGAAGTTGTGAATGCTCCAATCCTGGCAGTGTTAAAGGCCAGGTTCAACAGAGCCTTGGGCAGCATGGTCTAGGGTGAGGCATCCCTGCCCATGGGAGAGGGGTTAGAAACAGGTGATCTTAAGGTCCTTTCAACCTTAACCATTCTATGATTCTATGATCTACCCAGAAAAAGAGGGGTACATAGATGCACCTCAACTAGCATTAAGGTAAATTGCCACAGTTGTGTGTGTGCTGTAGCCAGGGCTGTCTTAAGCCAATGTACTGTTTCTAAAATGCTATCAAGTTACATACATGTGTTTCTTGTAATGTGAAACATGTCGGTTTTTGTGTTACTGGTGCATTACACAAATGCATAATTCATTACAATTAAAGTAATTTCATTTTGATACAGAAAGGTCTAATAAAGACACACCTTTGCTCAGTACCATCAGTCTTATATCTGAAACATATTTAAAAAGCAGTTTGTAACTAAAAATTGGGGATTTTTTTTTCATAGAACTACAGGATCATTTAAATCCTCTTATTTTTTTTTTAGAAAGAGAAATTTCTGTTTCTGACAACATTCCATACTGAGTCTTAAAAACTTGTGTCTCCCAGACTGTTTGTTCCAGATCAGTGAAATTACCATGTGAAATTCTACAAAAGTTATTACGCTTTAAATACATCAGGTTTGTTAAAGCAAAAGAGAGAAATCTGAATTCCTTTTGCTCCAGAATAACAATCTCCAAATGACAGCAAACAAATTCCTCAAAATGCTACCTCTATTTTTGATTGTCCATTCTGTACGGTATTTGTCAAGAGATAAGTTAACATGAAAATTCAAATGAATCATTTGAATTTTGAAAAGTACTCAAACTGAAGGCTGAGTATTGAGCAGAACTTTTAATGTCACATTTTCCCACTCCTTTTTGCTGCAGAAATAAGGAATTAAAAGCAAGAAGTCAGGATGCCATTATGTTTTTATAGATCATATAGCAGTGTAAATTTTGAGATGGGTGATGAGTTTTTCCATAATTCTTTTTAGTGAGAAAAAGTCTGCATAAAAGCTTTTAGAAGTGTCCCTGGGGATTCCAATGAGGTGATGATGATTTTTGTTAGGAATTAATTTTAGAAAATTTCAGAGTAGCAAAAATCCTGAACATTTCAAAAAGTACCACAACTTTAAGAACAGTTCATAAATATGTGGACTACCATAACCCCAGCTCTGAGCTTCAAAGGAACTGAATATTCCTGATTTAAATTGACTTCCAGTTACTTTACTCTAAAAATAATCAGTTTCAAAATAAGTGGGGCTTTAGCAGTAGAGTAATTTCTGGGGAAATCACTCTTTAAGGGGGGGGGAAGGTTTATGGTGATGTAGAAACATACATGATAGAATCATAGAATGGTTTAGGTTGGAAGGGACCTTAAAGATCATTCAGTTCCAGTCCCCCTGCCATGAGCCAGGACACCTTCCACTAGAGCAGAGTGCTCCAAGCCCTGTCCAACCTGGCCTTGAACACTTCCCTTCAGTTTTATTTTTCCATTTAGACTTAGGCAGAGTTGGTCTAACTTGAAGAGCTGCTGTAGTTTCCAGAATATTTTTTTATTTAGCTACAGGTTCTTGAGAACCTTTTTTCCATTTTCTGTGCTTTATTTAATGCATTGTAGTGCTTGTTCCCTTTGAACAAAATACATAAGGAAATTAAGTTCTTGCTTGTAATTACAGGATATGTGTATCACATTTTAGTTTTCATAGCAAAGGATATCTAGGCTGTATCACTGGTACATGACTACAGCTGTAGCCCTCTGAGAGCCATTAGTACTGATGTGGAGCATATCACATATAGCCAGTCTTAGGAATTTTGACAGCCTAAGGAAAGCAGGTTTGGACTAGAGTATTTTTCTTGTATTTGCTTACATTTTGCATCATTTATCCCTGTATTTTGCTGATACATTTTCAGGGGAGCTATTAGTCTGGATTACGTTGTGATGATTTTGTTTCATAAATCAAAACAAAATAAGAAAGAGGAGTTGCTTTTGGGAGAAGATGGGCCCATTACTTAGAAGAAAAAATTACTTTATGTTAAATTAAGTGCTTATGAAAATAAATACAACAGAATATGACAACAAAGAATTTAGATAAAAACTTGAAAATACAGAGATTTAAACACTCTTTCCTTGTTCATTCTGTGCATGTGATTTGCTAAGTCAAAGCCATGTAAGCAATTCTATCTTAAACAGTTGGCTTCATAGTGATAGCCACTAGTAATGAATTACATGGCCCAGTTACTATGGATGTGATAATAGCTGACTTTGTATAGTGCTGGCAGTTTCCCAATATACCAAATAAGGAAAGTTCAAGTATAAAATATCTGTGTATACCACCATTTCTGAAAGAAAGTGTTTCCCTACAAGGCTGCTTAGTTTCACTGGTGCTTATGAATAGGAGAGGTGCTCCTTTATTAAGAAAATTGGTTTTGGATTTGCACAGGCAAATTGAGTGCCTTAAGGCTAGTCAGTGCAGAGAAGGAAAACCCTGAAAATCTGTCTTTTAAAGACTTGACCTTGTATCACAAGGGATGAACCCAACAGGTAGCTGGAGAATTGTGCTGGAATGCCAGCCAGCCAGATGCAGCAGCGCATGGGTGCTTCCTGCTTCTGGGCTGGTGGCACCTCCGGGGCAAACCCTGGGGATGCAGCTCACAGCACAGCTTTCCAAGCTTTCACACCCTTGGCTTTCCAAGTTAGTCAGGACTGTGGAGCTCTGGTCACCTCCTTTCCAAGTAACAAATTGCCATTATGATCCTTTTCTGGGACAGACTGATTCATGAGGAGAGCAACTGTCAGTCCCAGAAGAAAGTTAATAAAATTCCTTAAAAATCTGAGCTGCCAAAGGAGGAATTACTACAATATATATAAGCCATAAATATAAAAGTACATGAGCTGCAGTGGGAAACAGGTTTCATTTTTCCATTTCTTTCAAGATTTGTGATACTGTTTTGAGTGACAGACACTCAGAGATCTATAGAAAATGGGACATCTCAAAAGTGAGCATGTTCTTTTCCCTGGGCAGGCACTCTGCTCACCTGAAGGATTACTTATCCTTGTCCTTTGGTGATGACAAATCACATGGCCTTTTAAAAATACCATCAATATTTTTCTTGCAGAGATATTGGGATTTTTTTTTTTTATTGTGAGCTTTCTAGATTACTCTAACAGTTTTAAGTATAGGCAACATAAGCATCACATCTTTTAACTTCAGCTGCTAACTTGAAACCAAAAAAGCATCCTTTGACTACAGTTTTCGGACTTCATTTTGTCAAGCTTTGAAGAAACAGAGTGTGGTTTTGTATAAATCAGGACCAGGCTTAAACACATGGGCAATTTGCATGCTGAATTTGAAGTTAAGATTTGACATAGAAGAGGACATTCCAAGAATTTACAGTGAAGTTTAAAAAAATCAGTACAAAGCTAAAGTTTATTGCTAGTACTGTTCTCACAGTTCAAGGCTATGCTAATGTGGTCTAGGGTTACTATAATATTTTACAGCCTCTCATTCCCTCAGTGCATGTTTTCAGCATGCGTATCACTCATTTTTATAATAAAATAACTTGATGAAGCCTTCTCCTTTGTATTGGCCTCCTGAGGTAAAAAGTCACAGAGATGTTAAATCTCATATGGCTTGCTCCAGCTTCATTACTTTCAATGAAAGAAGTATCTTGGTTATATCTCATAGCATGCAGTACTTCCTCAATAACTGGATTGCTCTAAGGAAGGACATTTTTTACCTGGATAATGAAATTGTTTCCTGATTATATCCCTGGTTGTCTCTGTGTGACACATATAGGAGGCTGACAGCGTATTAACAACTACTGCACAGCATGATGGAAAGCTTTGAAAAGGAATTTTGTCTTTAGGGGTGGATGAGCAGAATCTTTACAGTCTTCCTGAAGGATATACTGTGCAGCTTTTTATTCTCTGTGCAGGAATAGGTATGTGTATATTCTAAATATAATTATGGGTCAGAGTGTAAATGTAAGGCTATGTGAACTCCATGACTAAAACCAGACCTATCAATTATGTCAATGGTAGGTTACTGCCAAGATCAAAAGTAGATTATATGCCTGGCTAAGTCCATACTCATGCAGCTTTGCTGGTGCAGCAGTCTTGATGTGCGACCCTCGCAAAGAGTGTGTTACTAATTCCAGATTGCTGTGAGTAACAGATGCTTCCTTGAAAAACATGTTGTCCATATAACTATCTCTGTACTACAGCTTTTGCTTATGCAAATAGTCATGTGTCAGTTCTGTCCATGTTCAAGTTGAGAGTATTTACTAGCTCTGATTCATCATCGTAGAAGCCTGGCCTTCAGTAGATGGACTAACAGGCCTAAGTTGAGCCCTTGACCTACACTCTGGTAAAGGGGTTGAACATCCATAAGATTCTCTATGCCTTACGGGACAGGGATATTAAAAATTACTCACCTGGGTCAACCCCAAATAATCCTAGGGCATCCAAATCCCCAGGCAGTCATTAAATTAAAATTGCAGAGGATACTTCTTTCTGATCTTCACTTTGGTAAGGAAGTAGAAAAGCAGGAAAAGCTATTTCTGGCAGAAACGTAATTTACCCGAAAACCATTGGATGGAAAGTTCTTTGTCTTTCTCTGAGGTATAAGACAAAACCAGTAATTTCTAAAAAAATAAGGCTTTTTAGTGTACACACTACAGGATAATGACTCCCATTTCTTTATTACTAGAGCATAGGTATTATAACTAAGCGATTGCATGGCATTGAATGCAGAAGGGCTGAAAGATGATGAATGCAGGATCTTTGTTACAAAAAGAAGTAGAAAGCATTGACCAAAAATGCTCTAAGGCAAACCAATTAGGGACCCATTGACAGCAAACTGACCTGCTCATCCATCTTTCAAATGAAACATAAAACTTAGGTCCACATCATTTGTGGCCATTTTAAATACTTGAACATCTTTACTGAAGTCTGAATGCTGTTAATTTTGGTCTTCTGGCCAAACTCCAAACTGCAAAATTGTTCTGCTTTACTCCCTTCTTTAATTACAGCAATAGCTTCATTAGGGGCAAATGCATTCAGAGTCTGCTGACCTAAACTGCTATATATTGCTATGCACTACTGACTGTTACTGCATTTCCATGGTGGATTAAATGACCTCTAGACAAAGCATGTGTAGCTTGTTTAAAAGGTGTTGGGACAAAAGGTGCTATGTACAAATGCTATCGTAGAAATAATTTTAGATCCAGAGCATGCAGGCATTGAAGTGTGTTCCCTGAACAAAGGAAACTGTTGGCATTTGGTGATGTAGCTGCATAAAGAACAAAGACTGTTTGGGAACAGAGGGTGTGTGCTCATGGACTAGGAAGCTGGTGGCTGCTATCATGAAAAAGTACTTTCTCTGAGGGACATTACAAAATTACAGAGCAAATCGGGAAGCAAAAGGAGGGTGGGATTTACTAGAAACAGGAGGCTCAGTGCTTTGTGGTTGCCTGTGTCTGTATAATGGCGCACTTTGGTTTTTTTTTCTAGAAGTAAAAGAGAGAAAATTGTTGAGAAGTCTGCTAAACTATTCCAGGAAGTCCATGCATTTTTTTTTACGGTTCTGTACTTTGTTCTAATGAAGTTATAGCTTCTCTGAGAAAGGTCCATACTCTGCCTGAAAAGTGAAGGAAAACCAGAGATAGTCTAAAATAGAAGCAAGAGGCTTTTATAGACCTTATCTTCCTATTGTGCTGTTTAGCTACAGCCTTATCCTCGTTGTCCAGTGCTCTGTTCATTGTATAGCACCTGAATGACTTGCCTGGAGGATTTTTAAACTGTGGATTTTAAAGGATTGCATGCATTATAATAAACATGCTATAATTGGTGTACTATATTCAGTGTGCTGTATTCAACATATTGAACACATTACCAGTCAAGGGGACTGCTGACCATTTTGGATGGTCTCCTAATCCATACCAGAGCAAAAAAAAAAAAGTGTTTAGAGAAATTGAAGCAACCTTGAACTTGAAGCCTGCTGTAACATGGTTTCATTTTGCAACAGACTTTATTTTCTATGAATAATTTGATGAGCTTTATTTAATTGGCAGACACAACAAATAGCCAATCATACCACATTTCCTACAGGCTTTGAATCATGTTAGAGCCCTTTTGCACTGTTAAATGGTTACTAATTTTTCTTTTTCAACATCTGTTTTAGTCAGTCTTAGAGAGTATCCATTCACTGATGTTAGAACATGATGTTGAATGTTTAAAATTGCAAACAGCTTTAGGATGGTACTTGAACAGCATTTAGCTCTCATTTTGGATCTTTTTGCTTTGTATATTGTATACTGAACTTTAAAAGAAAACACAGAAATCTACTGGTGTAAAAACTAGGGAAACAGTAAGTACATCATTAACAATTTCAGCAGAATTACAGATTCTCATTTGGCTTTCAGTAGAATATAGACTTCTAAATCACTTAGGAAAATCAGCAGTTTTTTATCCAAACAGAAACAGTCCACAGCCTTTTCCTTCATTTCAATAACACTCAAATTCTCATTCTGATGCAGTAGATAATGGAGACTCAACACTGCAATATTTGGTTCCCAGGATGAGCCAGTTCTTTCTGACTTGAAGGATCAGCCCTGGATATTAATAATAACAGTAGATTCCTAAACCTCTCATATGAGCCAATTAGTCTTTTTGTAATATTCTCATTCATAAGCAACAAGGGATCTTATGCTGATTATAAGCCTTCATTCTAACCTCTCTATAAAAAAGCAGGTTAGTAAAACAACTTCAGTTTGAGTAGAATTTGGACCACAATGTACTTATTATATACAAAAACCATGTGCTTACCCAACTTCGCCTTACTTGATGATGGGTTCCAGTTTGGCATAAGCTATTTTATAAAATGAAAATGGAAAAAATGTATTAATGAAGATTTCCTCCTTAGAAACAGTGGATAGATATCACAAGTAAACATGTCTCAATTTTATATACTCTTCAACAGAAGGCACAACTGTGTCTCGTGTTTGAATGGCTGGGTTTTCAAAATTACATGTTCTTAAAAATATTGCTAAATAAGATCATTGTGTACCATGTTCTTGTGCCAAAAATACACAAGATACACTATATAAATAAGTCACATATGCATTTAGGCATCTAGGACAGGATCTCAGAATTGGCTTTTTTTTTAACTGTAAAATAACAAGCCTCTATTATGAGCTAAATACTGTTCTTTCTGTGAGACAACCATAACATTTGTCTACCAAAACTCAGCAGAACTGCTTCTCTCAAATTATAGCAAACTAACAGAGACAGAAGACTTAAAAGATTTAGGCCCAGATCCTGGCCATTTTTAACTCAAAGGCTGATCTGTCATTCCCTAAAAGAGACCAGTATTTTGCCTGTAATGAGCAGTTGTTTTGATGTTGGCTTTATGGCCAAATGGAAGAATAAGGAATTGTAAATGAGGGAGATTTCTTGTTATGACCAAGGATGCATAAGCTGGTGTGCAGATAAAAATCTATTCAGTAGACTTAAACATGCTGGTTCTCATACAAGAAAGCAGTTCCATGTAATAATATACGAACTTTAAAGGAAATGGAAATAAAAACAAAGCCCTAACATTGGAGGTCTTAACTGGTCAAATACAAGGACAAATACAAAACCACTGTTCAAGGAAAGTTTTATATGATATACAGAAGCAGTTAGTGGGCTTGTTATCTTACCATCATTTGTGACTGAGAATATTTTATGGCTGTTTTTCAGGATTTCATGACAGAATACCCTGAAAAGCATGATTTTGTGGAAGCCAATCAACATGAGTTGCAGGCAGAAATGTTCTACCTCAATTTTCTTGCCTTCTTCAAGAATACAGTGTCACAGCTGTGGCTGGATGATACAGGGAATGTAATGTGTGTTGAAACAGAAGAAGATGATTGTGTGCTTTAGTGAGAATTGCAGAGTAGGAGAAGAAGTGTGTAAAGGATAAAAATCCATCTTTGAACAGAATACTTAGTGTGATTATTAGAAAACGGTGCATTTCCTTAAAGATCTGGGAGAGACCTCTTCTGTTTATCACTGCATCTAACTACATGGGTTGGCAATATAAGTTTTAAAACAATCAATTGCTTATGAAACCAAGTGAAGAAATTGCAGAATGGTGCAACTATGCCCTAGGAGACTTACCTATTTAAGGTTATAGCAGAGCTAAATGATCAGTCAAGTACAATGCAGACAAATTAATACTCTCAAGTTTACACAAGTACATACTGCATGTATTAAAAGCATGTTCACAGTAGAACTGAGATAAAGGATTTTAATAATTCTTTAATCTTGGAAAATTAACTCAAAAAGTTGTCCCAGTGAGTTAAAGAAATGAACCCTACGGAGGATTTGAGGGGAAAAGGGGCTTAGCTGGGAGTTTCTGAAGAATACACTTCCTAGCCTAGGGAAATAATATGGAAATTATACTTGGCTAAGATAAGGACATTGCTTTTGTTTGCTTTTTCGGGGGAACTTGCCTTTTGATTTAGATGAGAGAATCTGTAGGCATTTAACCATAGTTCTGGAGACTTTCTTTCAGTACAAAGTGTTCACCTCTCCAAATTGCAGGCCTGTCGTATCACTTTACATATCTCTTACTGTTTCTCTCCTGTTAGGAGATGAATCACTGTATGTTTGCAGAGCAAAGTGCACTGTAGTCTCAATCTCTGAGGAACTTTAAAGCCACCTCTCTAACAAAGAGAATATTCACAGCAGGTGAGAAGGAAAGAAAATGTGAGGAGGGAGAAAAGACAGGGAAAAAAATGAAAGAGGAGGCTGAACAGAAATGTTAAACTTTCTCCTCTAGTTTGTGGGATAAATACAGGCTACACAGCTCTACCTCTCCACATTTCATGAAGATGCCTGAAACTTGGGTTTATAGTTTAATTCGTATCCCTGAATTTTACTCCCCCCTACACTGCCCTCGTGTGGTCTTAGTTCCAGAACAAAAAATAGTCTATAAGCATGACGTTAAGGGATTTGGAGTAGTGTGAAGCAAGTCACATCACATTTTGGACCAGATTCAGATGCTTAATTTAGGATATTTTAACCAGTCCTACTGTTCTGGTTTGAAATCTCACACTGAAGATTAGAAACTGTTGTTACATGATCAGAACGATAGTTCTGAATCTTATTGTTGGCCTCTGTGCTCTGAAAGCAGGCCTTACTATGATCTAACTGCCAGTTTCTTATCCTATTTTAGCCTATGGGTTTATGTTTCGTGATTGCTGTCATGTGGCTTGTATGAAATGAGGTGATAGTTCTGGTCCTATGTATAGGAGATGAGTATCATGAAAATCAGTATCTCCAAGCAAATGGCATGATTAGCACAATCAGATCTCTGTAACAGAGAGGTGAAGGCTTTGGGGGTAGTAGGACTGTACCACTTTCTTTCAAATGTGAGTCATTAGTTAGTGAAGATAAAATTCCCCTAAATATAGAATGTGCTGAATTATATTTTACTGATGTATAGAAGAATTTTGGCCTCTTAATACTTGTGTCCTATCACAGCTCTAAACTGTCTAGAAGCATACCATGAGACTGGCAGGAGGCAACTGTTTATTGTAGTGTTGCCCTTCATTCACTACAGGGTGTTTTTTTGTGTCCCCTCTCTCCCAGCAATGTCTGATCAAGATCTGACTGGAGCCAGTTGGAGCCAACCCATTGTGGCTGTGTGTACTGCTGAAAGCTATTTGCCTCTCTTAAAAAGATAGAATTGCCTGGTTCTCAAAGTAATCTCTTCTTCCTGCCTCATGCTCTTTACTGTATTGCACCCGATTGCTGTCAAAGTATCTCTCCAAGGATCAAGGGCTCACATTGTCTGTGGTATAGGCAAATGTAAACCTAATAAAGGCAGTGGTAATGTGCTGGCTTACGTTGAATTGTGGCCTATAAATGTTTCTACACCAGTGATTTGCTGGGCAGTGTTTAACTGCTGCCTTAACTAAGACTCAAATGCAGCATGGAGAGGGCACTCAGCCAAAGCTACGGGTTCTCTTCCTGGCTCGGTCATAGTCATGCTCCATCTGTTTTGCTGTCTGTCATATGGGTATAGTAATACTGACATTCCCTTGTAAAGTACTTATATAGCTGCAGTGCACTATGTAAGAATTAACTGTTATTACCATAGACTTCAGGAGCCAAATTTTGACCTTTCAATGCACTCATATGTCATCAACTTGCCATAAGCTTTCTGAAAAAATAATTTAACCAGCAGGCTGTAGCAGAGTGAGGATTGCAAAAGCTGGTCACATCACAAATCTAATTGAAGGCTGTTGTCCCACCATCAAAACAGAACAGGAGACAACAGATACAGATAACAGGAGGTCTTGGCAACCGTTTCACACCAACCCCTCCTAGGAGCAGTGAGCTGATGGAAGTTCATTTTTGTGTGATTTGAAGAAAAATCTCGAGAAACAATGGATAAAAGAAGCAAGCATTGTAAAACTGAATGTCATGAGGCCTGTCAGGCCATGTGACTTTGGCTGTCTCCTTGAATCCTTTTATGCTTGTTACTGAATGCTCCTTTCCTTCAGTTCAGGCACTCCTCTGTTTAAGCAAACACAAATAACAGCTATGTAGTTTTCTTCTAAGGGAGACAACAAAGAAAACAGAAAGAACAGAAGTAACTTTTCCTTGAGAAAACACAGACTGTAGCAACTCTTAGAACCAAACGGATAATGCCTCCATTAACAGGCAGATGTCAGCTTTACAAGAGGGAAAAGACATGGTGATTTTTTGGAAACAACCCCTCTGCCCTGGATGCCATCCCTTCCCTCCAGTGTGTCAACCACACCACACAGCTTGGTATCATCAGCAGACTTGCTGAGGGTGCATCAATCCCACTGTCCGTGTCACTGACAAAGGTGTTGAACAGTATTGGTCCCAACACTGACCCCTGAGGGACACCACTTGTCACTGGTCGCCGTATAGACATTGAGCCATTGACCTCAGGTCTTTGAGTACAACCATCCAGCCAATTCTTTATCCATCAAGTGGTCCATCCACCAATGCCTCTTCAGTTTAGAGACAAGGATTAGTAAGCAAATGTGCAAAAAATTCCTTTTCAGGTGTGCGTCATGATTTCTCAACAGCATGTCTATTGTAGAATAAAATACTACCCAGCAAACCCTGACTGTCAATATGCAGGGCCTAATTAATTGCTGAGGAAACATTTTAACAGTCATAAAAATTAAGATACAAATATTTGAACATGATCTGATGATGACTGATCTGTGGAAAGAAGGTTGAATTTTGGCAACTCCCTCCAAAATGAATCCCAACCTGTAGAAAATGTGATTTGCAAATAGCAATTATCCATACTTTCCAGTTGTGTCAGAAGAGAAGGTATCTGAAATACATGGCTGAGAAACAGTGACTTGACAGCTCTTCTCCTGTTTGTTCTCTTTAATTTTCTACAAATTTCCTGTATTTGAACCAGTGCTCCCCACTGTTGGCCCCAAACCCTTTTCGTACTAGGGCTCTCAGATGTTCCTTCTATGCTAAATTTCATGCAGGTTGCCACAGGTGCTTCTAACATTCTTGATCACAGTGATCAACAAGTCAACAAGTACAAAAGTGTAATAGCAAAGGTTACTGGACACAGGAATATATGGAGATAGCAGGTAACAGGATAACTGCCCTGCTAAGTGAAAAGTGAATGGACAAATGCATGAGATTTTGCAGCTAAATTATGCAATGAATAAGTTGTCATTGTAGAAGGTACATTTTATTCATCACTTGTGGAAATAACCTGGTATCAGGAAGATGAAGAGTCTGCCTTACATTTTGGTGTTACCTAGAATTTGTAGATGTCTGGATGGATTTTGCTTTATGTTGTCATTTCTTAGGCGATGCATGTAAATGTGTAAGTACCCTTAATCCTTAGAGAGGGCTGTGATTCTTGCTCCTCTCCTCCCTCCCACAAGCTGCCATCAATGAAAATGATCAATTTTAATGAAAGAACTCAACTACCATGTGGTAATTTTAGATGGCACCTCAATTATACTGGCAAGTTATGTTCTAGATCCACTGCATATTTACGTTGTGCTAAAGCCCAACTTTATTGTATCTGGACACTGTGTTTTGTGCTGTAGGAACTCTGACAAGCAAATCTTTTGTCTAAATCCACAACAAAGCAATTTGATCTCCATTCTCCTGTTAGGCTGGTCCTTTGGGTTGTCTGGAGGTTTTATTGCAACTATTTGGACCTAAACTGGAAAGGAGAATGTCAGGAGGAAGGTGGAACAAAAAAAGTTCATTTTATAAAGAAAGTATAGTTTTATTTATAACAGGAAGCATTTTAGTTTGTGCTCAGAAAGGAAAGGGAACACTGTCAAATTCAGCCCTTCAAGATGTAGCTTTCCATGTTATTTTAAATTTGGATCATACTTGAGTTTATTTCTGTGGCAGTCCATCCCCCACTTTTCAAAGAACAGTAAATCACTGCACCACATTCTGACTGTGCAGGTGGGAAGCTTTTCCGATGCTCTGTCCCAGTCCTACAATAAATGAACAAGCCAAGGCACAAACTCACTTTTTAACTGTAACTTTGCTACAGTCCCTTTTTATGTCCTCCACAGCAAACTCCATTGTGGGGGGAGATTAGTATGCCCAAGCATAGCAACTTATCCTGCACCAGTGAGAGGATGAATTTGCAGGACAGAAAATGTTCCAGAACATGTTGCCTTTTGGACTATGGGCCAAATTTTGCTTAATTTCCCCGGTGTGAGTTTGAAATGGCTCAGTTACAGCAGTGTAAATTGGGTAAGCCCTACTGGCCTCAGTGGGGCAGCTGAATTTGGCCTATTGCTTTACAACTGTGTGATCAGAACAGACAATCTTCCGTCTGCAAGGAGTAATATAGAAGAATTAAAATGTACGTATGTTGGGGTGTGCTCTGGATGGCGTTGTAACAGGATGGAATATCAGACATAATCTTGTTTTGTACTGCAGTGCTGACAACGTACATGTGGCAGCATTGGGGAGAAAAGCAGCCACCTCACTATTCTCGGTGTGTTTTGCAGCACACCAAGGCATCTGGGCAGGAAGGCTTTCAGAACCATGGCAGTGCTGGAAAAAATTGTCTGAAGTGAGGTGTAAAGATGAATAAAGAATTATATCCTTGTTTTCACTTGAGGAAGAAAGTGTTTTTTTTAAAGAAGCGGGAAGATAAATTAGAAAGATTTGCATCTAATGTGAATCTCCAATATATCTCAAGTTAACAGGAGAAATACATCAAAATTTATGATGAATGATACTTTTGTTTGGTCCTGTTCCCGTTATATGTACATCTGAAGTGGAACCAATGCCATTTGTGAATAATTTAATTAAAATAATGACGAATGCATGTTTTGTAGCAGACAAAACTGTAAACATTAATAAGGCTAAAAATCATGAAATGCAATCTTAATTACTAGAAACTAGGATAATCAGATGAAATGAGGCAGACAAACAAGTAAGTCTTTAGAAAGGAGTTTTCAGCTGTTAGGTTGGAACTAACATCCTATGAGAGTTAGCATAGTCATTTTTTTGAAGTGCACAACATTTTGGAATAAACCATAAAAGCAACATAAGATCTCTTCATTCTGCACGTCTTTTGGATATTCTACAGCCCTTAGAATTTCTCCAAATAATTTATGTTTCAGTTGATTGCCAGCCCCACGTCTTAGTAATAAATATCTCCTTCATAGTGGTGGCTAAGCTGTCATCAGGGAAAAGTACAGACTAGATGGTGCCCCTGGACCACTGCAGGCATTTGTGTTGTGTTATCCCTCTCCCATCTATCAGACTATCAAAGTCTGCTTAATAATGAGTAAGGTTTCTTGCATCTTGCACTCTCCTGGAAGGAACTTAACTGGCTTGCCAAATAGAAGCCTTCTGATTTCTCACCTGACCCCTACTCTAAGTTGGGGACACTTTTTATAGCAGCTTCTCTGCTCAGGTTTTTACCCTTCACCCTGGTGTATTTAAAGAAAACAAGCATACTCTTTGTACTGTAGGGTAAGCAAAGAAATTGTTAGAGATCCCCATGTCAGATGGACTCACCTTTTTCCTGATTGTTATTTCTATTTTGATTTCAGCTTTCTTTAATATTGGTACCAAAACTGTGCAAAGGTTTCTGTCTGGCTGTAGAGGAGACACTTTCCAAACTGGGTGAAGTTTTAGTCAAAGTTCAAAGTCAAAAGCATCAGAGAGCTGAGAGTTATCACTCTTGAGGATAAAATATATGGAGCTTTTAAACTATAAATCCTGTACTTGACAGCATCTCTGTGACTTATGACAGGCCAAAATGACAACATCTGCTCTGCAAGTGGCACTGCTTTTTTGCCAGGGTGTTGTTCATTTCTCTGCTTTTCATTCTCTGGTGCCTCATTTCTGACTCATCATGTGAACTGAACAAAAGAAGAATCAGAACTGGTAGCTGAGGCTTCTGTTTTACTTCCGAGGTCACCACACAGTCAGCCTTGTGGCCCCTGTGCGCCCCGGGCAAAGCGTTTCCCATTCCTGTAATTCTGAAGTTGCAACAGAATTACAAAACAAGAAATGCAAATTAGCTAAATGTTGATCACAAATTACAAATATGATTGGCAAATTTAGAGAACATTTACAGTTTCTGAATAAAGGGGATCATTTAACCTTTGCTATGGTGTTTTAAGAGCGCAGGTTCTGGAACATGGAATAATCCATTAGATTTGGTAAAATATAAATCGGCATCACCAGTTCTTACTTGAAACGGTTTTAAATGAGAACGAAATTCAGAAGTTTTCTACTGAGACGACTGAAACTCGGACGAGGAAAAGCTCTGGATGAAGTGACATCTAGTGGCTGCCTGGCGAAATGGCTGGAACTCCCAGACGTCGGCCCCAGACCAGAGATCTGCGCTGCCTGTGAAGATCAAGCCAATGTAGCTGCGCCGATAAAGGCAAATGCCATGTAATTTTGAAGGGAAAATACCTGAACCAGGCTTACTCAAACCCCTGCTATTAGCTGGCACTTGCCTCTCAGAGAACCGTGCACCCCTGGAACACAGGGCAAACCGTGTTCTAACAGAAGTAGGTCCCACTGCAGTCTGTGAAATATTAACATCTGTGTCCATGGGCATGGATTTCTGACCCTAAATTTTAATCCCAGATTTAAGGCTCTGTGAACCTAATTCCTCTTGGCTTGAGCTTTTCTATCTGCAAACTAGGCACAAGACAGGGGAAGTTTTTGTTTCAGTGTGGCTTTCCAGAAGTGCTCTCTTAGGTCAGTTCTTATGTTTGCCATTTTCAGGTGGAAAACATAAGTGAAGAGATCAACACTCAGCATTAAAGTCGGGTATTTTAAAAACAGTCTTCTACTGGCAGGTAATTGAGTTGATCATGCACAGGAGATGGAGAAGCTGGGTTGCTGCTCAGCCTAAAGGGAAAGAAAATGCAAGTATTGTTAAAACAGTTAAATTTAGTCTTTCTCAGAAGTGGTGCATTTGGAAGACTTTAGAGAGAACACTTCTGATTACATGTGCACAAATAGTGTTTGTTAGCCAGCACGTTT
This sequence comes from Melopsittacus undulatus, assembly GCF_012275295.1. NCBI lineage: Eukaryota > Metazoa > Chordata > Aves > Psittaciformes > Psittaculidae > Melopsittacus > Melopsittacus undulatus. The sequence goes on from NC_047535.1 coordinate 18,360,649, forward strand.
CACCTTTTAAAAGCTGACATGTTCAATGCTGTGTATCCTGTTTTCTAAATCAACACAACCAATCACCTTTCTCCATAGCTTCACTAAGAACACCAGCATGCAGGAATGAAAGCATATCATGCCCTGTATACCAGTGCAATAGAGCTGATCTGTGTTTCAGGCAGTGATTGTGGTCAAAGTCCTGTTTACACAAGTAAACTGTAGGGGCATCAGCCAGCAGTCAGGATCACACTGACTGACCTAGCTCTTCTGATAGACACCTGGAACAATAGTGCTTCTTTCACCAATGCACAGAGCAGCATGGTGCTGCCAGGAAAGGGAATGCCTCCCACCTTTGTATTCTGCTGATTTTTTATCTCCTAGGGTTCGGTTTATTAAAGCTTAATACTAATTTTTTTTCATTATTAATTGTTTGCACAAATTTTGCTGCTCTTGGCATTTTCTGTGTGTATCAAAATTTCCCTTCCCTTTTTATATTTTCTCGAAAGTCAGTAGTTTTTTAAACACAATTCCAGCTTGAGGGAATATATGAAGAGTAGAATTTAGTGGCATGAGGTGCTGAAATAGGGCAAATTTCAGCAATATCTGAAATGTCTATTGCTCCTTAGTTCGATTATAGAGTATTTTTTATTAGGTTTTATTTCATTCTATGTCCACTCATCAGCTTTGAGTCCCTTCAATAATGGCAACTTAACATAAGTCATATTTGCTAGAAGCACCAAAGTTTGTATGCTGACAAGAGCAGTTTTACACAGAAGATGGATATACCAGGGCTCTTAAAGATAAACAACTAAAAATATGACTATATTTTGCTAAATTTGCTGTTCATGTGTAACATAACTATGTTTGTCTTGGAGATAGTTTCTATAAGAAATTCACACATGTATTTTTTCCTAGTAAGCAAAATATTGTTAAACGACCATAGAATCATAGAACAGTTAGGGTTGGAAAGAACCGTAAGATCATCTAGTTCCAACCCCCCCTGCCATGGGCAGGGGCACCTCACACTAAACTATGTCACCCAAGGCTCTGTCCAACCTGGCCTTGAACACCGCCAGGGATGGAGCATTCACAACCTCCCTGGGCAACACATTCCAGTGCCTCACCACCCTAACAGTAAAGAATTTCTTCCTTATATCCAATCTGAACTTCCCCTGTTTAAGTTTTAACCTGTTACTCCTTATTTCCATAGTAAGTTTCAATGGTAATCAATATGGTTTGACAGTATGTAATTTTTAATGACAAAAAAACAGAATTGCACGTTTACATAGGTAGACAATGGATTTCTTGATAGGTAAAATATCAGAACTAACTGATGAGGTTGTGTTTGTCCAGAATTAATCTAGGTTGAACTGTATAATTAGATTTTGATTTAAGTTAAAGTGTTTTATGCAACTGTGAATTTGTGGGGTTTAAAAGGTAAGACTGTAGGAAGCAGGAAATTCAGGGCTGGAAACCCACTTCATAGAAATGAGAATCCAAGTGGCATGGAAATGCCCCAATTCCAGTTCTTCAAGAAGTCTGGGTTGGGATTTTACTCCCTGCTTCTCACCTAGTGCTTGATGTGTTGGAGTACTAGGTAAGTCTTTTAACTAGTGTTATGAAAACAGGGCAAGTGTATCAGTTTGTAAAGACTACTTAATGCTGGAAAACACAGAAAAATTGGTTCCTAGTCTATCACAAGTCTTTTTTATGTTTTATATATATATTTCTATATAAAAACTTAATTTATAGAAACTTTATATGTTTCTATAAAGCAGAAATCCAATGACTACTGTGTTAAATACTGCAAGCATACTGGAAAAGTGCCTGATAGGGCAAATAAGGACACCTCACATTCCAGTCTTCACAATCCTTCTTAAAAAAGGGGAGAAACAATTTATTACATTCTGTCATTAGACAAATATTTAGTTCTCAGATACAGCAGTACAGACGATTTTATTGAAACTTGTAAACATCAGCCTGCACTTCCTGTATGTTCAGGGTTTTACAAGCTGTTTTCATTACAATAAGAGATTGATGTTAAAGCCAGATAGTCAATTGGTTAAATCCTTATTGTTTACTGCAGAATGTAGGCAAAACGCTATTCCCATCACCACACTAGGCAGATTCGTTGTTTATGCTTCCAAACCTTCTTTTCCAGAAACTACTCTGTTTATAAAGCTTTCTCTGAGGAGGATGATTCTTTCACTATCTCTTTACTTTTCATAGAATCACAGTATAATTTGGGTTGGAAGGGACCTTCAAATGTCATCTAGTCCAACCCCCCTACTTTTCTGTTGTTCCTGTTGGGTTTCTTTAAATTGCATCTTATTCATTAGGACACTCATTTTCAGCCACATAGAACTTCTAAATCTGACCTGTTAAAAGGCCTGTTCATTTCTACTGTCTTCTATGAGTGGGAATTTCCTAGGTAATCTGTATTTTCCATGGCATGCTAAGTAGTGATGCTAGTCATGGATCAGTCGACAGCATAACCTTCACTGTCTGTATAATTAATGGAGTGTTGGAAAGTTGCTGTATTCACAGGAACATGCTCTTGAGTTTTGTCCATGTTGTTTGACTTTTCAGGGCTTTTTAACCAGCAGAGGCTCAAGTACATTTCAGAGATACTTGCACTTTTGTTCTGTGAAGTGCAGATCAGAGCCTGCTCTGTAAGGTGGAATAGGCCAGAGCCACACTGCCACTTATGGTCTTGTCTTCAGTGAAGACTTTTTAATTTAATCTTTTCAGCACACATGGTACCCCCTTCCTCTGAAACACAGGGCATGTATTTCCCATTCTGGGGAGCAGCATTGTCTTTTTGAGACTGCCTCTGAAGAAGGTCTCTGAGTTTTGGAGCTATAACTCAGCCTTGCATAGTTTGGAAAACTAAGCACTGTGATGTTTTTTTGGTTTTAAACCAGTACCTGATACTCCAGGTGATCTGGATTCTGCATAAGAGACTTTTTTGCCAGTTCATAATGGGCTGTGAGATTTCCTACCTGGCTGTTAAGAAATCAATTGATTGAAGTGAAATGGTTACACAATTGTCTCAAAATGTAGGGACAGCAGAATGAGGTCAGCAGTCAGAATTTCAAATAATTAATTCTCTAAAAGAAAAAAAAGACAAGCTGGAGGGTGTAGTTGTTCCTTAAAACTAACCTTTCCTGGAAAATTCTTTGCATCACCATTCAGCTGATTGACACTGTGTGCGAGGAAGGGTTTTATTTAGAAAGTTGTGTCTCAAGGATCAGTTTGTTAGGTGTGTAGAGTTTTAGAGAAGTGAATGGAGTCCTGTGCAGAGAGCAAGCTCTTAGACCACTGTAGCTCATGTTGTTTCCCAATGCCTACAGAAACACCTCCATCTTTCCTCTATGTGCATTACAGAACAAACAGGGAGAGCTAACAAAAAGTACCTTTGACTCTTCAAATATGGGCAGTACTTGTTTGCCATAGGAGCCAGCTCCAAGTCACCTAGGAAGAAGCAGCACCCAGTTCTTCACAGATCTTCCATGGACTGCATTGATAATCTACAAAAGGCCACACTAGATCAGATTTTCTTACTCCATGTCTGTAATTCAAATGGAAAACATTTAATTTATAAGGAATATGAATGTTTTCATTTATTTTAATGGCCTTTAAATCAGGAGCTTGTTGTCTGCTTTTCATTCTTCTGAATTCTGCAGACATCAAAAAATATCCATGTGTGTTTGTGGACATTTATTCTGTTATGAGAATGTAGATTCACGATGTGATCAAAGGATTAAAGTATTAGTTATCACTGCTACTTCACACGTACACGTCAGAAACTTAATGGTTATGCATTCTGGAAAGAAAAATACCCGCTTCAGTAGAAATATTGCCTTGATTTTCCATTCACTTATATGAGTTTTATAGTAGTGCAACTTTAATGCTTTCACCGGGCTTACTCCTGATTTACCACACTGCAGGAGAAAACAGAACCAGGTCTATATGTTTTTGCAGACTTTCACTGATTTTTGGTAGGTTGCTGATTTAGTTGAAGAGCTGTAATCTCAGAATAATACTAATTGAATTATTATTATCAAAACCATTTCAATTTCTTGAAGACATTTTTCATAACTTATTTGGCTGATTTGTGCTCTGGGTTTCAATCTGCTGTAGACTAGTACAAATGATCCATGAGGTTTTATTAGAAATTTGAAATTGTACTTATTAAAGGCAATTTTCTTAACTGTCTTTGCAAATACATCAAGAGCCTGGTGATAGTAAAACTTAGCTGTGACATAGTTTTCTGGATGGTCATAACCATATGCTGAATCAAAGGGATTTCATTTGTCAGATATTTTAATCTCCTAGAGCACCTGTAGCAAAGATTAGTGTGAATGATTTATAAGCCATATCTACATAAACAGTTTTAAACACCTTTCCATACATTGTACGAACAATTGTCTCCAAGAATATAGCATTAAAATTATTAGAACAGGTATTTTTAAAGTATCATACTTCACATATATTACATTTTCATTTTAATGTTCTTATATATATGAAATACCCTGTAATTCATATTATATTGGAGGATGAAAGAATCTTACAGATCCTTCATAAGCAGTGCAAAATTTTAGGAAAAATAAATTCCTCATTACACAAAATCACAGAATCCCAAGGGTTGGAAGGGACCTCGAAAGATCATCTAGTCCAGCCTCCCTGCAAGAGCAGGGAAACCTAGAGTACATCACACAGGAACTTGTCCAGGCAGGCTTGAGTATCTTCAATGTAGGAGACTCCACAACCCCCCTGGGAAACATTAAAACATTTATGTTTCACATCTCAGCATTGTTTGGGAGACCTCAGATGTAGGTTATATAGTTCACAAATTCAGACCTAAAGAAGCTGACAAGTATCCTTTTAAGATGGCTTTAGTGCACAATGTGTCTCAACTAACCTGGCTGACAGGGAACAGTAAGTTGATGGAGTCCAAGTTTCTGCTTCAGCATCTGAGGTGCAATTTCATACTGAAGGGCAGTAAAGAATTCTGTCCTCCATGGTAGAATTCTGTCTCTACCTTACTTTTGTAGTGATTTTGTAGTGAGGAATGTCCAGCCTTCACTATCCAACAAAGAACAGTGAAAATTATATGCACAAGTATTTCAACAGCTTGTGTGGCAGCTGGCAAATGATGTATAGAAATGTTCGTTCTCTTATCCATGCACTTGCTAAATACTTACTGATCCCCACCTTTTAACTATGAAATACTAAATAATGAAATTTAAAATAGTAGAAGTTTTTATGAAAAATGTGCTTTTATGTAACGTGTGTCTCATATTTCATTGGAAATGAGGTTACACCTAAAATGTCAAGGCAGGACTTAGAATTTAATCTTTACTCCCACACTAGACATTAACTTGGACTTTGTGTGACTCCAAGGGCATTCAAACATATTTTGAAAAATATTGGCTGGCCAGTTGTATACAGTTAACAAAGGAACTGAGTAACTCACCAGAAGTAATGAAAACCCTATCAAATATTTGTACTAACCAACCTTAAACCTCAGCAAGTATAAAAATCCTGTAGTGGAACCTTTAACAAGTATTTTCTAGCACATGGACTAAGCAGAAATTATGAAAATAAGATGCAGTGTATGGCTTAAATGTTGCAGGACCAGTAAGATATACAGCTAATGTGCTAAACAGAAGAAAGTACCAGAACTTCAAATTAAGGTTATGATGAAATAATTTTATATTGGAATAACTTCTCATGCATTTCTAGATGGGAGAAGAAACAGTTTGCCTACATCCCATTATTAAATATATTCTGTAATGGGTTCTAAATGGAAAATTCTGATGTTTCCTTTTTCCATGAGGTCACTAGTTCTTAATGAATTACAGGAACCTTAAAATATGCTGCCCCTTTTTCAGGGTTTAATACCCTGGCTTTCTGTGCAAAAACCTGACTAGTCTGATTTGAAAATATTTAGGAGGGTGCCAAAACTGTAATCATATATAAAGAGCTATGTGAAAGAAAAGCTAAATCTCCAAAGTAACGCCTGCCTAAACCAGACTATTTGTATCTCTTTGTATGAAAATTCATCCCTACCTTTGTGCTTGAAAGTCTTGTTGACTGAAATGTTTTTCCCTTTGTTCTTGTGCGAAAGCATGACCCATCAGATTGGGCCCCCAACAGCATCTCTGCCAGGCTCTGCTCTTGCTTCTGAACTTCAAAGTATGAATTTCAATTTACTTCTGCTTTCCCATTTAACCAGAGCTCCCAACCACTGTGGAGCACTGTAAGATCTGTGTGCAAAGTGAACTATCAGGGTACTTTACGGCTAACTAAATAGATGGATACCTTCTTCAGGATACCTTCTCCAGGAAGAATTCTATTTATTTCAATAGACTTTGTGCCTGAGGAGGCCCTGCAGGTTATGCTAATGTGAACACTTAATAAATACATACTCCTTGGGGAACCTAATAACCAGATTTTCATACCTATGACTGATGAATATACCATAGGGCTTGACCTGGCTAAAAGCATTTTAAATATTGGCCATGTGGAATAGTTACAAGCCAACATATGAATCTCTTGGGGCATATTCTTTTTAGATAGGAAGTTCCCAATTGTAAATGGTTTCCCTCCTTTAAGGCACCAGGCTTTTAATTCACCCTTTATTGCAAGTGCATCTGGTTAATGTTAAATTAAAACACTCCAGGAAATCTGTACTTTTCACTGTATTTGTTATTTATGTAAATCTTTGGACAGCATCCATTGCTCCAAAATCAAGTTAATTTGAAACATAGAGCAACAGGCGTGAACAGAGTCCCAGCAGAGCATTCTATGTCTGATGCCGAACTGTTAATCTTTATTCTTTTTCTAAGACATTGTCCAGATTTCTACTGTGAAATCTTCAGACGCCGGATGAAGGCATAGTCTTTTATACTGAATCTCATCTTTGTTTTTTTCTGAAGACCATTCCTATTCTGGAAATTTTAGGTAAACAGTGTAAGTCAGGTTGATGTAAGGCTAAATCTGTGCTCTGTTGACCTGGGGCTTTGGCTTATGTCTGCAAGGTTTGGGTAGATTCAGAGGTCAGAGTCCATGTCTAAGGGCACAGATTCACTGAGACAGACAAAACTGAGATCTAAAGTTAGTGCTTGTATCATAAAGTTTCCCTTCAGTTGGCCACAGTGATCATAGCAAGGGAGGAAGTTTGTTCTTTGATTGCAGGCATTGCCGTGGCCATTTGCAGATGTTAAGTTTCAGGAAAAGAAGCTTTCATGGACATGAGATGTATTTGCAGAGAGCTTTTACTCTGTGACACTGGTTTTGAAACCAGTGTGGGCTGAGAAGTGTCACATACTAGACTAACATAACTATCATTCAGTCTCCACTTGCTTAATTAACAATTATAAATAGTAGCAACAAGTAACTACATGTTTTTACTGGGTGAGCACAAAAGTTACCACAGGACAGGGCAGCCCAGCCCCCAAAGTGAGACAAAATGAAGATGTAGCAGAGTGGTTAATTGGCCTCTTCAGGTGCAGGTAATGCTATTTAGCTGCAGGTGAGTCTTTATCTGGGGAGTCAGGCTCATGCCCTCAGCCAGGTGTGTTAAAGTGTGTGGCTGCTTTTGGGGAACTGCAGCTTTTTTTTAGGAAGGAAATCCTTCTTGGTTACCCAAGGACACAGGTATGTGTATTCAGCAGACTTTAGCACTTCCACTTTGGAGAATGTTTTCTGCAAATCATCTGGCTGCCTGCCTTCTGTTTCTTGCTCCCTTCTGGTTACAGCTGAATCTTGTTTGCTTGCCTTTTGGCAACTATGCCTGTTCAGCCAAAAAATGCAGAGAGGAGGGTTTCTGTATTTACTATGTCTGATGAGGGTCTCCGCCTTTGTTTGCAGGCTTTAACAGTCCTTCTGAAATACTAGTCAGCTTTTGAGCCCTATTTCATCATAAGCAATTGTAATTTTAGGGATCATTGTCTTTCTCTACAGATTCCATGGACTTTATCAGGCATCTGACTCTTTTATTTTTGCTTGTCTTCTGCAACATGTGCAGTTCGACATCGAGGAGACATCTGTGTTTTCTTGTCAGAAGTGCCCTCAGATAAAAGGTATGCTTTTTGAAAAGTACTCAGTGCCTGGAGTGCTTCATTGTTATTTAAAGGCTTAGTCCTAGCTTTTCATAAACTTTTCATTTCATGCAGAGCAGGCAGTGGTTGGTTGGTGGTCTGGACTTTGAAGGAATTTGAGAGGAAGCTACAGGCTATTCTTTAAAAATTAAATTCAAGCTATGGAAAGACATAAAATTTTATATAGCTTATGTTTCAAAACTGAATTGACTGCTTTCGCTAATGTATGTGTATCTCTGTATTTTGCACTCTTAAAGACCTGAAAATTATAATCAAATTTTAAACCTGACAGTACTGACTGTTGAGGGTTTTTTTTTGCCAGATGGGGAAGATTAATATATTTGAAAGTGTCTTGAAGGATGCCAAATATGGTTTACATATATGAGAGGGGTTAAGTAAACTGTGTCAAGATTTTCTGTAACATGTTTCACTGAGACTAAATACAACATGTCATCAGGTCTTTACAGGCTAACATTTATAGAAAGTATAAATTACTTTCAAATGAGGGCTGTCTGCTGAGGGTTAGCTGTTAAAAATGTTTACCTCTCTGTTTATAGTTTTCTAAACCTGGATTGTTAACAAAGGCACAGGCACCTCCTTTAAATGTTACACATTTCCAAAGCATTTGACTCAAACGTCATTCTAATGGGTGACTTGCTGCTGGCTGTGCTGGCTACTACCATGAGATAAACAGGTTAAATGCTGACTGTAATTTTAACTGCTATGATTGTAAGTGGGCAACTGCTGAAGTATGCAAATCTATCTTGTAAGTCTAGATCAAACCAGCCTAGTATGAGAGTAATTATTATCCATTAAATGTGTGAATCCCTCAGAAAACGGAGTTATTTCCTACAAAGTATTGAGATAGAGAAAGGGGTAGATATTTTGTGTGCCCATGAAGATTCAAAATTCACTAAAATCAGTGGGCTTGCTTTCAGTGGGAATAGAGTCCTAAGTTAATGTGCAGCAGTAATTCATATAGTAAATATAGACCTAGTGAACTCACCATGACTGTGGTTCAAAACCATGACCCTCCAGTGGGCTCCAAATGGACAGGGAGATTTTTCAGGAACCTAAAAATTCTAATGCATGTCTTGGATCAAGAGATGTTTGGTCCATTTGGTATTACTCACATTTTAGGACATTTTGAAGTATGTTTTCATTTTAATATATGAACTTCAAACCATAGGTAAGTTTACTTGTAATGATTTACAGAATTTAGAGAATTTTGGACTATATTTTTACTCATATGTGTACTTCAAAACTATGAGTAAGTTGGCTTTTAATCACTGTTATTAAAGCTGAGGCAAATTTGTGAGAACATGATTTGACGTAAGTTTTAAATGTTTCTCTGAGCATTATGCAAAACAAAAAGAACTTCTGAAACACACATGCAGGCTGTAATGTATCATTACTTACAGCTATCCTGGGAACTCATTAGTTTCTTGTTATATCTTTGGTATAAACATAATTTTATTTTAAGTAATTAAGCAATGAACTTGTTATCTTGTTTTTTCCTTATAATAAGCTTAATTGTAATTCTCTTTTGGTAAATGTTACTGTGGAAACATTGCTCTCATTCAAAATCACTAGTTGATAAGAAAAATTAGAGTGACAAGGAATTTGTGGTCCCATAAATCAAATGTTATTTTGTAGCAACATTGGGCAAGGTACTAAGACTATACATTATATATACCTCCAATAGTAGCCTACACAATTAGGCTGCCCCTTCTCATGGTATGATCAAATCTTTTGATAACATCTAGTCTTCGTGGTTCTAATATGACAAGAGTTAACATACAGCCTAAGTGATCTCTTTCTGTTGCCTGGTTTATATAGTTTTGCTTCTATTTGCTCTCTGTAAGATATTTTCTGCCTATGTGTTATTGTTGAATCCAGTGACTTTTGTTTGGACCGGATTTTCAGTTCCTGGGCTCTTGAATCTCCATATTGTAACACCTATACATAAACTGCTTGGAAACGAGAAAATATCAATACATCGACACCTCTTAAACTTTTTGTCTTTGATGTAGTGTTCATGTTTCTTCTACTGTTTTAAAACTTCTTCAGTAATAAGAAGATGCAGAGTTTGCAAAGCAGGAAAAAATAAAATAGAGGGAAATTTTAGAATATCATACAATGTGTGCCTTTAATTGTGTTACTTTCAGAAACAGAAATTTTCCTGAGAAGAGGGAAAATTAAAATTTGTTACAGTTGAAATAGAATATTTTTTAAAATTATTTTAAAGATATTTTAAAAATATTTTGGTTTATTTTGGATCTTTGTAATAAATCACAAAAAAAAAATTCTGGGTGAAGACCCTGTTTTAAAGCATATTTGGTAGATCCCAAAGTTTTTAAGCAGTCATGCTTCCATACACTTCGTTCATGCCAGCAGCCTGCTTTATACCTGCAAAGCTTTATTACTGGTTTATATATAGTCTGTTCTGAATGTGGGTGCACAGGACAGCATCACTCAGGGTTCATAGGCAGTCTTTTTCCAGAACAAATCTTGAGAAAGAATAGTGTGTAGATTTCCATAACTTGGATGCTAAATTCACAATACCTTTGCAGTTTTTCTGCAGCTATTACAGATTATGTAGCCCTCCTTGTCACAGCAATGGCTAATGGCCTTCATCATCCTTTTGCAGAGAACTTGGGTACTGCAGTATTCATGATGTGGGAATCATTATAAGGGGCTGTTCTGTTTTTCATGGGCAAATCTGTCTTTTTTTTTTTTTTGTCCCTCTGACACTGCAATAGGAAAAAGTAATCCTTAGGAAGATCTCAGATATTGACTAAGGAGTAAACCGTTAGATCAGATTATGGCTGACATGAGATATTCCAGCGTGCTATTTCAATAATCTGTGCTTGCTTTGCTTTAAGGTTTTTATTAAGGTTCTCAGGAGGCCAAACCAACCAATTGGCTTCACAATGAGCTTTCCAGCTTGCTCTGGAGCCTTTAGCTCATGTTACTGTATGGGTCAGCTTACTGCATTCTCTTTCCTGCAGCTCCATTAGCTGGTGGCTAGTGGTGTAACGGAAGCAGCCCATTTCCCCAACAGCATCTTGCATACAAAGGTAGCTGTTCTTTTCTGTCTTTAAAAATACTTCAAAACTGATTACACTCTTTTATATAAGTACAACAAATAACCTAAAAATAGAACTGTGGCTGGAATGTGAGCTACTTAGCATGCATTAGTGTGTTTATTAAAACCCTAGGGATTTTGGATAGTCTTGTGAGATACACATGACCTTTTCATGATACTCCCCAGAGATACTAGTCATAGTGTCCAAAAGCAGCATAAAGTAGTTCAGCCTCAGACAAACAATATAATTCAGACCACTTTGAGCCTGGTAATGGGATATCAACAAAGTAGTCCTGCTTGAATTGCCTTTCCAAGTATACTACAGTTATCAAATATTGCAATTATTGATGCAATTATCACAAATATTGTATCTCTGGGTATAACTGAGATTTGTGTTTTCAGTGTTGAATATAAAGAATTGGTTAGTTTTCTTAGTAAGCTTATGCTAAATTGTTCTCTGTGTAACAAATAACTAGAATCTGCCTCTCTAACTCTGGAGTATGTTGATCTTGGTTTACTGGAAGTCATAAGACCCAGACATCTTGCTCAGCATTCATTGGAAACTCTTACTGGCAGTCTTGGCAGAGAGGTCAAGGACTGCATAAATGGTGTAGGCTAATATGTCTCCCCTACAGTAAAGGACTAAGTTCAAGGTCAAGGATTATTGTGGGGCAGCATGGAGAAGCCGCATATATTATTATCATCCCCAATCCTATGAGGCCTTAGCATTGTGCTTACCATCATACAAATATAGAACAAAAAAATGCCTTCACTCAGACCTTAAAACCTAATCAGTGTCCTCCCCATCTGGGCACAGAACCCCCAAGTGACCTAAGTGTAGCATCCCCTACTTGCATTACTTTTGCTCTCTCTGTTTCATACTTAAAACTGCTGCTGGCTGCAGAAGCCAACTCTGAAGACAAGCTGTTAACATTTGAAAAATATTCTAATTAAGATATTCAAATAAGCCAACAGCTTAATAAAGCACAGACATAGGCTGTGTACTTTAAAGCAGATTTTTTTTTAATTAATGTGGCCTTGTCATACTCCTGACATTTACTGTATATATTTTACATCAAAAGAATATGTTTCTGTAGCATTTATATCACTGTGTCATAGTCTTCAAGAATAATATAGCAAGTAATGATGATAAAGAGCATCCTGTCCAAATCAAACATTTTGAAAGTAGGCTTTGTTTAAAAAAAGTAAAATGATCTGCTGTTGATATGGGGCTGATGATTAAAACTTACAAGTGCTGTGGCTTTCGATACATAATTGATATAAGGTATTCTAGGTGGCATTGCAGTGTTGATGTTCTGAGGGGGGAAAAAAAAAAACCACACCGAAACAACTTACATTCACCTGTTCTGTGTTTGTAATGTCCCTTGGTCAAAAGTTCCCAGCAGAGGAATCACATGCCTGGAGTACTCCCTTTTGCTTCAGTGCTGCATTTGCTACAATAGAATGTTTCTAAGTTTTTGTCTGACCTTTATAGCAGCAGAGCTGGATGCCTTTAGTCAGCGCTGCACTCCTCTTAGGTAGGCTGGCCATCCTCTTACTCTCAAAACAATGAAGCTGGGGTACTACTGCATCCTTTGTGCTAGATGTTGCTTTTGATAAAACTGTCCTGTAGAAAGAGGACGGTTCTGATGGTGAGAATCTTCTCAAAGCCACTGCAGGAGGAAGGTTTGTGGGATAAAGCACTCTAGGGCTGGCTCAACTGGTGTGTAACATGCACTTCCAAGGAGCAAGATGATCATGAAAGAGGATGTGGTTATTATCAGACCAAATAAATGCACACAAAGGACTGCATTTGTATTTATTAAAAAAGCAAAAAATATAAACCCCCACACACACCCCCAAATGAACTTTGAAGGAACTAGAACAGAGCAACAGGAGAAATGATGACAGAAGCAAAGTTTATAGCCAGAGGCTATGATGTTAAGGAAATATAAGTTTGAAAGTAAAGCAAACAAAGTATTTTTGAGCATGGTTATCTTAGTCATGATAACATCAAAACACCATCAGGAAGTCTCAGATCATAGGAGTTCTTTATGGCTTTTCATTTTTATGAACTGTACACACTTGCTATTTGGGAGTAGAGTGAAGTTTTTACTTCTGGAGAGAGCTTTTTTTAGGGGGGAGGATAGCTGTGCTCTGAAGTTTACTTAATATTTTTAAGGATATATGTTTGTTTCTTGCTTTCTAATTTCTAATGAAACTACCTGAAACTAGATGTACAAATAAGAGCTCTGTTAACCTCAAACACTTCTATCTAGAATCTGGAAGACAAGCTGATCCGTACCAGTTTATGCGTTGTATCCTGTAATGCAGTGTAACTAACTACCCAGTTTCTCAGGGTAAGTCTAGTATAACAGAAAATCCACCGATGCCTCATTTATGCCTCTTGTTCTAGGATTTCCCTTGGGGAAAATCCAAATCCCATATAGATCTCCCTTACTGAGGTAATTGTCATCCTGCCAGGTTACTGTAAACACTGCATCTGATCAAAAGCAAGGAAAATGGTGCAAGTCACAGATGAATAGATGGAAGCCCATTTTACTAGCAGTATACACCTTGAAGTTATATAGAACCATATGCATTTTGAAAGGTATCTTGAAATTGTTTAGGTTTTGGTTGTTTTTTGTAGTTTTTTTTTTTCTTCATGGAAATGGAGTATTTTGGATGGGGCATGGTACTCAGTGGATGTGAAAGACCAGTGGCACACAGTCAAGACAGGAGCATGAGAGAACCAGAGGCCTGCTGCTAGTTGTACCAGAAAACCAGGTAAAATACTTGGAAGACAAAAAGGCCCTTGTAGGCAGGGTAAATATTTTAGCTTGTTTTTTATTCTTTGTTTTAAAACTGTACTGTTTGGTTTCTTGTGTTTCTCTAATTTTAAAGGTCTACCTGTGATAACAATTGGAGCTTATAATGGCTTCTAATATCCCGTAGCTTTTATTATTTCGTATTTTTGTGACAGAGCAGATTGAAGTGTCTGCATATATCCATCGTATTTTCTTGTATTGGAAGTCTCAGAAGTACTAGCAGTGTTTGCATATATATTATGTTTGCAAATGGCCTGTGTCGGAGTCATTCTTCTGTGAAGACTATTTGTAGGTGTGAAGACAATGCGTTTCTGAGTCAAGATTTGTCTGCTGTTGCTTCTTTCCCCCAAGACTTGCTTGAGTAGCCTTTGCACTTGCTTTATCCCCTTGGATTCTTTGGTAATCTGGCAGCTGTATTCATGTCTTTCTTGATTTTTGTGCTTCTGAAAGCTGTTCTTAGAATAGTTAGGGTTGGAAAGGACCTAAATATCATCTAGTTCCAATCCCCCTGCCATGGGCAGGGACACCTCACACTAAACCATATCACCCAAGGCTTCATCCAACCTGGCCTTGAACACTGCCAGGGATGGAGCATTCACAACCTCCCTGGGCAACCCATTCCTGTGCCTTGCCACCTTCACAGTAAAGAACTTCTTCCTCATATCCAATCTAAACTTTCCCTGTAAGTTTTAACCTGTTACCCCTTGTCCTATCACTACAGTCCCTAATGAAGAGGCCCTCCCCAGCAACCCTATAGCCTCCCTTCAGATACTGGAAGGCTGCTATGAGGTCTCCATGCAGCCTTCTCCAGGCTAAACAGCCCCAACTTTCTCAGCCTGTCTTCATACAGGAGGTGCTCCAGTCCCCTGATCATCCTTGTGGCTCTCCTCTGGACTTGTTCCAACAGTTCCATGTCATTTTTATGTTGAGAACACCAGAACTGCACACAGTACTCCAAGTGAGGTTTCATGAGAGCAGAGTAGAGGGGCAGGATCACCTCATTTGACCTGCTGGTCACGCTACTTTTGATGCAGCCCAGGATATGGTTGGCCTTCTGGGCTGTGAGTGCACACTGCTGGCTCATGTTCATTTTTTCATCAGTGCTAGCTTCTCCAAAAACCTGTGTTGTTTCTGTAGCCTGAAAACATGAACCCACTGGGGATTACATGTGTATGAGATGAAATCCTCTCTTGCACTGAAGCCAAACAGGCTTTCTTCCTTAGGCTGCAGAGTAGTTACATAGCAGACATTCTCTGCATTGTGTAGCAGTTTGTTGCCTATGCCTTGAACAATGAAGATAAAACAATTCTGGTCTTGGTATTGTGTAGCTTTAGTGGAAAGGTTTTTAGTGGCTCTTGTGAAGGGCGGTAGCATACTTCACAGGGAAGTTAATTAAAGAAAGATACTACTGTGTTTCCCTTCTTCCCCATTGAGATTTGCATTCTTTTTTAGTTTTGGGGGTTCTTGTTTCTTTGTTATTGTTTTTTGTGGGTTTTTTTTGTTTTATTTGGGTGGTTCTTTTTTTGTTTGTTTTGTTTTTTACTGTTTCAATAATCTGCAAGCATTCAAATAATCAAATAACTTTTGTTCCTTTACTGTGGAAAATGATACAGCTATGGCTTAGTCCTTTTGTTCTCAAATACAATTATTTTGTAAGTCTTTTTAAAAGGCATTGACAAAACACCAGACTCCTTGAATTAGAAATGTTTGTTGCCAAGCATGTGCTGCCTCTTTGGCTTCATGTTTGTTATTTGATGCCTCGGTCATACCACAGAAAGTGTTGCATCTGTTCGGTTCTGGCTGAGATTGTTCATTTCCTTCTATTCAGATGCTGACTTTTCAAGTGTTCCCATATTTTTTGCTTTGTTGCCTTTTCATTCAGAGCCCTGTTAGTAACTGGAAGGCAGGCAGGGTTTCCTGACAAGAGGTGTGCAGTGCAATGAAGTACTGTTATTTCTGAGGGTGTGAAAGTGGTCTTTGCTTATTAGCTATTATGTAGCTAATGCTGAGGAAATACTAGTATTAATGTGCCTATACCAGTTCTCTTGTTGATACTGAAAATGTGAGAATTTGCATCCAAGACAGATGAGTTTTCTGACAGGTGAATAAAAAGACCATCTTCTGATGGTGTTATTTAATACTGTTGGTTTTATTTCTGTGTTCCCCAGTAAAATGTACACTCTTTTCTGAAGTAACCAAGCATTTATCAACCAGGCTTTCATCTGACATCTGGCCAAGAGGGCTTGTATTGTTTTACCAGCTCTTGATGTTTTCTCTCTTCATTTTTATTGCTTTATTTGTCAGTGTAGCTACAGCAGGATCCTACCTCCTGATTTGATTTCTGGATAGTTGAAGCAGTGTTCAGAGTGTTAAAGGAAAAGTGTTAAAGGGCAAAGTGTCCCTGCCTGTGACAGGGGGCTGGAACTAGATGGTCTTAAGGTCCTTTCCAACCCTAACCATTCTATGGTTCTGAAGCTTGATTTCTAATAATTTAAAGCAGACTGCTCAGTCCTTAGATAGGGAAGCAATGAAGGAATGTATTAGTCTTTCCTCTACTGTCATGGAAAAGGAGCTGATTGCATTATCTGGCCAGAAAGCTTTATCATAGCTGATTTAAAGTGCTGGAATGTTCATGCTCCCCATCTCAGAAACACCTTCTGAAGGAGAGCTGTAGTCAGCAAAGAAAAATTACATAAATGTGTCATGTCTAGGTTCACACTATATGGATTTCTTTAATATCTGGTTGAAATATACAATGAAACATCTGTGGCTAGAAATATTTACCTGCTACTCTCTTCTCTGAGACTGTATCATTAAAGTGTGCAAATATGCGTAAAGACACTAACATTCACAGTACAATAATTATTTTTTTAACAAGCTGTAAATGCAAACTAGAAGATAAAAATCCGAAGTATCGGCTGATGTGCACAGAATGCTTTTTTTCTGGATGATCTTGTGATATTTTTAATAGTGGTTTTAAAAAGGAAGGCTTTAAAAATTGTACATGCTTGAAAGAAGTAATGTTTTATGCAACAATTGTACTAAACAGAAAAACAGCATCTGTTACTGGAAGATACAGTTAATTGTTGTATTTTCCAGCACAAGTTTGTTTGGTGGGAACAGTGGGGAAAAATGCAATTAACTGCCAAAAACCAAGGGTGTGAGGTGAAACTGGAATTTGCTCTCATGAGAACTTTCTAAGATTCAGAAGTAATTGAGAAAAGCATGCTGTATTCAAATCTCTGGAGAGCTATTGTACTGTATAGAGGCAGCACAGCACACAGTGTTGGTAGGAGAAAGGAGAACAGAAAATCAGACTGATAGGAAGGTGAGAGTCCTAGGGGTGGATGGAGCTCGTTAGGCTTTGGGGTTTGGTTTTGTTTGGTTTTTGTTTTGTGTAAGTTGAAGCTCCTGTTCTCCCCTCATCCCCTTGTGCCCACAGAACAGGTTTTCCTGTGGGTTTTGTTTTGTTGTTTTTTTTTTTTTAAATGAAAAAAGCAAAGCATGTCCTTGTTACAAATGTGTGGAGTAGAAGGCAGCTAAATTAGCTTGGGACATTTTGTAAGCACTGTAGGCCAAATCTTATGTGATATATGCATGCCTTAAAAGTAATCCCTGCAGAGGAGCTCTAGGCAAAACATCCCACCTAAATGCTGGCTGTCATTGAAGTGGTGGGAAAGCTGTGGCAGAAAGCGTCCATAGGCAGGCTGCAGACAGGAAGAGAAGGTCCAGAGGCGAGGGATCTGGCCTTCTAGTTGTTGGCATGGGTGCTTCCTGGCTCAGCACTGGCCATTACTCAAGTGTGAGCATTTCTCTGCTTTGGCGCTGCTTCTGACCCACGAAATCTGCCACAGGGTCTCCACGCTGGGAATACAGCTTGTTAGTCAATGTGTTCTTCCAGCATGAGGCTATAAAAAAATTGTAGGTCATAATAGGCAGCTATTTATTTCTTAATATGTCCTTAGGTGCCAGAGGGGAGACTTTTTTTATAAAAATAGTGCTAGAATGCATTTACTAGGGATTGACTCTATTTATTTTGAACCACAACACATTCATCCAGATCCACAGTCAAAACTACAAGAAAGTACAGTTTCCACCATCCACTGAGCTCGATTCTCTGAGCTCTTATCCTTCCCTGTATTGCATCCTGTTGTGAGTAATTCCACTGACTTTGATGAAACAATATGAAGTAACCAACCTTAGCTCAGTACTATTTGCAGGAGCACTCTCCACATAACTTCAGCACAAAGTATAGCTCTAAAGAAAAAGCACATTGCTCAAAAAGAACAAACCTAGACAGAAAGTTAAGCAATAATTGTTGCTTAAGTTTGCAACATTTCAAATGATCAAGCCTGATTACTACTGACTCATTACTTAGAAGATCTTACAACTGTAAAACATGTTTCTTGTTGCCAACTGTATTAATTCAGTATGAACACAGCCACTAAATATCACTTAATATTAGAAAATTACAGTTTATGCAGAGTAAAAATACTTTGTTTTGCACAAAACAGATCATGATGTCTGTGTAAGGCATGAGATGATTATTATTGTTCCCTTTATGTTATGGAGATACTAGTTCTATAGTTAAGACTCAGTTGAGTTTTGTCCCCAAAGCAGGAATTAATTGTTATACTTGCAAATGTAAATTATCTCAAATGTGAGACGGGTCCATCACACCTTGTTCATGAAGGAATTCTGGCTTTTGTAAAGTCAGTATGAATTGTGGTATTAGTGCCACACATCTTCAGAGAATTTACAAGCATATTGAATGATTAAATTTTAAAAATAAGTTCTTAAAGCAAAGAAGGAATGGACAATTTGTTGAGAGCATATTTTAGATATCCCTGTGCTTGGATGCTAGCATATCACTCCTTACAATTTGCATGTTGGTAATTTCAGGTAATTAAATATCACTTATACAGCAACTCAATGCACAGGAATGGTTTAAGTAGGAGAAACAAGATTTCATGTTGATTTACAGGCAGAACCTGTTGTGATCAGGAGAATTTTGAGAAAATATGCAACTTGTCTGTACATTGGCTAATGCACAGACACACAGCACATGTGGGCTGGTCACTCAGTAGGTTGCATAAATAAACTGTCCCTTTCTCATTCATGACCTGTATTCTGCTTTTCCCCATGTTTTCCATGGTGTATTAAAGGAAGCAATATTGTGCAGCATATGAAGCCTACTGCAAATTTCCAGCACAATAAGTGACAACCTGCCCCTACCATTTTGGATAAAATCTGTCACTTCTGGTTAATCAGCTGTCTATTTCCTGCACAGATATTTCATGTTAGAAGTTGGTGTCAGTGGAAGAGTAAGTGTGTTTTGACCTGGGGGCAGATCTCTGACTGTTCCTACCTATGTAATCCTTCTCCAGACACAGATGGTTGGCAGCCACCTGGGAGTGCTCCTGCCAGGTACCACCAAGGGGTGAAGGACAGCACTTGTTGCAAGGGAGAGCAAAAGGAGGTTTCTTCTGCAATTGCTTTTACACACCCTTTTGTTTTACGTAGTATAACTTAACAACATAGAGGCCAGATGGCCTGTGGTGACTATACTGCACAGTGTAAGTCACCAGTATAAGTCTACAGTTAGGAATAATTTCCACATTGTACTTTTGATTCTCCCGCATTTGCCTCTTGTCATCTTGAGTGCTTATTCTGTGAACCCTGCTTTCTTGTTATTGTGGCTCTCCAGATAATGACACAATGCAGTCAAACATGGATGGGAATAGCTGTGTCAGTAATTAACCCACAGCAGAGAAATGCTGACTCAAATGAGCATTTTGCACTGGGTTGATACGGTCTCTGGGCAACGTGAGTTTCTTCAAAAACCAAATTAGAATTACACTCCCTCAAGTATACAGCATCATCTGACTTTCTGCTGCAGCAGGCAAAGCTTTGCTTGACCTGCTCATTCTGTCCCTTCACTGCCATGAAGGGAAGCATACATGAGAGCACAATAAAGACATGCAGTGACATAGGCCCGATCTGCCCAAATGCTGAGGCAGATTCTGACCACAGTATTTCCCAAACCACTTCTGTGGATATTTCACCAAAGAGCACAGGCTGTTACTGGCAACATGAAGGGTTCCTCCCTTCAGGAGTGAAATCAGAAAATAGTGTGGAATTCTAGGAAGTAGAGTTGAAGGAATACAAAGGGAAGAACACCCTAAAATGGGTGCATTGAATTGGTAGTTTTGCCATGAAAATAGCTCAGGAGCATCACTGAATAGGATGTTTATTTATTCATGATCAGCCTTGTCACCCCTCCTCAGATATATGAATATATATTAGAAATGAACTTTGGTATAATTGGATACATTCAATTCACAATGATTAAGCAGAAACAAATTCATTTTTCAAGGCTGGATATTTAGGAAGTGGTGTATGTCCAACCACTTCACTTTAGTTTTAGTGAGAGAGAGCCCGTACTTCAGACATGTAGAGCTGGCCTTCCTTGGGGACTTCAGATCTAGGACTAGTTCTGAGATCACTTTCTAATTTTAATTACTGCTATCAAAATAAAAATTACTCCCACAAAGCAGATGAAATCCTCCCTGGCACCCCCGGAAATCAGCAGCAGCAGGCCTCTTTAAGGCGTATACAGACAGGCCTTGTGCTGACCTCTGAGCAGGATAAGCTACTGTTGCTGGCGCTTCTCCACAGGAATGAATTTTTTCCAGAAAGAACAGCAAAGTGGTTTGGGTTAATATTCTAGGTTGGGCTTTTAATATTGGCTAGCATAAAGGTCAAGTAAATGGTTTAAAAATAATTGAATGACTGCTGTAAAGAACATGTGCAGAACTACAGCTTTGTCTCTTTGGTGTTGATTTTGTAACACACAGTTTCTACCTTTTTATCATGTTCTGAGTTGTTAAACCTCATCACTGATGAGTTCATTCCTTGCTGTTCAATTAGTGGTTCCATAAAAATTTAGTAAATTATTTAAAACTACTTCAATTGACGTTAGGGTATTATTTTTAATTTTCAGATAAGCCATTCTTAAATAATGGTTATAAGAAGTGAATAATCTTCTTGCCCATTAATTCAGCACTGAACTGTCTGACTAATCTGCATACAGTTTTGTAACAGTAGCTCATCTATTTTTGGGTAGTTAGGCAACATGATTAAGATCATGTGTGGAATTAACAGGTCAGTACATCGTCTCACTAGTTTCATCTAGGAGATAATTTGATTTGAAAGCCATATGAAACAGAACAATTTACCCATTCTAGCCTCAAGTTCTCAGTTTTGAATGTGGTCAGCCTGATGTTTTATGGGAAGAGTTCACCTGTGAGCTTGACTTCTATATGGATTTCCTCCTTTGAAATGTGAATTTCTAATTGAGGCATAAAGGTTTTATAAAATGGTCCAAACAATCATTTGCATAAAAACTGCATAACAAAATGAGAAAGAAAATGCTTCACTTCTTACTCCATGTTCGTCAGTTCATATTTATCATGCATGTCATTTTCTTCTCCTGGCTCAGTATCTGAGTGATGAATTTCAATAAAAACAATATAGATCACTGCTCCAAGTATGCCTCCCAGCATAGGTGCAACTATAGGGACCCACCACCAATTATTTCCAGCCCTGAAAAAAAAAACACAAAGGATTAATAAAGTTATTGTTATTTGTTACTCTAGTGTATACTATATTTATATATATATATACCTTATATTTGGCAGTGAACAAAATAGGGTGGCCTGACACTGGCTATACTGTAGACTTTTCTGTTTAGCCCCACTTTCTGTATAAGGATGACACTCCTGCCTATCCTGCCCATGCTGCGATTGAAATGCCAAGTACCAACCACCAGACATGATGGTCTATGTGCTGTACTTGCAGCTTAAAAAATCAGGCCTCTCTACTGCATGTGTGCTTTGGGGGCAGGGGATAATTTCTCCCTTGTGGAAAATGAGCTTCATTGACTTGCAATGAAATAAACAGGGACATACCCTATTGCACAGCAACCTTGACTGATGCTGTTGCCAGATGCTCATGAATAGGTCTTCAGGAGTGATTAACACAAATGTATGTTGCAAAAATGGTTTATGTCACCTGCATGGAGATCTATAGCAATAGTATATACAGTCCTCCTCTTGACAAGTATAATAGATTATACCTGATTTTTGAGGATATTTGCCTTAAGGAATGTAATAAAACGCAGTGACTGTAAAGCGGATTATACTTGATTAAAGTGGTCAAGATTAAAATTTCATGATGCTGTGTCTTATCTCTGTGTGTGAAATGTGGGATCTTTCAGTAAGAGGTAAACAAGCATTTAGAAGTTTCATACACTTAAAACTTACTCTTTTTTACAATTGCTGTGTTTGGGAAGCAAGTCTGGCATACTGGCTCCACTGAACTGTTTACATTCCCTTTGCACAGTTACTAGGATTTAGTTTTTAAATGTGTAGCTTTATGAACTTTTTTAAAGAAACAAGTCCACCATTAAACAGTATAAAACAAAAAGTAATGAAAAAGCCTCTTCATACAGGAGATTTGGGCTTGTAGACTTGCTCTCCCTTTCCCAGAGGTCCACATTCAGACAGTAAATTACTGAGTATTGGTTTCAGAGCACAGCCTTTCTTAACTGTACTGGTGAGTGAAGGTGTTTTGATTTGATAACATGCTGTATTAATTGAATATGCAGGTCTGCAGTGAAAACCCAGCCACCTCAATTTCATGCATATTGAAAATGGAGAAAGAACTTTTTCTCCCAGAAATACACAGGGTCAAATTCATCTGTGAGAGGAAATTTTAAAATTCCAGGAGAGCTTTTAAATTGTAAAAATAATTATTCAGCACTCAGTTGTATAGTTTATGCTAAGTGACCTTGTGGTTAATTCACAACGTAAGAATAGAACAGGACTAATATCACAGTGCCCTATTGATGCTAATGTCATTCCTTGTTCAGAAATGTCTTGGATGTGTATGTTTTGTCTTCAGAATTACTTATATTTTGCCTTGAGGATATAAAATAGCTCCTCATATTGTTCTACTGAGTTTATTAGATCTGTTTGTTGTTGAGTCATAAATGTCTGTTGAGCCACTGAATTTCTGGAGCAAGCATGGACTAAGGTTTTATTGACTTACTCAGCACAACAGAATCTATATCAAGTATTTACGTGTGTTTCTCTGTGCCCATATGTGTATGTGGGCATATAATTAAGGTGTTTTTTGGCAGGTTTTTATCTCTGCTTGTCCCATGAACTGACATGTGCCTTATTGGCTCCTGCATAACCTCCAAGTCATGGCCTGTATTTGCAGCAGCTGCTGTCAGCTGCACTACAGATGCCCTCTGCTAAGATGATGGGTGTAAAGTCCTTATGGAGGGTGATGCCGAAGCTGAAATGAGATCAGGACTCAGCTGAGTTGTGAGTTTCCCTGACAATGCTCTTTTATTGACACAGGAGCAAGAGCTCTTTGTGGCAAGCACAGATAGCTTCCTGGTAGTAACCTTAGGTTCCTTACACCCTTGCTTTGCCAAAGCACACAACTTTGCTGCTGAGTTAGCAGGAAAACATCCAGCTGTGCCTTTTTCATCGTCAGGTGTTTTGCAGTTGGGTGGAGCAGGAGGGAGCTGGCTGTGAATGGCTGGAGGCAGTACACAGGCCTGGCAAGTGGCACTTGGCTGAACTGCCACAATTTCTAGGAAACTACAGTGTATAAGCTTCATGGACTGAGAACTCTGGCCCTTTTTAGACTTGCAAATACATATCTCACTTAAGCAGCTGATGCAGGATGGTGAGATAACATTATTTGCTCTAAGAAATGCCAGGATAATTCAGGCATTCTGCAGTGTGGAAGGTGCCTGGCTACCGTTCGACGATCCGGCAAGGATGCAGCATATTTCAGAGGCCGCTTTGCCATTCTGTCTATTACCTGTGCAGAAAATAGGTGCGTGTCCACACCCTTTCCGAAGTGCGGTTCCGTCTACTCCGGGCGGCTGGTGCCCGGAGCCGCGGCCACGAGGTGTCAGCGTTACCGCGCCACCGGCTGCCGGGCTTTGCCCGCCGCGGCGCCGCTCTGAACACGGTCTGCACGATGCCGCGCTTCTGCCAGTGCGGATCCTATCCGGCCTCGGCAAAGGGGATACAGCACCCCTAATAAACTAGGGATGAGACATTCTATGGCTAGCCTCAAATGCGGGTGGAAAATACTGTTCTGTGGAGCCGTTTCTCACTTGCTCATTGCTGTTTCGTGTTCTCTTATGCCTGTCAAAATCCAGCCTGGTATTTGTACACAAAGCTCTGGCTGTTTTCTCACTACAGACAAAACTGCACTACCAACAACTTCTCTTAAGCTTCCTAGAATATTAAGCATGTGATTAAGAGATTTCTAGGTATCTCCGTGGTTTTAGAGCAAATAATTAGAAACATTTAGGTCTCTAAAGTCAGTGGCTGGGAACTGTCCCCATCATCAGAAATATCTGTGACACCTACTCTCAACAGGTTGAGGAACACTTTGCAGGAATTGGCCACAGTGTTAACTACATCTACTATATGCAAAATGGTGTGCTCTAGCGTGCTGGTCAGACACTGCCTTTCCAGCTGCAATGAATCAGAACAGCTTCTAATGAGAGCTCTTAACCAAAACGAATGCAGTTGCTCTGGCTATGGAAACCATGCCACAGGCTGTGTCCCCTGGCTTGATTCTCAGGAAAACTGCTCCTTCAGGTAGGTGCAAAATGTATTAACAGGAACATTTAGAAAAACCCTGCTCAACTGCCTCCTTGTGCTCTGGACAGCTCTATGCTCCAGCAGAAGAGCTTCCCTGTGGTCTAGTCACTGTTCCCTGCCTGAAAGCATGATAAAAACGGAATTTACTGGACCTGCAAGCACAAAGAAGGATAGAGGGGATTTTCTCCCTGTGAACTGATTATCTCAATGTTTAGAGCATTTGCTTGGGATCACAGTGTAGAGAATCTGATGCTTCTATATCTGATCTGTTCCAAAGTGAGGGTTTCCTGACGGTCCCTGGCTGCCCTGTAGGCAGCACTCAGGGCACTCGCTGACCTGGACAGTGTGACTCAGTCAACCTTGTGAGATGTTTCCATTTTCATACCAACATATATTCAATGTCTCTTCAGTACTTCCTAGTGCTCGGTTTGTGCAGCAACTTCCCTCATATCACTGTGGATGTTTCATGCTTATGTCCAACTTCCTGAGCATGCCTTTTACTTGACAGCTTGAGCACCTGTTTCAAGGTTGTGAATTGCAGTTAAGCTGAGACATTCAAGGTCGAGCTGTCAACTGTGGCTGCATCACTTCAGTCTCTCATGCATATATAGCGCCAGCAGAACATCAGGCAGTTCAGGATCATAGCTACAATCAAACTTCTCCCATGGCCTGTTGCTGTTCCAGAGCTTCCAGCTACCTAATCCTGTTGTATTATTCTCTTGAATTTGGTTATAGCTGTAGCCTTACAACAAAGGAAGGGAGGGAGACTTCTTCCTCAATTTATACACCCCTGAGACTGCTGTAAATTTATTATGGCAATGACCTGAGATTTAATTTTTTGTTTGTTTGTTTTTTTATGTTCCCCATTTTGAAATTTTCTGGTATGGTCTTTACATGGGGATGCTCGCAGCCCAGAAAGTCAACCATATCCTGGGCTGCATCAAAAGGAGTGTGACCAGCAGGTTGAAGGAGGTGATCCTGCTCCTCTACTCTGCTCCTGTGAGACCTCACTTGGAGTACTGTGTGCAGTTCTGGTGTTCTCAACATAAAAAGGACATGGAACTGTTGGAACAAGTCCAGAGGAGGGCCACGAGGATGATCAGGGGACTGGAGCACCTCCTGTATGACAGGCTGAGAAAGTTGGGGCTGTTTAGCCTGGAGGAGCGAAGGCTGCATGGAGACCTCATAGCAGCCTTCCGGTATCCGAAAGGAGGCTATAGCGTTGCTGGGGAGGGACTCTTCATTAGGGATTGTAGTGATAGGACAAGGGGTAACAGTTTAAACCTTAAACAGGGGAAGTTTAGATTGGATATAAGGAAGAAATTCTTTACTGTTAGGGTGGTGAGGTACTGGAATGGGTTGCCCAGGGAGGTTGTGAATGCTCCATCCCTGGCAGTGTTCAAGGCCAGGTTGGATGAAGCCTTGGGTGATATGGTTTAGTGTGAGGTGTCCCTGCCTATGGCAGGGGGGTTGGAACTAGATAATCTTAAGGTCCTTTCCAACCCTAACTA
Source organism: Melopsittacus undulatus (assembly GCF_012275295.1). Taxonomy (NCBI): domain Eukaryota; kingdom Metazoa; phylum Chordata; class Aves; order Psittaciformes; family Psittaculidae; genus Melopsittacus; species Melopsittacus undulatus. The sequence goes on from NC_047535.1 coordinate 18,386,863, forward strand.
TTCTATGATTTTATGCATTTCCTCTCTGTATATAGTTCCTAAAACTAAATTAAGGATGAGCACATATGTGTTGGTACAGATGTGGAGTTTTCTTGTAACTTCTTAAATTTAAATGATTAATTTAAATTACTTTTGGGGAGGAGGGGAGTTCCTAGGTGTTCTCTGACTTGACCACAGTACAATCAGGCTTCCAACCTTTTCAACAATGTAATAGTTAACCTCATAATATTACAGCTTACACACATGACACTATAATTAACATCATAGTTAACAACTATTTAGGCATGAGAGGGGAGAATCCCAAGTGTGGAATGTCACTCTGTGTGCTGCTATTTGTTAAGCAGTGCAGTGGAGAGAGAGCTGCCAGGGAGGAAAAGTTTGGTGAGTGGGCTGGTGAGCTGACCTCCAGCGGCAGCTGTGTTATAGCCAAGCTTTGGCTGTGACCTATGGCATGGCTGTGTGCCTGTTTCTGCTGCGCTGTGCCTGGCTTTTCTTTGTACGAGAAAAGCCTTGCTGCTGCTCTTCTCTACTAAGGCAAGTGATTGATGTAGATAGAAGTCATACTAAATAAATACAGCTTATTTGTACTTGGTGAAGTAGCTAGAATGAAATCTCTATTAACCAGAGCTCTCTAGTGATCTACAGTACTTCTGGGGATTCCTACTTGTAAATAACTGGAAAAACAAACCATACAAAAATAAACCAAAAGTTCTACCTCCTGATGACAGAGTACTCTGACTTGGATATCCCAGAGTGCCTCTTATGCTGGATATGTGTAAGCTGTGGATTTGATTCGCAACTAATTAGCTGTGTGTTTGGCCAGCCAAGAGTGTGCTTGTGTGTGTGCACATCCATGCACAGGGATTTGAGAGTGTGCTCTGAAATGTGGGAAAACGAAGGGATCTTTCTTTTATTCACTCCTTTGCTCCCAGGCAGGAAGTCAGGCTTTTAGATTGTTGTATATTTCTGCAGTAACTCAGTGGTAATAATAGGCTAAATCAATCTGATATGTCTGTGTTTTTTACAGCACCCAATAAATACTTCCACCTAACTCCTCATGATGATTATTATGTTTTCTTTCTGAAAGCTGCAAGACAAGAGAAGAAAGCACTCTTACATTTTCAGTGACCTCTAAGAATCTCTAATATGTTGGGAAGGGTCTGCTTGAAACAGTGATTGATACTAGAGATAATGCATGTTTCATTTGCCTTAGGAGCAGGAAATCCTCTATAAAGCCCAGGTCCTAGAAGATGTCTGGCTTAAAGTGCATGAATAGCTTTTCCTGGTATGCAAGGAATTACCTATATGTATATAAAGTATGACCTGGTACCATGTTGAATCAGGATCTTACTTTCTTAGGAAGCAATTTTAACCAAAAGCATTTTACTTCATATCCAGGCATACTTACGTGAATACTTCCATCCCCCATCCTGCAATGGCTGTGAAGACCCTTGGGCCTAGATCCCTCGCTGGATTCATGGCACAGCCACTGTTCATTCCCAAGGAGCAAGTAAGAACAATTATAAGAAGTCCTACTGCAATTGGCTCCAGGCCCTTAGGTACACTGTTATTTCTGCTGTCAAAAATAGCAAATATAGCCAGAAGAAGAACAGCTGTTGATATCACCTGCCCAATGCAAAGAAAAAAATATTGAATAAATATGGGCAGATTCCTTCCAGTAATGAAAAGAGGAGCTATGGCAGCTCAGTGGATTGTGGTGGCTTAGACCTAGTATTTAGATTGACCCCACTACACAGAGTAGCAAAATTTGGAACCCTGTGCCTCTCTACTTCATGGTAAGGAGAGGTTTTGATATCTGCGCTGAAAGAAAAAGATCAGAAATGTGCTGAGGACATTGAGGGGAGGGAAGGGAGGGACAACAACCTTGTTTCTCCTGTGTGACATCTCATGCTTTGTTTCTAGGGTTTTTTTCTCTATGAAATTAACAGTTCCGTTTGCGTGACTTTCAGTAGTTCTGCTATGCTGATGAAATCAGTTACATTGATATCAAAGTGTTTTATGTGACTGTAGCTTACACTGATAAATTAGAGTAAGTATGCACCACTTTATCCAGATACTGCATAAAGTAAGGAAAAGGTGAAGTCTGCAAAATCAAAACCAAGCAGCTGAAACATTAGGAATTACCTGAATTAAGGTTGCAAGTGTAACTGTAACATAAACTCTGTATTGCAGATGCTAACTGAGCTGATAAAGGAAATTTTCTTGGCATTACTTTGATGGATGTGCTGCTTTGCTGAAATGCTTTGTAAATATAGATTTTGATAATAATTAACTTAGGGGGAAGCAGACAAAAGTTTCAGCCATGTCAAAGCATTTAATTTCTGTACTGATTTAAGGAAGCTCGAGTTTGGTTTTTTTATTATTATTTCAGCTGGTTTTAATTTTGTTGAAAAGTACCCATGGGTAAAAAGCTCTCACAGAAAAGGCTGTTGGCTTATCCAAGAATCAGAATTGTCCTTCTTACAAAATTTCAAAACAATGTTTGCATTTTTTTTGAAGCCAGATTGCACAATCTTCAAGTCCTTTACGTGAGAAATTCTTGTGCTCCAGCAGTCCCTAGTTTTTCATATTTACTTATGTGGTATTTGCTTCTTGTATGTCTAAAGAGAGCAGGTAAATTATTTAGAAGTAGATAGAAGATACGAAACTTAATTTTTTCCTGGTGGATATGTGGCATTAGAGGATACAGATTGGAAATAAAGGGGAAATTTTTCTCCGATTCAGTCATTTGAAAACAAACCAAATAATACAAATCTATTTGCAAAGTGGTGGTTGAAGAGGAGGCTTGTGTAGCAGAAAACTCACTTGTTCAAGGTGTGTTAAACTGACTGCTTAAGCTTTACCTCGGGAATAACAGGTCAACAAAATGGATTGGGTTTTGAGGTAAATGGACATAGCCCTGCTGAAGTTTATGGAGAAACATTTATTTATTCTGGGAAAAACCTTTTTCATATATTGCACTAAAGACATGCGGAGTGCAAAAATTAATATGATGTATGTGAAAAGAACAACTTGAAACTATCTTGCTTGTAAAATATGACTCAGATGTGACCCCTGCAAACAACACTGTGTTATCATTGCTATTGTACACAGTGACATAAAGTAAAGCAGGGAGATTCATCATGCCTGTTAGAGATCCGTGTATTGTTTCTTACTGCTTGGTTTTACAGTTCTCAGTATGTTTATTTTGTGGACTCGAGAGTAAGTGCACTTACCTGATCTGCAAATCCATTTATGAGGGACAGATATGGAGCTGGATATGTTGCAAAGATATGTGCTGTTGCGTTAGGTCCTATGACTTCAAGTGTTCCATTGCTATATTCCATAAAGGCATCTATAGAAAACAGCCATTATGTGGTTGCACTTCTCCATGAACATTAGGTTTTCTAGAACTGGAATGCATGTGATAGGTCTTTGCACTTCATATTCTCTGCTAAAACTAGTTGTTTTTTTTGGGAACATAGTTAACAGATTTGAGGTGATGCACTAATCATACCCCCCTGTCTCATTTCTTCTCCTGTGCCTTGAAGTACTTTTTATGTATCACGGCTTTCCAAATGTGGCTGTTGTTTCCTCTCCTCATTGCTCCAAACTCAGTGCCAAGGAGTATTTTCTGATTCTGAACACAGCTGCATTACTCTGGTAAGAGGTGCTATATTTGATACGATGCCCTCCCAGAATGCATCCATCCTCTTTGTACAGTTGTGGATACCTGGCTATTCCATATGACAGCTGAGCAATAATGACTTCTGGGAATGAACTCTCCTGAGAGACCTACTCTTTTTCACTGTGTGGGCCTTATACCCTGCTATGCTAGTCATCCAAGGTGTGAGGAGAGATGCTACCCTCAAATCTTCAGTTCTTAGTGTATTTTTTTAATATATATTGTAAATACATGTGTCTTTATATTAGTGTATTTAAAGTGTATTTCAAATAGTATAATACAGCTTCTGTGTCAGAATAATTTTCTGCCTTGACAAACCCTGGAATATAAGGAAGACATTAAAATGAAGCACCCTAAAATCTGCATAGGCAGACATGAATAACAAGCACTATGCCTGTATTTCACTAGTGGGTCCATTGATGTGGTGATACTTGTGAGTAAAGAAACAGCTTCCCACCTCCTATGGTAAGCATGGTTAGCTTCTTGAAGTGAACAGGCAAATGTATTTCTCCTTGCCCCTGTTTTTTGTAGTTTTGCTTAAGGCCATGACACGGGTGCAGGGAACATTTAGTTGTTTACTTGGTTGGTCAAGCTCTCTCATTTGCAGTGTCAGATTATCTTGTTGCATTTAATTATTAGGGGAAAAATAAGGAAAAGAAAATGTCTCAGCTGTGAATTACTTTGTACACCTTTAGAAAACCCTCATGCTCAGTAGCTGAGCATGTATATTTCCTCACTCTTTCAGGCACACTGCTGAAAATGACAGCACCTAGCTCAAATATCTGTGTATGGGGAACATGGAAGTGTTGAGCTCCTATGTCTTTTTCTACCCATGATTTTTCAGTGGACCTTGATAAGTACATGACACTCTTCTTACAAGTTGCAAGAAGGAAAAAAGTACTGAAGAAGTTTGGGAATTAATAGGAACAAGAGGAGGGCAACGTTGGTCTTGATCAGAGATGGGGTATGAGAAGATCCAGCACTCCTGACTAACAAGAAGTCTCTAACCCTAGCCCTAAGTTCCCTATCCTGGCTCCCTATCCTACTGCTACCCTTTAGCAGAACCCAATGAATTTACCTCCAACCCTATGTGGATGTTGATGTACTGCTGCATCATGGCTGCAGTCCTAAACTTGGCTGTCTATCTTGAGGAGGACTCTAGAAAATCCTGTTCTGGAATCCCACAGTTTCCAAATTCTGATGCTAACCTTAAAACAAACTTTTCCCCCTTCTCCCCATTCCAAATCCCAAACAAACTAACAAAACCCCCATCAAACTCAGACCATTTAAACAGTTTCTTCAGTTCCTAAAGATTTTTCTGTTCATGGTTAAGTACTGGCACTGAGCACCTAACTGATACACAATGGGCATTTCTATTTTCATTTTTCCTCTGTTGCTCCTAGACCGAACACTGTCTGCAGACATAATGCCCATCAGAGAGAGGCCTTGGAGGAGATGGGCTGGATCAGTACAAGCAGAGTTTTGGAGTAGGTGGTTGAAACAACTGATTGAACCAACTGTGTGGATTCATCAAGTCAGGGAGACTGTCACTGTTTTTTCCTTCTGTGGCACACTGCATAAAATCAACAGCCTCAAGGATAGGGGTAACTTTTTTCCCCCCTTCTTTTCTTCCCTTCTAATATGTGACCCCTTTAACACTGTACTTGGAGTTCATTGCCTTGGAGAGCTACCTCTCTAGGGCAGCCTGACTTTTAGTGAGGGGGGACTTGATCTCATATCCTGTAACCTCAATGAACGATGTTGGTGATACTTGCCTACAGGCACTTGGATCAGGTCTTTAATGTTTCTAATTTGCTTGGAAGATGAATAGCCCTATATCCTGGCTATTAAGTAATTTAAAATCCTTACGGAGAAATACATGATCTCAAAGTATCTGATTTCCCAGGAATAATTTTTCTAAATTTCAGAACATTTCCTGAATTATTAATGTTTCACAAAAGTTGTAGGATACCTGGAATGTTTGAGCCTTCCCTCCTCCCTCCCCTTCCCCCCCCCCCCCCCCCCCCCCGCCCCCAACTCTTTATGCTTCTTCCTTTTTTCTTCTTTACAGCTTTAGCTTCAATCCTGCCATTAGCCCTGTGTTCCGTGCCTATTTGGCATTCATTGAGAAATTGGGGCCTTAGAGACTGCCTGACCTCTAGTTTGTCCTGTGAGCATGTCTAAGGTGTACTCACCGTAATAAATCCCAAAGACAGCCGCTGCTCCAGTGAATGCTCCCAGGAGTTGTGCTAATATGTAAATTGGTAATTTGGTCCATCTTAATCTTCCAGTCACGCACATGGCTAATGAAACGGCTGGGTTTATGTGACCACCTGAAAAATGAATCACAAAATAAGTCATATGGATGACTCAGATACATGAGAATAGGTGAAGGATTTGTAAAAACATAGATGCTTCTGAGCATGAGACTAGTACATGCTTTTCTAGCTGTTGTTTTGCAATTATAGCCTGACTGCAATTAAACTGAAACAAATTACAGGGGAGAGGAGGAAAGCCACCAAGATCTAGCTTCCATGTTAATGTTTGCACGCTGTGCTATTTATCAAACTGCTGTCCTGCACTATATAATCTATAGACAACTCTTCTAGAAAAAGCCTAAGTCTGCCCTATTGGTTGTGTTGGGAGGGTCCATCATTCTGCACATATTCTCTCCCCTTAAGTCTTTGGCTTTTTATTTTTAAGGGAAGATTGTGGCAGCAGAACATTCATTCAGTTTAGAGAACATGTATTAAGATTGAGGACTATTACTGGCTTCATCATATATCTTGAGGCAGATCTAGCGTACGTTGGATTTAAGTCACGTTTATGACCCTGTCTTCAACCAGGGGTTACTTAGGAAGTCAGTTTTCATGAATATAAAACAATGTCAGGCCTATCCAGCTTCATGCTGACTGTTGGTGAGCTATGCCTAGATAGGATCTGGTAACAGCAATGTGTAGTTCTTCATCACATGTTTTCATCAAGCTCTTACACCTTCCAGAAAGGTCCATGATAAGGAAACTGGTAAAGTATTTATGCTGAAACAGAATTTTATGTCCTGTGGTATTTAGCAGTATCTACATCTAAACTCACACATGGAGAAGATTTCAGTAATACTGGAGTTCTTTGTGACAGTTTTAGTTTCTAAAATACATTATTATGTCATGTGCTAGTCACTTCCCTCAACATCTTTTATCAACACAGAAAAAAGATATATACATGTATATATATATAAATATGTAGTTGATATTTAAGAAATACAACTTGCCAAATAAACAGATGGAACAATATTCCAAAGTAAAAATACAGTAAACCCTAACTTTTGCAAGGACATAGCAGATCCATTGCTTACCTTCCAGGTAAAGTCTCACTTTGGCCTCATGGTTATTGGGGAAAAAAAATTAGCCTTTTTCTTTAATAAAATAACTAAAAGAGTGTGACCTTTGTCTGTCAAAGGCTACTGATGGAGAAAGGGCCTCTATGTACAGTTTCTGTGTTTGTTTGTACTTCAGGTCAGCAAGTCACTATATTATGAAATCCAGGCACCTTTGATACATAATGAACTGACAAACACAGATAACAAACTGGATAAAACCTTCTTTGTATCACTTCCAAAACTGACCTAATAGCATCAGTCCTAAACCAATTTTGAATTCCTCACTGTATTTCAAATTCTTCAGCACAGAGCAAATAGATGGCTGGCACCTTATTTAACAGCCCCTCCTGCATTTTGTTGAACTGTTGTCTTGTCTTTTGTTCTTAACTCTGCCTGGAATTAATCATCTTCCTTTCTTTCAACGCCTGATACTGTTCCCCACCTGTAGATAATACCTGGTGATTATGATGGCCAGGACAGGACATAATAATATTAGAGATATCTAATTAACATTGCATCTGGAAGGCAAAAGACTAGTTGAAGGCCAAATATGCTGACATAGGAGTTAAAAAGGGTCTTGGTTCCTGTGCCACTGATAGTGTCCTGGTTTAAAAAAGAACCAAAACACTTTGGATAGCATGTTCCCGAATTCTTTTGTAGCTCCAGTGATCACAGCGATCTAGACACAGAAGATTAGATGGAGAAAAAGAAAAAGGGAAATTTTCCTAGATAGGAGCTCAAAATCACCAAGTGTGCAGCCTATATATTTTGTATTACCATAAAGAACTGAGGCAAACTATTTTAGCGATACTTAAACATGAAACATCATGACCGAAAAGCCACAGAATTTGCTAACAAATTTTGAATAGCAACTGATATTCTGAAATGTCCACTAGTAATCATATGCTGGGTAATCACAGCCTATTGAAATATCTGTTGCTATTCTTTTGCAGAGAAAACGCACTGTCTGCAGAATCCTTTGTCATGGGAAAAGCACAGGAAGTGCAATACTGCAACATCGACAACTGCTCTGCCCTGCTGGGATTGAACTCTTAATCTTCTGTATAATGGAGATTAATATCCCTTAGAGATGCAAATGTAGGGCAGGTTAGTGTCTATACATTTTGGGTTTTTTTTTTTCATGATACTGCATTAGAAAAGTTGTAGTTTAGTGTTGTAGTTTAGAGATGTTCAGGTAATAGGAATTAACTTCATGTTGTATCAAGGAACCATTCTACTCTGTTTCAATGACAGGAACATGACTGCCTATTTTTCAGTACCTTGAGCACTTTCTAATGTGAGCTTAAACTTCCTTGTGCAGAGTGCTTTTGTAAAAGAATTTGTAAAAGAGAGAACTGGCCACACTGATTTCTGCTATAACAACTATTTATAATGGCCTATTTATACTTAGAGATATCTGCCCAGATCTGCTTTACCTTCTTTATGAAAGGTAAAAAATGCCTCTTCTATGAAAGCTGGAGTACAAGGACACCATTTGCTATAAGAGAGCAATACCAATTCCACATACAACATGGAGTGTTGTCTATTATAATACATAACACTGTAGTATTATTATTATGCAATGCATAACACTTATAATACAGAACACTGTATACATAATACATTAGCATGTATTATAATACATAACACTGTATAATACATAACACAACCCATCATTTTCTATTTTAAAGGGAGACTTTAAATGTTAAAACCAGTTATAATATTTCTGATATTAATATGGCTAAACTGAATGGTGGAAATAGGAGAATAAGCACCATCCAATATGTCACATGTAGATACTGATCAGTTATCCTAGTTATGGACAAAAGAAAGGTTCCTGGCCAATATACATTGAGGAAATAATACAGCAGAAAGAAAGGGGCAATGACGGTATGTTGACAGTGCATCAGAGTTTATCCCTAGTACTCAATATTTTTTGCCTTTTCTGTTTTCTGTGATCTGCTGCTCTCTGAATCAGGAAACAGACAGGAGCAGACTTGCTATTGCCCAGTCATATGACAGGAAGAGATTGCATGCTGTAAGGTGAACCCTGCTCGTTATACCCATTAGTGGGTCATTCTATGTTCTTCCAGGCTGGCAGCCATTTTAGCTGGTGCCTCTACTGGATTCTGTAAGCTTTTCATGGTTATTTCCTTAAATGCAGTGCCTATCCTGTCCAGGATCAACTTTATTGACAGAATTTTCAAAGCAAGACCAAGCAGATTTCTGGCTTGAACAGACTATTTTCCATAAAAGCCAGACACGTGCCAATTTTGCATACTGTAGTTCAGATCAGAATTTGGTGGAAGATTTTGTCAAACGCAAAGAATAGAAGGAAGCAAGAACACAAAAGATTTATGAGCAAAATTCTGATGCAGACTCTGCTGCTATTGCTAAATACATAATTGTTTATACTATGAAATGTAAGTAATTTAATAACATAGCCTTAGAACTGTGGCAATAAATGCTATATAAGGAAAAAAGAGTCACTTACCAGAAACCCCCCCAGACACATACACTGCTATGGTGACTGCCATTGCAAATCCAACTGATACTGTCATAGGCCCACCATGGACTCCTCGGCTAAGGACAGACTGGCCCACACACCCACATCCAAGCATCTGTATTTTGAAAGAGAAATGAAAAAACCATGAGTGTGTCTATCAAATGTTGCTGGTTAGTTTGTCCAAATGTAGCTGAAAATGTTGTTAAATATTAAAGCAGTGCTAGAATTTGAGATTAGTAGCATGCGTGACATTGTTGCCTTTGCTGCAATGAACATTTCCTCTTTTTACCCTGCTCTGTGACCATGTTTGCTTGTAAGAACCTCTGTCTTCCCCAGAAAAGAGCGTTCAAGTACAATGATGGGATACAGATCAGAGCTTGGAGCCTAAACAAATCTCTATATCTGAAAGTAAAGAAGGAATTAATTCTGTGTGGTAAGCTTGTGTTTCCAGATTGTTATAAGCAACGAAAAATTATTATACAAGTTATGAAATACCATTCAAAAAGCTTCTAATGATTAATGCTGAAACTCTGGAAGGAGACAACTATCTGGAAATTAGAGTATGTGTTACTGTTATGCTGCCTTGATATCGTATATTGCTTTATCAAAATATTTCACTGGCTCTGTAGCTTGAACCATTAATTGAAGTGGGGATACCTGAATAATTCACACAGTAGTATTCTCAGTGGATTTAAACTAGCTTCTGTTTTATGTTGGTTCTCAGAATTAAATTCAGCAACACATTTCAATGTATGCTTAAGATCATGTTTATTCTGTTCTAAAGCTTCTGCTTAGCTTCAAATGTACGTTTAGGTCCTATTAAAGTTGGTAGGAAAGATTTTCAGAGTTACAAAAGCCTTTAGGTTAAGATAGACTAGCTGATCGTTTTCTGCCAGAAATCAGGTTGTGTCTTTGAAAATCTCCTTTTTAAATTTATGCCTAAGTGCTTTGTTGAAGGACCCAGCACTCTGTGGAAGATATCAAATATCTATAGTCTGAAAACTTTTGCTTCTTTGCAACTTACAGATCTGAATTGTAATGGGACAATTCTGGGATGCGACTAGATTTATCCTGAACTTTAATCCACCTTGGTGCTAAATATCCCTTATATTTATAAATATCCCTCCTATATATATATTCCTACTTTGATGGTACATGGGAATCTGATTTTTTTTTTCTTCCTATAAAGTCATTCCATCTTAGCCTGTGTAATTGCTTTGGTTAATCTCCTTGCTTTGCTTTAGTGTTTTGCCATTACTGTCAAACTACTGCTTGTCACCAATGCCTGTATCACAAATATTCTTTCTAACTCTGCATATTTGAATACATAAAATCTAGTTCTTTTAGAAGTGCTTTTTTTCAGTTGCAAAGTAGTTGTGTTCAGAAACTGCAAAGTAATGGGAAGATCTCTCCTGCCTTAGAAATAGACTGTACCAAAAAAGTTCGGTGAGTGAGGTTTAACAAGCAAGTCCTGCTAGAATAGATGCAATTTAAATAGGAAAAAAAAAACCAACTTCATATTTTTGTTTCCAAGGGTGTTTTCCCAAGTGTTTAACATCAAAATGTGACAGAAAAGCTGTCAATAAAATTACGCTCTTAACCAGCAATGCAGATGGAGTTGCTGTTATAAGAGTGCCCCAAGACTGTGTCATATACGCAGGTGCAGTTCTTGCCTTGAGGTTATAATTATGCAAGCAAACAAAGCACTGTCTGGTGCCAAAGTGTTACAGCTGTCAGGTTAAGTAAAGGTAGGGTGGTGTTAGATAGCAGTAGTTTATTGGACTGTATAATTGAAAGTTGCAAGGCATAGGCCAAGCTGCACTGTGCAGAGGATGACATATGCACTGTGTACACTGAAATGCAGCCTGCATACAGGCAAGCAGTTATATCTACAAGCATGCAATTGTGTTCTAAAAAGGCATAGAGAGTTTTGAAGATACAAAGAAAAGGATGTTCTTTTGAAAGTATTACTAAGGATGTTACAAAAAACAGGAACAGGAGAGATGGGTATAAAAAAGGGTAAGGGACAATAACGTGTGTATATCAACTACAAATTCACAAGAAGAGGGAAGGAAATAACAGAGGGAGGATCTGGCCTCCCTTCTCTAATTACCAGAACTGAGGAGAGTTATACAGAAATAGCTGTGTATCACTCTTGCGTAATAGCTTCTGCTTTGCATGTCATAGGGAAATATGCAACTACAGATGTGCCATTTTTGTGCTTCACTAGCCTCAGAAAGCTCAGTCCACAAACAAGAAAGCATGCAAGCCAGCTCAAACACAGCTGCACTGGCTTCTTGCTTGGTTGATGTTGGTGACTGCCTGCTCATGAACACTATTGCAGGCCCAGTCAGAGTGTGCCCATTCCGTGATGGGGAAACTGGGAACTGAACCTGTAAATCTGAATCGTGTGACACTAATATTTTCTCCATCTGCTGTCATTTTTAAGAAGAGAAAAAAGCTTTCTCATACCTACTGTAGCTAGGTTGACATAACTGGAAACTATCACCTAATCATGTAATTACAGGAGCAGCAATTTAATACCCTGTGAATCTTTGCTTGGCTGAGTTAAGACTGACTAGATCATCAAGTTGTAACTAAATATTCTAAGTTTCTAGGCCAAGCTCAGCCATCAGCTGCACCCACACAAATTCATCAAATGAAGCATAATGAATCAGTGGGAATTTAATTTACAGTAGAATATAACCAGATCTCTTTATCATATCTTACGTTACTAGGTTTTCGTCTTATCAGTTGTCTATAGCCTGACTTGCTTAAATTGACTAGAATAGCTTCAGTACTGACTTTTGCTCACAAAGTAATGATATTATTGTCATAAATAGCACATTTGGGTGTGGAATAGCTGTCTGCACATTCCCTGCCAAAAAAAACCAGAACTTGCTTTATAGACATTAGAGCCTTTTCTTTGTCTTGTGTAACATGGATAACGTTAGGAAAGGAAAACAACTGGCTTCCAATGAGCATAATGTCCTGTTACTCCCTGGAAGCTTACAGAATTTTATCTCTACCACATTCATCAGAGCATCTAAAGATCATTTTACTTCCATTTGTGCTCTTTTCAGGATTTTTTGTAAATGCTTGTGATAGCATTTTTAGTGTAAATAGGATTTCCTGCCAGGTTGGAATCTAGAATTTATGTAATTTATTTTCCTACATGGTCTATAAAGCTTTAGACATCTTAAAGCAGAATGCTTATATAAAAAAAAGGCCCCTTCTGATCAAACAGATCTAGTGGTACTCATAGCCATACACTTAAACAGTACAGAAGCAGTCAAATCTCCTGCTTTTTAGCAGTGTGGAGACAATGACAAGTTTTTTGTTATATCTTGTACTTCACCAGCAGTCAAGTTGTGGTGAGGGTATCACAGATGTCCCTGCAGGCAGATACGGCCTCAATGGCTGCACAACTGGTTGATGCTCTACATGAATACAAGAACTCAGGGTGCTACATGGAATACAGAGTCAGCACTTACAAAAAAATAGAATTATAAGCTGTACAGTTTCAGTTGGGAAATCCTAGAAAACCAGTTCAGAATTCCTGTTTCAGTCAGTTTTCAGGACTCCCTCCACCAATTCGCAATCTTGTGAGGATGCCTTTGTTCAGGTAAGGCAGCAACCCTGCCCCTTTCCCATGTCACGCTCCCACCTGTGTTGTTCTACTGTTCCCCAGACAGGCGTTTCCTGCTAGCCCATTGCCTGCTCCCCTTTCACACTGGACAGCCCTGCAGTACTGCTCTGGATTCTGCCATATGTGCTTATGTTCCTGCTATCCTGAAGCCGCCTTTTCCAAGTCTACCCTAGTATTTCACTTCTTAGGCAAACCTCCATGACTTTTCCAAGCAGCCAGACTTTAAATGGCATATTTATGCCCTTAAAAGGAGGAATAGGAGTAGGAAGAGTCAGAAAGTCCTTTGGAGACTGGGAGAAGTGATCATTTTCCCTTCACTGCAGGTAGGGATCTCTGACCAAAATTGCCCATGGAAGCATTAGAAGTTATTTGTGACTGACTCTAGCTTTTTACAGTTTCTCCTGCTCCCCCTTAACATTCCCATATACAGTTAGTTTGAGTGTTGCCTATAAAAGTAGTAAGTAAACTTTTCAGATATGAGGCAATTTCTAAATTGATGGTGTCTTCCTAGAGGGCTTTAATTTGGAGTGTGTTATAAAACTCACTTTCATTTTGAACCTCTTAAATTCTGAAGCAGACTTGCTTTTAAATAATCTATTGCATTTTGTAATAAGGTATTTTATAAGGGATTAGAAACTCTTTCCATACAGAGCCATACTTTTGCTATGTTTGTGTATTATGTAGGGCCTTGGTTCAGACTGGGCTCCTAAACACACTTTCAATAGGGATGGTAAGGCTAACAGCAATATGTTAGATGTATGAAAATTCAGGCCTTTAGCTGAATGAATTGAATGTGCAAGCTTTCAATTTGCAGGAAGCTCCTGTTCTTCCAGGAAAGAGCAATCTTCATCTAATTTCATGTTTAATATTTGCTGTCTTTTGTTAAATCAATACATAAGATTTTTAGGTAAGATTAAAAATACAGCTTACCAGTCATGTAGCTGTTAAATACTTTACAAACACATGCCTCTTATTTTATCATTAATTAAATATTTTGGTGGGGATGGGCGGATTTCTGTACATTATGATTTAATCAAACTTGAAGTAATAAAAAAATCACTATATCCATTCTGCTGATGATCTACTGGGATATAACCAATATCCTCTGGGGTTCAAATGGATTTCCCTTTTGAAACCATTTTTTAATGACAGACAGAATTACTTCTTGGAGACAAGAATGTAGATTTAGTAAGGTTTTGGATGAATTGTGTATATAAAGCTTTAAAGACACATAAAGATCAGGCTTAAATTGCTCTGTGGGAAAAATACAGTGAAAATATTGAGGCACAGACTATGCTGTGGTATATAAGCTGCCACTTTTAGATTTTTATTATTGCTTTTGTACATGCAATAGGAGAAAAATAAAAGTTTGAAATCACCTAGAGAGAATGCAAAGGTCTGTATTCTCTCATATTTTATTATGATTAATATTGCACTCTTCATCCTGAAATGCTAAAGTGCTTTTGTTTCCTGAATTCTATAGGGCAACTGGTTTGAGTCAGTTTCTTCAGTGAAGATTATTTTTATTTTCTTACAATGTTGTAGAAATTCAGGAGAGAAAGGAAACGAAACACTTCATATTCAGATGCAAACTTTCAGGAATGAAACGTGCCCCCTTGCAAAGGGGCTAGGAAGAAATGGCTAGACAAGGGAAGAAATTCTTACCTAGTGTCTTGAGGAGAGAAAGAGCCTATTCAAGTGTTGCTTCCCTCCCAGATTACTCATTTATTCTTGAGTTGAGATGTGCCTCTCTGCTTTGTTTCCTACACCAACTGAAAAGATTAAGATCTTCCTGTACGCTTAAAATGTGCTTAGTCTCTGTAGCAGTGCTTGGGGAATTATCTGTAGTATTCAGAGATAGTGCAGGAGCGGGCACGACAGCACGTCAGTTTCTGAGAAATAAGGTTTTTTGTCTCTTAGGCGTGCAAGGGTACATGTAGCTTGGTTTACTCTTTCTTTTGGGTGCAGGAACAGGGTTGTGGGATCTTTGCTGTGTCCTTGTCGTTAGAGGTGCATAGGTATGGGTAATTAAAACATCAGCATATTCTCTTCCTAAGCTATTTTCTGTTAGGAAAAAAAAAAAAAACCTTGAATGCTTTTAATGGTAAAGAAACCTGTGGGTTAGAGAAACTGTGTTAAGTTTGTCTTGGACTGGGAGAGCTCACGAGAATTCTCTTTTATCCACAATAGTTTATTGAACTGTTTTGATCACAGAGATATAAACTCGCTGTATGGCATGAACTACATTCACTATCTTTTATTCTGTTCCCCAACTGTTTGCCAGTTTTAAAAGTTATTACTTTTATTATCTTTTTTTATTTGGCAAAACCTGAAAAAGCACTCTGTAAATTTGTGTCTAAAACACAAATACAAGTGGAAGAGAATTGTTTGTGGTTGTGCACTTGAAATTGAATGTTGGAAGGATGCAAGTGTCCTGTAGGGACTTTTCTCTGAGCCTCAAACTTCAGTCCTATAGATGCAAACTTTCTGGGGAGGGGGGAAGTTTCTACAGAAAAAGATAATGGAAAATTAATTCTAGCATGCTGGAACCCTGTGGTTAAATAAGAGCTGAGGATAGACACTGCTCATTATATAATATTGAAAAAGCTGTTGAGTGGCTTATCAAAATACCAACTTAAGTTTTAATAACCCTTTTTTATCTAGTTTTGATGAACTTAAGTTCACTAAGAGCTAATTATATAAGATTCTGTACTCCAGGAAGTTCAGTGCTGACGGCAAACAAGGTAGCTGTTACTGCCATTCAGTTTTCTACCTTAAGCAAAACTCACTGTTTAAGTAATTTCATCCTATGCAGAATCTTCCTTTCAGAAAAACTCAGAACATGGAATTTATCTTTTTTTAAAACTTCTTAGTATTAGTTTTGTATTAAACACTAAACATTTGAGGAATGAATTATCAAAAGCTACATTTGCTTTCATGTAATAACATTGTGTAATGAGGATTTTAATGCATGATGTATAACTGTGCAGTATTGTAATTACCATGCACTGGAATGTAAGGCCATAAAAAGATATGGAAAAGTTGCGTAAATTTTAATCTTCTAGACTAGGCAAATCCATGGAATGTCATATTTAAAACATTTTGCAGGCAACACCCAAACTCCACAACAAAGCAGGAGTGATAACTTACAAAACTAAGTGGTCAGAATATGAAAACAAGATAAAAAGGTTTTGATGAGAAGATAAACAGCCTTCCTTCTCATTAGTTGGATTATTAGCAATATGGGTTGTCATGCATTTATTTCATGCTGAAGCACTGCTCCTTTAGACACACAAACAGACACTTGCTTCAGTGGGAGTTTCGCAAGAGGCTCCCCACCTCCAGCTGGAGACTAAGCTTTAGGATAAGAATACTTACACTACCCACCTGTCTTTATATGCTAAATGGAACCCCATGTTCTGTTTCAGCAAGGAAGCATACACTGCTCTGAGCTCAGGAGATACTAACTCCTCTGCAGCTTCTTTCTGGGAAACTGTGTTTGGTAAGATGCTCTTAAGAGAGACAATGAAATAAACAGGTGAGCAGAACTGGTAAAGGAAGCCACATGGCCAATTTGACATCTCTTTTTTTGGGAATGTTCCTATCCAGGTACACTTTAATGGCATTAGCCAGAGTAAATCCTGTTTTGTTTGAGAGCAATGCAGCCAAATTCCAAAGTGGAAATATGGAGAGAAGGATGATTAAAAGCAGAGATGCAGTTGGATAGGTGAGTTGCAGGCAGGCTCACTGAAAATTCACATAAACCATCTGCCTGATGCAGCATGGCTTCCTGACACTCTTGTGCCTGGCACCCAGTTGTTGTCCCCCATAGTAACCCAAAGGAGCCCCAAGAGGAAATGCACTGAGCCAGGAGGCATGCTGGAGAACAAAAAGCTCTCCAGAGAGCTCTTTCACAAGGTGGCCTCAGGTAGCCCTAGATACAGAAGGCTGAGGCTATGTCAGAGGCTGGGAAATGTGTGTGTGCACAATGGCCGCTCAGACACCATGAACCAAATGGGTTCTCCCACCTCAGGAACCTGTTGCCTAGGTATAGCCTGGGGAGGGACCAGTCCCACAAGTTATTTCCAAACACACTGTGCATACATTATCTATAAAACAGTTGTACTGTTTTCAAATGTTCACTGAAAACTCTGTGGGTAGATTGTTGTGTTTTGGGGCTATTTTTTGTGTTGAAATTTATTCTAAACTACAAATGGTACAATTAAAATTTGCTCTTATTGGCTGCCACATGACATCACCAAGGTAAATACAAGAAAGGGGCAGAAGTTCACAGGTAATCCGCAAATACCCAGCATAATGTGTGCTCCTTGATGCCTGTACTGCAAATATAACTTAGTTATGTTAAAACTGCATTGCTCCATTTGTTTCATAGAAATCACATAAGCGGTGAAGTGTAACATTTGTTCAGGTTGATGGAACGTTATAAAGTGAACACAGTATGAACACAGTAACCAAAGCTTATTGTAACTGAACTTACATGCAATTTGCATCTGGTTATGGACTGTATATTTTGGGGTTTCTGCCCTGGTTCTTGTTCCAGAGTGTAATCAGGGAAGCTGTGCTATGCTTGGGGAGGCTTGATGCTGAAAGAAATACTTGTTCCACAGCAGAATAGTCTAAGTGAAATAGCCTACTCATCAGCAGGATTACCCAGGCAGGTGATAACAGCAACTGCTCTGTATACCATCAGATCTGCCTATATAGCAGGGCACTTCCAGGTTCCTAGGGTTTAGTGTTTCTCATTGAACCCTCAGGGGTTGAAGCCAGGTGCTTTGGTAAGCAGAAAGAGAGAATCACACACATTATCTGTATTGTCAGGTTGTGTAGTGCAAGCAGCTGGTTCAGATAACCTCACTGACGTCTCAGGAGGGATTACTTGGGAGCATCTCTATTCTGATCCACTGAAATGAGTATCCATTAATGGTCAGTACATTTGCTTTATTCTGGATCTCACCTTCCACTTTAGTTTCTTTTGAAAATAATTCAGTTTATGTGCTCTGAAACCATGCTGCAAGGCACGCCACAGCATATTAAGTAGGGATGACCAAGAAATGTTACCCAAACTGTATACCCACTGACTTTCTCCAGGCTTGTTGTCTCAAGTCTGTTTAAGATAGCAGGCAGAGTCCTTCTCACCCACAGCTGAAGGCTTGAAGTTTGCCTCAAGTGACTGATTTCATTTTCTAGATATCCTGAAATTAATCTTAAAGTTTCTACGTTTTCCGGTTTGGGGCAATAATGTTGCAAGGTTTGAGTTTCCAAAGATGGCAGTTCAAGCTCTACTCAACATCACAGACCACATGCTATTAACAGTATGTGGTCTGTGATGTTTTTCTCCAGAAAAAAATGGAAATAGGTGATTTGGAGGACAGAATTACACCCAGTTGATTTCCAGAGGTGCTAGGTTGGTGGCAAAATTGGGTATGGTCAGTTAGCATTGACTTCCAGATAAATTCTGTTGGTAATAGAAAGGCTCATCCTTGCCTCGCTCCCTGTCATGGGTGCTCCCCACAGGCTATAAAACCCATCACAGTGACATAAAATGGATTTCAGCAAAGATTTGATTCAACTGTGCTGTAAGCTGTGGACTCTGGTCTCACTTTCACTTTGTAACAGGAATAAGACATAGTAATAGGATGGTGGAAGAAAATTACCACTTCTTTTGCATACACAGTATCTGTTTTTCAAGCATTTCTGCTCTCTGACTTACCAGGTGCCCTTTTCATTAGCTCCAATCTAAGTTAAGGGTTTAATATTTATCTGTTCTTAAAGCGAAACTACTTGCTAGCTGACAGAGCCTGAAAGCAATAGCAGTAAATAACAGCAGAAAAGTCAGTTCATTCACAATAAATGTTTTGTACTGCCACTAACTTGTGCAGTCAACATAAATTGAGATACCCAAGCACTGAAAAAGTTGCCATTTAGTCCATGTGAGGCTCTTTGTTTTAAGCCAAGGTTGAAACAGGAAAGGGTAAAACAGAATTGAGAAACTCAGATTGTCAACAATTTTATAGCTTCATTTTTTACTACATCTGTGTCATGAATATGCTAGAAAATGAGCTTTGGGTTTGCATTTCCTTCTAGTCTTGTGCAGCAGGACATCAAATAATAGCATTTGTGGTCTAATCTGTACTTTGATATGTTTTCTTTACTTGCTTAATTGTATTAATGGACAGAGGAGGATGATCTTGCGTTGAGGACAGAGTACTGGAAGTCAGGTGGTCTGGGTTATATTCAGAGTTCTGCTGCAGGCTTCCTGTGCAGTCTGCTGTAATCAGGTTTGCTAATATATCAAATGAACATAATGACATTCCCCCCCCTTACCAGGGTGTTGTGACACTTAATTCATTAATGTTTGTAAAGTGCTTTGTTCTCCTTGCTTCTAAATGTGCTCCTTACTGTAATGATGTCTTATGGATGGTATTAAAATTGAGAATAATGTTACTTCAGTGCCTCTGCACTTCAGTTGGCTGAAGTGTAGTAAAG
This sequence comes from Melopsittacus undulatus, assembly GCF_012275295.1. Lineage (NCBI taxonomy): Eukaryota > Metazoa > Chordata > Aves > Psittaciformes > Psittaculidae > Melopsittacus > Melopsittacus undulatus. The sequence continues at coordinate 18,406,586 of NC_047535.1, forward strand.
ACCATTATTTTAATGTATTTTATGAGGTACTGAAATTTCTTAGATTACTTACTTGAAATTTAGCTAAAACATAGTTACAGTTGTAAAATACACTGTCAGTGCTATGCCTGCTTCTTTTTATTTCCTTTTTCCTCTCACTATGAAATATTTAGCAATAAGCAACACTGTTTCGTTCAGACTGAAAGGAGGAAGAAAGAGTTTGGCATAAATACTCTAGCTGCTCGACTTCCAGCTCTGCTACTGAATCTGCTCTCTGCCCTGGTAAATCACAGGGAAAAGCTCTGTGTCCCATTGCAAAACACACAGAAAAATTGAGCAAGAAATTAAGTAAAAATAAATCTGAGTATATGAAAATGAGGGATTTCGGTATTTACCTAAACCATAGCTGTACTACAGGACCAGGCAATTTATGTAGTACAGTTAAACCAAAAAACCTCTGAATGTTTGGCAGTGCAACTTCCAATAAATTCACTGCAAATCACACAGTTAAATTTCTATATTGCATGGGAAAATAACTTGGCTGAAATTCTTTTAATGTGAAATACAGTACATTTGTTAAAGCACATGGAAGTTGTGCACAGAACTGGAACTAGAATAAACTGCTGAGCTTTTTCAAACAAAAGCAAGAATATTATTAACATTCATTGTGCGTATTCTGATTTTTCACAATGTGGTAGCTCACTGAAATTTTGTTCCTAGATGAAATCAAATGCTTATTAGATAATTATAATAAATAAAGCTATCCGTTTTTAATAGCCAGTGGTAATTACATCAGATGAAGAAAGGAATTACAAACTTACCATAAATAGAAGCAGTTCATTCAAGGCTGTACAATGTTTGTCAGGCAGTAACCACGCTGCTGGTACAGTAGAAGAAAAAGCATACATGTCCCCTTACAAGCACTGCCCAGCATTAGATTGGTAGGAAGAAAGGAAAGCAGCTGACACTTACTATCAGTATAAAAGTTCCCAGGAATTCTGAGAGGGCTTCTTTAACCAAGCTGTTCTTGAAGGCAAATTTCTCCTTTAAACTCCTTTTGCTTTTCCGGCTCATTTTGGCTTCCTCTATTGCTCTGGTGCCCTAGTTACAAACACACACAAATTTTGTTCTGTGTTTGTCCCTGCTTCAGCTGAACTTTGACACTTATATATTGAAATATGAGATTTCATCTTGCACAGCCAGTGAAATCATCTGACTGCAGGCATTGACAGAACCAACTCAACATGCCCTAACAATTCAGCATGAGTTTTCCATCCTGTGTCTTCTCTGAGTACTTCTGTTTTTACTGGCTTGATAATACCAGTAAGTTCACAACAGAACTCTTCTTTTTTTCATGAAGAATGGATTAATCATTACCTTTCCTGCTTTCCGGTAAAAATGAATAAAATGTTGTTCCTGTCACCTTGATCAAAAAGAAAGGCAAAAAGAGGAATCACAAATTCAGACACCAAAATATGGTTGAAAATTTCCCTCTGACCTAGATTGGGTTTTAAACCATGCTCTTATTGGCTGCCCAAAACCTTTTCAAGGAGAGGTTGTGAAAGAGTGAATGCTTCTGAGAATGCTGTGCTCTAGCCTGTAAACAAACGCTTCTATCTTGTCACTTCTGAGGAATTTCAATGAGTAATGAGGAATCTTACCTTGGCATAGTATGTTGAAGTTGCGTATCTACCCACAACCCTCTTTTCAGATTAAATGCCTTGCTCTCTAGTGACCCATCCTGTTTACAGAAGAGCAATGAGGCAGAATAAATTAGGAGCATTTAATGAAATCTCCTTCAGTCCAGTGGCTCCCTATAATGCAGTATAGGCAAGTGAGGCACTATATGTCTCCAATATGTTTAGCTTAAAAGTGCATAAGTGCTATAGTATGAAGCATGATAATATTCCATGATCTTAAGACGTGAAGTTGCTGAATATACCAAAGAATCAGACCTTCTAGAAAAAAAAAATAGTCTCTCAAATGTTTTGTATGGTTTATCAGATGTGATACTGACTTGACTGACTTGCCATCTGGGTGATTTTTGTTGTTTTTGTCATTTGACTTGACACCAAAATCTTAGCCTAGTTTTGGTACATTGTTTTGGCATGTGTTGTAGGTGCTCAGTGCCTTGGTTTCTATGCACCCTTTTTCTCTTTGGTGGTAAATATATTCAGGTCTGTCAGTACTGGTGTCTGCTGTGAACAGGCTGGAGCTCTACAGGACTGGGCAAATGGGTTCACTTCTGTTACCCCATCAGTGCTCTTCCTTGCCTCCAACTAGGACCTGATGTATGTTCCCTACATTCACCACCAGTTCCATTTCTTTACCATCCAGTTCACCCCACCACCCAATTTTAATCCTTAATCACTCCTCTGTGTCCCTCTACTCACCTTTCTCTGCCTCCACATTTAAGTACTGCCCTGCCTTTGGTGACTGAGAAAATGATGGCTTTGTGGCAAGCAAAGCTGATGAATTATGAGATGACTCTGTCTACACCAGTTCTGCATGAGCCAGGTGAGCACCTGTGCAGCAGCAGGCATGCTCTGGGGCAGGAGTGCTACAGGTCCTGCCTGTAGTGCAAGTCAGCGCTTGCACAAACAGCTGAGAGCTGCATCTGGGAAGACCCTGAAAATAGCTTGTGTGCAGTGCTTTGAAAACCTTTACCCTACACCACTGCAAAACAAAGATATTATTCAGGATGTTAATTGTCACAGCATGCTAAAGTATATGTTTATTATGTCCATGAGAGAAGTCTTTCAGAATTATGTATACAGTAGGGCTGAGAGAGGATGTTAGGGAGGCCATTCATTACAGCAGGAATGAGATAAACCACTTCCTCTCTTCCAGGAAAATGATGAATATATAAATATGCTTATAAAAGCAATTTTTAGTTGTATGTCTGTAGCAGTTCTTTCTTTTGTGCAGACGCAGGTCTCTCTCACACAGTAGTATGGAGATACCTCTTCGTTTAGTTTCATAACAGGTGTGAAGGCATTAGTGCTACTTTTCAACTAACAATAGGGCAATAACATGTCAGAGACACAAAGCTTTACTCATTTGTCCAGATCATGTTAGCTTCCTTACAACAGTTGGCTTTAAACGGTTGAGAATAGGCACAAATACACATATTTTACATTTGCTTTCTTCAGATTTTCTTCAATGCTTTATTGAAATTGTACAATTTAACTCCACTAATAAGAAGCATGATGCTAAGTTAGAACAAAGGTCTTTCTCATTTTCATAATCAGATTCAAACAGATGCTGTATGAAAGTATAGGACATAGTACATAGGGGATGATCGCTCCCTTGGTAAATCCTTCCAGCTTTTGCCAATTGTCAATTTATAGTTTCTGCTACACTTTGGAACCATTTTCAAATAGAAAAGGGGACAGAACAGGAAATTTTAATTAAGTTTCTTCTTTTATTGTATTCAGAAAGAGGTTCTCAAGACATTTCCCAAATCTAACAAATGTGTACCTAGCATTACAAGAAAGATGAAATGTAAATATGAACACCATGAAAGCTTTGTCCTTAATTACTAGCCCATATGATCCATGCTCTGTGTTACTGCCTTTTAGTCACATGCAATGGACCACCTGGTTTAACAATGGAAAGAAAATACACTGTGATTACTGTTTTCTACTGATCTTACCTGGGCCCCTCTCCCAGAGTCATAAGGGTAAGGACAGTGGCAGTGCCACCCATAAACATCGACAGCTGTGTTTACTGAGGGAAGAAAATGCAGACGTTCTTCAAAAATTGAAGTTTATGTAAGCAAGGAGCATAGGAAGAGGATAAGGTCTGTCAAATGCAGAACCACAACAGAGCTGACCAAAAAGGTTTAAAAATTTTGCCAAGAATGCGGAAGAAATACTATAAACTGTTTTCAGAATCTATCACTAGAGGAGTCCTGCAAGAAAGTAGGTGAAGCATCAGAGGCTGAAAATGTAGAGGAAGTGTTCAAGGTGCTTAACTCCACAGCTAAAAAGCTAGAATAAGTATTTGCCTTGCTAAAGAACCAAACGTTAGGTGGGCTGAGGGTGAGGAACTGTCCTAAAGTGAATTGTCAATAAGAAAGACTTTAAGAGAAAATGGTAAGTTAAACAGTATTCAGTTGCTGGAGCTGTGTAGTGTTTCCACCAAGGATTCAAATGTTCAGCTACTGAAGTGCTAGTGCCAGTGGGTTGTTTTTTGCTGAACCTGATCCTAATGCCAGCAAAAAAGAACATGGGAAACATACCACTGATCCACTGGTGTTTCAGAAGAGCCCTCCAGGGGCGATCATGGATGCTACAAGATGGTCAATATGACTTCTATGCCAGGAAAATTAGAGGAGCAAATCATTAAGACACACAGATAAAGCTCTGTAGAAACATCCAATGGATTCTGTTAAGGGAGATTGTGCCTCACAAATCTATTGGTATCCTGTACAGACATTAAAAAGCATGCTGATGATATTGCTCATGCTTGAACATGTGATAAGTGTAACCTTAGACTGCAAAACTAAGACCCTTGGGACCCTTACCCAAAGGCTGTCTGGACTGAACTATTTCTTCTCTTGCCTATATTCAAGCAGAGCAGGAATTCACACAGTGTATCTAACCTAACCATTTTTACAGTAATCTCTCTTATAGAAATAGCAAAGTAGAGAAATATGCATATAGCTCCCACAGTTTAAATCCCATGGGTAGCAGTATATACTGTACAAAATTTTTAATAGCACATTATTCAGAGTATCACATAAATTGTTATTACTGATGTAATAAAACCTAAACCAACACAGCTGGAGAGACCAAGGCTATAAATATACCATTTATTTTTTTGCATTGTAATAATATGGGCCAAGTTATTTTTCAGCTTAAATCTGCTGATTTTAAGCTTAAATCTGCCCAATTTTGAATTGGGCAAATTCTGAATGTGTACATCTACTTATAATAGACATCCCTGGTCAAATTCCTTTACTTAATTTACATTTTCTTACAGAAACTGTTGCATGGTCCTTAAAGGATGTTCTCTGGCTTATGGAGTGATGCTGCTGCTGGAGGCCTCAAAAAAAAAAGAAACAGGTAAGAAAGACCTGAACACACTGTAATTCAGTGTTCTAAACTTTTTGAGTACGTTAACCCCCCTATTTCTTCAGTTCTTGTGTTTTCTGATCATCCCTCTGTCTCTTCTGTAGTCTGTGGTGAAAAACTGCTCATAGGGGCAAACATTTGCAACATGCAGCTTGGAGAGCACACTTTGGAGGGCAGGCAAGATGACCCTTGAGAATTTCTTTGTTCTTTCTTCTCTGTGATTTCAGTGTTACAATAAAACACTTCAGATCATGAATATTGATCAAAACCACACCACATACGTATGTTCCAAGCTTTTTGCCAGTGATCTTTTAAGGCCCATTTCAGAGCTTCTTGAAGTCCACTGTTGCTGACACTGATTTCAGGGAGAATTAAATTGGGCATTTTCTAAAGCAGGACCCAAAACTTTTCTTGATTGGCTGGGCACATTATTGGGCCTCAGTGTATAACTGATGTTACTACATGTGTATATATATTGCCTATAGTTATATAACTGAGGATAGTAAATTGTCAGTATGTAACATGGGCCCTGAGAGTTTCCAAGCCAGTTTAATCTCCATGATAGCCACTCTGGCATAGTGGGGCACAGATAACATTCCACACCAAAGAGCTGCAGGACAGGACTGTCAGTGCTGGCAAAACGTGAATGTATTAGAGAAGTGCAGTACAGATGTTGCAGGCACCAGTGTTATGTGCTGGGCTACATTCTGCTTCCTTCTGAACGTGCTGGGTATTGCTCTAGTATAAACTTATCTGGTAGGTTACAGTATGGGCATGTCTGACTTTCTGAATGCATCTCGAAAAAGATTGCTCCAGTACAAGAATTCTATTTTAAGGAACAGATCAATTTTGTACAGGCAAATGCTTTGGTGCAGCCAGTTCCCTGTTTTTTTCTCTGTGTATTCCCTCTTCTCAAACAGTTAATGTACACAAGTAGTGAATGTAAGGGAGGATTACTGATAGCATGTTCTTTTTAAAATAACTCCTTCCTTTTACAAATTCCTTAAAAAAGTTCTCAAAATAGAGGTAAAAATTTTAAATTCAGCTTTGCTATTAAAAGATATCTTGGTAAATATATCTTTGCAGAGTGGAGAAAACCTCAAAGTATATCCAACAGGCTTTGCAGTGATTGAAGCCCTATTGTTTTCTTAACCCAAGTGGGGTAGATTATCAAAACCTTTCATCTTCCTACAGGGCACAGATTCCCTATAGCAATGAGACTTATGGCTACCTGTAGTGTTGTGAAGAGCAGGAGATCTGAACCTACCTAATTAATAAAAGAAATTTAACATGAAAGCCAAAGATAATGACAGATTTGACTCTGCTGATAGGTAAAGTATCAGTGTTTGGCAAACAGAGGTAGCTGAACAGGACAGCTGATTTGTGGTTCTGAAACCTGTTTACCATCAGAAAGGTGACAGTTTCCTGTATCTCACCAACCCACCTCCCTGCAGCTGTCTCCCACTGACATAGCCCCCTAAGGATGCCATCCAGTCACATTTTGAGTCTCTGTTGAAGAAGTATTTGCTGTGAGAGCTGTTGTTCCTGGTGCTCTGTCCCCTCTCTCCTACAAGAGTACATTTTGCCTCCATGCTCCACTCATCCTTTGTCCTTTAGTAGATGAGGTGCCAGTCTGCATGGTTTTCGTTCTTTTAATTCCATTCAATTTAATTTAATTTCATTTAAACCTTTAAATGTTTAAATTCTCTGTCTTTCCAGAAACATAAGCTTTACTTCCTCTTACATACTAAACACTAACTATATAGATACTAAATTTATCTCAGGCTCATGTACAAGGATATGGGATTACTAGGTCCAGTTCCTTAGAGCTCACCAGTGAAGATTTTTTAATCAAAATACCCTGTTCTGAGGTTCACAGCAGACCCTTTACAGGGTGTACTTAGGAGCAGACCCAGGCAGCAATCTTCTTTTACTTCTGTGTGGTATCTATATTCATGAAGGTAATGAAGCTATTAATTGAATATGTAAGTTCAGGTAATTAAATATAAGACTTATTTCTTTAGTTTAAAGGGTAACAATAAAAAATTTAAACTTGCAAACTAAATTACACATTTAGTGATGATAAATGTGATCTAGAAAGTGCAATATTCCAATATGAATTAGTTAATTGCATCCATTCATTAGATGGTATACATTAGCAGGTCAATCCATTTGAGGCTTGATGTGTTTTACAAATAATAAATTCAAACAGGTAAATTGAAGAGAAATTCAAAATAGAAAGACTTTTTATATATTTAAATTCAGAATAGAATGTCCACAACCAAGAGCATATTGCCTTCAGTTAAGGGCACACATTCTTTACAGCTGTCTCCTGAGGCAGTGCCACTCACTGCCATGCATACTCTGCAGGAGAAGACGGGTGCCGTTTTGCAGAGGCTGGGTTAAACCACCCCACTCATAGCTGTGAGTTTCTGTGTATTGCTGTGTGTCACTGTGTGCAGCGTGGAGACCAGCCAAGGAGCAGCGTTGAGCTGGATGGTCTCAGGAAGCCTCCGACTAAAGGAGTGGTACCTCTGGCTCACTCCATACATGGCAAAACCAGCCTTCTGCACAACAGCCTAGTAGTGACATGGTGCATTTCAACTGGCTACTTAACCTGTAATACTAACTTTTAAAACCAACCCAAGTATAAAGTGGGTCAAACTCTCAGTCTTTCCAAGCATATTCACTTGATCACTGTCACTGGAGTATTTGTGGCTTCCTTAAATCCTTAAATTTGAGTTTTAATTTAGGACTGAATTAACCATAGCAGCAATCAACACTTCTACTGGGTATAAAATGGCCAATATCACAGGTAAAAAACTTATCCATTTGACTAATTTTTAGGGAAAATTATGTTAAATGAAGTTCATGGATGTTCAGTAATAAAAATAGGCTTTCTTGTTATCAGCATTTATTAAATTTTTTTTGTTAAAGGTAATGTAGAAATATGGAGAATAAAAGTAGATTTTCTTTTGTTTCTTTAGAGCTTAAAATATATCCAGACTTAATCATTAATAAGATTTATAATAGTGAGACAATCAATTCACTGTGATATTTGAAAAATGTCTGATATAATATTTTATAGGATAATCACAGTATTGGGGTGTTGCTTTACATATAATATTGCTTATGTGTATAACAGTATTTTTACATTGTATATATAAAACATCTGTCTGGAGCAAGGACTGATACCATCCTGCACACAATTCAAGGGCCATAATTCTTAAGAGATTTCAAACAGTGAGCCTCTTTCAAATGACCAGGCTTAGAGACATTTAGAGAATTGATTCAATTAACCTAGAGGGAAAAAGTGCTATAATGTGTGATTTATGTTTGCAGATAAATTAAAATACAAGTATCTCCTGAAGAGCATTTGCTGCCATCATGGTCAGTAATGAAAATAGAAGGCAATTAAAATTGGACACCTGAGGCTTGAAGCTTTTACTGTCCATATTGGAAAATGAAGTTGAGATTTTGTAAGTGGAAATCTGAGCTGAAAAATAACTTAGAGGAAGTTTCTTTTCAGTCCCTATTTTTCTTCCAAAAGTGGTTTCTAAAGCACATAAGAAATAGGAACACATTTACTGAGGCAGGAGGCAAAGGATACAGAAGAGTGGGCTCTCTCAATCAACACTGAATTTGTATGAGGACCCGGGGATATCCTTGCTAAATGGCAGTGGGCTAGCTGAGAGAAATATATATATATAAAAGAAATTATGGGTCAGATTGAACTAATTTTAGGGCAGGTTTTGAAGCTGATCTTGAAATTCATCACTGGAAGTGTCTGACAGAATTATGTGACTCACTTCATGTGTGTGACAAAGTGCTTGGACTCAGGAGCTCACTACAGAGCATAAGAAATGATCACAGATTTGAAGCAGCAAGAGTGAAGAGCTCTATGCATTTACATGGTGTATCAGAATACACTTTGGCACAACTTCTCTGCCCAGAAGAGCTATGTGAGATACAAATAGTTTCACCCTATTCTCTTAGTGCTACAACTTCCTTTAGGCAATGGGGACACAGTAGTGTAGAGCAGAAAAATACCAGTACTCCAAGCAGGAATGCCTTGCTTACATCTGTATTGTCTTCAAAATCACAACCGTGTCTTTTGCACCCTCTCTAGCTACCAAAGGTCCTGCTTCCATCAGACATTGTTTGTATAAGCAATGTCTAGGTCCTTGTCTGTAAATAATAACAGTTGCTGAGGGTGAGTTGAGAAACTGAGACCTGTGAGTGAAACAAAGGTATTTCTTCAAATCATGCATTCAGATTGATCTAAATGTAAGAATAACACTCTTCCAGAATGATTGTGATCTTGGCTTATATACTAGCCTAAATTCTAATACTAAAGTAAGGAACAATTGCTTGGTTGTTCTTAATTTTTTTTACAGCTATTTCCTCACAAAGTATGAAGGCAGTAATATCTTTGCCATTACAATCTGAAATTGAACATATTTGTTTCCTGATTCGCTAAGTAGGAGTTTAATTAAACCCATTCAAGTGAGTGAAAATAAAGCCAGTTTGACTCAATTGCCAGTCAATACAGTATTAACAATTCACAAAAAAACCCAAACAAAACAGAACAAAACAACCCCCAAACCAACCAGGAACTACAGGAGTGCAATAAGTGGTTTCTCTGTTGTACATTGGTGTTTAGGGACCGCAGAACTAGGGCTGAACCTGGGGTGTTGTTCCTGTTCTTTCTCTTCTTAGCAACTGTCGGACTCACTTTTTTAATTTCACAAATCAATTAGTTTACTTCTGTATTCACTGTTATTGCTGAGGTATTGTCCTAATGTCCAAGGGACGTCATCCCTCCCACAAAGAAATTGCACTAAATATCATTCACTTGCAGGATTTGAAGCCATGACTCGATTTGCTATCATAAAGTAGGCAGAGTAGTGCTGAATCACTGAAGCAGCTCAGCAAACTGGACACACTAGTGTGACCAGCATAGTGTTACAGACCTCATTCCTAAGTCTGTTCAGTTAAGTTACTGTTGTACTTAATGATAACTCACTTGTAGTCTTTGTGCTAAGGCCTCCATCATTGTCTTCCAGGATGGTGGAAGAGGAACTGCGGTTGGCCACTTGATGTCAGGAAGACACAGCAGCATGGCTGGCATGTTCTCCTGGGGAGCGCCCTGAGGCTCGCTGTAAACCAGGAGCCTGCGAACAGTAAGTGCAGTGCTGTTCTCCACTGGGGCATGCCAATGAGGTAGTGAATAACCCAACCATAGTCGGCTCTGAGTGCTTTTGCAAACTGAATTGCTTTTAGATGCAAGAGGAATGTGGTTTGTACGGCAAGTAGTTGATGGGAGGTTGCCTAAGCAGCTCCAGATTATGTGGATTTGAACTGCATCTCCACATGCACTGGAATCCCTTCTCACCAAAATCTCCTGAACCTTACTGACTTGATTCAGTAATGAAGCTGTTACCGGGTTTCCTCATTCTTGAGTCTGGTTGAAACTCAGTCATTTTCTAAAGAAGCACATCCCCAGGCTGATTTATTTTAAAAAAGCTTTCAGAAGGTGTCACCCCCATGATGAAATGCTGGGTCTGTGTTGCCAGGGTGCCATTAAAAATTGAATTTCTGCCATTTAAAAGTCTCACTCATCCCCAGTGTCACAGTTCGACAGTTCTGCTGTCAATGTCTGTAATGTCGCATTACACACGGGACTGTGGATCCATTTCCTGTCGGGGGAAATGGAAAAAAAGAGATGAAAAATGAGAGAGCAAAACCTGCAGCCTCCTTCATTACTGTGCTGGAGGTACACAGAGGTGTTTAACCCTCAAAACAACTTAAATGGCGCTCTGTATGTTGTGCTGTCTTTCTGGGCACAAGCAACCTTTGTCCCATGCTCTCTTGAGTTCAAACACTCAAGAGAACACTGGGACAGGCTTTTCGGTTGCCCACAAGCTTGTAAAACACAGAACAAGGAATATCTATGGAATCAACAAACTGATATTTAGCAAAATCAAAATATGGCCCTTTCCCATTGTTTACTCTTGGCTGGGTCAAAAGAAAGTCTTGTGGTGTATTTGTTGTTGCTCTGTTTTGCCAGCCTTAGACAGCTGTAACTTTGGTGTCTTTTCCTTGTTTATCTGTCTGCGATGATGTTGGGAGTGTTTGAATCCGTAAGCAGAACCTTACTGGCTCTCTGCGGTTTCTGTCAGCAAGTTTTGACCGGGGGAGTGCAGGGCTTTGTCCATGAATTCCTGATGTTCCTCAGCCCAGCCAGGGAACGAGCTCCCGCCACGAGACAGTGAGTGGTGGCTCCAGCTTGTGTTTGGCTGCTGACCCGCAGTAACCCACTGCAGGACGGTGCCCAGCCTCTTGCATCAGTTGGCCTCCTCCTACCAGGGCCCCCTAGAAATAATGGCTGGGAACGGGTGGCTGTTGCTTGAGCAACTGATTCTGCCCTTTGGGCCTCTTCCTTTTGCAAAGCACTTTGAAGAGGGGAGACCGCCCGAGCCGGGCCGCGGGCCCTGCCCCTGCTCCTGTCTCCCGGCCGCGTTCTTTCCCGAAACCGGCCTGGAAGCAGCAGCGCCCCCGGGCGCCCCCGCTGCAGGAGTCCCGCGCTCTGGGCTGCCCGGCTCGGGAGCGCGCTCTGCGGGCAGGCGCCAGGCGGGACCGCGCGGCGGGGGCAGCCCCGCGGCATGGCCGGGCGCGAGGCGAAGGCCCCTGCAGTAGCGTTGGGCGGCGGAGGTCGCGCGGCCGGCAGGGGGCAGCAGGCGGACGGGGATGGCGCCGCCGCGGGCAGGTAGGGCTGCCTCGGGGGGAGGGGGTGTGCGCGCTGCCGTGGCTGCCAGCGGGGACGCGCGGGCGCTGCGGTGTCAGCTGCGGCCAAAGGAGGAGCGGGGCGGCCGGGGAGCAGTGGGCGCGGCTGGAGGGGACAGGGGAGGGCAGCGCCGCCGCCAGGTGCTGGTCGGGGGGCGGCGGGAGGCAGCCGGGGAGCGGGGTCGGACGCGCTGTCCGCAGGCGGGGGCTTCGCCCCACCGGACCCGTGCCCTCGCCGCTCCTCGGGCTGGGACCTGTGAGGGGCCGCCCGGCCCCCCCGGCTGTGCAGCGGCTCCGCGCCACGGGCCGCGCTGGGAGGCAGTGTCGCTGCCGGCTCTCCTCCCCCCAGGCCCCGCTGGTGCTTCCCGAGTGTTGTCCAGACTCCCCCCGCGGCGAGGGCTCCTCACGGGATGCCCCGGTCGGGGCGGCGCGGGGCCGGGTCTGTCCTCTCCCGGACTCGGCGCCTCCCCGCCGGCCCGCAGCAGATGGGGGGAGGACACAGAGGTTTTGGCGGCCCCCGCTCCCCGCCCGCACGGACCGGGTTCCCCAGGCCCGCTCCCTGAGCGCGGCTCCCCGCGGGCGGCGGGGGAATCCCCACGCGGGGGCTGAGGGGCGCCGCGGCTGCGCCGCTCTGCACTAGGTAGGACGGACCTGCCCCCCTGCCTCTGCCCTCATGTCCAATAAGAAGAGACCCGGCTTGACACCTGCCTATATACAGAGGAGGAGAGCAACATCTTCAGCGCCGGTCTTTGGAGGGGGGGGTGGGGGCACCAACCCAAAACACATCAGATCGGAGCGGGGGGCTCAGTGGTACTATATAACCCCCCCCCCCCGAGACTATGACTTCCAGTAAAATTGAGATGCCAGGGGAGGTGAAGGCAGATCCTGCAGCTCTGATGGCATCTCTGCATCTGCTGCCTTCTCCCACTCTCAACCTTGAAATCAAATACACCAAGGTAAGTTGTGTTCGTTTGTTCTGGCAGGGAAGTTCATGGCTTTCCCTCCAGAGGAGGGATTTTACTAAAATCAGTTTTGTTCTGCCCTACCCAACTTGACTGTAGAGATTAAAAACTACTAAAAGGCTGCTTGAATCTGTTAATAAAGGAAATGGATTCTTAGCCCCGTAATATCTGAAAAACCACTGGATAATAGAAAAGCAAATTAGATCTGCTGGGACTGGCTTTGCCACTTCTCTTTAAATGCAGTATCTTCTACAGAGCTGTTGGGGTTTCTTTTCAGTGCAAAATCAGTATTTCCCAAGTACATTTCAGTGGCATTTGATGCACTTCAGAGGAAGTTACTGTGCATACCTGTATGTCTCAATCAGAAAATAAAAATGTTTTCTTTCTTCAATTACCCTGTGTGCCCAAGGGACTCCTTTTCAGTTCCTGGAGGATTTCTAATACTACCAGGTTGTTACAGCACTGAAACAGATCTCTAACTTCTGTGATGCTTGAATACACCCTTGAACAATATTGCAACAGGGCATATTTTTCCTGCTAACCTTTAAGGCTAATTTTTATAAAGAGAAGGTTATGAACAAACTCATTGGGTCAGTGTAGAAAAATGTGCTGGTTTTCTATGGTGTATTGTGGGACTAAATTGTGTTTGTTAATTAAAATGGACTTTAAGAGTAGTCATTGGTTTGTAAATGCAATCTGAATTTTTAAATTTGTTTCTCTATTTTAGACCCTTGCATCTTTAGTGTCTTTAGTTAAAGCCTGCTTTCGTTTCTGTTGGAGAAGTTTCAGATATATTGTATAAACAGATTACAATGTGTCAGACAGACTTTGTTTCTAATTACTGAGTAACTTAATAGGAAAATAAGCACATCAGCACTGGAAAAAGGTGATAACATTTTTATCTACTAGAAATACAACTTCAGAAGCTTTAAAGCTGATAGCAAACTCATTTTGGCTGATGTGTATTTTTTCCCTCTGTATCATCACTTTAAAAGCTTTTCATCTTTTCTCTTTTTTTTTCAAGCGGGTGCCAAAACCAATTTGTCCTCTAATTTGTTACAGCAATTCCATGTTCTAGAAGAATGTTCCGAGGAAAGTGAACTCTTTTAGGTTTTATTACGTTTCAGCACAAACTGCAATATGCAGATTAAAATATGCATAATGTTTCTTGAATATAATTTCTTTGAAAATGGTTTAAATCGGGAATGGAGTTATTTGATGTTGTGTGGTGTTACACTTTGGAAGGAGACATACTGTGTAAACAGTGTTCATTGCTGGTTTCAGTGTGAGTTGTGCTTCAGGAGCATTTGGTCTATACTCGAGAGTAGTATCACAGTCAGTTTGTACAGTAACTGTGCTTGCGTTTCTCTGTTCAAGTAATAGAATTGGTTCTAAAAACCTTGGTAAAAGATAACTCATCAGCAGTCACATTTTCTGATCTCTGAGAATGTAAGCTGCATAGAAACCTTTAATAATTCAGAATATATAGTGCCATCATCTCCAAAATATACAAGATGTTACACATTTTATACTAATGAAACAAATAAAGTTATTTTATTTCAATATTAAGTCAAAAACAACAGCAGCAAGATTCCTCTGAGCTTGGTTTTGAGATATCGCAAAAATAACTCCTGGTTGCTTTTGAGAGAAATTTGGTTTAGGACAGGTATCAAATATTTCACTTTGCCGACTCCTCTGTCTCTGTTTTTCTGTCTCTCTCTTCCCTCCTTTTTCTCTGCAGGAAATACAAGTGATTTATAGATAATTGGAGTCTTCGGCTTGGAGTCTTGTCTTGGGCAGGACTTTTATCCAGGATCCACTTTCCCACCTATTACAAAGAAAAACAATCAAAAATGAAATAATGGATTGTAACTTGATTCTTTCTTTTGGGGGGAGTGGTCACTTCATGTCTTAAATGACAAACAACTTCCATAAACAATAAATAACATTAGACTAAAGCACTTAAGCAAAAAAAACCCTCCAACAACCCCGAACCTTGTAAAATCAGACATCTGTAACCATTCCTAGAGCCTCTCTCCTGCTTGTTAGCTGAGAATTTTAAATACACAGCCAGGACTCAGAATGCTCAAACTCTTGACTACAGCTGTCTCTGAATGTAAAATCTTAACCATTTGGGAGTTAATTCTATATGAAAAATAGAGGTACCTGTGAACACTTGAACTGAGTGAAGTAATTTTAAAATATGTTTTTTCCAATTAAATTCCATTTATGGAATTCTGAAATTACAAAATGGTTTTGTTAGGACAGAGAATGTTAAAATTCCATGAAATGAGATTTATTAAAGATTTGTCATGTGTGAAACAGAAATGAAGAAAAAGTAGCTGTACTATTCATTAATCTTGAAAATACTCCATTATCTGTGGGACTGCTGTGAGAGCACAACCACCACCTGTGTAATTTTCATTTGTTCGATTATTCGGCACAATTACTGAAACTTGTGAAACATTCCTCTGGTAGTTAGTGATGTGAGCAGAAAACCGTGTGTGTTCAGCCCTTCTGATCTGTACACCTGATGGAGCCACAGAGGTGATGTAGTTTGTCAGTGGTCAGAAACAATACATTTGGTGATAAAAATTGTTTCTATGTAAGATGTGCAGCAGTATCTATTGTGACTGCAGTACTGGGCTTTGCTGCTTTAAAAAAACAATCATTGAAAATGTTTTTCCCAACTTTTTAATACCTTGGCATGGTCTCTGTGAAAAATAAAGAGTGTTGGATATGTGTGATAAGAATTGGTGGACAGGATGTGAACCAGACATGAAGATGAGTGTTCAAGCACACAGGGTTAAGTTTTTTTTGTGAGGCTGGCAAGTACTAAAACTGCTACATGCAAGATTGCCTCTTTTTTTCATTGGAATAACTCTAACTCTCTACTTCTTAACATTAACTTTTACGGAAGGGTTGCATCTACAGAACAGAGCATCTTCCAGTATTGCATGGAATTAGGTTATTCTGCAGCCCTGTGGCACAGCAAGCCCTCCTTCAGGATTGTCAGGACTGTGTTGGCGGTGCTGTGCTTTATGTCTTAGCAAGCATGAACGTGGGAAGGGGATCCAGCTCTCTCTCTGACAAGTCTGACTTCTGCAGGTGTCACCTTGATGCCAGGAACTCTCAGAATGGGCTGCTCCAGGTCTATCAGATGGGTGAGATAAGCTGTAGCATGATACCCTGTAAGGATACATTGTTAGCATGTTTTGTCCAGGAAACACACTCCTGAGCTGATGGCTCTGTGAACCTGATAGATTCTGTGAGGATTCTCAGCTTAGTATTACATTGATGCCTTCCTCCTTGATGCTCTTACAAAACTCCATTCTCCCTCCTGAGACCTGGTGCTCTCTCAAGTGTATGACAGTAGATGTGGAATCAGCCTTTTGCAGCGTTTTCCTCCTGCTGTCTCTGTTTGAGGGGCTACAGGTGTTTCCACAGGATGTAGCTATCCTTCCTTTGTTATGGCATAATCAAATCTGCATTACAAAGTATTTTCATAGTGGTTTTAGTAAGTCACATTGACTTCAAAAGACAGCTTGGTTTAAAACAAGGACCCTAGGGCTCTGTCCTGTGCTAGCTGTGCCTCTAAATCATGTAACTGAGTGAACAAACATTTTCAGTTTGCATCATGTTGGGGACATTAATCCAGATGGATATTTTGTTTCTTGCATGCCAACTGATTTAAGTCTGAGAATGAATTCAAGCATTGCAGTCGAGAGCTTTTTATGAAGAGGTGCTCTAAAGGGGTGAAGTTACAGCGCTGTGGCAGTGAAATGTACAGGAATGTTTCTGTCAGAAGAGCCTGTGAATTGACTGACAACAGTGGGTTTTGTCCTGTATAAAAGCATTTGCCTCTACTCAGACTTCATAAAAGCAAGTCAGTCTAAAATCAAATCAAGTCTAAACTCAGACCAGGTAAACTACCCAGCACTACAACAGAAAACTGTATACAGCAAAGTGCACGAAGTGCAGGCAAACTCTTCTGGGTAGACAAGAACCAACAAACACATTTCAAATTCTCATTATAAGTTTTTGGGCTTGAAGTGTTTTGTTATTAAGTAAGTTTCTGTATTTTCATTCTCATTGTGCTTTCTTGGCATTAATGCTGCAGAATGCTATTACGAAGTCTTTTCACTAAAATTTCCAGCATGTATTTTCCAGATAAAATTCTAGACTGACATTAACATAGGAGGCAGGAAATCTATTTTATTTAGAATAACATGCAGAATCTATGTGAGTTTTTGACAAGCTTTGCAAAACTCAGGTAAGTGATGAATACATACTATTTCCCATCTCTTTCCCTGAGTGAGCTCACTACTTTAATGCCTTCTGAAGTTAGATTCAGTGGCTGACAGTTGAAGAACTCAGTGAACCTTTTGGGTCAGCTCAGTGAGCGCTGTCCAGTTACAGAAGATGGGCACAGAAAATCAGAGATGTTTGCATGAAGAGCAGACAAAGAGAACAGCTACTTTTCCCCTTTACGGAACACTTCAGCATCTGATGCAGACACGGTATGTCCCTCTGTATCACCACGTATGACGTTTTAGGGTATATACTGTATTTAGATTTATTGCTGTTCAAATCTACAGTTGAATTCTAGTGTATTCATACTTTGTGGTTAGTATTATAATCTATTAGCCCACATAGCAATTGTGAACTATTTATGCACTTCTTTCCAATAACAGCCTGAATATAAGATCCTTTCCCCCCAGACCTTTAAGGTCTTCAACAGAAACCCAATGTAACCAGTTTTTGCATGAGGGATCAAGAAACAATTGTAGTATTATGTGTATTAAGTCCCCTGTCTTTGCTTACTCTGCTGCTTATAACTATGTTAATTCAAAAGCATTAAAAATATTGAATCTACCAGGCTGAAACTGGCAAGAGCTAGGTAACTGCTGCAGATAACTGCTGCATTACAGAGTAGGTAACAGTTGGAGCAGTAACCTCTCACAGTGCTGAATTTTTAGGGAAAGACTTAATTTTTAGGGAAAATGCAAACTGCTTTAATACATCAGGCCGTATGATACTATAGTGATGGGTAGGGGGAAATTTCCTCTCCTTGTCTGGTTTGTAAGGTTAGATGATACACTGAAAGACAAGAGCTGTACAATTAGCGTTTTTCTCATCTTTGCAAAAATGTGTATGATTTCAAGTATTCAGATACAAAAGATGCATATAATTGTTTGCACACCAAAAGCAGAAGGTCAGTAATAATCAGAGCATTTGCGCAAATTGAAGAGCAGCCAAATTAGTACTGCTGCTCTGAAGCAAAGAGAGCAGAAATGTGGATATGGATCCCTACTTTCTGATGATGGATAGGTCCCAGTTTTGGATGCTCTCCATATTTGGCTGTCCCTGGAAAGAGGCTCATATTCTCTCCTATTGGGTAATTCACTTGGAAGTATTTATGATGCCTGAGAGACATCAATTTGATAGCCCAGTGGGCAGGACACTCACGAGGAGAAGTACAATTCACATCTTAGCTCCAGGAATACTCATGACAGAGCAAGGATTTGTTCCAAGATCTATGGCTATTGACCCTGACTATCAAGTTGTGATAATGTGTCTTGAACACACACTTCCATTTTGACAAAAAAATTAATTCCCCTTCTTTAAATCTCTATTCCATTCTGTCCTTCAGAAACCTCTCCCACAGAAGTTCACCAGTCCTGGTACATTTCTATATCAAGCCTCTCTCTTGATGTGTCCACATTTTCTGATAAATCCCAACAGCCCATAATTCTTGATAATCTCTGCTCAGATTGTTCATTTCCCTGTCCATGCAAGATTATTCCCAACAGACCTTAAGGGGCTCTGCCAGTGTGAAGTTGTTCACTGCCGTAAACGGCTTTGGTTTTGGGAGCACCACACAATGGAACCACTGTATCCATTTGTCTTCTCTTCTTTACAATGCACATTAAGAGTTGCCTTCAATAAGGTGTCCATAGACGCTACATGTCGCCAGGGACATAGAAGGATCTAAAAGTAATTTGAACCCTTCCTTCCAACAAGTTTTGCTTTGCATTTACTATCCTTGGCAAATTTCATCACCCTTGAGTTGCCCAAATGCTTTTTAACTTCAGTCCTGGTGCTATTCAGTACTCAGGTCAGCCTGAATATTTTTATCTGCAAACTATGTACCTTACTATTAATGATCTGCAAAAGCAGGTGAACCAAGATATCGATTGCTAGGCTCAGTAATGAAGGGGCACTTTGCTATTAACCTCTTTCCAGGGAGAATTATCCATTTATTTCCAGTCTTTTTATCTTATCTCTTAACCACTTTTTAATCCATGGCAGGACTTTATCTTTCACCATATGGTTACTAACTTTCCTTAATAGCCTCTTGCTAAGGACTTTATCATCAAAAGCCTTTTTAAAGTCTAAATAAATTATATCCACTGATTAATCTCGGCTCCTCATTTGACTAACTATCTTCCAAGGAATCTCACAGGTTTACAGAGATAATTGACAAAAGATGAGATCAGTGGTCCATATCGTAAATTCTTAGTCAGATTCTGCATAAAATCACATTCTTCTTTTACAGTTTTGCAGCTAAGCCTGAGCTGTAACTTTGTGCTATTTGTTTTCTGGAAATTGTTTCATTTTCTCCACTTCTAAAAACCCACAACTTTTTAACTGTTTGTTTGGGGTTGGTTTTTGTCAGTTTGTTGGGTTTCTTAAGAACAGAGCTCACTCTGTGAAACAAGAAACCAAAACATCAACTTCAGTTCAGCTGAAAAAGTTGTCAGATGAAAAATGCATTTATGCAGAGACAACATTGTAAGGCAGTTATGAGCACAGGTTGTGTAAAGGTTTAAAGAAACTTTGGAAAGTTGCAGGTCTATGCAGTCCTCTACTGAGGAATCCTCAGACAAGCATTGGTGTCCGTACTCAAGCACAAACAAGTGCATAAATAGCTATGTGAAGACTTAGTAATAAGCATTACATGGAGAAAGGTGAAATCTAAAACATGATTGCCATCTAAGGGTCCAGTGTTCATTACTTTTGTGCTTACTCAGATGAATAAGAGGTATTCCCATTCAGTCTGCAAACACCTTGTTGGGTTTTCCCCAAAACACAAATTCCATATTTCAGAACTTGTCTAAAAACATACTTGTACTGACCAGCATCTCTTGTTACTTTTAATAGCAGTCTACCTTTGTGAAATGAATGTCACACATCAATTTTAAGTTATGCAGTATAACTAAGCTTTAGGAGCACTTCATTACTAAAAGTATGATCTGTGAAGCCACATCAAAGAGTTACTGTGATAGCATTGCTGAGATAGACTCCAACTGACAAAGAAAAAAAGGGCTTCATACTTGCTCACTTGAAGTCAGTTCCTTCCCCAGCAAGCCCAGTGAACTAGATTTTTACCTTATGGCTTGAAACATAATACATTCCAGCTTTGCTAGACTGAAGTGGGAAAAACATCCACATCAAATTCTGTGACCCAAATGAGAATGTTTAAGGTCAGCTCAATGTCAGCTGACCTTAGCTGGAGATTAAAACACAAGGACCGCACTGGCCACTAAAGTATATACACCTTAATCTGTGAGGGATTCGTAGGTAATGAAGGTGTTGAATTGAACTCAGAATCTAAAGGGATATCAGTGGGACAGCTGTACAGAGGCCTGCAGCAGGTGTTGTGGTTATAGAAAGGTTATACTTTGTTGATTTCCATGTGGATTTCCAGTATGCCCCAATATAAAATAAGTGAGTTGCAAAAATCCATTTGGAAAGCCATGAAGATGTAGGAAGTGTTTGTTACATAGAAGAACAGGCTGCAGCCTATTTGCTGAACTCAGATGAGCAGAGGATGCCAGGGAGGCACTGTCCTCTAGTTATCTAGCAGTGATTACACAAAATCCCTTAGTTCTGACCCAGAAACTATCAGAAAGTGCTTTCCCCTACAAAAATTCCAAACGTGTTTGTTTGCACACGTAAAGGCTTCCTTCTAAAGTGAGACTAATTAGCAAAACTATTTATTATTTCAGGTATATACAGGTACTATTTAACTGGCACGTAAAAAGTGATTTTACCCACTTGTGACTAGATCAGCATGACTTAAATTTGGCCTCCTAGAGCTTGTCAGAGCCTCAGCTCTACATTTCATCTGAAATAGATCTCACCAACTGGAAGTTCCTTCCAGGTCTGTGCTATGGCATGCTTCAGTGGGAAAGCCACCACTTAATACTTCATTATCATCACCCACCACCCTGGTATATCCTTAGTGGCTTTTGAGCAATTCCTGATGCTTCAGCTTTTGAAAACTGGAAGAACTGAGATGCATTAGCATTTGGGATTTCTTTCAGGGATGTTATTTCAGCTCTTTGCAGCACAGCTGGGACTGGAGCACCCTTGTCTTGGACATGGCCTTTAAATGATCTTCAGTGGACTGTTGGTGTTAGGTTTCTGGTAAAAGATGATTCCCTAGAATAAGTATTTTACCTGCTATCTTCTATGGTTAGCACCAGTGGCTCTGCTTTTCTTCCCTTCGCCCTACAACACATACCAAATTTTGGCCAGAAATTTAATCTACTTTGGTACAGCCAAATTAAGATCCCCTCAAATGAGCTGCCACCTCTAGAAACACCTTCAGTCCTCCTTCTGTACCTTTCATAGCCAGGTTGGTTTTGGAATCCACTGACTCTCCCACAGCTTATATATACTTATTTATTTAACTTAGGCTTCTCTGGGCTGTTTTAATTGTGTTACCTTCTTGGTATTTTTCTTCAGAATATTTAGTAGCAATTTTTGTTTTTTTGTGTTTCTCTGCCTCTTAAAGTTAGCACTTTGTTCCTTTTTTGCCTGTATTTCTTTCTGTATCTTCCTGCTTAGCCACCCCATGTATTTTCTTGGTTGTGCTTCCCAGTTTTAGCCTTGGGAATGCAAATCTTCTTCGATTCTTTCACATTATTGAGCCTCCATGCTGATTCTGTGGATTTTAATTTCCTAGCTTCAAGCAGGGAGTTTCTAAGTTACTTCCTCTCTTAAAAAAAATCGCTTCTTGAAGTTTAGTATCCCAGAGAGTAGGGCTTCTTCATATGTTTCTTGCCTGCAATGAAGTTGAATTTATTTATGTGGTAACCACTTCTCAGGGGTTCAGAGACAATTATTAGTCCTTGACAGGACTGCGTCAAATGTTCATTAGTTTGGGATACAGAAAACTCTATGTTCCTTCGACACTATCTTAGTGCAGCTCTCACCGGCCTATTATGCAATTACTTCTGCACCAGTCTTATTATCTTCATGTTCTTTTTCCACTTCAGTACCACTTCAGTGTCATTTTAGCTGCTCTTATCCGGAAGTCAGTACTTCACTCCTGCTATTATGCTTCATGAACTGGACTGCCTCTATATCTGTGGGTTTGAATTATCTGTTTTGTTTCTCTTCCAAGAAACAACCATGCAATTCCTTGCACACAGAGCTATTTGCCCCTCTCTGTGGCCTGACTTTTCCTCTCTGCGTAGCTTGCACCTAGAAATCATGGTATGCCTCTGAAAATTCTCATACCCTTATGTTCAAAAAATGCTGGGTTTTTTTCTGTGATACAGTCCAGCTCACCCACACTGAGATTTCTTATGCTGGTTTACAGGCACTTGTACTTTTATTTCATAGCTCATGAAAATTGTGATTGGGTTAGCTGAAAAACCCTGTAGTCTTTTCAGCTCAACCAGTAAAGCACTTCCCATGACACTGAACCTCACTCTTATTCACTTACTGTGAGTGTAAAAAGTCCTTAAAATAGAAACTAAGTTATAAGCTGGCTTTAATATTTCTTTATACTCTCAAATTGATTTGAGAAGGCATTTATGTAATTGCCAGTTGGATACATAGATCTATTTATTTTTCCTTTTATGGAACCATTTTGGTTTTGGAAACATATTTAGAATTTATTTTAAATGTTCTTTGCATCATGCATAAAAGCACTGTCCTGATTCCACTGGGTGTTTTCAAAACTTACCAGTATACCATAACATACACATTTTACACTTGCTTAAGTGGGTTTTTTCAGCTGTAACAGAAATAGTTGAAGTTTATTCTCAAGTAGTTAGAAATTGCCAAGAAATTACCACCTGCCTTTCCAAATCAAGGGCTGTTTTCTTTTTTTATTGCCTCATTTCTTCAGTTGGGATGTGTGATGGTAGCAGTGCTGTACTGGAATGGCCTGCACCAACTTTGGGAAACATGCACGTGTGTTTTTGAGGATGTCTAGCTAAGCCTTCACCCCCTTTTCCATCATTGCTTGCTGTTTTGCTGATCTTCCTCTTTTTGTCCTTATCACACTTTCGTTACCACAGCTACTTAATGGTCTCTTCTGTCTTTTGTGACATCTATGTGATGCTGTTTTGCTGGAGATGAGAATCAAGCTCTGCTTTTTCACTTGTTCATCTGAAATTGTGATATTGACTAACGCTAAATGGGCTAGTTGTGCTGATGATGACTTAGTCTTGGTGGTCCAACCCTTTGACAGACTTTAAAATCCATTTGCTACATTACTAAAGACATTTTTAGCTAGCATCACTCAACTGCAAGTGTTAATATTCTGCTCCTTCTATTGAAGCTTTTAGCAAGCATTAATTGATTCAGTCTCATGGTAAAACTGGTGACAAGGCTCCTTCACAGATGGGGGAGTTTAAATTTGTGGGAGTGCAACCATGACTAACTCAGACCGTAGGTCAGTGTCAGAGGCAGGATCTCTTGCTAAACCAGCCAGACTACTAGAAGATAAGCCCTCTTTTTCTGTACATACTATTCTGTGAAATTGAAATACAGATGAATTTCAGAGCCAGTGTCTACACATGGGTGCGTGTCTATGATTTTGTATGGTATTCATTGCACACTTTTCTGTGCACTCACCTATACATGCACACAGTATAGATTAAAAGATCCCTTTCTTTGTGCTCTTTACTCTCTTTGTGCCGCTTTATCAGGTGTCTCTGCTGTTATTCCCTGAAATGTCGCCTGGGAGGCAGTGCCCTCCTTGCTGGAAGATTTGCACTATGAGTTCAAATGCAGCTGGAGCCTGCGGTGTTGCTCCCCTCTGTATGTTTCTGATATGAGGAGTTTTTCCATTGGTGCAATGCAGTGATGGTATTGGAAGTCCTGGTTGTTGTCTCTGTTACTATTTCTATTCACTTTTCAAAGGTTCTGTTTTAGTAAGGCGCTCTAATGTAGAGAAAGCCTTGCTATTTAGATGACAACCAGGAACCTAGTGCAGAACATGCCCAGTGACTGGTGCAGCACAGCTCTTCCTCAAATCAGCCAAGACAGTTTGGATTCTAGGTGAACCACAAATCTGTTCATGCTCTTGCTCTCTGTCTCGGTTTTTTTCTGTCTTTGAGGGAGCAACAGGACAAATCCTTGATAACTTATTTCCTGCTTAGAAGCCTTTACCTGCTTTCCTAGAGTGGTTCCCTGTGACTGGGAACCTTTGTAGTCAGCTCTTCCAGCTGTTTGCCTAAATGGTCTTCAGGGAGACTAAAAGCAGTGAACCTGGAATAACAACATTCGACTTCAGCTAGGTCCCATGAGAATTTAGTTATTACTTAATGGATTGAATTGGTGACATACCTTATACCGGATAACTGCCAGAGGTTGCATGAAATTAACCTTCACAAATGGCTAGTTATTGGTATACTCCTCACAGAAAGCTGGGCATTGGGTGACATATGTTCTCTGTAACTAATATTGGTTTTTATACCTTTATGTGCCAATAGTATTTGCAATGTCTGGGTGAAAAATCTCTCAGATTAAAGTTTTGATGGTGATTTTAGCCATTTAGTGATCATGTGTCATTGTGTTCAGTACACTGAGCATAAATCCTGTCTTGTAAACAGCAGGGAGACTAATGAGGTTTGCCTGCATTCTGGTATCATTACAAGGGGTTCCAACAGAGAAGAAGGGAATTTGGTTAGAAAGGGGAAAAGAAACATGAATTTTAAAGGAAAGTTGGGGGGAAGAAGGGGAGTAAGTGGATCCCAGGACTTGCATATATGAGCATTTGGTTTTTAAGGAAGGTTTTTTATTGACAAGACTTATAACCTCCTTTGCTTATTTAAGGAAATTTCTGTATAGTTATGGTTTGTTTTTGCCTTAGTCCATGTTTTTAATGCTGCATGTTTGGCAAAAGTTGAGGGTCATGTTTTTAATTTACACACTCAAAAGTTATTAGTCTGCTTCTGTTTAAAGGTAAATAGAAGAGTTCATTTTTCATGCAGGCCTACATCTCTCTACAGAATAGCTTGCCAGTCCTATAAAAATGCTCAACTCTATTAAATATTGGCATTATTTTGCTGTACCCTGAAGTGTTTTATTTGCTTGGGACTGTAATCAGCCCTTGCAAAAACACTTCACATCCAATTTTAGTCTTAGCACCACAGTGTACTTTGGGGTGTAAATTTGTCAGGTATCCAAGCACAGCAGGATACTTTGACAGCTTAAGCTCAGGTCTCCCCAATCAGCCTTATGAATAATAAAAAGTGGAATGACCCATTCCAGTTTTGTACATGTAAAGGCAATGGCTTATCAACAGAAGGAACCGGAGGAGAAATCAGAACTGAACTCTGAGGAAAGGGAATCCAGCTAAAGGTTTCCTCTCCAAAAGAATATTCTGAAGTAAATAAATCAGTATTTCCTAAGGCTTTTTACTGGAAAGAAGTTCCAGCTTGAGAGATTTCATTGCAGCACTGAAAGAGAGGAGAGGTTTTGGGCTCCTTTGCATCTTCTTGAAGAGCAAAAAGGATTTATAAATCAGACTTCTGGGGATTGTTATCTCACAGCTTCTTCTAACAAACACAACAATTTGTTTTAAAGGCTTTCACCACAGATGTCATAAGTGGTAATCCCTGTGTTGTAAGTGGGTACTTAATGTGATTTAACTTAATGCTGATGATGCAAAGCTATTCTCTCCCAAAGCCCATTAAGAACATCCAATTTTCTGGTAGACTAACACTCCTGCTTACTATTGTAGAGATAAGTGACTGTTTAACCAGAACAATAGGAATAGTTTCAAACCAAGGCTGCAAAATGGAGTTGCCCCAATAACTGGTCTTTGTGAAAATTCAGACTTTGAATGAAAATCCAGTTACAAACTGTTTTTTTTTTTAATTATTTTTTTAGGGGTAGTTTGAATTTCTGTGTGTACAGACATGTACATAACAAGCACTTTCAGTCACCTCAATAAGCATATTGGTGAATATAATTTATGATATTAGTAAGCATGGTCTAGGTAGAAAAGGGCCCAGTGCAAGCCATTTATGTAAATGAAACAAGCTGAAAAATACTGAGTTTTATTCCACGTCACCTGAAATGCAGATAATTCTAAGAGTTTATCCAAGGTAATGCTTCTCATACTGCATGTTTATGTGTTTGTTTGATGTCTTGTGGATTCTTTACATGTAGAATGACAGGAAAAGAAATGTCAGTGGCATCATTTAGCAAAACATGCTAACAGTAATATTTGAAGATATTAAGGATGCAAAGCAGAAGTTAGGCAAACTTTCCAGGAGCCTAAGGCTGCTCGCTTGTGTCCAATATAGAGTTAGCACTTTGCAGGTCAGTGGCTCTGCTATTTGTCTCTGACCTAAAAGATCTGGAGTTCTTCACATCAAAACCAAGTCTTGCTGAGCTGAGATCAAACGTGTTAAGGTAAGGCTCTTGCCAGTGATTTATCGTGCCAGGGAGGGTGATCAGGCCATAAGGGGCCACTGCAAATGAAGCTGACATTCCAGCAATTTCTCATGTGTAGTTATAAGGTAATTTTCTCAGACAGAGCTTTTAAGTCAAAATAGATTTGTCCATTGTATTTTTCTGTGTTGCCTATGTCTGAAATCTTAGTAGTATTTACTTATGCAGCATAGCTAATTTCTAAGTAATGACTTGCTCTTTGGTGCTAAACATTTAAAATGGCAGTTACCTACGAGTGATGATCTACTAGATACTTTTAAATGGCAGAACATGTACAAAAAAGCAGTTTTATGTCACACATAGTGAGCACACGAGATTTGCAATGCACAAACAATGCAGAACACAGGAAAACTATACAGACAAGACTAGTTTTGTTTGTGCAAACCCCTCCTCATTCCCGTCGTTTCAAACGACTGGAAGGGTTTCCAGGATCAAGTTCCTACCAGCCACAACTTCATTAAAGCCAGTGACAGCCCAATAATTGATTCTGTAAACAAATACTCCCTCCTCTGCACTCCTGATGGGATGGATTTTTAGAAATCTTTCATTATTTCTTCTTTTAAGTTGCAGTGACATCAAGGATCATAAAAAAACTTCATAAAAAAGCACTGCCATCTTTACCCAAATCATTCAGTGATGGCTTTTCTTTGTCATTAGTGGAAATGTAGAGAACATACTTAATCTTTAATCATTCTGGCTTCAGACACAATGTTTTCTGATGCAGTTAAGCAAGATAGTAAATGTTCTCCTCCAGCAATTAAAGAGAGCCCCACAAGTGAAAGGATAAGTAAAGCTTAGGAGCTTAGTTCCTTAGGAATACATGAAATATTACCCAAGCTATGGGAAAGGGTTATTGCTCCTGTATTGTGCTACTAACAGAAGATAAATTCTTCATTAACTGAAAAAAGGTAGAAGTTACTTTGAGGAAAGCTTTTATGTGTTCTAAGTGAAGTTTCTTCCCACAGGTTTAATAAGGCAGCCAAAAGGAGTAAAATGTTTGTGGCGGGTATAGTTCAACAGGCAATACAATGTGAAGTTTCTTCTCTTTAGATTAATTTCTTGAACAAACAGAAATAAATTTAATTCCTTTAATGAGACTGAATAAAATAACGGATGCTGTATCAGCATGTGGCACAGTGAGAAACTGAAATAGAAAATGGTATCATCACAGTTTGACAGCCTGGGTTTTGTGCAGGGAATATTTTGGGGGCTGGGGGAGGGATGTAAGCATGCTACTGCATGTTGTTAAGATTTATTTAATCTGTTTAACTAATTACTCACACTTCCTAATTCAAAATCATACAAACAAAAAGGTTTAGATAAGCTGGGAGTTTTTTCAAATGGGTGCCCCCTACAGCTTAGAAAATAAACAGGACAGGTTTCCCTGTCTGATGTGCTGCCATTTGCAAAAGAACAGACCCAGCTCCCAGAAAGACAGAAGACTAATTAAGACAGGAAGACAGGCAGGTCAAACATTTGGTGTGAGGGATTTGGGACATAGGGGAGAAAAAATCATGTTACATTCCACTTTCACAGCAGTCTGACAGAAGATTTCAAGCCCTTTCTCCGATTCCATTTGCTGCTCAGAGACCCTGGATTCCCCCAGCTTTTCCTCCCAGGCAAACCATTCCCCAGACCTCCACCAGCTCTGAGCTGGCTCAGCGGGGGCTCACTCTATCTGCCTTAAAAAGCACCCAAACAAGGTGCCTAGATGAGTGGGCCAGACAAGCCCTTACAGGGAGAGGGTAACTGAGCACTCTGGAGGTGGCAGGTCCTGTCTTGAGGGGGCTGCTGCTCCTTCTCCCACACCACCGGGAGTGGGAAGAATATGAACTCTGCATTAGATGCCGCCATTAGGTGCTAGATTCTCTTCCAGCTTATGTCTGTCACGCTGAAGTCTGACTTTATTTGCACATGCTGAAATGTCACTGAGATCTTGATGTAGTCACCTATTTTAAATACTTGGCTTCTGATCCAAAGTCCACTGATGTCAAGGACTGTTTTTGATTTCAGTAGTCTTGGCACAGGCCTTGCTACTTGGAAGTTACATCCAGAGAAGCTGAACACTCCAGTCTTCTCATCCAGACGTGTACCCTTGGCACAGGACTCAAGTTGCGTAAACGCAATTCTACTAGATTTCAACGCACTGCTGTGCTGACAGCAAACCAGAGCAGCCTCATTCATTGCTTGTGCATTTTATTTCCAATTCCACTTTTTTATCCTCCTGCTGTAGTATGCTTGTAAATGTTCAGAATTCTCCAACCCTCTGAGTACAGGCTGAAGTTTAGACTCTAGATTTCTTAAGTGAACTTTCAAGCTTTGGTTTGTGAAGGAAATCCCCATTTATGACAGACCATATCTAAAAGCCATGGTATTATCCTCCAGGCTCCAAGGTCAAAATTTGAGGTCCAAATGAATTAAAACCCAAACACCCCAAAGCACAGCTTTAGAAAAGGGCTCTTCCTTTTCAAATCTTTGGGTTTTTTTTTTTTTGGCAGATGGGGGAGGTGTGTGGTGAGGAGAAGGAAGGGGTCAGGACATCCCCCCAGCAGCCAAAGAAGAAAACTAAAAAACAACATGTTCTGGGCTTGCTTGGCCCTCACAGACCTCACAGGCTCTAGAGCGGGTGTCAAGTTTCCAGCAAAACAGCTTTATCCCCCAGTACAAACACCCCTCTGTTGGCTGTTGCCACTGCTTTCTTTTCATGTGCTGGGGCCCAACTCAGTTCCCACTGAAACCAGTTGGATTTTTCCTTTCATTTTCCTTAGAGTGGGATTGGACCTCTAGTGGCTGAAAACCAGCTCCATCCGCAGCAGCTTGCTTGCTCAGTACAGCATTACTCATGTATGGGTGGTTCACTGTTAACTCTTCAGTTACATTTCCTCCACAGTTGAAAGGCATCTTATTACAAGAACCAAAATCTGGGTAACTTCTGCAGGACTAATACTGCTCTGTGGTAACTATAATGAAGGACATGATAACCATTTCTCCTTGCATGCTCAAGCCAGCCTGCTCTGATTTATGTAGGTGTATTGTTTGCAAGTGATGCAGTCATTGGCACTGCCCAGTGAGAAACAGGAGAAATGTCTTCTGCACTGAGGTGTTTGGGGAGGTTGGCATCAAAGTCTGTGGCCCATTACTGATGATTTGTGAACTGCAAGCAATGAGCAGTAACTTGCTGTTCACCTGAACAATCCCCTTTTTAAAGTAAAACCAAACAGCACTGCTGATGAATCGCTGGCCAGTCAGCAATCAGTCTGCTGGGGTTGCCTTTTGCTTCCATAATGTCTAGATATAAACCAGTTTTTTCACTGATTCCATAGCCACCTGTTGGTTTCTAGTCACTCCCAGGAGTGCCCTACTACACGCTCTGGCTAGAATGTGAGATTTGTTGTATCAAGACAGCCATAAAAGTGAAGGAAAACAAAGCTTGAGAAAATAAACAAGCTGCACCTCTGATTGGCAATCCCATCTACTTCATTCCCTTACAATCGCTCTAATCATTAGGACTCTTGAAATATTTCCAAAGGAGAGGAAATGAAGTTGCCGAGATGGGAAAGGATATGAAATTTCCTGACCAGACTGAGGCACAGGTGCCCGGTATCTGTGATGTTATGCAGTATTTACCAAGGGAAATGCTGCTGCTGGATTTTTTGCATGCCTCTAAAATTGTTGCTTGTCCCCCGCACCAAAGAAAGTGTCATTATGTGTTTCTTAATGCCTCCAGCTCTGAGAAGATGCTGAGGGCTGAACAGCTGTGATTCTTTTATAAAGTACTTTGGCATCTGATGCCCCCTCCCCCATCCTTGTAAATTTAATGTCAAAAGCTCTCTAAGGAGAAAGTCACATATGAAAAAAAGATCTTTGATGGAATGAAACTATAACCAGCTACTAAATCAATTGAGTTAGGAAATTCCTATTCCTTCCTCCATTCATCCAGAACCAAATCTCCTGTGGAAAGCCATTATTATTTGGATGTTAAAATCCTCTTCCTGTACCAAAAAAACATTTGTGTAGCTGCAACAGCACAAAAACCTTGTTTATTAAATCCATGGGAAAATAATTCCACCTCCAAAGAGCTGAGCATGAGGCCACTGTCTGTCCTGCGGCCCAAGTTCCTACTTGGACAGCTGGGGAGCCTGAAGAGAGTGGCTCATGACATCACCACGAGGCAGTATCGAATTAAGAATGTAGATCATCATTTCACTCACACATCATTCCAGAACATTTTCGAGAAAGGAAATGAAACGTTACATTGTTGCCACCTGTGTTGATTGCTTTTACCAGTTACAGGAGCAGAGATTACTTCTTTTCTGTATGTTTTAAGGGAGGACAATATAAAGTGAGGCAGTGCGCATGCAGGAATCCCCTGTGAGGGAAAAATCAGTGCCATTTTCCAAATCCAGGGCTAGCCCCTGGGTGAATATCAGTGGCAATCTGCAGTGCCACGAAACCAAATCTCATTCAAGTAAGAGCTGCAAAGGAGGTATTAGTTCTGTGCTGCATTTTAATCGATTAATTAAATCGGTTGGTAGTTGTTCAGTACTTCCTCAGTGATAACTAGTGATGAAAACACAAAACCCTACCCATTTTCTCCCTATTCTAAATTTTGCTACTACTGCATTGCAGATTAGATTCAAACTGCCTTTGTACACACCCCTTTCTCTTTGAATACTTATCACTCCTATTACCTGTATGATTTGAAATGAACATGAAGTTGCTAATTATTATTAAGCCAACTGGGACTGATGGCTATTTAAACAAGATACTGTAGCTGTTTATTTGCAAAGCTTAATTTGCTTTGCTTTATGCTGAAAACATTGACTCTTGGCTTGGTTTCAAAACTGATGGACATCCAAAAATGCTATTGAACTCAGTGCATAATGCTTTTGAAATGCAGATCTTATGCAAAATGCAGTATATGATTTCCTTCCAACTACATGTCAGCAGGGGCTCAAGGTAACTTGAATTTTTACATGGTAACTTTGAATTTTGCTTTTCCTTTGCATACTTTTTGTGTGATGCAGTATCTCAAAGGCTCTGAATAGTCCTGTGCTCTGTATTTACGGGTCAGATTGCTTCCTTGATTAGTCATATGGAACTCAGTCACAACAGCAGCTGTATGTAATAGACCATGGGCAGAATTTGAACCTAGCAAATACATGGTGGGAGCATTTTCTTGCAACGTTCTATGAAAAGGTCTGTGAGAACAAGTGTGTGTGGGGAAGAGGTTATTGTCAGTGCCAGAGGGATGTGCCTGTATTTTAAAGAAAATGCAATGTCCTCTCCATCTTTCACTTGGGAAAGGAGCAGAAATTATCAAGACACCTTTAGGCTAGGATCTCATGGGAATGATGACACTTAAGGGCATGTTCACAGGGGCAACCAGGAGCTTCCAACCACACCTGCTATGTGGTAAAGCCTGGTTGGAACTTCCCATCCTGCACACATACACACCCACCGACTGCCTTAGCTGCTGCCCTGTTCTGCCTGTTGCCTTAGGCAGCATTGCTGGGAAAGAAAGAGTATCTCATTTCCTGCTTAGACCACTGTACACCAACTACAGTCAGATTCCTCACTTACAAGAGGCATTCTCTGTTTTGCCAGTTGGGTTTGTACTTGGCCAAATCACTGTACTGACAGGGACACCAGGAAGGTTTGCCTTTTCTTTTCCTGCTCTGACATTACTGCAGTTATTGGCTCTACTGAGAGTAGATGGCAAACTAAATGTTCATATGCTCCAAAATTTTTCAAGTGTTCCCTTCTTCTCTTTGGTTGTGTGACAGCACCCAACTGGCCAGATAATTTAACTACTCACAATACCACATAACAAATGCATGACATACAATATACTTTTCGTTACTGCAAATCACAAAAGGTAACATTAGGATTCAAACAAAAACAAATTACCTCAGTAACTCCTGGAAAACTCGAGTGGTTAATCAGTTACCTTTTATTTACATATATATGCTTAATGCTGAATTAAGTTGTAAAAACCAAAGGCTGATTTATAGCCCCAGTCAGCCTTAATTAACATTGATTCCAGGGGAATAGTAAATGTGAATAGCCTTTGCAATTGAGGTTGAACAATGAACTCACTGGGTGTTGTCCAATTTGTAGCATGATTTACATGGAAGCAAGCCCTTCTTTTTAATAGGGTTACCCCTTTTTCATGTGGTGTTTAGGTTGGGTTATATATAATCCATAGATAGGAAGATTTGCTGTCAAATATTCTCCCTGATTTAGAGGTAGCCTTTACCATGGTCACTATAAATAAGGCAGAAAAAAACCCAATTTGAGACTTTGCAGGGATTCCTTGTTCTTGCAATGTGTCATCGCTTGTCCATTCCATGGCATATTTACGAAGTGGCCATAATGAAAGTCAGATTAAATGTACAGGATATATACATTTAATCAACAGCCATTGGAGTCAGTAGTGCTGGAAGAGTTATAAAAGCCCCTGTGAATGCAAATTTATTGCAAAAGAATCTGCGTCTTGGTGGTAGGAATATCTGCTGAATGGTACTACCTGACACAGAACACCTAAAACTTTCAAAAGTGAATTATTTAAGTGTAAGGTTTTGCTTGTAAAGCCGCCAGCTGCTGGATTTCAAGACTTGAAACCATTCCAAAACATGGGACTAGGTACTTTATTTGTGCACTGGAGTAAATACTCTGATTTTACTGCCAATTTAAATGTGCTCAGTTTACAGTAATGAGCTTGTATAGGCAATACCTTGTTTATAGAAAGTGGAACAGGAAGAAACTAACATTAACCATTAACAGTAGCAATTTTTCTTGCCTTCAACTCTAGCTTTATGCCAAATAGATTCTTCCCATGTCCTATCTGAAATATGTTACTGTTCTTTTTCTAGATCTGAGGGATAAACACAGTGTTTGATAAAATAATACACTGTAGTTCCAGTCAACTTGAATTGCAATGCTCTTTGTAATTCCAAGGCATTATTTTAGTCCTATGGTCAAATGTATTTTTAGAACAAATGCATCCTATGTATTAGCAAACCTGATGATAGGTGTTCATCCCAGCATAATGTAGTTAACATTTTTTAATCTTTTTTAAAAAGAACAGACCACTTCTATAAGGGAAGAGTACTCAATTGCAGTTGCCACCACTTCACAATTTGTTATACTCAACCTGGTTTATTCTTTCAAGAGAGATCACACAAGGAACCTATGTTTTTATGTATGTACTGTAACCTAAAACAAACATCCTTACATCTCCTTTGGCCATCTGCTTCTGAAGCTTTTCTCCCTTTCCCTCCCTCAGCACACCCACACATGCTCTGGGCCTGGAGTTAACTTCACCCAAAGCATGACACTAAAATCCTTCCACAAAGGTCAAAGATCTCAGAGTTTCCTGGTTTCACTTACAGTTTAAAAAGTGACAATGATACACTAGAGGATTTTGGCTTATGGTATTAGTCACTAGAAATCATACTGGTGATTCTTTCTTTATTTTACTTTGGCTGGGTTAGTTCCAAAATGTCCTGATGGGGACCAGTATTCTGGTTTGCAGAGCAGTGTAATCACTGAGCAGGAAGATACCACCCACAGACCTTACAGTCCAAGAACATGAACAGGTTCAAGATAAATACAGTGTACAAAGAAAGTGATAGATGGGCAATGGTGGGGAAGGTCCTGGGTGCAGCTACATCTGAAAACCAAAACAAAAGGAGGGGAGCAGGGATAAAGAAAGGACAGACTCTGCTGTGTGCCCTTCCATCCATTCAAAGTGGCTAAGGCTAGAGGCACAGGAAAGATGAGGAAATACAACAGAAACAACCATAAAAGTAAAAGCACATGTAATTGTTGGCTCTGTGCGCAACTGTTATATTGCCAGGCTCTTTTCCAGGCAGGCACAGATACCTTCTGCCCGTGTCCTAAGAGCCGGACATGAGTCAGCTCTGAACCAGAAGCTGTGTCACTGCAGTTAGTGTGGCACTCAGCCTGAGCTAATAAGCCCTGCTGAGAAGAACACAGCTACATGACTTCTATTTGGCTTGGAGAGCAGGTTGAGCAAGCCCATGTCTGATAACAGAAAAATCTGTAGACCCATTTTTGCCTTCACGTGCAAATTGTGTGCAATTTCTTTGCTTTCTTTAAAATACAGATGCATTTTAAAGTGTCCTCACCATGGTCTTTTCTTTTACGGCTGCTTCATACCCTTTGGTGTTGCAACTGTTCCATCCTGAGCTTTCTGACTGTATTTTCTCTTGGCTGCTTTTTTTTGCTCCGTTACTTGGGGTTTTCCCAGTTCAGTTTCTTGTCGTCTATTTATGACTAGCTGTCTACTTGTTTCCTTCTTTCCTTACAGGTATGTTAAAGCTTTGGTGATCCTCTCTCCTTAAATACCCAGCATGTGATGTTTAGTCTGCCTATCAATGGGACATTTTTTTGTCCCAGCATTGATGGTAGTTTTGTGGGGAAACTGGACCGATATTTAATTTGTTCCATAGCCATGATCTAAAAGGATTGGCCAGTTCTATAACCTGAGTATCTCTAACTGGAACTGAGTCTCCTGAATCTTTCAAAGGATTTCACTTTGCTTTCAATTCATCCACACTCACAGGATCTGTATGGGGCATGGGACTTTGCTTTGCTTTAGCCAGAGAAAGGTCCCTGTCTCTATAAGCACAATAATCCCTCATGCAAAACAGGGTGGTGAACATTCTATCTAGGGGTAGACAGAAAGGTATAGATAGAAATTCACTCCTGCCTCCAGTGAAGTCAGTGGTAAAATTCCCATGCATTTCAATGAGGCCAGAACCTCCCCTTACACATTTAAGGGTGTATTTCATGGAATACAATGAAAGAATATGGATACCTCAACTCCAAGGAATCTGTGTGGTGCTGGGACTTTTTGAGCACTTTAGTTCTTAGAAAGATTTCAGGGATAGAAAAAGTCTGAATACCTGGAAAACCTTTCACTCGGCCATTTCCTGGGGTGACCTTTTTCATGTTTGCTAATAAATAATTGCATCCTGTTCCTGAAAGTCATTCAGAAAAAAATAACTGGCACATATGCAGCTATCAGTAAAAACAATCTACTTTAAATAAACTCATTACCTCTCTTAAGACAGCTCTTGTCAGCACCACTAAAATTCAAATTTAGCTTGCCCATGACAATTAAAATTATGTCAACAGAGAGTGAGTTTAACAATTTCCATTGTTCCAAGCAGATAAGCAAGGTAATTCTGTGCTGTAAGCCATCACTGTAGCCATAATAAACTGAATGTGTATTGAGGAACTGTTATGTGATTCAGCCTTGACTGGGTTGTATCAGTGACCAAATGTTTACTTACTGAACTGAGTGATTACTCCAAATCCTTGTCTTGTCTCCAGCAGTTTCAAGGCTGTTTCTCTGATATAGGTTCTTCAATTTTGAGTTTATATGTTACAATTTTTCAAGCAAATTTGAATGGCAACCACTTAATTAGAGTTTGATGTTTCTTCTGTAATGATGCTGCCACAGAATACAAAAAGGCATCAGGGGCTGACCTTTAGCCTGAACTCTTCAAAACTGTAATTTTCACAGGCATAAATAAGTTTCCACTCTTGTGTTAGAATCTGCATTTTTTTCCCAGGAGTTGTTAAATGCTTCTGTTTGTGCATGCACAAGAGCTGATGGCTTTTCTTCCTTTCCTAGATTTTCATCAATAATGAGTGGCAAAATTCTGAGAGTGGGAGAATATTCCCAGTATATAATCCAGCCACAGGAGAGCAGATCTGTGAGATCCAGGAAGCTGACAAGGTAATGCATCCTGTGAATGGGCAGATATGTATAAACGGATCAAAGCAATAGGTCCAGAACAGCACTGTTGGACAGTATTAATCATGATTCCAAAACCCATAATGTGATCAAGCAAATTTTGTGAGCCTTTTACTGTTGCTTACCTCAATGCCTTTGCTTTTTTTTCTTCTTAACAGGTTGATACAGACAAAGCAGTGAGGGCAGCTCGCCTCGCTTTTTCTCTCGGTTCAGTCTGGAGGAGAATGGATGCATCAGAAAGAGGCCATCTTTTGGATAAGCTAGCAGACTTGGTTGAAAGAGACAGGGCAGTTCTTGCTGTAAGTGCACATGAAGAACCACAACCCAGTCACCTGTCAGTTTTATCTTCTGAGAGCAACTAGCTCATAAATGTATTAATGTGAATTATGTTTGAAAACTACACTCAGCTTCATGGCTGAGATGGCTGTCTACTTAAGACCTGATGGAAAGCTCATAAAAATCAACAAGAATCCTCCAATTGACTCAAATGAGCTTTAAATTGGACAGCAGACAAACGAATGGGTGTGCACACGTGTGGGAGCCTGTCATGCCTGCTTGTAACATCTCTAAAATAAAAAATGGAAGGCTAAGTGATCTGTGCAGGCATTAATGAAATGGCAGGTGAAATACTTAGTGACAGTCAACTGGTAACAGCAATTCTGGGTACCACACTATTTCACTCATGTACGAAGCCATCTAAATGGTGGCATTGTTAATGTTGTTTTCCGCATGTCAAGTGCTTTGAATTAAGCTGGTGAACATCTTAATTCCAGCTTTGTCAACACTTAAATCATCTTACCACCAGCATATACTGTAAAATCACCACAGGGAGAAGAAAGTGCACAGCAAATCAAGTTTACTCTGCCTGTCATTTGATTTTTATTTCTAGAGCCAAGTTCTTTACTGAATTGCACTGCAGGCAATGCTATTAATTGCTCTTGGGGATATAAGTCAGTGCAGAATTAGGCTCTCATTCTTCTCTATAGAAACTTATTTGATGGTTGGTGTGTTACACATGGGTGTACTTTACCCATTCTTAATGATTTCTATTAGACAGCTATTGAGAATGAGTTAAGCTACTCAATATCTTAGAATATTTTATTGGATTATTTTTGCTAAATGATCTTAGGAACCCCTAAGAGGATAGCTTATAAGATACTTTCAAAAATAGGAATATTAACTTAAAAATAAGGACATTATCTTGTTAATTTATGAGCTTCCCTAGAGGAGAGTTTGTTTATTTGATGGCAATAAATAAACTGGCTGTACAGTATAGATATCTCAGACCTCAGCAGGAGTCTTGGCAGACATATAGAGAAAATTTTATATTCACATCAATTATATAAAGAGGGATATGTCCATTCTTCTTTTTATGGATTCAGATCATTAATATAGGGTTACAAGTAGGCCCCTTCTCAGCTGTTATCATTAACATAACAGAACTGAGTTTGACAGGCATTTTTATCTTGGCTCCTGATTAAAGCAATTTAGCAATTATATATCTGAACCAAACACAGTGGCTGTTAGGTTCAAAATACACACAAGTACACGTACATGGATATGGATACACACACAAACCCACAAGACAGACACACACAGATAAACACACACACACATGTTCTTAAAATCATAGTAATTCCAGAGTACTCCAGAAGGAACCAGATTTACTTTTTTAAGGAAAATGGGTTTGGGTTGTTTTCTTTTCATGTTTGCAAAAAGAAGCAACAAAAGGGATCACATCATTGTTCTGAACCTTTTGAGTTAAGACTATGCCAAAATATAACTGGTTTGTCTTCATTAAAATCTTTATGATTAAAGAACTGTTGTTAAGATGGTGAATACTTAAGTACAATAGTCTAGAAATACTACTGTGCTTATATCTCTTAACTTTTTCTTGTCCTCTAGACTATGGAATCACTGAACAGTGGCAAACCTTTCTTGCAAGCTTTCTATGTAGATCTTCAGGGAGTCATAAAAACCCTGAGGTATTATGCTGGTTGGGCAGACAAAATCCATGGAATGACCATTCCTGTAGGTAAGGGAAATTAAAGCACAGGTATGCACCTAGACATTCTCATGACCAAATGACTAAATAATTACAGCTTCTTGAAGGGTAGAAGGGAACCTTGTTTTGGTCTTACAGTGTGTAGTTTGTTGCTGAATCAGATATTTAAAAGTCAGCAAAGGCTTGACTCAGTGACCTGCTATTGTGCCCCAGATGCACATCCCAAAGAGTGTTTTTTTCTTTTGCATGTGTCTGTCTGAGAAGAAACTATCTCAATACCTACATTTATATATTGTTGCACTTATAAAAATGGATGCAGTATAACCTGACAGATACCTTGGAACATGTGAAAATAACATTAGCTGTATGTTGAAGAATGGTATGCTTGTATGTATATTATCTAGTTTATATATGTATTCTTACTGCCTATGCAAATCATTTTACTTGGGACTAACATTGGATACAAATTCATTTATAGTTTGAGTTTGTAACATTAGAGAACTCTGCATACTTATCAGATAGATTTTGTCTTATTTTCTTCCAGTTATTCAGTGGGATATATTTTATGTTGTGTGTATTAAAAAAAATGTTCATAAGTGCTAGGAAATTTGTTATTCTGCTCTTTTTTTTTGTTAAGGAGATAAGAATAGAAAAAATCCTCACAATTACTTTTATTTAACAAGCCTCTTTGTCCTGCCCCTCCCTCCCAGCTGTTTTACAAAGACAGGCTGCATTTCTGTTGTGAACGTACTCATTTGCAGTCTGGACTAGATGTAACAAGTGCTGTAATTCTGCAAAATGGCACATCAAAGAATGATTTTATGCAGGTTCAGTCTTTAGGATAAATGTACTCATCTTTTACCTGCATAAAATAAATCTTTGGGAAAATGGTAAGGAAAATTAACATTTAGTCTATGGATTCTTTCTGCCTTTGTGGTGCATACTGTTCACTGCACGTGCATGTTTATTACACTTTACTGAAATGAATTTTGCTGTTGCCCATCTATTTCCATACAATTTTATCATGTAACATCCCACTAGCTAGGGTACTTGCAGTCCACTAGCTGTGCCTCTGTGCAGAAAAGCACAAAACTGTCAAAGTTAGGAAATCAGGTAAATTAAAAATGTGGCCCCAGAATTTTCAGGAAGAAGACAGATCATATAACTCTGACTGCAGCATTACTCATCATGGTGTCTCAGTTATTAAAGCTATACTGTGTCATGACAATGTTTATCATCACTAGGAGATTTTCACCAAAGAAATGACAATTTTTCAGGTGTAAACTCTCTTGCAAGAACTCTTGAAGATTTCCATAGTCATTTAGGCTGAGATACAGAAATCCTGGTTTTGCTGCTTGCACTTCACATTTAAACTTGCAGAAATGCAGAGCACCTCATAAATTAATATATTCAGCAAATTTCCTCTTCCCTAATCTCTTTCTCCCTAGTCAGTGAATGCCATCTCCTTACTCATTAGCCCTGCAGGTACACAGAATTTAGGTCAGTCACCAAAATGTACTGCCAGGTTAAGGTGAATAAATATTCTCTGCTTATTCTTGTCTTCAAGTAGTGTATAAGATGAAACTGCTTATTTTTTTAGTGAAGTAGGCTACACAGGGGGAGAGGAAGATACATTTTCAGTGTGCCTTCCCAAATTCAAGCTTCAGTGCTAACAAATACAGCTATCAGTAGTGTAGAATCCTAGTCCAGTCACAGATTTTCAAGGTACCAGTTCTTTCTCCTGGTTTAATGCTTCTCTGTATGCTTCTAGTTTCACACCATAAATTTGTCATTCTCATAAAGCTATTTTAAAGCAAGGCAGGTGTTAAACAATGGTGCTCTTTACATTCATTTACCATCAGCTCATCAAAGGAAACCAAACAAGACAACAAAACCAAACTAAAAACCTGATTTAAATCACCTGTTTCTGTCCAGTGTTCTACTAAATCTGAAACCTTCCAATCTTTAATCTGTTTTTGTTGAGGCTTTATTTTCCTCTAGAATAAAAACAGGCAAGTCATAGACAAGTAGAAGAACAGTGTGTTTCACAGTCACATTCCTTTTGGTCCCAAAGCTGCTGAAGCCTTCAGACTGCCCTTTGCTTGCTCCCATGCATAAAGCCTTGATGATTTAAATTAAAACAGAATGAGGCTAGACTAGAAACTGTTAAAACTAATAAACTGAATGCAAGCAAATGTGTATCTTTAAATCAAGCTCTGATATGATTCAGCTTAAATAACTGGTGCGGCTTCCCCACTCACTTTTTTGCTGTGTTCTGGTACATTAGGCATATGTGGCTGTATTATGATTGTTATGCAAATAAAATATCTGTGACAGAGACTCCTGATGGAAATCTGAGCAAACACATCTGTGGAAGGTACTGCTGTCCCAGAGTGAGATCCCTGGCTTAACAGGGCTTTCTTTCTGATTAAAAAATAAAAATCTTTGGGCCAGGTGCTAAGCAGCCGCAAACTGATCTGGCTCTGTTGGTATCAGCAAGGACTGAAAATGCCAGTTTACATCAGCTGAGAATATTAAAATCAAAAAACACTCTTAAGACACATTTTTAGATTGGGTGTAGGATCAGACTGTCAGATCCCTCTCAGGCAATGTTCTGTCTGCCAGCTAGTAGAAGGATAAGAGCAACAATCATCATCAATAGCATCTTAGAAAAAGTGGCATTAGCATAACTTGTATAAAATAATCTTAAAACTCCAGAACGTTTTGAAAGTCTCCTATTTAATTTCTGTGCATAAGGGTGCTTTCTATGCTAACTATTCAGAAAAAGTGATTCACTTCATCAACCTTGAGTTATTTTGCCATGGTAACAGCTTATTTTATATTATGGACAAGGAGGCTCTTAGATAACATCTTTGGCCTGCCCAGGGGCATCTGAATCTTCTGAATAACTTCAAGTCACATATGTTCACAAAGATATTGTTAGAAAGTAACTGCCAAAATCCCATCTTAACAATAAGTCTGCGGATGGTGAACTTTGGAAGTAGGTGTCAGAAAAGGGCAGCTGTCTAGAGTCTAGTGGAAGAAAGCAGGGCAAGCAACTCTGCATGGGAAGTGTTGCTCTGTGGAAAGAACGTTCTGCCTGCACTTGGTAGAATTAACCACCGCTTGTCTGACTTGGCAAGCAGGTTCAGGTTATCTATAACTTTATGTCATGAAGCATGCAGACATGTGGCAATGATTATGCAGTGACAAACTAAAGTCAGACAGTGCTAACGTAACTGTGTTACTGTTATGTTGTCACCATCCTTCTGGCTGAGAATCCACCTCTCACAGTACTACTGGGTACAATTTGGTATTTTTAGCTGACTCCCCTATGTGCCTCTTGAGCATTTAGACAGCTCTGCCTGTATATACTTTTCTGTACTTTGACTTCTACTTTACTTCTGTCTGGTCTGATGAGTCTTCCTATGGCCTGTGAACCACTATTAGCAGCTGTGAAGGATAACCTAGAAAATCAAACTGATCATCTCAATTTATGAAATATTCTCATCTCCACTGGTAAGTTTTTAAGTATCTAGAGATCAAAGCAGTACCATGTCATTTTGTCAATGCAGAACAAACCAACTTACAATTATTTTCCTCCCCTTTTCCCTGATGTGAATCTCGCTTCTCTCTCTCTCCCTCCTTTGTTACCTCTGTTCTATCCATCGTCTCTGTTGCAAGACTACTTTTATCTTTCTCATAGTATTTCTGTATCTGGCCCCCAGCTACTCTAGCTCAGGTTTTTATTGAGCAAATACTATAAACTAGATGTACGTAAACAAGCAAACGTGAAA
This sequence comes from Melopsittacus undulatus, assembly GCF_012275295.1. Classification (NCBI taxonomy): domain Eukaryota; kingdom Metazoa; phylum Chordata; class Aves; order Psittaciformes; family Psittaculidae; genus Melopsittacus; species Melopsittacus undulatus. Next base: position 18,448,690 of record NC_047535.1, read on the forward strand.
ATAAGTTATCTCTAATCAAATTGAAGATCTGTTTATTTTGTGACCTGACTCAGGCTGCCCCAGGCTCAACAATGCTTTAGTTCAGGACTGCAGATCTAGCGTAGTCCTCAGTTTGACTAATGATACCTCTCACCCCTGGAGTTTTTTTGCCATTTTCGTTCATCAGGGTCTTAAAAATAATCACCAGATGAGAGAATTCATTGAGTGAGTAATTCCCTCTAGTCTCATACCACCCACACCTGCTGTTTGTGAACATGCAGTCTGCTTTTCCTGCATCCTTGTTGTCAGGCTCATTCTTAGTCCATATTCTTGTATTTGCCAAAAATTTACTGAGAAAAGCCCGTAATTTCCAAGTTTCCATTCACTTGGTCCCTTCATTTATTTGTTCACCTCTACCTTGGCCAAATAGTTTGCGAAAACTTTTCTTATTTCCTGTTGTCTTGTTTTCTAGCTGCATCCAACTTTTCCCTGTCACCTTAAACTGACTGCCTGTTTATCTTGAGGCCATTTCTGACACAGGCCTTGATCTACAAGTCAGCTGTAAGAAAGTGACTGTATGACAACCCCTGTATTCTCCTTCGTGTTGTTTCCTACAGTAAATTATGCTCAATTACACATTAGTCACAGACTTCCTATTTTCATTCCATACCTACAGATTGTAGTGTATCATTCAATTACCTCAAAATGCCTGTTTCTGCAATATGAATAAGATGTACATTACTTCATTATCCCACCTCTACTTGTATACTGCTCTGTTCCAGTCATGCCTTTCAGGAAGCTGCCTTTGTGGCACTTCCTTCTGTTCTATCACCCTGAAATCAGTAGAGGCCAGTAAGTGTCTTCATTGCTACTGCCCTTTTCTGTGCAGTACAGCTTGTCCTCTTTCCAAAAAGGACAAAGCAGGTTACCTACTTTCTGATGGTATGCCTGCTTCCCTTGTTCTACCGAAAGAATACTTAGGTTGTTCCTTGAGCCTAGGTTTCCCATGCTGGCTCATGAAAAAAACATTTCCGTGACTTCTTTATTTCTTTTACTGCCATCAAAGGCTGATCCTTGGAGCTTTATCCCCCTCTAATTTTTTTTTTGTTCTGCCAAGTCAAACTGCACTTGAGAGTAACCATGCTCATCTGTTTCAGATGGAGATTATTTTACGTTTACAAGACATGAACCCATCGGAGTGTGTGGACAGATCATCCCTGTGAGTATCTCTACTAGCGCTTTCTATTTATTTTCATTTGAACCAGCTCTCTTTAAAGACACATAAAACATGGTCCTCAGCTATGTGTGTTTTCCATTACGAAAAAAGCTGAGCTCATATTGTTGACATATCTTTAACAGCCTCCCTGCAAATGCTTATTTGAACATGCTAATAGGGTTTAGGGTCTGTTATTAGGAGTTAAGTTCTCAAGTCATAGAATTCTCATGATTAAAACAAGCAAAGCAAAACACAGTGTTAATATGCTGTCAGTGGTTATGGATGTTCACACAACTTATGGAAAATTGATGCTTTGCTGTGGTAGTCTTTTTATTTATTTAGTTTTTACTGTGATTTAACAGGCTCCTTGGTTCCTGGGAGAATGTGATGCATTTTAATTCCATTCTTTCCTGCTATTTCTTTTACAAGAGTGGAGGAGAAAGGGAAACTCCAGGAGACAGATCATTACAATTAACATTGCATAGCTAATAAAAGGCATGAAATGTTTGTTTTATTTGTTCTGAGAGAAAAACACAGCATTTCATCAAATCTAATACTCCCCCTACACCCCAGTACACATTCTTAATATACTCTTGCTGAACAGTGCATGGGAATTGCACTGAGAGACTTTTTCAGAAGAACCAGTTAACCAGCTTTGGCAGAAGTTTCAATGGGAGGCTCACATATAGCTATTAAAATACTGTGTGGAAGCCTTTTTTCCTTCCTAAAGCACTGGGGAACTAATCAGGACATTCTCTGAAATTTTTGTTGGTGTTTTTTTGTTTTGTTCATGTTAACCATAAAGCCACTAAACAGCAACATGCAGCAATTCCATTAATGGAGGAGCAGCCAGAAAAGATTACTTTAACAATGTTAAGCCCTTATTCCCTATTTATATTTGTTGTTATTTCATGTCTTTGCTAGGGGGTGGCTATTGTGTTTGGCACTCAGAGTAACATGCAAATGACTCAGAGAGTCTGTGGCTACACCCATCCTGTACTTGTGCACTCACAAGTGGTCCTTGCGACTGAAGTATTCCACAGCTCTATCCATTCTTCAGCCAAGCACATGCATAAGCATTTGCAACATGACAAGCCAAAGATCTAACCCCAGATTTGCTTACCATCTCTTAGGCTTGTCTCATTGAGCTTAAGTAACAGATCTGTTGAAGAAACTTGGCCACAGGCTGAAGATCAGGCCAAAAGTAGGATTTCTTTAGTTTAGATTTGCAAACCCCTTGGTTCAGGGTACCCAGCCATGCACCATACTTGGTCATTCTTACCCCAGGTTTGTCCTCCAAAACTCCAACATGGCTGTCATACGCATATATTCCAATGCTACTGCTAATCTGCTACATACTGCCTCTGCAGCTACCAGTCATAGAGTACAGCCCCTGGGCTGCTGCGTGCACTTAGTCATTACACTAGCAAATATGTTATTACAAAAATAAAATTTAAACAGCAAGCCTCACACTAAACTCCTCATCCTCTTTCACATCCTAGCTTCCATCAAAACATATGCTCTTTGGCAGCTTTTAGCATAAACAGGGCTATATACCACCCTATAAAACCCGTCAGAGCTCTCCTTGCAATACAATTAGAAGCACAGGCCGTTAGCACACTGTTGGTCCTATAGCTCCCCTCCCAGGTTTATATACTGGAGATGGAATTAAAACATCACTTTGTCTCCAGAGTTTATAAACAACTGAGGGAGTAAAAAATTGGGTGTTTGGTGAAGGACAGACAGTTGTATATTTTTCCAAGCTAGCCAGGGGCTAGAGAGATGTCTGTGAGCATGGCAGCTGATATGCATCAGGCAATAACATGTTCTGGCCAGTGGCTGACTCTTTGTGACTGATACTTTATATTTTTCTTTCCAATGGAGATTATTATATGCATTTATAAGAGTGATTGTGCAAAGCAGTTATTTTATTACTCTGGCATTTCCACCGAAACCAGGGGGGCTATCCACTTGACCTGTTAGGAACTGGCCTTAATACAGAAAGGCTTGTTACTCTTATCCATAACTTGTTTGTGCATCAGAAGGATATAATTCACTACATCTGCTGCTGCAGTAACATGAAGTTGAAATTAACGATGATACAAAAATTTATATTAGCAAAGATATATCAGTTTTGCAACTTGTTTTTTGCTGTTCTTTTCAAGTCTTCCATATAAATGGCTCAGTAAGACGTTTTGAAGAAATGAAATGCTTTGCCCGAGCATTAACATTTGGGGTTTTTACTGCAATCCCATTAACTAAGGGTTATATTATTTTGAGTATAACTTTTATATCTAGGGATGTATTCAGGGATAGAAAATCTACATCAAAAAATGCTTCAGCATGAACAAACAGAATGTTTGTTCCAAATATATCAGAATTCCAAATGTATCAGAAGCAATAAGTATTTGTGATGGGGGAATCAAAAGTGCCAATTGCAAAACAGTAAATGAAATAAAAAATTGTGACCAAAACCATTAACAGGTAACATGATTCATTTAGGAAGACTCCAGCTGGGGGCTGTATTTTATCGAACAGGACAGAAAGCACAACAAGGTCACTATTGTCACTTTTTAATGGCAGTAATTAAAGAAAAATCCTTGCTTTGTGCTGGGAAAGACTGCTGTTGAGGATCAGCCTGAGAAATGAGTGAGGTAGCAGCTTGACATCTTGAAAACAAAATACCACTGCAATATTTTTCTATCTATCAACTTTTATTTTTTTCCTACAGTGGAACTTCCCCCTGCTGATGTTTGCATGGAAGATTGCTCCAGCTCTGTGCTGTGGCAATACAGTAGTTATTAAACCAGCAGAACAAACACCACTCAGTGCTCTCTATATGGGAGCCCTCATCAAGGAGGTAAGAATAAATTGACAGGAATAATGTCTCTGTCTCTCCTTGTGGGGAAGGAGCTACCAGCACATACCTAGTTTAATGTGTTCTGTTAGTTTTCGTAAATCATGCTTCCCTTCATTCATTCCTATTTTGACAGGCTGGCTTTCCACCAGGAGTTGTCAATATTTTGCCAGGATTTGGTCCAATTGCTGGTGCAGCCATAGCATCTCATGTTGGCATTGACAAAATTGCTTTTACTGGATCCACTGAGGTAAGAGGATTTATAGATATGTTACTGTAAAATGTGAGTAAATACTTAGGGAGACAGTAGTAACTCATTGTGTTACATTTCTCACTGTCACTGAGTAAAAGAGCTACATCTAAATAACGGTGGTGTGTTCTTCCCAGCTAAACTTATGTGTCACAGCGCTTCCAAACCAGAAATGGCTCCTTTCCTCCAGTCCCTGCTGTGCTCGGCACCTCAGCACAGGAGATATGCCTGGAAAAATATTGCTGGGATTTCCTGTGGGCTTATGAGGATGAGAATCACATGCAAGTAGGCAGAACATCCCGTGTATATCACAGCACACATAAATGCTGCTTTAGCATCTGTAATTTGTGTATCTTGGCATACTTGGAAAAAAAGGAGAGAAAGGGGGAAAACTGGGACAAATGTACTTCAACTTTGATGTTGCATTCAAGTATATTGAAGATGAGGAGGAAGTCTAAAAAGGAACGAGTGCACAGAGAAAAGGAGATAGTCTGAGTTGTCTGTTCCCAAAATATTGGAAACAAGCTGTCTAGAAGATGAAGGGAATCAGTGGTCTCCTGGATGCCAAAATGTCTTACTGTGAGTCTATGATGCAGATGTTTCAGAGGAGGTTTGGTCTTCAGATGAAGGCTACAATCTACAAAAGGAGTAACAAATCCCTCAAAACTCAGATCACGTCTTGCTCTCAAATATGCACAAAGCTGGTTGTTATCAGGGTTGAGGCAGGGATGACAGAGGTACTCCAGACTGAAGTCACAGGAGAAGGGGCCTTATCTCATTGTCTGAAGGCAGACAGAAAGGAATCTCAGTGGGAGTTTCAGGGCTGGTTATATTTAGAGAGTGCTAAACCCAGCCCCTTTTCAATTCAAAATTTGGCAACCTATTGTACGGAGGGAGCTAAACCCCAAGGATTCAGTCTGACTTTGGTATGTTTGACTCCCACTCAAGGCAGTGGGAGGCTTTATTTATCCCAGGGGTACTGCTCCTCACAGTGAGTCAGTTTGGTTTTGATTTGAGTTGATAAATTCACAGACCAAGCACCCATATTAGATAGGTGTGGGCATCTTCCTGGTAGGCCCAGGGATTGCAGAGACCAGCTCAATTATTTCAAATAAATTATTCTGGTGGAATTATCCTGTAATCAAGTTTGGAAGTCACCATTCACAAACTTAAATTGCCAGTAAAATGTGGCTGCCATTGTATGCCTAATTTTCACAGGTACAGTTCTACAATTACTATGTGTCTATACATGATTTTTTTATGGCAGTTTTAGATTATAGTGTACACAGGTTCCATTCAAAGTCAATGGCAACATCAGATTTCAGATTATTCTATGGAATTACTCTAGTCATTACTTCTCCTGTAACCAATTTATATTAGCATCCTGGAATACAGAAAACTTTAATATGAGCTGATTACGCCCCATAAATTGAGTTGAAACAATTGTTTTCATAAAGATATGTGGTCTCTGTTTAAGATAAATATTCTATTATACAGGATGTTGCACTGTTTGGAGGAGGAAAAATACAGATGGGTTAGGTTTCAAAGTTGTCTTTTGTAGCCAAAATAAATTTTTATTGTAGTTCCAGACAGCTTTAGTTTTAATAGGCGTTTAAACTCAAAAGCTGTGGGTTTTATACTAACTCAGTGCCTACCTTTAAAAGCCTTACTAATAGGAAGTGAAAAGCATTACTGAGATGAAAAAGCAATTCTCTAAGAATCTAAAGGAAGAACAGATGGAACGTTTTAATGCAGAGTTAGTGTAAACTATTCCATATTGTTTCTGATTTCCTGTAACACTGAATTTTTGTAACAGCAAGTCAATGTTGTAACATTTTAACCACAATGCTGTGATATGAGCTGTACTGTAGAGTCTCTGACTTCTCCAAAACAGGTTTCATTTTTTAATGAAGTAATAATGGAAATATTTTGTGTCTCTGGTCTTATCTGAGGCATGTCCAGTGATGTGCATTTCCGATAGCCATTAGATACATAAATGCCACACTATTAACTTCCATTCCTTGTTTCATCCAGGTGTCAGTTAAGGCAGTTAGTACTTTCAACTTCAGCAAGTTAATGATAAAACCTATCAGTACAACAGCAAAGATATTCAAGGTTAGACACATGAAACAGGTTTTTCTCAAGTTTTTTACCATAAGGTTCTTTTGGAAAAAATACAATATTTTTACAATTTTTACAGTTTTAAGTATATGCTTATGGCTAATGAAAACTCCCCATTTGCCTGTAAAAATCACAAAACCCAGGCTACTTTTAAAAATAAAAGGGTTCTTTCAAAGACAGAAAACAGGCTGCTCTTCCTACAAAAAGAAATTAATGGTAATGATTTCCAAAATTTGTAGAACATAGTCCATAGAAATATGAGCCAAAAGGCCAAGTTCATGACCTTACCTCAATAAAGCCTGACATAGCCACACCAAAGATCCATCCAGCCTAGCACTTTATCTCGCAACATTACCAGTAACAGATGCTTGTAGAAGAAGAGAGCATGTGTAGAGTGATCCTTTCCTTGCTGTAGCCTCACAGCTTCTGGTAATCGACAGCTTAAAGATTTCCTGAGCCCAAATGTGCATGTGGACAACTGTGTTTAATAGCAACTGATGGCCTTGTCATCTGTGCATCAGTCCTGTACCTCTTGAGACTTCTGACCAATGTGAAGCATCAAGCCCATGCCTATGCAATGACAACACATAAATTACTTCAAATTTATGATGCTGGTCCAGTTTGTACTCTCCATTCCTTTTCTGTTTCTTAGATTCTCTAGTGCTTTCAAAATTGTTTTAAGTAATTAAACTAATTTAAGTGTTTTAAGTACTCCCCCACAAATAACATGTGAAAAATCACGAAGAGCTCTTTTTTCTGTGGTACCATCACTGTTTGATTCCACTTCTCTCTTTCCTTCTGACCCTTCCTTTATGGGTTAGCTCACACACATTAACAGAGCAATCTGCCAACTCTTTCATCCCTTAGCCTGCCTGCTTCTTATGAAACACCCTCTCATGAATCACCTCCTCTCTCAGTCCCCTAGTGCGTGGCTCTCAAAACTCTTCCCTCCGCAGTTCGCTATGAAGGGTTCTGCAGACACCCAGCAGGCTATGCATTTCACTTTGACAACTGTCACACTGCAAGAAAGAAAATCATACTGAGTAGGAAAGCAAGCCTAAAAATACTGTACCACCTCAAACTCTACCAGCTTTCTTGGCTTTTCTGCTTGCTTTGCTTTATCCTCTTCAGCAGCTTGTTTGGTGTGGGCATTTTAAGGAAAGTGTTTATTTTTACTGTGTTGTTTTCAGTGAACCAGGGCTAATCTATGATCCTCCTTAATTGAGATAGTTCCTCTCAGGCTTGACACATTTTTTCCTCATTTTCCACAATCTGATGAAACTTAAAACTGCCAAAACCAGTCTTTCTTCCAGTCAATGTGACCATGTCAACACTTGCTCCTATCCCTTTCCTACCTTCCCTTGGAAGCCCATAATCAATTTAAATACCTCCTTATATTTTACTGTATTTCTCCTTTATCTTTCTGGTCCGAAGGTGTAAGGTGAATCTCATCAGGACCTCAGGAGTGGTTCTGTAAAGCTCAGCTATCTCCCACACTGTCCCAGTTGTACATGCCTTTCCCTTTTACTCTGCCCCTCTCTGCCTCAGCTTCTTCACTGTTCCATGTATACATGTCTATTTGAGCTTATTCTGAAAAACTACTAACAACAATTTAGTTACAATAAAACTCAGTCATTTGTATTTTCTGAGCTTGCAAATGGACCCAAACTCAGGATGTCTGGCTTACCTAGACACTGGGTATGCGTTTACTCATCCATTGTCTGCTGTTGAGCTGCAGAGCTCAGAAGTACAGGAGAGGTTATACAAGACTCTTGTCTTTCCCAGTTAAATGAACAGTGGAGCTTATTTATTTTGAAGACAAGTGCCAATGAGGAGACAATTCTGACACAACGGAAATGCATGGAAGTTCAGTATATGACTTTCTTATTTGCTGAAAGAACTTTTTCAAAGTAGCAAAAGTGAAAGGCCTTTAAATAGCAGAGAAAGGCAGCCATCAGGAGCTGCTTTACTCTTCATTTGACTTTATATCCACTTGGATCTGTGAATTCAGTTACAGGCTTTGCAAATACAGCCGTTTTGACTGCTGGGGGCTGTCTGCCCTTGTCTGTATACATACGCTCCATTTCAACAGGAACTGTGTACCCTTAAGGTCCTGATGCACATGGAATAGTTGGGTGCAGTATGTTCTGGGTTTAAGATTAGAGATGATTATGGCGAGCAAGAAGTTATACATTTAAAAATACGTGCATTTAAAGCACTGTCTGCATTAAAAGATGTATTTTCCTTATTGCAAAAGTTTAATGAGTTCTAGTAACTTCTGTTCAAAACCAAATGTGTTACTCTCCAGTTGTTAAACGCTCTCAAGACAAGAGCAGTAGATAGCACACAAAATATTTGAAGCCCTGGCCAACAAGAGATGTATCCTAAGTGGCTGGTTTCCACTTCGTGCAAACTACAGCCCATTAAAATGCGGACAGATTAAAGACAGGAGTCAGGTCTGTGTTCATGCAGTTCTGTAGAGTAACCCAAATAAATATCCAACAAATTGGTTTGGATGCCTGTGTAAACAAAAGGTCTATAAACAACTGCAATAAACCCCAGCAAAAGAGTCTGCATTTTGTTTGTCAGAATGTTTTCTTTATGCACTTAGATTAACAAACCATGATCTCATCATTAGTCAACGAGATACTAGAGAGACTTTCAAAGCAAACTACAGGAGCGTCAAGATTGATTCATGCCAAACAAGTGTTTGTAACTAACAGCTGTATTATCACTGATTCTAATTTACTCAGTAGGATTCTCATTTCCGAAGCAAGATGAATGTCACAATGCATGATTTAGACAGAATGTCTACCTACTGCATGAGCAATGAGTTGTGTCAGCTCTCCTGCATCACACAATCTCTTGCTGGTTTTGGGTATCATAAAGAATTACATACTGGCATTTTTTACTTTAGCAACAAGAATCCTAAAGGTGATTTTACCTGTTCTGAGATGCCTGTCAGCTTCCAGTGCTACACACATGCCCTGTTCAATAGAAGGAGGATTTAGGGAAGTTACATTAAAATTCACTCCTGCTTCTGCTGAATCTTTTTGATTGTATCTTGAACAGCTTGTGCCTCCTGAATGAAAGTAGTTTCGCTTTTCTTTCCTTGGTGTTTTTGGTAGAGTTGAGGGAGCTCTCCTTAGACAAATATTGTGCCTCTGCCCATAAAATACATACATCAAAAGAATTCACCTTCTTAAAACTGAAACATATAGGGTGGTGTTTATCAGCCCTGTCAGAGTTAACACCATTTAGCCACGGATTTCCATGGGGCCAAGATTTAACCAAAGAACAAAGGAGCCCTTTATTACTTAGGATTCTCTCTAGGAATTTCTGTTTGGGATTGCTTTTTTACTTGTGCTGTACCATTCACTGTGCTCTTTTCAGTGCTGCTTCTCACACAGGGCACTGCACAGTCAAATAAAGCTGCTCTTCTTTATGTCAGTATTTTAAGATTCACTTGGCTTTGCTGGAGACACACCTTGAACATGCCATGAAGTCCTAAGATGTTTCTCAGAAAGATACTGCATACAATCTGGAATTCAAGAAAAAATGAGGCAGGCTAAGCAAGCAGCAACATGGGTTTGAAAGTTTTGCCAAAACCCTGACACCCTGTGCCTCAGTAGCTAGAGAGGGAAAACTGCAGCTCAAAAAAACACAGAAAATTCCTGTCTGATCATACAGTCTCCCCAAACCTTAGTCAATCTCTTGTAACCTAAACCATTTACTGTTCTTCAGATGTTATTTCAGTATCCCAAGAAAGGTATAGCAAAGGTGGGCAGTAACTGAAGATGTAGGTCTTCTCTCAGTTTTTGCACTCTTCATGGAATCTTAATCTACATATCTCTGTGTGCAGTCTTACCTTCACAGTCTTGACTGTGGCAGCGTGCAAATAAATGACCTACTGTTCAGCTAGGCTGCTGTTCCCCTACATTCAGGTGTTTCCTAATGACTTAATGCATATCTGTGATTAAAAGGAGTTTCAGAGCAGAGGGGAAGCCAGACATTCTGACAGAACTGTAGAGGAAGTATCACAAATCTTGGAGGTTTGCTTTTGACTCACAAGACTACCAGTGCTTTAATAGTAACAGGCAAACCCACCTGTACCATTTAGAAACACAGATTTCTGTCTAAAAGAAAATTAAGAGAACATGAAAAGCAACAGACTTTTTTTGTATTTCTGCACAAAGTATTTAAAATGTGACTGCATAAGCCTCTTGAAAGGTACATTAAACTTCTAATCACAGAAGGCATAAATAAGTACAATCAGATGCTTTGTATCATGTATCTCAATGCCTAATGTCATACACTTCACAGTCCAGAAACAGACTCTTGCAGGACTGTTCTTCAGATCACCTTTTTGTACAGAGGTGCCACAAAATGCTTCTTCAATCTTTTGTTGTTGTTCTGAATAACAAATTGCTTTCTCTGAGGCGGGCCAAATTACATCTGCCTCACCCTCCATGCAGCTTACAAGGTTATGGTACTTCACAAGCTATCCAGGGATACTCCTGATATCAATCTTGAAGCCTATTCAAAACAAGGATGGGGAGTCGGGGCTTTCTCTGCCAACATTCCTGCTGGATAATCGCACAGCTCCATTATCTGTGGGGGAGTCCTCTCTTCCATCGTTCCCTCACAAGGCTGTACTGCCTGTTGGGAGCTCACAGATATAGCTGAGAGACACCACAGGAAGCATGTACTGAAAGACCATAGAGATTGCAACACTATCACTTATCCCTTTCATGCTTTCTCCAGAAAGAGAGGGTCAGAAAAAAGGCTGCCTTTGTCACTAAATAATCACAGCGCCTGCTGCCTTCCCTAAGCCTTTTCTCAACCTGTAAGTGCAAAGGGCGCAATAGGAGCACAGTGAACAAAAATGCTGAGCAGCATGAGCCCTACCATCCTGATGTATGCACTGATTTCTAATGGGAAGGACAGAGTGAAGCTGTCAAGTTTATACTTGGGAACTTGACAACCACCTCCCTGTATTAACAATACTCTGGACCATATTTTTCTGAATTAGCACCACTGCCCCCAAGCCCTCTGAACTCCAGTATTTGCCACATACATATTTGTCATATACATAATAACTGGATTTGCGTATTTGTCAATCCCTGGTTTGTACAGAATCCTTTCCAAATCTTTACTTACATAGACATGAAAGTGGTAGAATGAAAGGCAGAGAGATGTGAGCTCAACACATTGCTCTGGCTTCCTTGTCTGTTCTGCTCTTTGAGGTTTTTTGAGTGGGAATAGCTGGCGGTTGTTCTTTGAGAGAGGGATGTTCAAGGCAGTGAGGGTGTGAATGGTATTGGCTGGCACTGGCTATAAACATGGCACTGTCACTGATTTCCAGTGTACATTTTCAGCACAGTCTGAGAGATTGGAATTTCCAGATGACGTGCTCAATGTATGTGGTGGGGGTGGAGGGCAGAAAAGGTCCTTCTTTTTCTTGTTCACTTCTGGCTGTCAGTCAAACATAGCAATAAAATCAGCTCCTATTAAGGGGATATGCAAGGAATTTCATGATAATGTCAACACTCAGTTCCACTGATACAGGGGTAAAGAAAAGAAACTAATTTTAAATTTATAGAGTGGGTTTTTGTAAGAAATAACCAGTCAGTTGACTGTGGTATCACCAGATAAACAGTTAATCACAAAGGTACATGAAGTGGTTGACAATTCCTTCATTATCCTGTGGGGTTCTTGCTTTGTTTTTTCTGTGGGGGCCCTGGTTTCTATTTCATTTGCTTTCTGATTACTCCAGTGCTGACTTAACTTTCTCCAGCAGACTGCCTTCAGCTCTCTTAAGAGATTCAGCTTCTCATCCATTAACCCCTTACTGTAGAGAATTCCACTCACCTGCCCTCAGAAATAGGAAACAGCTAGAGAGATCAGAGTACTATGTGAAAAGTCTAGCTCTGGATTTACTCCCATCTAACCTCACATCTAACTCTCTGTGTGCCCACAAAGCACGTCCCAATTAAAAGAACGAATTTATCAAGGCTCTTAAACTTCTCAATATTCAATGGACACTTTTAATCCTGTATTTTACCATGTAGGGCCCAAATCTACCTGTGACTACTTCCATGGCTGCAAAATGGGCATAGTTACACTGGGACACTATAAATCTGATCGATTTTGGATTCATTAATCCAGGGAGGTGAGAATTTCCAAGGAGTACAGCTGCCTCTCTGTTTGTACTGATGTGGAAACAACGTCAAATATGTAGCTGTCAGATTGCTACTTTACTGAGCCTACTTTCATGTTCCTTAATGAGAGCTGCAGTCTGGCTGCTCCAGCTGATCCCACAATCTACAAAGACAGGTGCTTTTGACTTCCTCAACTGATATTTAGATTATCTGTGGTGCAGCTAAGGGTCAGGTCTGGAATGGTGCTTTTGTAACTTCTTGCCCTACTTGATATTCTGCTGTGAGTTCTTAATCCTGCAGAAAAGGCTGATGATTTCCTCAGAATTTTACATACTCTGGCTCATGATTTCATGGTCAAATTACTTAAACGTTTGAGCACTGTAAACTATATTTTGAGGAGAACAAATGCCCTCGTACACAGATTGAATAGCAGTTTAGTAACTATAAATAGTAGATGATGAAATAAATTATAAAAGCAGTGATCATGTGGGGCAACTATAAAGAAGTATAATAGCAATTATTATTAATAAATAGTAACATGCTTAATACGTGCTCAGATATCAGATCTGTTTATTTCCACTAAAAATTATATAACTAAATCTCTTACTGATAGTATCTAAAAGCTTGTGAACATGCCACTAGTTTGGATGGAAGCAGTTCTAGCTACACAAATTTCAGATTTTTAATTTAGCCTTCCTACTGCCCCCTAAAATCAAGCCCTAAGCTGTTTCAGCATAGATACAACTGGATGAAGGGTACTCTGTGCTCTGCCTCATCCCTTCCTGATTTCTAGCAAAAAGCCTGGAAAACTGTCCACTGCTGATGAGAATCTGGATGGAAGAACCTGCTGGCTTATTTAAAGCTCTATTCCAATGATAGCCAACATTGGCTGTTAAAGTGAACTGTATGACTACATTCCCTGTAAAATGTGTCTCCATTTCCTTTCAGGTTGGGAAGCTGATCCAAGAAGCAGCTGGAAGGAGTAATTTGAAGAGAGTTACACTGGAGCTGGGTGGGAAAAGCCCAAACATTATTTTTGCAGATGCTGATTGTAAGTCAGCACTTCCATATTTTTCTTACAAATATGTTTGTGTGGTTGGTTTTCTTCTTTTCTTTTCTTTTCTTTTCTTTTCTTTTCTTTTCTTTTCTTTTCTTTTCTTTTCTTTTCTTTTCTTTTCTTTTCTTTTCTTTTCTTTTCTTTTCTTTTCTTTTCTTTTCTTTTCTTTTCTTTTCTGGCACATTTTTCATACAAAGTGACTTGGCCCAGTACAGCTGTATCTGATGGCACTTTTAATCTTACAGAAGCAGCCTGAGGGGTGATTTTTTTTATAAAAAGACAATATTTGAATCCACAGATTCAGAGACAACAAAAAAAAAAGAGGAAAAAAAGGTACAGCCAAACATATAAAAATGGCATTATCCACAGTCATGGTCTCATGCACATCTGTCATCTTCAGCTCCACAGAAAGGTGGTTTAAGTGCTTTGCGTTTGGAAATTCTATTATTTTTTTGGCTTCACAGCATTATTAAAAGGGAGGGCTTTAATTTACCCTTGAATTACTAATCTGGTCAGTGCAATATTCCTTTGTTAAGGTGTTTTGATATTAGGTATAAATTAAAATTATACCATTTTTTAAATTTTCACAAATGAAAAATTGTGTATTGAAATATTCTCATTGCCACTGTCAGCGGGGAACTGAAGATTTTGGCAGCTGAATGATGTTGTGCAGCTGAGATTTTTGGCACCTGAGAAGGTATAGGGCAGCTGTTTAGGACAGGATAAAAACACAAACTGGAAGTCTCTACCTAAATGATCAACAACAAAATAGCTAAAAATGCTGATATCTAAATAATCAGCAGTAGATTTTGACATTAACACCCACTAAGATGAATGGGACAGTTCACACCGTGCTCTGAGCTCTTGTTTCAGGCTGTGTGCAAGCACACTGTACTCAATGCCTTCTCTGAGAACTTTGTAACCCAAACAAATAGACATAGAAGGATTTGATCTTTTAATTTAGCAGGGAAGGCAAATAGACAAATGATTCTGAATAATATGAATTATGAGAGTTGGTCACATATCTATATTCATCTTACAAACTTTCTGGTATTTGAAAGACTAGGGAAAGCTGGAGAACTTTTCAGGAGCTTTTCTACATAGAAATGTTTCACCAACTTGGGAATCTAAATTACAGCCAGGTGTGCTAGTAAGCTAAAAAGGCTCTCGTCAGCTGGAGCCAAATGCAGACGTTACAGCCTCCTACTCCAGTTACTCATCTCTTACCAGAAATCACCACATTGCAAATGTCCCTAAGCTACTAACTCAGACTGGATATCTGAAGATTTCTAGTAGAGTAATACATGCTGGGGGCAGGACTGTGTTACGGTCTTCCATAGGAGAAGAACAAATGCTCCTACCTGCCACACGGAGCTGTACTTTATCTGTGACTTGCTGTATCTGCCAAAAAAGGTTGAGAACCTTGGAAGAAGTTACAGGCAATGGGGGAATAACAGAGTACAGTCTTCTTCCTGACTGTCTGTTCTACAGTATGTCATACTAAAGTTCTCTGGTCTTCCCATAATTACAACCACCAGTACCTGACCTGAGATTCAGACTTCAAAGCACCAATTATTTAAGAGCAGCAGGCAATTTGCTCACCATTCCAAAGGAGCTGTTTGTTCTGTTTGAGGAACACTGTGCCAAAGGTTAGCAGAAAGCATGACAAAGCTGGTGAAAGTTTAGTCCACCCAAAAACCAGAATGGTTAGAGCCCCTCGTGGTGGAAAACTGAGGTAACAATAGAGGAAACATCTGTTAATCAGCTCTCTCCCCTAGTGTTTTCAATCTCCATGGACTGACTTTGAATAGAAAGATATGATTGTGGTCCAGGGAACACACCCTATAAATTTTTTTCCCCACACTGAGGGCAGAATAAGACATTTCTGTTAGATGGAGTTGTCTGGAATGTGCTGAAAGCACTGTTGCTTTGTTTATTCCATTGAAGATTGTGCTTTAAGCAATGCTGCAAAGTGTTACAGCTGATAACAGGTATTACAGTGCTGTAGGATATCACTGTTTAAGGATGGCTTCAATATTCTTGTCTAGTCAGCTATTATACCCAATGGGAGAATTTAGCTCTGAATATCTGAATACAACTGAATCCTCTCTTGCTTGGATAGTAGATGTATTAGTTATACCTCCAAGGAAGTTAGAGTAGAAATCAAGGGTTGATTGTTCTATAATTGACCTGCATTTTTAGAGCCTTGCCCAGTAGTCTGCATAGGCTGAAAAGATGTTTCTGTCTTGCAGAAAAATAATGTGGCCTTTTAGGAAGGATAGGCCTTGCCATTATCAAAATTAAATTCTCTCAACCGCTTGGTTGGCTCCAATTCTCACATATGCAGTATTAAATCAAGTACAAACTTGCAACCACAATTTTCCCCCTCCTCTTCCCCCTCGAGTCAGACAGACTTCTGTAATGTGGGGCACAAAACCACTTCCTAAGATCTCCTATGAGTTTTAGTTGATAAATTACATGTTGCTGGCATATAAGACACTGCTGAAGTTCTTGCACACCCTATTTTTATAGACCGCTAAAGTACTGTCTTAATGTAACTTGATTTAACTTCTGCAGTGGATATAAAATAATATTTTGTGACTTGTATCATGAGATGGCATGTGGAATGTATTACTTATGGACCCTCCTTTACCTAGATGATGTGTGAAGTCCCAGGTGGTCCTTTGCAATCTAGTGTTTCCAAAACAATTGTAATGTCACTAATATCCATCCAGTATAGCTGTGTCCTGGGTGGAATAAATGAAGAAAACATCAGCTTCAGACATGTTTAAAATCTCCGTATTTTCACAGGGATTATGATGCAAAATGAAATTAATCACCTTAATTTATGACCCTACATAACAATATTATGTTTTGATTTGGTCACTCTTTTGTTTTATTTAACCAAACCCTACTTCTGCTTTGAAGTTCTGGGAATGTGGCACAATGTAATATGCATGACAGTGGTGCAATAGCACCTGTGTCTATGAAGTTTCAGAGCAACATATGCTGTCTTGTTTTTTTAGTGGACTATGCTGTGGAACAAGCTCACCAAGGGGTCTTCTTCAATCAAGGCCAATGCTGCACTGCAGGCTCACGGATTTATGTGGAAGAATCAATCTACGAAGAGTTTGTTAAAAGAAGCGTAGAACGTGCAAAGAGAAGAGTTGTGGGGAGTCCTTTTGATCCAACCACAGAACAAGGTCCTCAGGTAAAGGAATAGAGCTTTGACTCTACAGTCCAGCAGCTGCCTGAAGTATTTAAACTCTTCTAAGACAGAGGTTGGTCAGTGTATGCTCACTCACAGTCCAGGGTACCTAACATGATAAACATTTTAAAGATTAAAATTTTAAAGGAGTAGATAATCGGTGCAGCTGAGAGGTGCTTTTTGTTAAAGAAAAATTCTCATCTTAAATATCAGTAAGTTTGCCTCCCAGCTTTAACCACCAGATTCTGGTCTTCAGCATCCAAGATACAGCTGTAAACTGTGAGAAGCTCTCAAAAGTTTCTGTGGACACTTACTTTCAAGAATTGTTTACAACCATTAACTGTGCTCATTGACCACTAGAAAGACAGGAATTTTAAGTAAAAACTGGGCAGAATTACAAATAGGTCTTTAGAAAATGTTCCTGCAACTAATAACCAGCTGGCCTGTCACCATTTTCAGGAAGTTAACCTGGGACAGAAAATAACAATGTTTTGTTTGGGCTTAGAAAACCAGACTGCTTAGTAAAAATTTGAATTGAGCTACATACATGAGGGGACACATCCTTAAGAAGACTAAGCCCTAGGTTACAGCCAGCAGCTACTTATAGATCTTTGGCATCTACAGCTCAAAGATCAGTGAATACAAGCAGGAGTCTACTCTCTGGGACATGACGTCTAAAAAAACAATTTTCACTTGATTGTCAAGTGTTTGGTCTGCAAGTTAAAAAGCTGCTTCTCTCTTTCAGATTGATAAAAAACAATACAACAAGATCTTGGAACTGATTCAGAGTGGCATTACTGAAGGAGCAAAACTTGAATGTGGGGGCAAAGGGCTAGGAAGAAAGGGCTTCTTCATTGAACCAACGGTGTTTTCCAATGTAACAGATGACATGCGGATTGCTAAGGAGGAGGTATTCACATACATGGGCAAAATCACTTTAGAATGTCCTAAACATGACTTTTTTTCATTTGCTTACTTTAGAGACATAAGCTTTAGAGTGAAAATTACCACTATACTTTAAAAAAAGTAAAATCTTTAAATTTTTTCAGAACTCCTGATGCACACACAGCAGCTGACAATATGAGTTGGGTAAAGAAGCTCTATTTTTACACTGACTGTAAAGTCTCAGATCTCCAAGAGATCAGGGAAGAATGAATGAGTTCCACTGAGAGACAACTGCTTTGGGAAATTCATGCAGTTTTACAGACACTATTAAATGATGCTCTGAGAATTTTTAAAGACTATAACAGAACAGAAGAGAAAAATGCAGAATAAAAAAATAAAATGTCTCTGAGTGGGCTGGTTTATTTATTAATGATTAATCTTTCTTGCAGATTTTTGGGCCTGTTCAAGAAATATTGAGATTTAAAACCATGGATGAAGTTATAGAGAGAGCCAACAATTCTGATTTTGGGCTGGTAGCTGCTGTCTTTACAAATGACATAAACAAGGCCCTGACAGTCTCTTCAGCAATGCAGGCTGGGACAGTCTGGTAAGGCAGAAGTTATCACTCTCCTGCTCTTGGAGATAAAGAGTTTGACTCATTATCATTATGACACCTCAGTTTTGCACCCTTTGTCTAAAAAATGTTTATCTAGACCATCCTGGTGGTGAAACACTAACCAAGATACAGAACAGCTGTAGGGAAGTGTGACTGCTCACTGGCGGTGAAAACTGGAAAGTGCCTGGCTTGCTGTTATCATGATGGCCACACTGGCATTCCTGAAAACAAACAAAGCAGAGTATAAATGATACTTTCTGTGGAGCAGAAGAATCCTGTGAGGTTTCTGCTAAAGGCACAAAATATCATGTACTTCTGCAACAGTTAAGGAACTGAGGGAACACCTTTTCTCTCTAGTCCTTAAAAATAAGTAACCCACTTCTACAGTTTAATAGCTTGCAATTTGGTATGTTAAGCCTGAGTATTCTAAAGATCCAGAAGAAATCAGGGAGAAAAAGGACAAATTAAAATCTAATAGCTCTGTGTTATAAACTGGCACTGAGGTTTGTCAGCACATTAACAGCTCATTACTGAAGTTTGTCCAAGTATTCTGTGCTCTCCTGCAGTCCTCACAGGCCAAATCCCTTTCTCCTAATGAGTAAGGAGCAGAATATTGTGTTTTGCAGTATAAAAACCTAATTCCTTTTCAACATGAGACAAGGCTGTTAGTACTACGAGGTGTACAGTGTCTTGAGCCCCACAAATTTCAGCTCCCCCCCCCCCCCCCCCCCCCACTGTCAGAGACAGTGCAGTTGGACTGAATACCTCTTCCTTTTACAGGATAAATTGCTACAATGCCTTAAATGCCCAAAGTCCTTTTGGAGGATTCAAAATGTCTGGCAATGGGAGAGAGATGTAAGTATTATTCTGCTGTCTTTTGGACTGTTTTCAGCTCTCCTATTTAACAAACACTGGTGAATCCTTCTGTGCAAATTAAGATCAGGAAATATTCCCATCTGGGGATTGAGGCATAATATAAGATGACAAATTGCAAGTGGTTTACATGATTTACTTGTAACCTGTGTTTTCTGAGGTTTTTTTCTTAGCCATATTAACTAGCACTTTTGCAGAAAGATTCTCTCTTTAGTACTGCTGCGTGTTTGTTGACTGGTTTGGTGGTCTTGTTTCAGAGTTTTTGCAATATATTTTGCTTCTCTTGCTATTTTTTCCTTTCTTTGCTTTTTCTTACATTTATTAATATAAGTGCATCTGAATTTTATTAAAATGTTATCTCTTCCAGATTTATAAACAAAGTTAAATGGAATCAGGCCTAGAGAAAGCTAGAAAAACATGTTCACATCCCTTTCAAAAAATCACCTTCCATTTCAAAGCTTTTTATCTCTCTTATTACATTTAGAACTAGGTGGCAAGTATTTTGAAATGGAGCTCCAAGCTCAAATACTGTCCCAGGTACCTAATTTAAAGTCTTACCAGTTTTTAATTCTCATTACAATCACAAGGAAGTTGAGCAATTGCATCAGCCCCAGATTGGTTACACGTACAAAGAATTCAATTAATTTCTGTGCAGGAGGCATTTATACCAGACATGTCTCACCTAAGCTTTCAAAATAGCTTATGGCTAATGGCAAACTCAGCAGTAAAACTAAAGTAAGGTCAAACTCTTTAAAACTTTAAATACATTGAAGTATACAACTTGATCTATAAAATAAGCTCTATGTAGTCTGAAATATTTTACCTCATTAGGGAGTACTTTGAATAACACATTCATACTAGTCTCCACATTCATGAGTTATGAGGTGATCTCACACTGGCATAAATATGTCAGCTCATCTAACTCTTATCATTGTGAAAATATTCTAAAACTACTAAGCTCCATAGAGCACATGAGTAACTTGACACCCAAAAGTGACCCTGTTGACTTCAGGGAGGTTAACTGTGCAAGCAAGATACTCACATATTGATAGTGAGGAGGTTTTGAAAGTGGAGGAAACCAACCATGCAGCACCCCAGATCCCATGAAAAATCTACAGTACTTGTATACTTGATTCCCATTTAGAGCTTTGAAAATATTCATCATAAACAGTAAATGTTTGGAATGGTAGTAACCTGTATCTTGCAAAGATGCCTAAAAACCTACTTATGAGTAATTATTCTACTCCTTTCAGAACCTCTTTGATCAGATATCATCTTCTAATTCACCTCCTCTCCCCTGGATTAATATCTGCATACTTTTTATTAAAATGCCACAGTTTCTTAGATCTCTGTTTTTAAGGGATACATTTTATAGCATAAATAATGTTGAGTCAGACAACTAAAGAAGAAAAAAAAACTCACAAAAAAAACCCAAAACAAAAACCAAGACAAAAACCAAAAGAGATAAAGTGTCCATTCATAGGTGTGTTATTGCTAAGCTAATACTGTGTTACAGTCAAATCATAATTGTGTCACAGTGCTGCCTGTGCTGGCACTGTATTATTTGGGACTTTGTTTTTCCTGCATTTAATTTCACAGATTTTTATAACACATGGGGAAAAAAATGAACACAGGAAGTTGAGATCTGCTGCACTCATTTCACACTCCCACAACATGTAGCAGGGTATGCACATAGCCGTAGAGCACCAGAACTTATGTACACAATACAACTGATTTCTGTTCACATTAAAACTACTTTAAGAATACAGGAATATTGTAAGCAGTCTAAGAGATTTTTTTTACATTTACACATCTTCAAGGGAAGGAGGTGTTATTCTACTGTCTGAATAGCTCTGAGATACAGGAGTGCATAGTTGCATTCTGAAAAAGAAATGCAAGTTGGAGAATGGCTTAGAGTTATAATTCTTTTCCTTATCTCTTTTGTCTCTGGGATGGAAGAAAGTGTGTCATACTTCTTTTGGAAGAGCAGTTTGTTTCCCTTCCCTTACACCTACACAACCAAGAGGTAGCATCGTGCAGACTTGACCCATGGGCTCCTTCCTTTTCACATACACAACCCTTATTATCACCCTGATACCAAAGTGCCATCCAAAAAGACCCAAAGCAGTCATAGAACAGGATGTTACTGCTCCCTACTT
Source organism: Melopsittacus undulatus (assembly GCF_012275295.1). NCBI lineage: Eukaryota > Metazoa > Chordata > Aves > Psittaciformes > Psittaculidae > Melopsittacus > Melopsittacus undulatus. The sequence continues at coordinate 18,470,072 of NC_047535.1, forward strand.
GCCTGTATTAGGCTGTGGGGACAAGTGAGCCCTTTAATTGAACACACACTGGTTCTTCCACTCTGTATGTCTGGAGTAACCCATCTACCTATTCAGCAAGAGCAGCTTTTTAACTTTTGAAGAATACTTGCCTTAGAATTCATCACAATTGTCCACATCAAAACTTTTGGCCAGAAAACAAACATGTAAGGCCCTGAAGCCTTGAGCTGAAGAAACAAACAATAAATCTATCTAATTTTGTTTGCCAGATAAAGATAAGAAACCAGCTGGCAGTCAGAACGTAGGTAAAGCATACTGTGTATCCTAAGTCACCTTCTGACTTGCAGAAATGCATCCAACAGGTGTTTGGAGCTAAGCTGCAGCCCTGCTGAATCAAGCAGAAGCATTCACACAGACATACCAGCATTAGTTATTGGACTCCACACAGCTCCTGATGACAGCTTCCACTGAGCCATACGGGAATGGTTCTGTGGCTCAGCCGAGTCTGATAAATAGCTAAAGTTTTTGGTCATTCTTTTGAGACAAGTCCACCACTTTCTACTGAAAGCTGGGGGTGGAGTGGTCCAAGTCAATGGGATCCTTTCAACTTGTCATAAAATCTTTACCAATGTATTTCCTTGCATGTATGTAGTCTCATAAATTTTAAAATGCCTCCTGAATCATCAGTCTGAGTAGAACATCAAGCGTTGTATCACACATGAGGCTGGTTCACTGAAATGGACTGGTAAATACTGGTATTCCTGCCCAAATGAAGTGACTTTCTTCCCTGGTGTTATATATTATGTAAAATTTATGGTGTAAAGATAAATGCAAAGTAGGCTATGCAGCACCAAGAGCACACAGAAGGGCTTAACGACCCCTCACTCCATTCTGAAAGACACACTTATTACAAAGTGGTTCTGAGGAATTCCCCTGAAATACTCTGTATAGTGAAGTTAGCATTAAATTCTGCACAGTCAAGTTCATCTTTATCCAGGGTTGTGAGGAGGAGTTAATTTTCCATAATACTCAGTTTGGACCTTCTCTTTCTTGAGTGCAAATATAAGCAGTAATTTTACTGGCCAGTGGTGTAGATCTTGGTGTTTGGACATTTTCAAGGTCTGGAAAGGACAGAGAACATCACTCCCAACAGTTCCATCAATGGACAGTGAGTATTTCTGGGTTTAATGTCATTCTGTATCTCCTTGTCAAATGCTGGAACCCATCCAATGGAGGGCGGTGGGAGTTTACCTAAACTGAAATTTCATCTTCAGGTTTTCTGAAAGATGGCATGAAAGGAAAACCTGTGCAAAATCAGAAAACAACAGAAAGCTATACCAGGAATTTTCGCTCATGTCTTAACTTTACCAAGAAAGCACTTTGCAGGTTTTTGCTCTATAAAGAATTAATGTCTTCTGTAAGCTGATGCTACAATTTGGTTTCTTTTAGGGGTGAATGCGGATTGAGAGAATATTCTGAAATTAAAACTGTGACAATAAAGATCCCTCAGAAGAACTCCTAAAATGATGAAGGACCACCCTGTGCAGAAGAGCACATGATGCCACCCTCTCTATTGCTTATGGAGACCAGCACTCAGGAATAAAAAGCGTTACACAATATATATTTAAAAAATTAAGTTGCAACTTATATTCTGGGCACATAACTGCGTCCCTAAAGCAAACCAGCTCTGCATGTTTTCACAAAACTCTCCTGAGAACCATAACATCTTTATAAAACAAATCATAACAAAAGATGAAATTGCTATTGGGCATCATTTAATAACAATTCTAGCTAGAAAACTGTTAAATGCAAATGCATGCACACACACATTTATCTCTTCCTTAAATAAAGAAGTTTCAGTGCTTTCAGGTTGTCTTCTCAAACAGACCTGCCTGGTACTGACATTCTAGATTCAATCATGGCTTTACAAGCCAGATTCTACCCAAAACACTAGCAATGAACAACATAAGTAACATTGATGTTCTTAAAAAAATCAAAAACTCTGAGCAGTAATGAGCCAACAGCTAATATATTGGCAACATTCCAATTAGCATGCTCACATAAAGAGATCAAACTAGGGAGGGAATCAAACCATTATATGGACAACAAAATCCAAATACTTATCAGTGAGATTTGAATTTCACAACCCAAAGTGATTTCATTTTCAAAGCTTATTTTCATAATTAGTTTTTGTCTTGCATTAAGCAAAAATCCTCCTTCACTTACAGCAACTTGAAAGGTTTTACCTGCCTGCCAAAAGAGCTTGGCCAGACAGGGTGGGAGGGTATTAAGGACAGGAACAGATTCCCAAAGGCTTCACAGATTATTTCAGTTTTCACTGCTTGTCTAGCTTTGGTGTTGCTACTGTTGTTTTCACCTATTTTAAACAACTATATGCACATGCAGACTCTGTTTGCTGTTAAACTGTCCATGGTAACACTGGGAATTAAGTATTTGTTACAGCAGGAAGAACCCAGCAAAAGCCCACCTGACAAGAAGTAAGCTTGATTTTATATTCTTAGTAAATGAAGACTTGCAACCCTTACCATGCTTGTGAGCTTACTGGCTGGTACTGACTTTTCAATTTTATCTCTTCTTTTTTTTTTGGCCCAGGACAAAAAATATGTGCAAGTTGTTTTAGAAGTGAGGTGTTTAAAACCTATCACATTATTACTTGCTGCCTGTAGAAGCTCTTCCAACTTGTAACTAACAAACTAAACACCATCTCTTTCTCCCTCCCAACTGTAGAGCTCACTGATTCTCCATACCTTTTTAAAAGGAGTTTTTATTTTATGTTTTAAATTAGAATTATGAAAATTTATTTTAAGAAGTACAGTAAATCATCTACACTGGGTAGCTCCATTATCTGGGATGTAAGGACAGAATTATGGCCTCAAGTGTAACAGTTCCCCTAGCTGCAGAGTCTGTACTTTGAACTGTTGAAAACTCGAGATCTGATCAGCAAATCACTTCTGCATGTTCTTAACTTCCTTTACTCTCTGAGGAATTCCTCATAAATTTGAAGTTGTGTGTGTCCTTAAACTTAATGCTGGATCATGACAAGAGTATCCAGCACTCTGTAGTGTGGTGGCTCTCAATATTTTGTATTTTTAACTCATGTCAAACGGTATGTTTTTAAAGCAATATGTATACATAATGTTATTCAGAAATGACAGTACATTTGCAGACATGGAGATGAATCAAAATATTCCTGAGTTGTTAAATGCAAATGCCATATAGTTTGAAATGTAGTGTACGTCAGAGTGAAGAAAACCAAAATACAGCAAGTAAGAGATTAGTTATCTTTTAAACTGCAATACAAAATCTGAAAAAGGAGATTTTAATTCTTTTCTCCTATTTACTTAAAAAAGATTCTTCCTGTGCTAACAGCATTTACACCGTGTACTCTTTTGTATTCTTTTTGTGTATCTTGTACGTCTGTGCTCTATTCCCAGTACCTTCAGGTAAATAAGATAGTTGCCATTTTTTTTCAACACTGTCACTGCAGCTCCATTTGATGCACATGGATTTGTGAAGTCCTTATTTTAAATGTACCATTTGCATGGATCCAAGAAAACATTTTTCCAGTCCCCGCAGTTTTTTGTTACAGTTTTTAATCATGTATATAGTTATATGTTATTAAAAAAGTAAAAGGATATTTTCTATGAAGTTTTTTCAATTAAAAAGGTTTAGAGAAAGACTTTAGACTGTGAGACTCCTTTCTTGTTGACAGAGCTATAAAAATATTTAAAGAAATATTTTCTTAGCAAAAGATCTGCTCTCACAGTAGCTTTATTTTCATTTGCAAAAGTGAATGAAGTAAAAGGCCAATTACATTTTCTGGAATATTATTCCAGCTGTATGAAAACCACTTGTGAGTTGCAGATCTAGGTCATAGCCAAAGTTCATCCTCACCCTCATGGTCATAAAGTTTAGCTATTGACGAAGGTCTGAAATCATCAGAACCAGTGGGGTACCCTTGCAAACTGCTACATCACAGCTTGAGTTTTGGATAATGTTTAAAAAAATCATCATGCCTTTTCTTTCTGTACTCAGTGAGTCACAGAGATGATTAAATTAACACTCAGATCTTTTATGGAGTGATATTCTACTTGTCTTTAATTTCAAAATGCTAAAATGGGAGGAAAGGATGGACTGAATATTATTTGACGGACAGTAAAATTCACATGGCCAGGTACTGCATGACTCTCACCCAAACTATTCCTTTATCTCAGCATTACTTTCATTGCCAGGACCAGCATTCCTCTTTTGAAATGGTGCCGATTTGGATAAAGTAACTTACTTGGTTAATAAGGCCAATCTACTTCATTGTATGGCAAGCAACAGTTATACTTCAGTGTCACAGAATAATACTGTTGGTTTAATCAGCACTCTACAGGCAACCACACTAGACTAAATAGACTAATAAATCATGACCGACTAAACCAGATGGGATAAAGAGAATAAAACTTCAAAACAGCAGTGAAATTGCATTCTCATAAAGCAGTACTGTTCCTGAAAGTTTGGGTTATCAGGAATATGTTAAGTAGAGTTTAATTTCTATTTAATTAGTGGCATGGACAACACTCACAGGACTGGGAGTGGACAATGAGCACTTTCCATATTCTGTGTCTCTCTGACCTGTTTGCAACCTGTCTCACCACTCCAAGCAGTCACAGAGGCACAAGCAATGGAGTGTTTTTCTGAAAGTGAAAGGAAGGAAGGAAGATTGTTCTGGAACCCACCAAAAACAAGTGTTGTCATTTAATAAAATGAGCAAAATTCAGTCCATAGTAAATAAGCATTCTGTGGAGCCCCAGACGGTGAAAGCAAATATGTCAATAAAAGTGTACAGAAGTGTAGTAAAGCAAGAGTTTGGAAATAATTGTGCATTTCTTCTGGGAAAAGGATGTGAAGAAAGGCTAAAGGAACTTCAGTTCTGTGGCCTTCAGACAAAGCAATGGATACTCATATTACTTGAATAGCATTCACGCTATATTGGTGCCCTGTTACAAAGAACACTCTTTCTCTTCCTACCCACAGAGCCAGGATGAAAAACCTTGCCTTGCAGATGCAGAGGCACTGTGCTACAGTGCCCTCTTATTTCTCCATTCTGTCCTGGAAAAAAGAACCCATAATAACACTGAATTCAGTACACCGATTTAGTGAGAGAGCAAGTTGATGATGAGCAATACACTGTATTGTTTACTCATGACTCTCTGCATGGTCACACCTACAGCTCTGGAGAGCTACATTTACAACCACCTTACATTTGCCTCCACACATCTCCATTTACTGTATGCTGAGTCCATCCACACAGGAAGTTATTTTTCTTGTAACAACTTCATACCACAATGACTGATACTCGCAGTGCTACATCCATCAGGAAGCAGCAAATGCCTCTGTGGCTATTTGATGCCATCAGCATTCTGAACCCATTGAAACAGACTTCCCTCAGCACATTAGACTACAGCTGCATAAAACGCATCTTTCTGCCTCATCCTTGTTAAAACACAGAGTTGACTAATTCTTTCTGTATCTTCACTCTATCTTCTATGTCCACTGGTGGCACACAGGTATCAGGGAACTATGTAGCTCTGCCAGAAAGCTCAGGAACTTCTGAAGCAAAGTGGGGGCCTTCAGCATGAAGCTGGACCATTTATAAGGATAGATTATGCTGATGTGAGAGTAGTGATATCGTTTCATGTGACTAAAGTGTGGCTAGAATGTTTAAGTCCTAGAGCTTGGGGTCACACTTTCCTCTTCTACACAGCAAAACATGGAGTGCTGGGATGCTGGTTTCATTAAGAACTTGCCTAATTTTTCTCAGAGGACCAGAACTGACACACTGGAATTCAAGGTTAACACAAGCAACAGATTATTGCAGCTGGCTGAAGTGCAAGTTCAGTTATTTTAGTGGTGAAGAGCAGGTTAAGCTGTCTGTGCAGCCACAGCTGCTTCACTGGGGTAGTGTTCAGTGCTGAGTACTTGGTTGTTTAAGACTGAGGCCTAGAGACTGTACACACACATATGACTGAGAATTTATCCCAACACAGTGAGTGGCATCACAAAGGTGACTTGAGTCTTGGTCCAACTGAATTAAGTCACCAGAGCTGTTGCATAAGGTCCCTAATTCCCTTAGCTTACTGTTAGAGTGGGAGAAAAAGCACTGAATGTCCCTGGTTCATAAGAATGGTCAATTCTAAAACAGTTCAACGTGCTGAGTTTAAATCCCGAACCCTCACTAAAAGCCAACCTTAACCCCCTAGCACAGGTAGTCTAGAACCCAGTTTCACTGGTAAAAGCACACCTCTTTTTTCTGATATCAACAAATTTAAGCCCATTCAAGCCACTGAATAGAAAGACTGCATTCACGATCCAGTGCTGCTCTATGGTGAGCATCTGCACCATCACTTTTCATGGGTTCATATAGGATGAGTTTCATCAAACACCAGAGCTGCCCTATACTGGGCACATAAACAGCACATACATTTTTGGCTGTGCCTGCTTTGTCAGAAAGCACTCAAAGAAACATTATTTCACCCGATTTCAGGTGACATTTATAAACACATTACAGAGGGCCCTTGACATCAGCTGCAGTGCTCTAAAGACTCCAATGCTAGGAAGGCTGAGACATCTGCTGGGACAATTCACCTTAAGGACTGATGAAGTCTGCATTACTGCTATGTTCCCCAGTGCATTACTGTAACCATTCCTTGTATTGTCATTTAATCAGAGTACCTAACATAAAATCCCATGATTCCAGGCTGGTTGTGAGGTGGTTTTACTGCCTTTAGTCTCCTGATAAGACCTGCAAGATAAACCTGGATTGTGCATCCCCAACAGCCACAGACTGTACAAAAGCTCCAGCTGCAGAGGTTCCAAGAAGGCTGTGCACACAGCAGGCTGAAGTAACCCAAAAGGGTGCTTGTGAAATGTTTGTGCTGCTGGCAGGCAGCACACTGCCAGGACAGATCACACATCATGCATTTGCACATCAAATGAAGCTGCACTGGTTTGAGAGCATGGGAAAGGCCTGTCTTGAACGGCATGTGTCCTACTTCCTAAACATGTATACTTTACACTTTACACTTGGTTATTGGCCAGACTGAAAGTACCGCAAGTTCCCCAAAGCTTGCCGTTTTGCCTTTGAAGTAGAACTGTTTGGATAATGTTTCCTTTGGCAATTTATCTATGTAACAAAGCAGGAACCAGCCTCGCAACAATCCACCACTAGCTTTTTACAAAGTATTCACACACTTGTGTATATGCACTCACACACAATTTACCCATTTTCATGACCTTGCTTAGCCCTTCTCCTTCTCCCTTATAGTTCATGATGAGGTTGGTGCAACTTGTGCTAATATTAACTCAGTTCATTTTGGGTTTTTTCCCCTGCTTTTTGTATGCCTGGCTCAGTTCCCATTCTCTACAGCAGCTTAATTAGCAAGATGTTTGTGTGCAGCTCACTCTTGCTGCACAACAGAAAGAAAATATGTTTGCACCACTTCCTCTGGCAAAAGGGCTCCATCTCAAGGTCCACTGGGTTTCTCAGACTCTCCTGGAACCAAGAGATGGGACACAGAGCATGGTCTTTTGTGAAGCATCTACTGTTTTCTGCTTTCTACCAGTCCAAAAACCTCTCCCACAGTCTTTGGCACTTGACATCCAATCTCAAAACACAGTCAGTGCCTGGCAAGAGAAGCCTCTTTTTAGCTTTTAATTCTGAACTTCACAAACACTCAGGTTTCTGGGGAGGATGCTGAATGGTAAGGGACTCCTCACTCCCACCAAGAAACTGCAGATTAAGGACTAAAGCTAAAGCATTATCCTTGTATTTGATGGTCCTGCCACTTGCCAGAACTCCCAGCTTATTCATTGATCATGACAGAGTGGCTCTCACTCAGAGCTGCTAATGGGATGACCTATAGCCAGGTTGCATAACTATGGGGATGAAGCAGGCAGCCTTTATTTAAAACAAGCGTTCGCCCAGAAAAACCACCAAATACTCTTCAGCCTTACTCTTCCAGCATCATGTGCATATTCTCTCTTAAATACATCCTGTCTGCAAAATTAAGGAGAAAATCATGTTGTCTCCAAAGAAATGGGCATGTGTACAACTACCATCTGAGGTTCCTCAGTAGCCTGGAACTCCTGAGCAGTACAAAGAAAGCTCTTACACTATGACATTGCATTGCCCCAGCCTTATCACGGTGGCTGCCACATCCAGTGTAGACAAAGAGACAAGCCTAGTGAGGCTGCTGAGAGCACTTTGCTCCTTCTCTCCTGGCACAAAACTTAACTGGAGCTATGGACTTTTTTCTAAGAATCTGTCCTTTGTTTCTCCACAGTGCACACTGCACATCTTGTCACAGGAAGCCGTTGCTAGAGAGTTCCTGGGGACTGCTAAATTGGTCAGGCCTCTGTTCACATCAGTATATGCAAAACCACCTACTCCCACAACTGAACTGCAGCAAAACCCAGAGCAATTCCTGCTCTGCTTTTGCTACAGCCCTGCCTCTTCAGCAGTCTTCCCCTTGCAGCATTTGCCTCCTAAGGACAAGCACAATTTGCCAGACATTTATGGGGGAAATGTCCAGGCAATGCCACTGGTACAACACACAGGAGTTCCCTTAGGGAATACATAACATTTGACCCTCTCCACGATTCCCATTAGATTTCCCTTTGTGAACCCCTCTAACACCATAATTTCAGATTACTCTAATGGGAAAATGGCAGTAGACTCCAGCTGCCCAATCCGTTTTAAGAAGACCCAGAAAGATGCTCTCATCTGCATCTGTAGTGACTTCATAGCCAAGGCTCTGGGACAAATGTTTTAAGTTAATTTCATATTCTAGCAGCCATAAAAAATATGATGACAAAATCACCACAGATACTGTTCTCAGTGTTTCAAATCACCTTGCAGCTCTTTCCTATGCAAAAGCCAAAGCTGCTTTCTTCCCTGTAGTGAACTGTGACACATATTCCCTGTAGCATGCACTGTAGAAGGGCTGTTGCAAAGCTCTGCTAAAAGACTGGGTTGCTAGTTGGTTTCTATTTTAAAAACACATAGCAAATAAGCAATTTCTAAGGGTTCTGGCAAAGAGGCTTCTTTAGTTAACTGTGTTCTTTGGTAGAGCAGCAACAAATGGGTCAATGATTTGTTTTTACAATGTCCTCTCTGGGAAGACTAATTACCAGCCAGCCTTCTAGCATGCAGTTTCAAACATTTGGGGCCCCATTCTTTTTCAAGCAAAATTCATACTGCAGATTGCAGAATCTGTCTGAGTGGGGGCATTTTGCTTAAAGTTTCTAAAAGATTTAGGATAATGGGCTGGCCAAGAGACTTCATGACGCTTCTAGAAATTAAGTAGGAAAAAAATCATGCTTTCCTTTGTATTACTATTTCTCTCTTTGAGGTAGTAACACAGATACCAAACCAAAGCCACTGCCAAGTGCTGTTCTCAGCTGTTTTGTACACAAAGCTCAGAAGAATAAAGGTAGATCTCATGCGCTAGTTGTGAAAGCTGTGTTCAGCAGCAAGAATCACATTGCACAGTGCAGTACAGTGTGTCAAGCCTCTAGCAGATTCTGCCTGACCAAGGAAAACAAACTGATGGACTTCTAATTTGTCTTTATTCATACAAAGTCTCAGGACAACCAAATTTTCCTCCTCATTATTCTCCTTCATGGACTTTTGTCTCCCTCTTTAATTCCTACTCCTCTTGAAGTAAACGGTACCTCTCTGAAGTTCTGATTGAGGTAAAGCACTGAACTTTTAACTGTACTGTCCATATAGTCTCTGCTGGTATTTTCCAGCTTTGCCATTGAACACTGGGCAGTAACTCCTCAGTAGATGGTGTTCCTGGGTGATTTAGACTGCAGAACCAAGGCAGCAAACATAACTGACATTTTAGACTCAGTCACGATAGCCAGTATTCTGTCAGTCATCATCAGTCTCATCTGCACAAGCCTATCTCAAACCATCCAACGTGACTTTTTTCCAGTTATAGATATCAACCTTCATAGCAAATAATTCTGTAATCTTTTTTAACTGAGAAATTAGACAGCAGTGAAGGTATTGTATGTTCAGAACTCACTGTTCAAATAAAAAATAAGCAATCACAAAGGCTTGCTAGGTTTCTATCCACATTTTTTTCCCTGCTTTGAATGGAAGACATGCTTGCTTACTTTAGCTTGAGTCATAAACCATCTCCTGTTGCAATTACAAGCAAATTGGTATCTGAGCAACTGCAGATGCTGCTGAGCAGAATAAAACTTGATAAACCAGGAACTTACAGAAGGGAAGTGGTAGTGGGAGGCTTAAATGGGCTTTCACTTCCTCTATCCCCCTTCCCGTCCAGTACTAAGGGCACCTCATACAGCCTCATGCCTCACTCCCAGTCAGGCACTTGATCACATCTCCTGCATAGCTCCTCTTCTACAGCCTTCAGTAGTTATCCTTTAAGTGGCATTATTTTTAGAAATGTAAATGGAAAGGTTTCGCTGTGTATAAGAAATCAAGTTATATAAACCCCTCACAGCACTCAGAATTTCCAGAATCTATGGAAAATCCAAACCCACAAATTTGCTTCAGCTGCTTATTTATGTCAGGGGTGTTCAGAAGTTCAGACCTGGAAAGAAACTTACCCTCTCATCATGAAACTGCAGATACGGGTACTTCCTATGGAGTATATTTACAACATAACTGGGCTTTTGATGGTCTACAAATCAAAGTTACAAGAACTGAGGGAGTTACAGTTACAAGGTAAGCATCAATTTTGCAACTGTTACTTAATAAACAAATAAAATAAATAATAAATTTAATAAATAAATAAAATAATTTCAGCTGTGATGGCCTGCTGGGACACCAATATTTGCTTTTTTTTCGCATCATCTTTGTCAATCCTCCTTCATGGCACAAAAAAGGGGAAACAAGTGATAATTGATCACCTGATTATTTATATGCAATTGACTAAAACCATGACCCTGCTGTCCTCTATGAACACCACAGATTTGGTCTAGGCCTTGAAGGTTTTAAAACTAAGATGAAAAGCCAGGAAAAAAAGGAAAATCTTTATTACTATCATTTTACACACAAGGAGCTGATTGAGTGAAACAAATGCATCTACTCATTCTGAGATTACAGAGAGAAAGCTGCTGCAAAGGCTGGGACCAAGCAGAGATCTCCTGGCTCCCAGCAAAGTGGCCTACTTAGTACTGATTTTTTCCTGAGCTGTCTTTCTTGTATATAAACACTATAATTATGCTATTGTAAAGGAAAGATTAATACATGCAAACACATAAGCAAGGAACTGATGAGACTCTTACAGAAGTATTCTCTTTGTCTGAAGATCTGTTAGAATTGCAAATATTTTTCACTTCTGACAAACTGAGCTGGGAAAGCCCTTTAAATTCTTTGGAACTAATGAACTTTTAAGACCTTTCAAGGTAGGGGGGGATGTCTGACTTTTCTTGTTACACAGAGACAGACCAGCCATTCATTTTTACATATCTAGACTCAGTGTAGGATCTCTCAGCTAATAAATAATACCATCAACTTTCACCAGGGCTTGACCATAGACGCATTAGCTTTTCAGCACTTGTATCAGTTTACTACAGTTTTGGTGTGTTTCCTGTTTCTCCACATCTAAGTGGAAAGCACTGTACTTAGGTATGACTCTAAGATATTTACTTAGTTATTTTCATGTGTGTGCTTTCAAGCTGCAGATTTTTTTATTTGGATTAAATCAATTCAATCCATTGCATTCCCTTTCTCTCCCCATTCCTGCATTTGCTCTCCACAGCAGAAGGTAAGCTTACAGAGGAGCTAAGTGCTGTTCATCCCTGCTGAGTTCACTGGGAACTGACAGTGTTCAGCACCTCTGAAAACTTAGGTTATATAGGTATTTAGGTATCGGCAAGGCTTTAAACTCAAGGAAGCAGTTTGTGGCTGGCTGTGCTGGATGTCAATTTGTAGTTGCCTGACTAAAAGCCTTTGAAAAGCTGAGTATAGAAAAGGACCACTACACGAGATTTCTCACAGAGGTCCAGCCAGCAGTGGCATACGTAATTAGAGCTCTAGGTTGAGATGAGCTGTTATCTAGACTCTGTTGACCCAACTAGGTCTGTTAAAGCAGCAATGGGAGATCAGACCCACAGAGCAGGTGTCAACACCTCCAGCACAGACATACCACCTTACAGGGAGATTCATCTTTTCCAGGTTCCTAATTTAGGAAACTTATTTGAAAAATACATTTTTACCTAGATGAATTCAAATTATGTTCAATGCTTCATTTTTTAAACTCAAAACTACTGATGATTTGATGGCAAAGTTACATAATTGTGTATGCAATGTGCTAGGTTACCCTCAGGAAACCCTGATTACAGGCTCTTTAATAACTAACCCTGTTGTTAAACATCAAGGTGCCAATACACAACTGCACTGTAACACAGACACAACAATGCCTTAAGACTGTCAAAACTAAAATAAACCCCAAACCAAATGAAAAATCCAAAATGCACACTTTGAGTAAAAAGCTATTATTTTAGAAAAATATACAGAGAAAACACTTAAGCAGAAACAGCAGAAGTTGATTTTGAGTTCTTGATAATTACCATCCTAAAGACCAATAATTCTGTAAACTGATCAGATAAGTAATGATATATTTTTTTCCTAAACTCTTGTCACTTTTTGGTTCCTTATTCACCTAAGCAGGTACATAGTGTTTATATAGATTTATGTCAGCCTGTATGTTATTTTTCTCTGCTCTTTTATTCCTAGTCTCAGTATTCTTTTTTGCTCCTAACACTGAACAAACTACATATAGTCAACTTGCTCTTAGCTCCTGATATTTTCTGTTTACAGTGTGATACCCTCTTAGAAGGTACCAGGTACTACAGATAACTCAGCTGCCTTCATGACTACAATAATATGCTTGAGCCAGTGCAAACAAGTGATGCAATGCAAGCTGTGATCTTCCCAAGGGTGGAGAGCATCCCCCAGCCAGACTCCCAACTTGTTTCTTCCCAAGGAGAACAATTTGTAAGGTCACTTTTGAACCCTTACTTCCCATGGGGTGGCCATGGTCCACCCAGCAGAGCTAAGGGAAAAGAAAATTAACTGCTGAACTATCTTTACTCATGTACAGAGTACACAAACTAGCAAAAAGCAATACATAACACTAACTAATTGCAGCTTCAATTGAAAGATTTTTCTAAATAATCTGAAAAGATACAAAACTGTTGCTGAATTCTTGTGACCTTATTTAGAAGTTTGTATTAGATGGTGGCAACTCAATGTGTAAGTTGTGTATAGTTTTCAAATGCAAGAGCCTCAGTTACCATCTTAATGTTTCTGCAAGAGCTGCTTGTGATTCCCATCTAAATTGATCATTCAGAAAATGGTTTAACTAGAAGAAAACTGCCACCATCTAAATATATTACACCCTCTATACTTTTTGCCTTTTAAAGCATTGTGGAAATAGAGAACAGAAATATAATAATTAAGGTAACAAAGAACTTGACAGGATTAGTACTGTATCAATTCTTTAGTTATTAATCACATTTCTTTATATAATTATCATTCATTGTTTGACTACCTAATATCTACATTTGTTACTCCAATGTATATAAATAACATTTTTAATTATGATTCTCTTCTTTAAGCAGCCAAAATATGTATCACTGTGTTAGCCCTTAATGGGATTTGGACTTTCAGCTGTTTTTCAAAATAGTGAGGATTTTAATATAGATTACACAAACAAAAGTCAATCCGTATTTCAAATGTGTAACTAGACACAAACTGGAAAGCATTTAAAAGGCAGCATACAAGTTAAATGCATAAAGAAATAGTCTGAACTTTTGCAAAATGTTGATCATCCCTTGAACTTTCAAGGCTAATCCAAGTACACCTCTTCTTGTTCATTCCCTTGCTTCATTCCTGTTCTGAATCTGTTTCATCTCCCAGTGCATCAGGTAATTTTTTCTTGTCATGACTGCCTTTTTCCAGCTGACTCTGGTTAGAAATCTCTTCTTGTGGCAGCCCAACCTATTCTCCACACCAAAGAATGGTGATAAGCAACCAGACTACTTAAAGGCCAGACTAGTGTTCTTTCTGACCTTTTCAGACATTACTTGCTTGTAACACAGAACAAAACACTTTCATACCAGCCTTTTGCAATTAAATCAAGATTCTCATCTAGCAGAATAAAGAAGCTCAAAAACCTTATCTTTTGCCTTAAATTTGTACACATCCTAAAAAAATAAAAATAATCCAAACCAGAATACATCTATGCACGTAGAAATAGACATGAAAATACACATACAGCAGATGCTAGGTAGCTAGTTATTCTGTACTACTGGAAGGTTCTCAAACTGTACATGGTCTGGAATAGTCTACAGGGAGACTTCTATACCACCTACAAAACAACACTGTTGCAAGATTTTCTAGCATCTTTCAAGCAGATAAACAGCTGCTACAGTGTTATAAAGGACCATGCTTGGGGCAACTTGGACTGGGTTGGGGAGAAATTGTGCAGCTCCTGTACACAATAAAAATTACAAGTTTTCTTGCACAGTGTAATACAACCTGCTTAAAATTTAATCTTAATGCTTATGGCATCTATAGGAATTATGAACCAAAGGTCAGACCTTCCAGTAGGTGACATCTGTTGTCCCAGTGATGTGTTCCACAACAAATAAGGGCATAACACTAAAGAAAACATGTGACATTGGTAAAGAAAAACAAACAAAAAACACACAGAGAGAAAAGACAAGAAAAGATATCAATTTTTTTTTGAGCAGGGCAGAACAAATGTTTGACTGAAAAGTCTCAGGTCCAGCTGGGAGAAGGCCAAGACTAATTTAACCTTTGGTCAAATGGTTGGGAGTTAGCTAGTTTCCTTCTTCCTCTTACATCACTCCCAGAGATTTTGACAAAAATAATATGGACCCGATTACATGACATTATAGGCTCTCATAATGCACTGGGGAGGACAGTGTTGAAACTCCTTGGAGAAAAATTAATCCCAGCAAAGCAACAGCTGTAGGACTGCTATAAACAGGGAAAACAACTACAGTGTTTGCATCATATACTTATATGGTTTTAATATCACCTATTAATGGGATTGGATTACTGGATATTTTTTAACAGGTCTGACAGGTTTGCATCATTGTGAAAATATCAGTTGTGGGGTTGCATGTAGTTGCCATTAAAAAATGTAACTACTCAGTACATTCTTTAAAATACCTAAAGCAGACACAGGTATAAGATGATTTATATTGCTTTCAGAAAACTTAGGCGGTAAAAAATACATGATCCACATGTACATTTAAAATATGCTGGAAAGGATCACCACTGTTGTCATCATCTGCACCACACAGCCCCTGATCAGGTGAAAAGCACCTGCTCAGCCGCCTGCACCCTAGTCTACTGCTCCAGGAGCCGCTGCAACAAGTCTCCTGAGGGCCTATTGCCAAAAACTTCTTCAGTGTTCACACTTCCAAAAACTTAAGGAATTCCCTAGCCAAAGAAAACGCAACACTCCTGTCCCCTGCTTTCCAGTTACTCTACAGACATACCCCTCTTATATTACTCTTGCTGCTGCTGACATGCTATTAAAGATGTGCTGTTCTCTGCTATAAAGCCCCTTTGGCTGTAGCCCACATGCTCCTTTTGGAAAATGACAACATGACCTGAACAAATACTCCAGTTTAAGCCTCTCCTGTGCCCAGGCCACACATCCTTCCCATGTTTTGGGCCCTGGCCCATATGCTGCCTGTGAGCCAATGGCAGAGCTCAGCCTCCTGCATCCCTCCTTGGCCCTTCTCTGCATCTCTGCCATGACAGTCACCCCTGAGGCCACATGTGCTCCAGGCCACTAATGAACCTCCCAAGAGCAGCACAGTGGCATTTCAGTTCAGCCAAATTACAAAGCATAAACTTACCCCTCCCTGTGTCACTCACCCATGCACACCTCCTCCTTCCAGAGCACCACACTGAACTCCCAGTATGAGCCCCACACACCGAGGCAATGGCACTGGGCAGAGAGACACTTCCAGCACAGGGCGCACATGGGATAGGTGAAGAGCTCCACCAGGCCAAGGCCACAGTGGGAAGCTGCGGCCATGATCTGGCATTGCGAGTCCATCAGCTGCACCAGAAAACACTTGCTATCCCCGCAGACTGGCATGGCAATGGAAACCCCTGGCACAGCCTGGCCCACCTGTCCCTGTCGCCCCTCTCAGCACAGCAGCTCTTGCCCAGGCAGTTGGACAGTGCCATGCAGGAAAGACCTCAAAGAGATACAGTGTTTTCTCATGACAAAGCAGCCAAAGCTACCTCCCTGAGGTTATAGCAGCTGGTGGAAAGCTGAGCAGCAAGCAAGAAGTTTCGGCACCTCAACATGTGCTATGAAGAGACCAGGGGATGATTTTTTTTTTCCAGACTGAGAAAATATGTTCATACGGAGGAGTATTTTTAGGTGCTTTGTGTTGCTACTTTGAGAACAGGAGCTGGTTGGGGTTTATTTTTCCTTACTTGGTTTGGATTACATTTCTGCCTTCCAGGTTGGAGGAGTAAAGATAGATGTTCATGGTAACTGTGAAATATGACAATATATTCATTTTTAAGAACTGCTTTTGTATATGGTAAACTTAATTTAATCAGATTAAATTTAACATGTGACTGCAACTTTTAGTACATTGAACAGATTGTAGCCAATGTCATGACTATAACAGGAAGTATACCACAAATATTGCTGTGAAATTTAGTCCATATTGCAACTTATACATTTCATGAAAGGCATAAAGTAGTTTCATAAAAATGTAAATTGCTTTTGAATAAACACAATTTTTCACATAAAATTATTAAGGTGGGATGAGATATGACTGGATATGCTGTTATTTTCCCCTATGTATTTACCCGTTCTATGTATTTACTTCATTAAAACATCATGACTTCATGGAATTTCATTACAGATTTCAGGAATATGTTGCAGGTGCTATACCTATACATGCTGTATCATTATATTGTATGTAATCCATAGGGGCTTAACCTGTAAACATCCACAGAGGTTTAAAAATACTTTCTTCTTACACAAATTTTAGCATAACATAATAAAATGTGTAAACTTGAGAACAAGTGATTAAAACCAGTGAAAGTTGGCACACTATGTTGAAAGCTCAACACTACCCACAAACTTAAAACTGTGAATGCCTACGCCTCTGGCTGCATGGTCTTCACTCAGGTTTGTGCTGGGTTCCTGCCCATCCAAGGACAGACACACTGTGCTAGAGAGCAAAGTTTTCCCTGATAGCTCAGGAAGGTTCCTAAACCCCGCAGCTTCCTGTAGCCTCTGCTGTGTTGGCGGGGGCAGCGGAGGTGCGGGTGGCCCATGGAGTGCACTGCCCCTGCAATACCCAAGGCACATCCAGCTCTCTGTAGGGAGGATGAAAGGATTGAAACAGTATGTTATCTGTTGTTCTGTAATTGTCATTCACACTGTGCACAAAGTCATGGTACAGGTCTACTGTGAAATCAGAAAGATGGTGGGTGCTTCCAGGCCACATCACTGCCATGCTTGTAGTGAACACAGAGATGTTTGCTGTTCCTTGCTGGGAATGGGGCTCCGGCAGCCAGGGGCTGCCCAGAGTCATCCCATTGGCCTGGCAAGCCAGGCCTTCCTATATTTAGTGAGGACAGGAAAGTGAGCCTGCTGGGGGACATGTTGTTTACAGGAGATCAGATAAGCAATTACATGTGCTCTTGTGGAGAGCATAGCTATCACTTCTTAAGAGATGCAAAGTATGTCTCAAAGACAAAGGTCTCCACTGCTATGAAAGGTATGCTTTGATGTTATTCCTCTGAATGATCTTCAAAGATCTATTGAATTGGAAAGGTATTTCTACATATGATGGAAGAAACAATAAGATCTGTCAAGTAACAAGGCCATAATAGAGCTCCTTCCTCGAAATTGTTCTGCATGTATGCAAAAGATATACAAGTCTGCCAGGAAAAAAAACGAGGTTTTGCAAGGATCATTCCAAACCTGGAAAGGTAGAATGCTCTTGCTTTACAGATGCCTTATTAACTTAGAGTATTTTCATGTATTTTCTAAAGAAAGTTTATAGTCTATTTAAAGTGTATGGCCTGTGCCAGGAAAAGAAAAAGGGGGAGGAGAGTGCCTGGCTAACTATGAGCAATACTATAGAATATGCATCTAGGAGCTACATTTATGCCTTGCAGAGCTATGCCATCTTTTCAGTTCTACATTATGAGAGCTGTAATCTCAAGCAGGCACAAAATAAGTGAGCCAAACTAATCTAAATGTGGACCACAGCACAATCATTATAGATTTCTTGATCTGAAACTGACCTTAATACTGTGCCACTGTGAAGGACATGATCTTGGCCATCTATAAGCATCCAAACAAATAAATACCATTTGATCCAGCTTTGCTTTAAAGTGGCAAGTAAAGAGACTTGCCTGTTTTGATAAAGGAATGCAAGATAGTAACAAGAAGACTGTTAAAATGACCTGCAGCATAACAGGCAGTCAACATGAATGTCAACCCTCACTAAGACTGCCATGAAAATTCACTGTTTTCAAACAGGACACCAGAATATGCACATACTATCTACTTGCATACTTCACCTCTAACTTCAGAAGGGAATACCCAGTTTGGCACTGGACACCAAAACAGGGTATTGGCCACTGATAAAATCCTGCTGACCCCAGCAGTATAACACACTGTTAGGCCAGTTCCTCAGCCTAATGGAGTAATTTTTGTAAAGCTGCCTGTTAAAAATATTGGGACCATACTTTTCTAGTAATTGCATGAAGAAACTCTTAGTGTTGCTTAGAGTGTTTCCCCTAGTAAGGGGAAACTAATCAACACAGGCAATTTAGAGGAGCAATGAGATCAGAGTTTGTGGCACTTTCACATTTCTGTCTTAATAATCACTACAATACGGAAAAAAATATCCCTTCCTAGGATTGACAAGTCAAGACCTATTGGGTGAAGGAAAGGAGAGCAAGCTGAGGGTGCTTTCCTGAATTTCTGCAGTAAAAGCCCTTTGAAGGATCCTGTTTTTGATAGAACATTCTAAAAAAACTAAAAATAAAAGTAATTTTGCAGCCTCACTACATATAATGTATACATGGATATTGCTGAAAGATACATTTTTACTTAACCTCTGAATATGAGAGCCATGCCAGTAGGCAGACTTCTCAAATGCCTTCAATTTCATGGTACACTTTTATGGTGGGAAGTTATTGACATCAGAAAGGAAGAATAATGAAACTAAGGTCACGGAGTTATTTACACTGACGGGTGGATCCCACAGCATTCCTGTATGATTCGATTGTTTTAATGACCCTCTTTTTGGGATTCTGTCACACATTACGTCTGATATTTGGATCTTGGTAAGTTGAAAGGGACACTGAGAGGTTTGTTTGATTACTGTTACCACAAGGTTAAAAAGCCTGTCCCTTTTCAAGCCTATGGTACAATTCCCAGTGACTTCAGGAAGCTTCCAAACTCCCTGCCCCAAGGTGATAACAAGCCAGAAAGAAGAGGGAGCCATGTAGACACCAAGATGAGCAAGGGACACCCAGGGAACACCCAGAGAAATACGGCTGAATTATTGATGGGGGGGAAGGAGAAGGAAGAGTCATGAGTATGAAAGCAACTTTAAAAGGCAAGCTTTATTTTTAATTTTGCTGCTGAAAAAGAACTTGTGAATTATTGTCTTGAAGTCTTTCATTTAGAACTGGGAACTGACGGTCCACTGCTGCATAAACCAACAAAAGAAATAGAGCACAAAAAGCTGTGTTTAGATCATAAGCAGAAATCTCATAAATGTTCCAGTCCTGAAATGAGCCTTTCCTCTGTTTTCAGACCATTCTGTAAAGCTGTTAACCTTCACAGATACTGTAGCCCAGTCTGGACAGCAGGAATTAAAAACACACGTCACAGTGACTGGAAAAAAAAGACTAGTGACACATTAGCAACAAGGACGTGTAAGCATGGCTGTGAATAACATGGGTCTGATCCTAGTGCAGAAGCTAAGGGCTTCATTATGTTTAACTACTTCCGGCTTTAAATCAAGGGCTGCTTCAAAATGAGGGTGGCTGCTATTAAACTAAATTACTTTCTCCTCAAGCTCGTATGGAAAAGTACAGTACCGAAGGAAGAGAGCTTCTATTAAAAGCAGTATGGTAAAGGTGCTGTTGCCAGTCTGGAGATGGTTTGTGACTGGGAGCAGCTCATAAATGAATTTTTATATGGTATCTGTACTTAATACTTTATGAGAAAGAAACATTTTTATTTGGCTTGGTTCCTTTCTGCCTGTTTCTTTTTGCTGCTCATTGTACCACTCTAAACTGCTATATAGTGACCTTTCTTAATGCAGAAGTTACACATCAGCACACTGATTCTTTTTCCTGAGGGTTTTTCCCCCTTGCAGCATGGATACAGGGAGTGACAGTACAATATACAGCAACACGAGACTTCCCACAAATAAGATGTACTCTGAGATGTGGGCAGCTTAGATGACCATAAGTCTGAGCATAGATTTCAAACATAAACACATTAAAGTGGAAGAAGAAACCCTCTCCCACAAAGGTCACAACACTTATATCCTGGACCTGCCTGGATGACAGGCCCAATTAGTACTGATCTAAAAAGCAGCAAGAAGCAAACACCAGCAACAGCCCTTGATAAAATAATCTGCTGTGGGATACACCATATTCCTAGTGGAAAAGCTGAAATGAAAAAGAGGGATGGTTACTCAGATCAAACGAAATATGAACTGAATGAGGGTCTACCCAAATCTTCTGACAGATTTTCTTAATCCCTGTTGTGTTTCTGGCTCTCACTTGTATTCAGCATCTGCTCTCTGTCCTTGATCACTATCCGAATATTTGCTTCATGCACTTAATTTCATTCTATTTCATTTTGCAGCCTGCATGGTTCAGTTGTTCATTCTTTGATTTGCCGTCACATTTAGTCAGCTTTTCATCTTTTCTGCTTTTTTTTCCATCTCCTGCTTTATTGTCTCTTTCTCTCTCTCTTTTGCCTCAGCCTATACAGCCCTAAATTTTCCTTCGCTATTTCCCTGTTGCCTTCCTGTCACCATTTGTTTTCTATCACCCTGCTTTTCTGCTGGCTGATGCTGGAAATATTTCAGGAATTTCTACTTCACAGTGTCATGAGAACTGTTATCTTTGCATTTTCACTAGTGAAAGTGCTCTCAAACGGTGAGGACGATGATAGAGCAAGCCTGGGACAGAGAGGCTTTGGATGGACTCTTCCCTGAGCCCACTTTCCTCCGGAGTGGTATGCTCCAGTGTGGAATGTGTGAGAGGAAGCTGGGTCCATGGGGAGAGTGAGGGCTGGGGGCAGGGAATGTGTATTGAGAAAACTCAAATTCCACAAACAAAAATGACTACAGGAGAAACTGAAATGTAAGAGAGAAGCAGGATGAGGGAACAGCTGGAGGGAGGAGGGGAACAGGAAAAAAAATACACCCACCACCACCACACCCTAGCCTTCAAGTGTTTCTTCCATGCAGGTGCAGATGAGCAGCAGTACCAGCCCTTGGTAATAATCACTTGCTCTGAGTAGTAATACTAAGAAAGTCTCAGAACTCAATCTATCCATTATTTCTTTCCCTGAGCCGGGTCAGAGGTCACCTTTAAAATAACAACTGCAAATGAAAGGCGATTACAGGGAATAAAAAATGATCAGTGACCAAAAGAGCCAGCCAGTGCATGGACTGCTGGTAGCTTGTCACTGTAGTATGACAATATGCCAACTCAAAGTCACCACAGAGAGAAAAATAAATAAATGGGTAAATTGACTGTGTTCGAGTATCTAGAAATGTCTCAGGAAAAGACCATCAAAGGTTAAACCACCTACTTTGTTATTGCTTCTGCTGCTCCTGCTATTGTTATTTGTATTCTGGTATCACCAAGAGGCCTTAACCAAGATTGAGGATATCATGTTAGGCACAAGATAAATATGCACAGGAAGAGAAAGTTCCTGTTTTAAAAACTTAAAGCTTAATGGATGAGCAAGAAGTTGAGGAAAAACAGAGATAAAGACAAGTGAAATGACTCAAACTGAGTCACAGCAGGTCAGTCAGAGCTCTTACCCTATGTTTTATAGTTGCAATAGGAAATTTAATGGGAAGAAACTGCAAATATTGTGTATAGTTATTGTTTGTTAGAATATGTTTATGTTTAGAAATGTAAGAATTTCACAGGTTCTTACATCCACAGTGATGGAAGCCTCCCCTGTACATGCAGATAAAAGTTCATGTTTGTTGTTTGCTAGGTTGGTCCTTGACATGTTCACATACTGTCTTGCCATGCTAAACGTACATGATATTCGTCATTACAGATCATGTGTAGATGGTGATGAGATCAGGATATGTTCATGTGTTTTAAAATCTTCAGAAACATTTTACTCAAGTGCCACAATCTGCTAATGTAAGGTAGTACAAAGATGTCCCTAACCTTCTAATTGCAGACTAGAGACATACCAGGATGGTTGGATGGCCAAGAATGGTAGTGACTGGAGTTAAATTTAGTTGGAGGTCAGTCACAATTGGTGATCCTGAGGGCTCAGTACTGAGGCCAGTTATGTTTAATATCTATCGGTGATCTGGACAGGGGGACCAAGTGCACTCTCAGTAAGTTTGCAGATAACACCAAGTTGATTGGGACTGTTGGTCTGCTGGAGGGCAGGAAGCTCTGCAGAGGGTTCTGGACAGTCTGAACAGATGAGCCAAAGCCATTTGCATGAGGTTCAACAAGGCTGGGTCCTGCCCTTGGGTCACAACAACCCCACAAAATGCTCCAGGCTTGGGGAAGAGTGGCTGGAAAGCTGCTCAATGGAAAAGGACCTGGGGATGATGATTGATGGAGCTGAACTTGAGCAAGCTTGTGCCTGGGCAGCCAAGAAGGTCAATGGCATCCTGGCCTGTATCAGCAATAGTGTGGCCAGCAGGGGCCAGGGCAATGATGATCCCCCTGCACTGGGCACTGGTGAGACCGCACCTAAGATCCTGTGCTCAGTTCTGGGCCCCTCACTACAAGAGAAATATTGAGGTGCTGGAGTGAGTCCAGGAGAAGAGCAATGAAGTTGGTGAAATATCTGGAGCACAAGTGTGATGAGGAACAACTAAGGGAACTGGAGGGGTTTAGTCTGGAAAACGGAAGGCTCAGGTGGGACTTTATCGCTCTCCACAACTATCTGAAAGGAAGTTGTAGTGAGGTGGGGGTCAGTCACTTCTCCCAAGTAACAAGCAATGGGACAAGAGGAAATGGCCTCAATTTGTGCCAGGGAAGGTTGATATTGGATATTAGGAGAAATTTCTTCACCAAGAGCATTGTCAAGCACTGGAACAAGCTGCCTACGGAAGTGGTTGTGTCACCATCACTGGAGGCATTTTAAAGATGTGCAGACATGACACTTAGGGACATGGTTTAGTGGTGGGCTTGTCAGTGCTGGGTTAACATTTGGACTCGATGATCCTAAAGCCCTTTTCCAACCTAAACTATCCTCTGATTTTACGGAAGTGCCTATCACCACCATCTAAATTTTCCAGAACTTTTAAGAACTCCAGACCTTAAAAAAATTGCAGAATCATTCTGTGCTAGTCCAGTAACTACAGCTACTCAACAGGACTTCAGGATGGATGCGCTGTGGCTGGTAACATTGCAAGACACTCACAAGAGAATTAACCATAAGGTTTGTTCACACTGGGTCCAAAGGACATAGTCATACTCATGTTTGAGAGAGACAAACTCGGTTAGCAACACCTGAAAAATATAGGGGAAAAGATGCCCCAGTCATTGAAACTACCACTAGACCAATTAGAGCTTCAGGCAGAAGACCTGTGACTATGGCAGAGAACCCACTAGTCTTTGTCCTCATGATTTCCCCACGAATTCTATTAAGTAGTTAGCAGTGACTGAGTTACTGGAGCACTGATTGACACCTGCCTTGAAAGCACAAACAAAAGTAGCATGTTTACCCAAAGCTGTTGAACAGTTAAAGATGTCCAATTGGAAATGAAACAAGTTACAAAACCCTGTTAGGGGGAATGAGGAGAGTTTTCTGAAACTGCGGCAGAAACAAGCAAGGGGAGGAACTTCCACTGAGTGTGCCTTTCAGAATGATGCACTCCTGAGCACCTATTTCAAAATTATTTGGGCTCAACCTGTAAAGATCAAAACTCAATAGCACCTAGCAGCAATAAGCCGAGAAAACAATTAGGACAAGACAGAATAGGTTAATCACTGCACCCTATTTAAAGCACTGATAAAACAGAGGTGGTCCTTTATTCTCAGCAGTCTTCAGGCACATCACTGTAAAATCCCTTAAAGAGAATGATCAAATTCAGTGTACCTAATAAACCTCTTCTCAGGTTCTGTTCCAAATATTTTAACTTCGTTTATAATAATTAAGCACTGGTAGCCTCAGGACACAAGAAAAGGAGGGGGAAAGTCAGGAAAGTAGTCAGATATGAATCAAAATATGCCTGACTACAAAAATACTTCATAATTAGTTTTCAGCTTTTGAAAAAATGAACCAACTTTGTTGAAAATACCAGAATGGAACTGCTACTTCAGATGGTGTTCAAAATACAGCATAGCTAAAAGCAGATGTGAACACACTGCACAAATGGAAATTTACAGAATAGTATCTGTGGTTTATTGTGGATCACAAACTGAATACAAGTCAGCTTGTCATGCTGTTGCCAAAAGAAAAAACCTAAACACAAGAGCAGCAGAAGCAAGAAGACATATCTACAGAGTACAGTTACAGGCTGGAGATAGTGAAGAGAAAATAATGAGGATGTTCAGTGATTCTGAAAGCATGATTACAGAAAGATGCAATGAAGTAGAGGTACACAGCCCAGTGAAAACACTCTCAGTGATGTGAGGTGGGAAGGTCAGGAACAGTAGCAACCTCTGAACATCCAAAAGGCTATCCAAAAAGGCCTGGAAGAGTCTGACCTCCTGAAGAGAAATTCATGTTGGGCATTAAGAAAAATTCTTCTAATATTCCTGTTGGGACTGCATCACCCCTTTGGGCAAGGAGATAGACTGGATGTTTGTTCAGCACAGTGATTTTTCACGTTTTTCGTTCTAATTGGTCAGTTACCTGGTATGTGTTATATGGAACTCCCTTCTCTGGGCAGGGAAACACTTCACTTCTGGTAATGCTCATATTCAAATCCCCCAGTTGCCAGATGTTCAAATTAGAGAATGGGTTTGGAAAACAAAAAAAGGAAGTTATTGACACACCTTGAATGGTAATCTAAAAACCAGCGAAGGACAGACTGCATTTGGGGCTGTCCTCAAATCACTTCCCACATTGAGAAATCACAGTCATAATTTTCTGTGTAACTGACACAGTTCTGCAATAGCAAAGCCATCTTCATGTTAGCTCAGGTATTATATGTCTTTTTATGTTGTCTGATGTAAAATTACTCTTGAATTTTCCTTTGGAGAAAAGAGAGGAAGGGCTCTCTCTACAAGGCTTTTGGGCAAAAACAAGAAAAAGAGGTTGACAGGAGTTTTAAACCTGATTACCCCTCCTGTTAGGTTCAAAACCTTGTTCAACAAGTTAGGTTCTTCCTTGTTCAACAAGTCAATCTGTTTTACTTCTGTAACAAAAATAGAGTCAGACCTGTGCATAGTGTATTTCAGAAGAGTCATTTTTTAAAAAACATCTGTTTGGAAGTGTTAAGGTTCTGCTGAAAAACCTTACACAGATGTGGGCAGCATGCCATATTCTGAACAACAATAGGCTCTGCAAACATCCTCTCAGGACATCCTTAAATAAAATTCCCAAACAAGAATGAAATCAAAGGTTTTGAAACCAAAATTTTGTTTTGCTAGGCTGCTCATGGTACCATACCTGTCCAGCTGCACGGAAGACCAAGTCAGCTGCCACCTCCTGGCAGTGCCATGTCTTGCACTATTGCTTTTAGTTCTATTAACATGGTTCCACACTCCACTACCCCATGTCTAGTTATCATATACATTAGATAAAAGAGAAGAAAAAGGGGGTGAAACACCACAGAACTCAGAACATTATGTTTTTCTCATTTCTTCCTTTCTTTTTTTTTTTTTTTTTTTTTTTTGCCATTACAGTACCCTGTATGTGCTGAAGATTTGTCAGGATTCTGCACCCAAACTTCATGTTCTCAATTCTCCCATATTTTTCAATACTCTCTTTGGGATTCTCATCCCATTGTTTCTTTCAGATTTAATTTTCTTCTCCCTTTTTCTCTTCAGCTTTCTTTACTTTCCCCCATATTTTTCACAGTTCCTCTCACCCCTGCAGGAAAGGAAAAAAAAAAATAAAGGAATGAAATGAACTGCATTCTAACAATCAGAATAACAGTGAAACAATGCTCTTGAGATCCCATCTGTTGCCAACACATCTCCCAAGACAGCAAATGATGGGCATTCCTGGTTAAATAAAGAGAATTTCCCACACCCCTTAAAGATCTACACAGCAAAGACTGTTGCTGAAGTATTTACTTTTTATGGCATACAAGAAAACTACCTGGAATTGTAAATACCAATGACATATTGTTCACATCTCTACCAAACATGTGGTCAGTGGCCATATGGATAACTTCTGGGTGTGAAATGTCCTTTCTCTTTTTTACAGTGCTGCAATATCCTTGTGCCAGAAGCTTTTTTTTTACGTTTAATTGCATAATTCTGCCTCCAGTGGGTGAAATTAAATTCTATTTACAAACAGAACCAACATCTCTTCCTACCCCAAACATCTACTAAAGCGAACTGTAACTCAGTTCCTACACCCTACCCAATAAAGAATTGTGGGAGTTTTATTATTATTAATTCAAACATTCTTGGATCAAGACTTCATATTTCTTTATCTGAAACAGCAACATTTATGTACACCATTTACATCCTCCATCTAATCCACAAAGAAGAGCAATGATTTAGAATATGACTGCCTTGCATTTCTAGGGTGGACTTATTAAAAATATCAACACTAGAAAAACATTTCTCAAAGTTATATAGTTTACTAAGGACTTAAATGGAAACACAGTGAAGCTGCAGCAGAACATGTCCAAAGTGCCATTTCTCATTAACTTGCTAACGAACTTCTCCATTAAAAAGGAAAAGTGACAGACTTTTTAAGAGATATTATGCGAGTTCTTAAGAATTTTCAGGGGAGTTGCCTTGACATCTCTACTGTTTCAGCTTTCATTCTGCACTCTAGAGAAATGCAATTTCCATATGGTTAAGCAAATGTTTCTCACCAGCATATCTTCAAACCCAAGTTATTTTGTATCTCCTTTTTCATTAGAGTCATATCCCAGATGGTGCTTCACAACAATAGGTGTTACTGTGAAAATAGTGAGGCTTCAGAAATGTAAAACCATGACAGAAAATCTGAGACAAAGATGGAAAGAAAATGGTTTAAATTACTATCACTTTATTTGCATAAGTGCTGAAGAGCTTTTTGAAAATGGGTGAAAATCCATGATCCAGAGAAACAAAATGAGGAAAAGACAAATATGGAAAAGTATTAAGAATAGATAACAGGCCTCTATTAGTGGAACAGAGGGAAAAAGGGAGAAAAAGATTTCCAAACAGAAGGCTGAAATGATCACGCAATGTTGGGGTTTTTTTGAAGCAGCTTGTAAGTTGAGTGGGGAGCTATCTGAGTTGTTCCAGGATGTGGGCAATATGGTTATGCTCTCTTGCATATAAATGAGAGAAGCTAGACAGTGCTGCTCTGCACACCCCAGAATTTGAAAGAGAGGAAGCATGGAAAGACATACAGAAAGAAACTGCATTAGTAAAGGTGGAAAGACAAAACCAACTGCAGATGAGATTATGGCTAAAGCAAATCGGAGCACTAGCATATATGCTTGGTGTGGTAGAGCTATGATAGATGGTGAGAGGAAGAATTCATTCAGAGTTCAAACAGAAGGCCAAATTCCTAGCTATTGAAAGTAATCAGAATATCTGAGCAGAAGAGGAATGCATTTTTTATGGAATAATATTGAGGAAATCGCTCTACTTTTGAGAGGTACTTAACTGAAGGCATTAGCCAAAAGATATTTATTGAAGGCTCTGAGCAGATTTACTGGTGAGCCTGATTAGGACGAAAAGTGTCACTAAAGCTATGACAATCTAAGGCACAGTTCATAGACAAGGGTCACATCTTCTATTATATGTAACTGATATATCCCACACAAATACAACACAGTCCCTGTTTTGGAATAAGAACAAAGATAATATGTCTGAGAGACAGAAGATAGTGGAAAAGACAGAGGCCTACACAGTATAAAGGTATATATGTTAGCAGAGAGCATTATCATTCCCTACTGAAGAGAAAGGGAAGACTATTCTCTGGATGATGTACATAGAACCTTGAAAGAAGGAGGACAGATGAAACATTTCAGAAGGATGAATTTGAAAGCAGAATATATGAAGTATCATTATCTTCCATACAGCAAAACCCTTAAATGGAAATTCTAGAGGATAAAAAGAAGACCGGTGCTAAACTATAATGTATCTTTCCAGCCTGAGTACAGACATCTCTGGAAGCTCAGGATTTGATCCTTATATCTGGGAAATGTTTTTTCCAACAAATGCTCTCTACACTATCACTGTAACACTATCAGAGATAGGTTATTGCTAATCTGATCATCTGCTGCTGCGATAAACTACTTTGAAGATACATGAGGAAGCAATATAAAACCCAGCTCCTGCTTACATGGGTTTACTAATACACTGGGTTTACTAATTCACTACTCAGCAAGTGCACAGTTGCATTGGAAAAACTGCTTGTGTCTCTTCCATGTATTTAAATAACCATAGCCAGAAGTAAAAAGTCTCAGTTTCCTCAAAAAAAAAAAAATAGAGGAAACAGGAAAGGCATGTCAGGAGGAAATGGTCACACCTGTTTAGCAATGCCTGACTGATAAAATGGTGTGAACACATTTGTAAATGAGCTAAAATGCCTGAAGGATTTCACATTGTGGTTACGTTTATGCTTCCTTGTCCATTCTGACAAAGTAACAGTCTCTCAGATTTCTAAAATACTGCCATAAAGAGGCAGGAAGCACATACAGCAGGTATAGCTTCATACTCCTTCCCAGTCGGAATTTGTTAAATCACTTTTGCCTGTTCCATTTTTCATTCCATGTCCCATTTCACATATTCATCTTGTGGTCTGTTCTCTTATCTGGCCTTGATTGTGGAATGGATTTGTACCTTGCTGCACATGCAAATACTCAGTCTCTTATGCAAATCAAAGACAACAGATATTTTCCTTCTGTTTGTTGGGTGGGGAGAGCAGGAATAAATTCTATAAGCAATTCTGAATGATTATAGTGTCTGCTTCTGTTTTGTGTGATAGAATTCAAGTCAGCAAGAACCAGTTAGCCTTATGCCTTCCATCTTTCCTCTCTCTGTGAGATAAAGAAACCCACAACCAATTTGCTACCTGGAAAGAGAAAAGGACATAAAGAGCACAATTCTCTTCCAGATGATGAGGGATGAATACATAGCCTTTACTCTTTAGCAACAGCCATTGTTAATACTACCTCAATTATGCTTGATGATGATGAAAATATAATTAACATAAAGATCCATTATTTTTTATTGATGTTAAGTGTATGTTGATTATAAATGGGACAGGATGTATTTATACTTGAGCTTCACTCTTCGAGGAAGGTTGTGAAATCAGAGTCCGGTTCTGAGCTGAGAATAAAAACTGCATCTTTTATAATTGTAATTGTATCCAGATGTTCCTCTGTAACATAGATGCAGGTGGTGAAAGCAGTAAACCAGTATGGAGCAGATGTGCTCTAAGTACAGGTGGGACATGCTCCCAGGGCTACAGTGAATTTTACACTCACTGATGTAACAAAAGAAGAGCCCAGAAGATATAAAAGCGTTTTTAAAAAGTGATATAGAAATGTAAGAAAACTGTTTCAATTTTGGTGACACACCTTCACACCTAGACTAGAAACTCCAACAATCCAAAGAGACCAGGTAACTGACAAAAAACTATGAGCAATCAAGCAGAAATCCTGAAGGGTGTAGTACTTCATACTCTGTGATATGTGTGTAATGTGCATCAGCTGCAGAGACTGTTTCTGCCTCATGCCACCACATAAATAATCACTACTACCATGTTTTGACTGTATATTAATTACCTAACCGACACTTGAGAATTATGCTCTTCTATACTGTTGTAGTGTGGTAGATTAGGGAAGATAGATTTGACTTTGTCAGCAAGCTGAGCCAACCAGCCTGATTCCTATTAACTTTTCAGACTGCATCTAAATAAATCTAACAAGTCTTCACTGTCATGTAGAACACACTGTTCCTGAAATTTTACACAAATGCTGAACACCACTTGTACTTCTGTGTCATTATGTAACACATGCTCACAGAATATGTGCATCAGTTAGCCTCTATCTATGCCAGGTGTCAGATCAATTTATATCACTCTAAATGATAATCCATGCCCCAAATGTACGGACATTGAAAAAGAGACAAGTGAATACTGAGAGAGGAGATGCACTTAGAAACTGGAAATAATCACCTTGACAGCATTCCTATGGACTACTCATTGGTATGTTTTCTATAGGCATATAAGCAAGGGAAAGTATTAAAGAGGGTGACAATGGGAAGGAATGAGACAGTGTGGTGGATGTTTGGGGAGTACCTGCCAAGTGTATGAGGCAGCATCAGAATATATTCAACAGATTATGTTATAAGAGATCTAGATATTAGAGACAGAATTTGTCTTCTGGATAAAGAAAGCCTAGGCTGTGAGTGACTGCAAAAATGAAATCTGAGGTCGAAAGAAGGAACTATTAGAGAGATGTCCTGACTTACCTGAAGGATAAGAAAGAAGCCCCACAGACACATTGAGTGGATTGGAATGGTGCAAGACTATGGGTGCCAGAAACAGGGGGAAGAAAACATCATGTAGTAGACTAGAATGGTATACCTTGGCTTGCAAAACACCTTCAATAAACTGCAATAGTTTGGTCACTAATGCACACGGTGGGTTAGTTTTCATTATTTATACTAGATGTTCAGGGAAACCACCCAAAATAGGTGCTTTATAGACAGATAATAAAGAGCCTGGTTCCTATCCCAGGGAGCTTGCAGTCTAGACAAAAACATCTATGCTATTCCTAATCATACCAAGCTGAATCTGGCTGCTCACATTTGGAACCCAGATGAGAATATGATTTCTGAGGCATGCCCCATGACTACTTCCCCTCTGTGAGTTATCAGGTTATAAAGCATACCACAATGAGCTTGCTAATTAAACATTCTCTAATTCACCTAAAGAGATTGCTATGGTAACAATTTCTATACCAGCTCTAATTGTTGGTCCTATTTCTTCTACCCTTCTTCTTTATTTAGGAATAGTCATTGTTTATCTTCTCTTCAACCATACAAGGTGGTTATCCTGATAGCAATAGAATACATAGTCTAAAAATACTACTATATAAGGAAAATGTTATGGCTATAACAGGTCTGGATCACCTTTACGATGAGCAAAAGCATATTTCATGGAATCAAAGTTCTTACGCATTTCCGTAAGTCAACTTATGTTGAGAAAGAAGAATAAACATCATAGTCCAAAAGTATTGGTTGTAAAACTTTTCCTACCAGCAGAAGTCAGCCTCATGAGAAAGGTTTATGCTGATGTGAACAGTTTGGTTTTTAATTTACAGAAGCCTGCTATAGGGCAAAACTGACAGCCGTAGTGACTTAACTGTTTCTTCTCTTTCATACTTTTAAAGGATGGACAAATAAGAAAACAATTTGGAGTCAAAAAATCCAAGAAGGAACAAACAAGGAGAAGGCAGTAATTGCTCTGCTTTGAGATCTGTGGATGGGCAGAACTATGCAGAGATAAGTATTATGAAGAAAAGGACAAGAGGAAATGATCATTTCATGAAAGACTCACACTTGTTCCAAACATCAACAAATTCATCCTCTGAAAAAAATCAGTCCCTGAAGAAGGTAAGCACATTTTCTGCATGTATCTTTGTAGGTAGTATAGTTGATATAGTCTGGATATGATAAATCACACAACACTAAAGAAAACAGATACTCGAGATGTAGTTGACTCATGTAATAGCAGGTAAACTTGTCATAGGAGTGAGTAAGCAACAGCACTGCAGAGTTGCAAGAACACAGGCACCACTGCTGCACCATAAAAATTAAGGGTGGCCAAATCTCAAATTATTCTGCTAACTTGAGCTGACTACAGCATTTGCAAAGTTACTGAAATTTTAGCCCAGAAAATCAGTCTCAAGTAGCATATGTACCTAGGTCCTAACCATGTGAAAAACTGCAGCTACTAACTAGTCTTGCTTTGGTATTTTCACCTAAAAGGCAGCCACTAAAGGCAGAAGTACATAAAAATCTTCAGATTAAAGCAGCTTAATAAAGATATAAAGAGTTCCAATACAGGCAGATTTCACTTGGAACAATTAATTGTTACAGTACAAAACATGAGACAGTTTGGTTCAAGAATGCTGCAAGTCAAAATCAGCATTACAGTGAAGAAAGTTGTTTTTTATATTATCATCATACATATGAAACAGCGTATTTACTGGATTTTGTTTCCATTGTGGCTACATATGATGTCCATTGCAATGCAAGATATTTATTTTTAAACTCTGTCGTAAGTACCCACCAAATCCATTTGTTTTTTCCTAACCAAAGCAAAAACCAAGTGATGTAAATCTGTTTTCCTACTCTCAATAGCATTTAAGCACTAAAAATAATTCACCTATTCCACTGATTTTTCGAGGTTGAGTTTCAGCTCAGTGTGAATGTGAACATACACAATATGAGGGAAACTGATAGAACAATGATAACGTGACTTCATCTGCATGCTGGTGCCAAAAGAAAACTACAGCACTTCTTACCCTTGTTACTGCATTGACATTGACTGCCTGCCTAAAATAAGCACTAAAAGTAGAACACATACGTACATGCTGACTCTGTTCTTTCTATCCAGATAGATAAAAAGTTATCTAAAGGATATGAGTCTTGTAGAAATTTTATGAGCTTGAGTATTGCCTCATTTCACATCTGTATTCCAGACTGATTTTGGTCAGGTTTATACTTTCTACCAAAGCTTCAGGTACTGCCTTCTATGGACAATGATGCCTTTGCATCATTGCACCTGTTGTGAATTCTGCTTTTATTGTTTGGGTTAAGGGATTGATTTTAACACTCAGTTGGCTCCATGCCAACAATACCCAATGAAATCTTCAGGAAATGTAGGGAAGACACTAAGAAAGACTGTGGTGAAAATGGAGAATACCTAAAGGGATGCTGTTTGGACGTATGCACTTCCTCCAGTTGTTCCACCTCTGGCTCTTAGTGCTGTCACCTCATCTTACTATTGATCTTTCACATGGGTTTTTTTTGGTTACAGCTGTGTCCCCCCCATAAATGGTACATTAATAGAATAGAAATGCCAAATCCCTGCTTTCTTCTGTCTGATGTGCATCTCGCAGAATATAAACAGATGGAGTTTTAAGCTCTGTGTTCTGGTTTATACATGGGTGGGAGATGAGGGAGTGAGGGGGAAACCACCCTAAATTTAATGTTTAGTTTATATATATAGAAGAATCTAGGGAAATAATTAAATAATCTTTGTCATGGTGTGTAAGAGCTGATACCCATTGTGCCATATGCAGTTATTACTGAGTAAAGGTCACAGTGTCAAGTAACATCACATTAACACATTCTTTGATACTGTAATTATGGTTGACATAGAGGGCAATATTTGTCAGTATATCTTTATTTAAGCAATTTACACCAGGGATATGTTTGGTCAAAAGTGAATTAGCATCAGCTCTGAGGAGTCCTTAGAGTAACTTTTGAAATAATAACCTTTTTTCACAGGTAATTATTTCAAACTGAAATGTAATTAAGATTTAAGCTTCTCTCAGGAGAATCCAGATACTAAAGTAGTAAGATGATTAATAATCAAATTCTATCCTTACTATAACATACATGGGGTTTCAACTTAAAGAAGTGAATGTTTTTGAATGAACCCTATTATGCCATTTGGTGCTTGTACCATTTGATGTATCTATGATTTTCATAAAAGAAAAGATCATGATGATACTAAGACTCTCAATGCTACTGCACCTTAGAGAGATGTCAGTGGACATCAAACTGGCTAAAAGTCTGTCAGAAATGCCTCTTCTCCTAGCCAGTCTTGCCTTACCAAAAGACTGGGCCTTTCCCAGGGATCGTTTCCTGGTAGTGCCGTGAAAGCTGTTAGCTGCACATCTTCCCTTTCCTCATGCCCTTTTGTGAGGCATGAACTGCAGATTACCGGTCTCCCTTCCTGTCATCAGCTGCCCTTTTGTGAGCAGCACCTTATCCCACCCCGAGCTTTTGGTAGGAAGAGTGATGCACAATGTCAGCAGAACTGGGGGAAGACAGAATCCTCTTCCCACTTCCAATTGTCAGAGCATGGCAGCCATGGCAGAGAGATAGCAGAGACACAATGAGGCTTCACTTTGCTGAGTAGGACCAAACTGGTTCTGCACAATGCATGGCACCTGGCTGGGTACAAGTATCACAGAATCAGCACTTAGGCACTATTTTTTTTGTTTGTTTCTTATTGGTCCATTTCAGCCATTATTTCTGTGCTAACAGCCAAAAGACAGTGCTAAAAATGTGCTGCTCAAGGAAACAATTTAAGGAAGGTAGCACTCTCATGGAACATAAAGCTAAGTAGAAGAGATGCCAAGTTGAAATGTTGTATTTCCAGTGTATTTACATTGCCATTGTCTGTGTTTTCAAGCAGTATAATGAAGTTTGTGCATTTTATGAGAGTAAGAATTCATCACAGTATCTCTCCCAAATTAGTAAATGTTTTTATTTACTTTGAAAAAAAAATAGTGGTGTACTTCATTCAGTAGTTTACTCTAAAGCATTTTATATCACAATGTTAAAGAAAGGAGGAGTTTTCTTGAAGAACCCTGCTAGAAAGAGGCTCTCTCCTATGCTATCAAATTCTCAGAGCACAATAAACCCTTCAGCAATACCTTCTAAGCACTTTCTATTTCTTGCTCTCAGTATTTCCTGTACCAGTATTTCTTTTAACTGAGCCTTCTTCACGAACTCTCCTTTTACTGTGACAGAACTGCTTGTACATTAGTTGGTTTCTTCCTAATAAATGCCACCTCTCCTGATAAACAATCCCAGCTCCTCTTGTCTCCCTGTATTTTACCACGTGCAACACCAACTAACCCCCCTACTGTTCACTGGCAAAGCTGACAAGCCACTGCTTCAGGCTAGAGATATACAATTGCACTTTTCTCCAGAAAAAAAAAAAAAAAAGTACAACAAAATCTCTTGCAAACACTTCACAAATAATCTCTCATTCACACCTATCTTTTATTAAACCACAAGATCTAACATAGTCAAATTGATTTCTACTCCACAGCCCTTGTTCTGGACAAGTCTCAAGTTGTCCTTTCCCCTTCCTTACCAATACTTTCGACAGAAAAGTAACAATTTCTCTGTAGCTTTAATCAGAAGTTGCTGATTTCATCTTTCCAGGTTTTTTTTTTTTGGAAGTAAATAAAAGCAAGAGCTGCTACAGCTTTCTAATGCTGATGTAATTCAAAATAACCCCCACCTATCACCCATCTCATGTCTTACAACACCAAGCACTAAATGTGGTGGTGGTTTTTCTCCCCATTTGTTGTTTGTTATGTAGCTAAACACAGGATTCCATGAAAGATCCATTTTACTGATCTTTTCATCTAAACAGGGCATCTAAAAACTCCATGTCAAAGGTAAACTCCAGTTCCAGAGTGCACATTAACCTTATAGACATATGATTATACACACGTTAGCGTGCTTCTGTTAAACAAGATCCTTTCTTGAATGGGGGCTAAAATTTATTAGGCATAACTGAACTGTAGCTCTAATACACTTTTTTTATCAAGAGGCCTCATTAATTACAATTATGCACAAAACCAGCACTACAGCTTTCATATGAAGAGTTTAGGAATATTCACTAAAATCAGAAACAGTGCATCCTAGAAATTTCTGTAGAAAGTACGTTTGCTGTACCACAAGTGATAAAGCTATTACCAACAGCCAAGTTTCCTTCCAACTTTTCATTTCTGAGTAATTTTTGCAATGAAGACAGAAGTGTAATAGACATGGAGGAATGTGGCAATCCATTTGTTTTATTTCTATGAAATTATTGCTGATTGCAGGTTTGGAGGATGTGTGGGTGAAGTTTGCTGATTTATTTCAGTTTGGTCAGGAATGCTTTTTTAAAACACCTTTAACCTTTTCCTTCCAAACAGTTAATTAGGGTCACTACTTTTGCACTGAAGCTTTGATTGTTAGAGGAAATACTTTTGCATACTTTTGCTCTGCTGTAAGAGAGGCAATATGTTGTGGGCCACATGCCAACAGATTTTAACCACAAACTTAGGGAAAGGAGTCAGATTAGATTGTGGTGGTCTTATAATCAGGTTTCTCAGTGTTCTTTCCTTGCTGAGAGCAAGTATTCACCACTAAAGTGGTTCTGTGTCATACAGATGGTATATCCATAGTAATAGGGCAAACTAAACCTGCTCAGTTGCATTCCTCTATGCTCTGATAAGCATTCTATAATAATTTTATCTCAGAACTTCTTTAAAGTGTCCAGCCAAATAATATACTGTAAGATTTTTAGTGAGTTCTGAACTATTTTTCAGCTGTCTGCATGCAAGTATCTTACTCAATAGATGGAGTTATTAAACAAAGACCTGGAGGTTTTTGATAATGAGGAAGAGCATAACTTCTATTCAAACATTCACAAACACTGTTCCTTTTAAAAGCTGGTCGTTAAGGAACAAAGAGAAACAAAATCTATTTAGCCACAGCATCTATCTGCCTGACAATGCACATTTACTTCCAGTAGCAAACTTTCTATTTGTTTAGGCAATCTAGCTTTAACCACCTAAGACATAGATTAAATAGATCCTCCACCAACTCTCTAGGGAGACTACTCAACCATTTAATAAGTCTGCATGATACTCCCCTGATTTAACTTCTTAAATACTTCCCTTTCTTAAAGTCTTCCATTTCTGTGAAACACTGATTTTGTGCTCTTACGCTGTACATTCTTTTATTCCATCCCTTGCTCCTTAGCAGCTTCTGGTGCCAGAGCAGGATGAGTTGATGTGGTGACTCACCCAGTCAGCATCTGGGCCTGTCCGGATCTGAGTGCGTGAATGCCCTAGTCAAGAAAATGTATTAACACAGTGGGTGTTCCAGGTTGCTGTGAAGGAAGGGTGAGCCATGCACCCTGTAGATGGGAACGCAAGACTTTTCAAAATATGTAACAGGCTAGCCAGAAGCACAGTCTGTGTGATACAACAGCTGGAAAGGGATGCTCCTTTCCTATGTTGACATTGTGACACAAATACACCATAAAACCTGACTGCTTCCATATTCCATCTTTACTTGCAACACAAACATGCAAGTGAAAACAGTCTGCTGTCAGACTGTTGCAGTCGAATGCAAAGCAAGTTATTTCTTAAGCAATAAAATAAACAAAGGTAGAGTACGAATCCATAAAACCACTGATGCATCTTTAGGTAGAGAGAATGTCAGTAATCAGTGATTTGCATTTTATACCCTAATAGCTGAAATTTCTAATGATGCTGCTTGTCTCAGTGTAGAGAATTGATTTTGTAATTTTTAATTGCTTAGAGAGTCTGAAATGAATGCACAGAAGGAGCACCACCAGCAGCAGTACACTAAAGGCTTTA
Source organism: Melopsittacus undulatus (assembly GCF_012275295.1). NCBI lineage: Eukaryota > Metazoa > Chordata > Aves > Psittaciformes > Psittaculidae > Melopsittacus > Melopsittacus undulatus. The sequence goes on from NC_047535.1 coordinate 18,507,911, forward strand.
ATACTTAGATAACTTCCTATATAAATGAAACTTTAAGGGTTTATACCCATATTTCCTGAAGCCATGTCAGCACAGTGCTGAGCCCATGCTGAAAACCTCCTGATCAAGCCTGAAACTGATTTGTAGAACAGGAATCCACACAAAATGCTTTTTCTCGGATCTCATAATCTCTTCAGTGGCTCTGTTGTGTAGAAAATGGAATTCGTTACTAAGGAATGAGTCTCAGGAACTTAGACAAGGAACCTCTTTCTCCTTTGGAAGAATGAGTAAGTGATGGGCACCCACATGAGACAGCTTTTGCTTAACATGCCCATAACAAATGCAGAACTTAAAAAAAGGCAGCTTACGGCAGGGGAGGCAGGGAGGGAAATGCAGAGCTAGCAAGACAAATAAATCAGCTTCCCACCTTAAAAAAGACCCATCAGGACACAATTTAAGTTTCTATGTGAAACGTAGCCCTGTAATGCTGGCACATGAAAAAGGATGGTTGGAGAGCTTTGTCCTGCAAATTAAGTATTCTACCCAATCCTTAATCTTAAGGGTTACCTCAGGAGAGGAAGCAAAAAGCAATGGCAGCTTCTTACCCCACTTAAGGGAACCTGAAGTATGAACTTCTGACAGTCACTTAATTTCTCTGCCTCTAATTACTCCCATTCAGACATCCTCATTTGATGACACAAATATAGATATAACTCTAAGAATGAATAAGCTGCCTCAAATTAACAAATATTGTAGCTAATTAGGTTCTGTCTCCTCAAAAGGCACTATCATCATTAGCGCATTTAGGCTGGGTTTAAGTATATGGAACTCAACTGAGTGCACTGGATCCCAGTCTCAAAGGGATCCCCCTGATATCAGCTTTCCACAGGATCAGACACATTGCCTCACATTTGACTATCTCCCATCCTGCCCTTGTTTAATCTCTCTTGGAAGTCACCCTCACATGGATTCTCTTCAGGAAAGGAAGCATGATGGAGAAACATCTCAAGAATTAAAGTGGTATTGCTGTTTGCCTTTTAAAAAGGGTAGAGGATAAATCTATATACTGAATATCTGAATATCTATGTATCTGAACAGCTCCAGATTAGCAAACCTTTCTTCCATACTGAGCAAGTGGTTTGAATCTGTAAGAACAGAATGGTATGCACAGATAAAAAATGATAGGAAGAAGAAGCTTCCTATAAATAGAAATCAAAGCAATAACTTTTCACAAGACATTAGAAAAAGACCCCTCAGGACTTCCAGCTTTTCAGATCTTTTTCTTTAAAAGAGAGAAAGCAAAAGTAGGTATTAAATGGTCATTTTTGCACCACAAGTTGCAGCAGAAGTTGGCTCCAAATGGCTGGGACCAGTAGCTTTTCAAATAATGCAGAAAATGGAAAGAATGGTAAGAAGGCACAGAATTCAGGATAAATAAAATTAAAAATAACCACGAAGAGCTGAAAAAAGTGTTGGTGACATGACACTGAATGAACAAATAAATAACAGAAATTCTGTGTTGATAAGTGCAATGAAATGCAGAAAATCGAAAACAAACCATAATTATAGATATTGATCAAGAGGATCTATATTGGCTATTACTGCTCAGTTAAGACATATCTTAGTCACTGTTTTTCAAAGCCTAGTCTTACCAACTCAATGCTCAATAAAAACTAAAGAAAATGGATTGGTAATAGTCATCAGGAACAAAAAAGATCACCATACCTTACAAAGCACTGCATATGCAGTCCAATTGGACAATTTGAGGAAAAGGCCAGCTGTTAATCAGTTACACAGATTATGGGAGAAATGTGTATTTATTTATTCTTATGAAGATAACAGAATATGATAGAAAAAAATGTCTGAAATGATGGAAATTACCATGTTGGCGAAATAACTTTTGATTGTTTTTCCTTTTAAGTGCAACACTGTAATTTGTGGGAAAGAGTCCCAGAAAAGTTTTCTATAGCACTTTAACCCCAAATGAGACCTATTGCGTAAATGTGTAGGTTTATTAAATCATTCAGAGGAAAAAGTTATTGCGAGGAAAATAATTTGTTAGGAGTAGTAGATTCATTTTATTGTGTTCCAGACCAGGATAATTCTCATGAACATTTCAGTGTAAAAATGAAAAACAATTTTTCTAGCCTTTCTGGTCTGCTTGCTTTACTAAACTGTGGCAGAGACATTTGAAAGTGTCAGTGGGATGTGTTTTTCTGCAGTCATTGTTTTTTTGTACCCCCTACACCTAAATCAAAGATATAAATACATTTTCAGCTTCTAACTCCTTCCATCCCTTCCACAAATCATTTTCTTTGGAAAGCTTTGCCGTGGACAAATGGTGCCTTCCCAGCCTCCTCAGAATATCAGTGTAAGTGAGTGTATTTTGCTATCAGTGTTTAGCATATTGATTAACTTGTTTTTAGATAAAAGCTGTGAAGAAGAAGAAGTTTCTTTCTTCTGTTCCTCAGCAGGGATCTCAGCAGTTTCTCATCACCTCCAGACTACATGCTGAATAGAGGTGTGGGGCCAAGCTGTCTGCAAACATCAACAGCTGTGCTTGGTGTAGCCAGCAACCCAAGCACATGTCATCTCAGCACTGCCCTCCAGGTGTGCTATTTATGTTTAGCCGGATAAACATCAGAAAAGAAAAGCTTAGAGGAGAGGTTTTACACAACACAGTAGGATATATTACTCTATTAGCTCACTGCTCTTCAGCTATCCTATAGAGCTGATACTAATACTTTACCTAGACTACCAAAAACTCTATCAAATAGATAAGGAGAAACGAGGTTCCATTTGCCATTCTCTAGTACATGTAGGTTTTCAAGGGCTCTTTTTAGAGAAATGTATTCATTTTACTCCTACCCTATTCTAAAGGCTCTTCAGAAAGAAATGGAAAATCCAGAATTCAGAATGAATCAAAATATCATTCAGGAATAACAATTTCTAGCTTCATTTATCATTTTGGTGATAGATATGGCCCTGCTTTATGATCTTTACCATGGTTACTGTTCTGGTAACCAGCTCCCCATGAGTTTTTGGAAGATCAGGTAACTTAATAGCCTCATGAATAGGGATTTGCAGCATATCATTTTCTTCAGCATCAAACACTTTCAACATTTTCAAACATTTTTAACATAAAAGCTGAAAATAATTTTCCTCTGTGGAAAAAATCTCTACCCTGCTATTCACATGTATCTCCTAAATGGTTTTGTAATGTCATTTATTAGCCAAGTACTTGGAGGTCAAAGGGCACATAGGTATTCACACAGCCACTGCTGGATTTCAAGATCACTCTGAAGCACTTTCAATACTGACCCAACAGTGATGTGTCTGCCCTGCAGCAGCAATGCATGACTGCATTCTGTGGCAACTTGCCAAAATTGGCTCTCATCAAACTAGTCTGGCACATCGGCAATGAAACCATGAGAAGACACAGGATCAGCTTGGTGCCAGGTGGAGCCCAGAGCCTTACGCAGGTTTTCTCAGGCTGGAGCTTCAGTTCATGCTATTGTCTATAACAAATTGTATTTTGCTGGGGGAAGACTGCAATGACAGGGGAGGACATACCAGAAAATGCATTATAGAAGCTGCTGCAGATCACTACATTGTGAAAGGAGGAATTCTCACAGTTAGTAATGAAGCAGTGTTTCAGAATCCAACTCTCCAATTCTTCCCTGACACAGAGAGACAAAAATGCAAGTTCTAATTGGATTATAAGCAAAGCAACAAAGCAAACCCAAGTTGCCTCCCTCAGTTCAAAGACTGGAGTTTGTTTCGTAAGGGGATGCAAACCCAGAAGCGCAAACTGTTCTCCTTCAAAGCTAGGATGCAGCTGAGCAGCCCTTTCTGTCAAATTCAGGTGCCATGGGAACAAGCCATGAAGTATGTGATGCAGATCAGTATGTTCTAACACTTTCACTTCTTATGAAGCGACTTTTTTTTTTAAAACATCATTGGAATAATGAAGAATAGTTGCAATCTCAGGGCTGACAACTTCTCTTCAGTGTCACGTTGCTTTTAAGTTAACATCTTTAGAAGAAATGCAGGCATAGTCATGTCCTCAGCAAGCACATGAAAGAATATCACTAGAGAACCAGAAGTTCACTAGCTAAACACATGGTTCAGAAGCTGACCATTTGCTTGCAAGCATATGTAACATTTGTTTAAATTCCCATTCTATTGAGATGATTCACAAATAGCTTATTTGCCCTGGGTATTTTCCCATGTCCCAACAGTTCTGGTAATAAATAATTCTTTACAAAGGTAGAAAAAAAAGTCTTCATACTGTCAGAGAAATCTGTTGAATTACAATAATCAGAGACAACTCATTTGAGAAGCATATTATTTAAAATGGGACACGTTGCATTGGGTATAGCTGTTTAAACATTATATGCCCATGAATAGCTGTTTTGGAAACTAGCCCACATTTTTCATCAGCTTTTTACATTTGACTCCACACTGACACGACTCCATACCAACAGTTCAGAATGTGGTCAAACAACATATGAACACACAAAATGTCATCCAGTATAATGACATCATAAATAAAAAAAAAGTTAAAACCAAATGTACTGCTTTTCTTTTTGGTAGCCTAATATTAATTTAATCCAAGTTAACCACTGAAACATACTGATGTACAATTGTTTGCCTTTGCTATTTCATGTTCATACAAAATCAAAAATTTTTTGGACTGCAGAGATGTAAGCTATTAGAGATTCTTCCTCATTTGCATCAAAATACTAACTACATGATGTAGCAGAAGTGACCTATTACTACTGTAGTTTTTAACAAAAAAAGAAACCCAGGTAATCTGCATATGATGTATGCAATCCAACCTGCTACAGGCAAAACAACAGTGTTTAACTACCCTGAATTTGAATTTTGCTTGTATATCTGCACCTGCATGAATTCTATCCATATACATACTAAGCACTTTTTATGAAATATATGTTTTCCCTAATCCAACCCAGATCTGTCCACAAAAATATTTCATTACATTCATCAAAGGCTGTATCAGGATCTTTGTACTATGAGCAGGTTTTATAGGCATCAGTACCTGTGGGAAGCATGTTTGTTGCCTTTGGATCTGCCAGTGTTCTGCTAAACCACAATAACCTTTAATGAAAAATATCAGGAGAGGGAAAATACCTGCAAATCAAATTAATGTTTTCCTTTGCAATTTACACAGCTTGTAAGTGGAATGTATGGATTATCTTCAGGTATTTTGAATACACTGAAACTTAACATCAGTGAGACTCCTCCAGTAGCAGTTGTTGATGTTGTGAACAAATAGTTTGTATTTTCAGGTCAAGTTTTCAACCATGAGCACTGAAACAAATGAGAATCTTTGGAAATGTGCATTATACATGTTCTGAAAAGTCAGGACCTTACAAGATATTTTGAAATAGTAATTTAAAAACTGAAGAACAGAAAGCTGCAATCTTTTATTTAAAGCCTGATTGTGACTTGTCCCACCTCATGTGAAGTGGTAAAAGCACATAGAATAACTTGATATTCATTCTAGTCACTTGAAGCTTGGAAAGGTTCTAAAGGACAGATATAAAGATCAGTTTAAGAATGGACTGAAAAACATTAAAAAAGAATACCTCAAAGGTATTTTGAAAGTTGCAAAAGTATTTTGATGTCAAAGCAAATAATTTTCATTTATTTTTAATCTTTCATTTAAAATCTGTATTAAAAAGTATTCTGAAATCTTTTTTTATACTCCTATTTCTCTCTTTTTCCAATTTTGAAAAAAGGAGACTATGAGAAGACAAAATGTGGAACATGCTTTTGTCTGTTGGTATTGTTCTACAGAAGAGAAAACCTACATGCAGTTAATTGACAGACACAGAGAGATGCATATGCACACACCTGTCCCAATAGTTATGCTTTATATGTACAGTTTTCTGAGAATGGAAAATGTCTAGTCAAAACACTTGTACTTTAAACTTTTGAGATACATGTTGGCTATGCACATAATTAACCTATGTGATTAATGTATCTATTTCTTTGTAGATTGAACCATAACCTTGCCCCTAACTAGCTAAAAATCAAAGTTTCTGCCTGGGCTTATTTGATTTCATTAGGAATGCAGTTACAATATGGTATTGTGAAGAAAAGTTTACAGTTTGGCTGCCTTGACTTGCCCATACCATGTGAGGAGGTACTCATTTCCACCTGGTTTGCAAGGGTCAGCTTTCAGAACAGACTAATCCTAGACCCAAACAACCCAATCCTTTCTGCTACTTCATGCAATTTACCTTCTGAAACATGAAACCATATGGTACCCACATTCAACTTTTAAGATGCTTGAGAAATTTTTATTTCCAAAGTATCTCATACTGGTATCTCACTTCCTGACAGGATTAGAAAGTAAATGGCTCTATACAAGTCATAATCATGAGCATGTCACTGCCAAGATAAATTATATATTGAGTATATATTAAAAAAAAATAAATCTGAAGGACAGATGCTTCTCTTTCACAATGCTAACAGATTCTATAATTGGACAGGTCTGATTGTTGAGAAGAAACTGCAGAACCCAGCTCATACATTACTGTCAAAGCCATTTGTTTTGTTAACTACCTGTCAATGTTGCAAAGTGATAATCTAGCTGAGGTACATAGATTTACAGCCTTCTTGAATAAACACTGTACTTCCCCACCCTGAACTTCTAAAGAAAGAGTTCAAAAGAAAAAGCCAAGTTCATTTTCATACGCTGAAGCAGTCAGCAATTAACAACCCTTAGTTAAACAGAAATGGTTTATTCCTGCCTCATCAGTTTGTCAATATATTTGAGCAACTACATAACTTGATGTGTCTGTCCATAATGCTAAGTCTGAAACACCACATTAAAACACCAGTTATGTCTTTAAATGGGATGGGGTGTCAAAGTATTTTACCATCCGCATTAGTATTTCTCAAAATGCTATTCAAAACCAGAGAAGTCTATCTACATAGCATAACAGCTAAGTTATTACAGTAGAGAACACAACTGACAAATTCAGTGTTCTGCTGAACCTTTAATAAATTTCATCATTTTACGCAGTGTTGTAGCACATTTACTAAGTCAAACAGTAAAGATTTCCTCTCCTTACTAGGTGCTGTGAAAGCAACAGCGTAAGTTTCCTGCATCTTCAAATTTGAGCCCAAGGGTAAGAATGCCTTCCAGCATCCTAATGGTAGACTGCTGGAAAGTAGGATAATTTATAAATGCTTTGCTTTGTAAGCAATCACTATTTCTTTGATGTGTTTGCTCAAGAATTAGCATAAATTATTCCCAAAGAACTTTTTTTGAGGTGTAGTAACTATTGGAACACTCCAGCTAGCATTGGAGAAGATCTTACAACCCTATCACAGTAGATGTATTTCAAGCTGTGGCATTAATATTGCTGTAAACTGTGGTGAGGAAGCCAGCAGTCCTGGAATGAAGCGATAACCCTTTATCAGACAGAATGATAGAGCTAGGAGGGACAGACAAGATTTCAATCTACTGATATGCTATCTGACTGCTTCAGTGGTATTTTTCAGCAGAGTGCTAGTGGAACTAAACATCCCTTTTAGCTACAAGAAGGATGAATTAAGAAAGATGTTATTTTACCAGATAAGTGTTTCTAAGGCAAATTTTTGAAGGTAGAAAGTTTTCACTTCTCAATAAAGAGTGTGCAATGTAGGCTCCTTATCTGTCAGATGCACTGCAATTCTGGTGTTTCACCATGCTTTCTATTTGATGAACCCTTCTTCATCTCATTTTCCCCCCTACTTATCTTAATCAACTTTTGTGTTCTAAAGAGGCCACTTTTGCAACATCTTAGCATGAATAGCATTCCTAATGATGTCCTTTAAGAAGCAGAACTCTAGGCAAAAATATTTCTTGCTGGTTCCAGAGAAGCAATGCAGTTTTAGGATTGAGAATGCTACTTCTTTAGTCAAATGGTCTTGAAAGATATTTTATATCTGATCTCATAGACATGATGAACAGGATGAGAGTTCAAGGGTACAAAAAGTCAGCCTGAGTGCTGTTACTTCAGTGCCAAGAGATACAGAAGTCAGCAATCCTGTTCTGGCTGCAGCTGATTCAAGTGAAGAGGTTACTGGTCACAGCTGCTTCCTAGCACATCCAAGATCACTTCCCCAGTACTTGCTTTGTAATCTAGTTCAACTAAAATGACTAGGTTAGCATAAACATTTTAAAAATATATGCGTAACTATTTTTCTCAGATATTCTAGAGACCGTTTACACACAAAGTTACTGTGGCAGACCTATAGGGAGTGAGAAAAGAAACAGAAGAGAACCCCTTGGGCACTAACCTGTTCACCCTGCAAAGCTGCAATCTGAACAGAATGTGTGACTTTATTGTATCTTCACATTATGATTCCCTAGACAGTACTGAGCACTGTTTCCTTTGTCCATAGAAACAATGGCACATATAACTCCACATGAAAAAGCTATTTGCAGAAGTTACTTGACAGTATTGTATTAATCAGACAGAGTCAGGGGTAGCAATTAAATTGTGGAATCAACAGAAAAGCACAATGAGTGCATGCAATGTACACAAAGAAGGAAGTGGATGTGACAAACAAGCTAAGGGAAGGTGAAGTTGTAATAGGTACCAAAGGACACCAGAGGGATTATAATGGAGATTCTCCTGAGCAAACATGAGACTGACAACAGCTGATAACTCCCTAGCAGAACCTCGTACAAGTCTCTAAAGCTGGTAGGTCCTCAGGAGAGGTAGAATTCTTGTAATCAGAGCATTCATCACAAGAAATATTTGGTCAATGCCACCAACATCTGAATGCCTGAGCTTGAGGGAAGATGTTGAGAGAGAAGGAATACTTGTAGAAAACATAGTCCCTTACTTAAAGATATGGGAATGAAGAAATTGCAAAGCCTGAACAGGTAAATAAAGCTGAGGAAGAACTCAGGGAGCAGTTTTAAGTTCTTTTCAGTGCAACAGTTCAACAAGCACTGAAGATCCTGTATCAGTAGTATTGCACAAGTGATGTTATGCTTCCTCATGCCAAAAGATGACAGCATCTGATCTTGAAAGGGGCAACACTGCCTTTGTGCTAAAATATTGGTTTATGCTTTTATAACTAGAAGTTTAGAGAGACCCTAGATTAAATCCCTCTGTGCAGTCAATGCTGTGAAGTAAAACTTTAAAGGTCAAAAGACCTGCTGGGCAGTGCAGAACAGGCCTGCTAGAGGCGCAGGAGAGAGGGCTCATGCAACACAAGAGCCTTCATGGGATCATCCTGGCCAGTGCAACCTGCAGGAACCCACAATAAAAGATGCTCTGGAGGAAAGTTCTCTGCCTCCCACTCTGCCTCCAGCTAGGCACAGAATGCATGAAGATGACTGCTTTGAGCACTTTTTTGCTGTCTCCACTAGCTGTTTGCCTTGAAAAGTAACAAATACCCTTTCCCCATCCCCTTTTAAATAACAAACAAAATAAAACAGCATAATCAAGTTAGAAATAAATTCTGACTTATTCTGTGACTCCAGCCATACAAATCCTCTGTAGGCTATTGAGTTACACAATAGCCTCAACCCACAAAAAATAACTTACAGGCATTACATCATCCAATCAGACCCAGGGGCAACAGCATTGTTACCTAACAACTTCAGACAGCTGATTAATCACTTTTTGTAGGGTGTCAATTACACCACACCCTGTTTGTTCATAACACTGTTGTTGACAGCCCAACACGGCCAGAAAAAAGCATACTACCCCCCACATACACACCCCATGTACACACAGTAGTGCTGCTGCCAAAACTATGTGTTTAATTTGTCAGTAACTCACCTAGAAGTACTTAAAAACCTCCAGTAAATAAATAAAATAAACAAGCACAGCAACATAATGGCACATCTGGGCTTGCTACGAGATGGTATAATGAAATTCTAAATTTCTTCATGTTATGTCACTTGCTTGAGGAAACAGAGGGTTTTTAGAAGGAGCAGTGAAGATTTTGATGAAGGGAGCCATTCACCCTTGACACTGCCACTTTGTGATTTAAGAATCACATGAGGAAAAAAGTTCTTAAAAAAAATAAATCTTTTTTCAATTAAATTTCCTTCTCATTCTTGCTGCTCATCTTTAAGGTACATTTCATTATTATACACATTACTGGTGCTGAGGAATTTAAAGTGATCTTTTCAGTTTGACACAAAACTGATAATGCATGATTTCCTTATAAGCTCTTCTTTCCATGTGCCTGCTGGAAACTGTTTTTTATTGTTCGTAAATCCAAGGCATGTTTACACTGGAATACAGGAAAAGCTAAAGGAGAATGCTAGTGTGTAAGCCATAGTGGCTTTTTTTGGCTTTTGCTGTGAAGTGATAAATGATTCTTGGTCCCCCATGGGTTAGAGGGCACCAAACTTCAAATAACTACAACATCCGATAACAAAGTTTTTCTCCATCATTTGCAATCAAAACACCAAGAACACAGCCCTCTGGACCTCTCATCCTTCATGTTCAATTGTAAATCCTGATTAAATAGCTTGCAGGTGTCAGGATTAGAGTACATTCATTGGGAGCCTAAACATAGCACCAGCTGGGTTCCTCATTTGCCAGTTGTAGTTGCTTCTTTGTTTTGAAACTGTTGACAGTACAACTAAAAATATTCCTTTGGGTAGAGACAGAGTTAAATAACATGCAGGATGAGTAAGAGAACAGCTGTAGATATTTTTCTGTGTTTAACATACCTGCCTTGTTGATTTATAGTAAGCCCTCCATATAATGTACATTCTGTGTAATCCAAAACATTGAACCTTTCGAGCTGGGGCTGTGATAAAGCTATCAAACACAGGAAAGGGTCTTGACAAGTCCTGTATTACCAGCCTTTTTCTCAAAGGAGAAGTGAAATACAGTTTCACCTCACTTTTAGTATACAATAACAAGCAGTATTATGCCTTATCAGTTGCTACCAGCTAAATTGTATGCCAGACATCTACCTGAACATCTGTGTGGAAATGGAAAAGACCTTGCTCTAGTGAGTGTCCAATTAGTTTGAGCATGGCTTCCCTGAAGGGAAGTTCAGCTCCTTTAAAAACACAACCAAAATGCCTAAAGAACAGAGAGATGGTTTTCACTTTTAGTCCTTTGCACAAAAGCAAGCAGCATGTGCCAGCAAGCAAGACCATCAATTCAAATTCAAATCTCTTTTATTATGATTTTATAGTGCAAGAGTACTACCACTACCAGTAATGTGGTCTTAAGATGTAATGCCAAGGTTGCAACTCATTTCCATCATCAAAGAATTTCTGTTGGTTTTGCTGTCTTGGCCAAAGGCACCTTCAATTTAAAATTAAGTTCTGGCTACTTAAAAATCCCTAAAGTTTGCAAACAGTTATTAATTTTGACTTCCTGTCCCAAATTCTTGAGTGAAACAGTACTATATTGTAATCCCAAAGGCTGCTTCATTTAAGTGGGCAGTGAACCAAGTCATACGGCATAGATGTAGAGACACATATGAATATAAAAGACATGACTACTTTGCCTATAAAAGAGCAGAGGGAAAAAAATCTCAAAAATTTAATAGCCTTTATTACATGGCACTGAAGCAAAGCAAAAAAAGAAAAAATAAAATGAGGGTTTCCGATAATCAGTCCAAGATAAGCTTAAACAAAATATTGACTACTTTACACATCTGTATTTATGAGGGGGGAGGAACATGAGTAGACATGGGCCAAATGGTCCCAAAGCAATTTGCACAGTAGTGAGGCACTCACCTCACTCATGACTAATTGAACTCACTTTTCCCAACATCAGGTCTCAAGAGAAATTCAAAGAACACTATAGCATCTAATACTGAGATTTTAACAAGTCAGCTTTCAATGCTGCTAGAGTTTTAAAGGCAAGTTCTTCCCAGTAAATAATATAATGAGTAAACATCAGCACTTAAGAGGATGCCACAGGGTTAATGCCAGGTTTTAAAAGACTTCAAAATGGATTTTACCCAGTTCACATGTCAGGAGGCACAGCACGGAATCAATTTACAGCAGGAGCCAAAGATCACAAATTTTAGGGGAGCCTGGGGACTGATTCCCCCAATCGTTGCCGTGGGGTGCACAGATGAAAGAGCAAACTTGTTTTTTTTCTTTAATGATGACAGCATATTCTGAAATTACGCACAGCAGGCAGGAGAAACCTGCATAGATTTCAAAAGATACTGCAGGTCTGTGTGCTGAAGCACACATTTAAGGTCCTAGTTAATGTGCTAGCCTTTCACCTCTGGAGGCCTGGGCTCAGATTTATCTAAGGTAAAATGAAGGAGAATTTGGGACTTCTATCTTCTTAACCCTTATTGGGTTTTAGTCCACATCACAGAAGTACAAACATGTTATCAAACTTTGGCTCAAACTCTACTTTTTACTATTCTGATGTCAATCTGAAGTAATTGATCTAAACACTAATAACAGTTCTGGGTTTCCACTGATAGAAATTTGACTTTCTGAATGAAAAAACAAATTTTGTTCTTGTTTATATCAATGGAAATCTAGACCTGTACCAGTATTCAGTGAAACAATGTAGAGAAATTAAGTGTAAGACGAGAGAAGACACCTACCCAGACTGAGAAACAGACTTTTTTCAGGTCCAGAATATTTGTTCAGAGTCTGCTTGAAAGACACCATATTCTGCATTTTTCTTGTCATACACAAATGCTGTGTAAGTATATATTTTAAAAACATGTTCATAAATTTGGCTTTTACTAATACTGTTCTAGATAGAATTAGAGTTCAAGATGTGCCAGGCAAATTCAAACACACCTAGATAATCTTTTTTCCTGAAAGTATAGAGTATTAGAAAGAAAACAAGTGACCCCCCCCCAAAAAAAAAAAAAATCAACCAAACCAAACAATCACTAAAAAGCAGCTATTTGAACGAAGACTATCCTGGCAGAGTGGTAATCAAGCATCCATCCATTGAAAAAATTAATTCTTAAAATAGGGAAAGAGAGCTCAGAAGACCTATTTGAATTATCCAAATCTGTAATTTTCAGGGCTTCTATAGAATTGCTCCCATATAGTCATATTCCCAAGCGCTTTTCTTAATCTCACTTCAGAATTTCCAAGCATCAAAGTACTCACCACTTCTGCAGCCCAGCTCCTCTCACATCTAAGAATTTTCTTTCCCATGCATTCATTCTCTCTCATTCTCTCTTTCTTTCTACTCGTGTGAATAAAATAATCTACAAGAAAACTTTCCTTTCTAGATCTACCAACTACAAAACTAAGGTTATAGACATCTCTGTGTACTGTTATGCCAATTCTTACTATGTCCAATATCTATATTTCAAAGATTTGCACTACATAGGATGTTATCACCTGAGTGGGTTTATTACACAATACTTTTTATCTAGAAGAGCCATTTCTCTTGCAGCATGGTCTGAGGATAATGATCTCTTTGGCCTTATATGCAAGAAAAAGCTAGTCTGTATTCATAGGTCTCATATACAGAGTCTTCTCTCTCATCCTCTGTGCTGTCAGATTCGTCAATTAAAGCAGCCACACCTAGCCTTCAGGCCGACCAATCTCTATCCTCTGTCAAGACCAAACAGATCTTTATTGCACTCAGGTACTTACTAGAGAAAGGTACAGTATTGAGTTTAGTTTCACCTGATGCAGGTGAAGCTATGTATAAAACCCCCTGGTCCTATATATAAATCCAGTCCTTACCAAACTTATCCTGAACCTTCATCACCCTCAGCTATGACAGTATGCCCATTATTTCCTGCTAGTATAGACAGCATTTGTTGTAAGCTAACATTTTTTCTGCTAGTGATCTTCCTAAGGACAGACAACTTCTTGTAGGATATGACATTCCTGAAAAGACATACAGCTTTTTTTGTTTATTTTAAAAAAAGGTCATCTTAGGCAGAAGTTTATCTTTCCATTTGTCTTGTTCCTTTTATTTTTACAATTAGCATAACCACCGCAGTAACTCATATTCACTGGTGCATTTATATATGAAAATGCATTTTTCTCTCAATGCAACCAGTTGCAATTTCCTTCCAAAAAAAAAAAAAATAACCACCAAATTCTGTCTACTAAAAAAATACCTCTTTGCACTTTACAGCTTTAAAATCTTAATTGTCTCCAGACAATAGCTCCAGAAAAAGTTATGCATGATTATTTTAAAAAATATCTAAATAGCTTTTCTTAAGCTGATGGGGGGAGGAATCTTAATTTCCTCTGCAACCATTCCTTTTAAAGTCCCTCTAAAGTTTAAACAATGCAGTAGCGTTAAGCCTAAAAATAGGCTTACATTCTTTCCACCTTGGTTGCAGAAGTTTTGTAGGAAAACATGATAATCACCTTTTCTGTTTACTCATCAGGAATGTTCCTCTTTTCCATGAGGGACCTTTCAGAAAGTTCTGTTGATGATAAACTTACAAAGCCCTCAGCAGGTTGAGAGACTATTATTAGAGTAATTTTTATAACCACCAAGACAAAAGAATTTGCTGTATACATTCACCAGTCTCCCCTTCCCCCTATTCACTCTTTCCAAATTCATTCAGTAATCATGGGTATAAAGCAGCCTAACACACACAGCTGTTACAATACTGCTGGCTAGGAAGTCTAACACGAACATACAACTTGGAAGTTTGGCAGTTGTTTTTGTTGCACGTGTTGAACAATGTTTTGTCTGTCCTTCAAGTGACAAACTGGTTTCAGAAACAGGTTTAACATGGCAACATAAATGGCAATGAAAAGGGGAACATCTGTAAGGTAAATGTCACTCACACATTTCCAGAGCTCACAGACAAATATATGAAAACAGAATAGTTAGACAACAGAAATGAATCAGTTGTGCCAAATCATTTATGCTAAGCAGGAAGGGTGCATTATACAATCCCATGCAATGGAAAAAAAATAACTGCAAAATATTGCAATCTGACATAGTAGACAAGCTTCTAACACACAGAAACATGCAGAAACAAATATACTAGACTGAAGGACTGCACACAAAATTACAAACTACAACTTCGCACTAGAAGAGGCAGTCATAAATAACATATTTTGCTAAAACTCTTTCTTGCTCTAGCTCATTTTCTTTATTTTAGAGAAATGTTTTTGGGGTTTTGATGGTTTTTTTTTCCTCCTTTTTTTTTCTAATAAAAAAAATGTATTAGCTCCCTTGAAATACTAGAACTGGGTTAGAAAGGACCTTAAAGCTCATCCAGTTCCAACCCCCTGACATAAGCGGGGACACATTCCACTAGGCCAGGTTGCTCCAAGCCCCATCCAGCCTGGCCTTGAACACTGCCAGGGATGGGGCAGCCACAGCTTCTCTGGGTAGCCTGTGCCAGGGCCACCCTATTGGTGAAGAATGCCTTCATAATATCTAACCTAAATCCACCCTTTGTCACTTTAAAGCCTTTTTCCTGTCACTTCATGCCCTTGTAAGAAGTCCCTCTCTCCAGGTTCCTTGTAGGCCCTCTTTAGGTATTGAAAGCTGCCCTAAGGTCTCCCTGGAGCTTTCTCTTATCCAGGCTGAACAGCCCCAACTCTCTCAGCCTGTCTTCATAGGAGCAGTACTCCAGCCCTGTTATCATCTTCATGGCCTTCCTCTGGACTCACACCAACAGGTCCAAGCTATGTAACTCCATAGCAGTCTTCTTTTTTAATTGTATACACCAAAGCTTTCAAATCTGTTCTCTTTTGGAAGTGCTTCTCCCTCAGTATCAAGCTGGTTTACTACGTGTAAATCCTGAAGTATTTTCCTAAATAGAACAGGTGAGCGAAGCGAAGAAAACAGTGCAAGCTTCCTGAGCTACACCTTACAAGATGACAACCTGAACCACACTGCACAGCAAACAGTCTGTTCAGAACACAGAGATAAACATTTCTCTTTATATGTTTCTTATAGGTATAAATAACCCAATAACTTGAATGTCATCTCTTATGATCAGACACAACCTACACTCATTCATTCACTCTGAGTGATGAGAGACATTACTTTGTAGCCACAGTAAAAGAACCTAAAGTTTTTCTTCAATATAGTTCTGTCTATATTTGAAAAAAATATATTCCCCCAAACAAGTCTTCATTCTGTTCTATTTCAATAACTGAGGGTAGAAACTATGTGAAAAATATGAGTAAATTTTATGTTAATTAATGCTTTAATTTTGTTTTCTTACCGACATAAATTAAACGTACCCTGAACAGTTCTTACTGAACTGCATACGGCTCTTATATGTAAGTTTTGTGTGTGAATGTGTAAACACAGAAATAAAAAGAATGCATGTCTTGCATAAGAAGTTGATTAGACAAATAATTTACAGATTTTAAGTTTAGATTTCATCATTAAAATACTGTCAATGCCATGAAAGTAATTTCAGGCAGCTTAAGTACAATGGACAGACTTGTGTCTAGAGTTGCTGGAATTCTGTTTGTCAAGAATTAGTTGGAATAAATCTTGATGTATTCATAGAGGCTAGAATGGCAGTGCAAGACAAATTATGGAACAACCTTCAACGCTACTTAATTTTAAAGGGGACTTGCTTGGTTTCCAGCAAACAGAGATATTAGCCTGATGCACGGCCACCACAAGCAAAGCATAAAGGCATTAATTTAACTTTAAACACTTGAATATGGCTTTTGAGACTCCTAATCAATCTGTTGCTCTTGTTTAAAAAGACATTCTTTTTTTTTCATGGATGATAAACACCACCACCCATGACAATGTTAGTTTTACCACATGCACATGTTAAATCTGCATAAGACACCTAACAATATGCACCCTGCATTCTATGCCTCACAATTTGCACCTCACTTTTGTACCCAAACCACAACAGAGTTCTTTGTTGAAACTAAAGCACCGAAGCAGTAATAGCATCAGTTAAAAGATGCATCATAATAAATCAATAAATGAAATGAAATGGTGGCCTTAAGGTCATACTGCCAGTAATTGTTAGGGTATCACTGATTTCTTAATATAGCTAAAGCAAGAAAACTGGGAAACTGGGAATCAGCTGCTCATGATACATATCACTTAAAAGAGATAAAAATGACTATTCAACAGGACTCTAAAAAAAGCTACCAGAAATTCCAATTTGTACATGTTAGAAAGTATTTGGCATGGTACTAACTGTACTTCAATCCTAACAAAACAGCCACCTTGCATAGAAAGGAAAATTTTCAGCATATATTTTCATAGAGCACATAAATTCTTTAAACTTTTATTTGTTAAGCAAAATAAATTTGAGATCAAGACACAGAGATTGAAATTAGTATAGCTATCTTGGTGACATATGTCAGTTTAGGGTTTTCTCTTAAATGGGCAAATTATTCCTAACCAATACAGGTAATTATGTCCAGAATAATTATTTTCCGAATGAGTTGCTGCTGTATGTTCTACAAATTCTGCTGCCATACTCCTAAATATTTCCTAAAAGATGATGGAATTCCTGCAAATTCTTCCTAGTCATAAAAAACAACAATCTTATACAACCTCAGATATTTAAATCAGCAAGAACTAATAACAAAAAATGATGTTTCACAGAACTTTATGCCTACCATTAAGTATTTTCATCAAATATGATAGCTAATTTAAGTAATAAAAAGCTCTTTCATATAGTGTAACTTGAAATTACCACAATTTTCAGCAAATGAAACGACATGCTGTCAATGAAATTTAAGCAACCTCAGGAGTACCACAGAGGTTTGACTAAATAATGATTAGATGAAAAACTCATTGGTTAAGTCTTACCAAGGATGTCCACACATTAGAGTTAAGCCTGCACTGAAGTGCTGCATAAATATATGCTCATTTGGCATTCCTTTTCTTGTTCTTTTTTTTTTCCTTTTTAAAGTGAATGTTTTTCATTTAGAGATTATATCACGAACAGATGTAGGATAATGTTAATAGTCCCTTCTGGAAACATTAATCACAAGGTTTTACTTATTATTTGGTGTCAGCATTTAAAAGTTAAAGCATTTCCAGAACTTTCACCATTGAAATATTCCTTTTGCTTAAAGCTAAATTACAAAACACTAATTTATTTTACAGTCCCGGCATCTTTTTAAAGGCATATACAAGAAGGAAAATGGCAAGCAATGCCCTGCTCTTATGGCAACAGTGCAGACTGACAGTAGTAAGACTGTTCCACTTTAGGAATTGGACTGAAAACCCAGCTCTAACAAGCTTTTTAAATGTTTGAGCAAATTTAAGTCTCCACAAAAGACATTTTTGGTTGTCAGCATGATGCTAACATGATGCTTTCAAAAGTGGATTTTTCATTCTCAGCTCACTGAGCAAACATTAACCAGAATCAGAATAAAAGCAAGCTAGGGCCTTGTTACCAAAGAGATCTCGACTCTCTGCCATACTTACTCCCACATGTAGAACACTGCAGGTGAAGCAGATTGCTACTACTTCAAAATACTTGTTAATGTATGTGCAGAAATGTCCTACGAACTACAGTCAAAACATGTAAGAAAGTAACCAAAACAAGCCCATATCCTTCTATTCCCACGTAGTGACCTCATTGGATACTTCAATATCCTGGAACTCTGCATTATTCTTCCATGTCGAGATTTGCTATGTACCACCCTGCACAGGTTCAGTGAAGAGCTTAGATGCACTGTCCTTAAAGCATCTATGAGCTGTAAAAACTCATTATCCACCCACATTTGACCAAGGTGAATGTTATTAAATACTTCACATGAGAATTATCTAAGGTTTTAAAGGAAGCAGATAAGACTACTCATTTGTTTAAACAGTGCTATATTTGTTAGCATACAGAGGCCAAGAATTTTTTGTGTA
Source organism: Melopsittacus undulatus (assembly GCF_012275295.1). Lineage (NCBI taxonomy): Eukaryota > Metazoa > Chordata > Aves > Psittaciformes > Psittaculidae > Melopsittacus > Melopsittacus undulatus. The sequence continues at coordinate 18,526,678 of NC_047535.1, forward strand.
ACAACATCCATCACTTCTTCCCTTGAAGAATATACAGGATGAACATCAAATAAACTCCTGGAGATGTCTGTTTCTCTCCACTGGCTTTAGAATTGAACCATTTTCAACTAAGCACCATGTTTTTTGGAGTGCTCAAGTGATGTGAAATGAATCCTAAAGACCATTTAGACCATTACACCTTTAGCTCTGAAATTTCAGTTTAATCCTCGTCTGCCTAACCCCACTAACTAGTCCTTTAGATATCCTTTGGCACCTCTAGAGAGTAATAGCAACAGGCTAAAGATGGAACTGCTTTTGCTTGCACACTAGTAAAAGAGGTCAAATAATGCATTATGTACAGAAAAGTGGCTTAAACCTGCTCCCTGGCAAACTGATTCTCTGCTTAGTTTCCATAGTATAATTTTCAAAAGTGTCCATGTAAAAATGCAAGCATGTGCACCAAGGATTATTTTGACACATGGTATCCATCATTTGGATTTACTAATTTTCCAAAATAAACTGTTTTGTCAGTTTCCCTGTGCATGCGAATTTTTGAGTAAAAGCGATGTGTAATGTTACAAGACACATTCATGTGCTGACCTTTCACAAAACTGAAATTGTTAATAAAGCTAGGGTGGTGGAAAGCACTCCATTTTCATTTTGGAAAGAAAGACTAAAACACCCAGATTTGAAAAGATAAGCTGACCAGCACTAGCCTGTGGCCTAATTCTGCTGCCTCACATGAATGATAGGACTGGGGATGCAGCATTGGTGAAAGTTACTTGCACAACAAAATGTTTATATAAGTAGATCCTTTCAGAAAATTTATCTGCATATGACATGTACAAATCAGGCCCATACAAATAACAGTAACTAGCTACAGCTTATTCCAGATCTAATTCCAGAGGCTCTATGTTCCTTTAGTTTGACACAAGTATTTCTGCTGCACACACAAGTTTTGTGTACTCCTTCCTATTCTATAATCACAGCCTAACCCCTACTTTTACACAATCAAGGATCATCATCAATTTAATTCCATGTTTAGAAAGTACTTCTGAAAACACAGTTACAGACACAACAGTAACAAGGCACAGCTTTTAACTAAGAATCTTTCACAGAGATTAATGAAACCCTTACATAGTCCTTGTCTGGAGCTGCACTCATCCTTTCCTAGGAACTGCGTGCATAACCTAAAATGCATGCAGCCTTTACTACTGGAGGTCTTCACTAATCCTGTACCTGACTGCAGCTTCCAATTCCAATTCTTTTCAAAGATGTAAATAAATATTCTCCTGACTCTCTCCCTCCTCCCACCCTTATAAACATCTACATATTCCAAAAACCAGATAATAAAGAAATAATAGATCTTTTCTTCCCCTTGAAGCTCCTGTCTTAAACAATATCAAGTAAAAACACTGATGTAAGGGGGAATAAGCAATTTATCTTCTTGCAAGTATCTGTATATAGATGTAACAATCCTTCAACTGAATAATCTGCCTTAGTAGCAGAAGGAGTTTCATTCTGGAAGGACACAGAACTTCCCACTCACACAGCCCCAGAGTGTGCCTGTCAAGGACATCTGACTTTGTACCTATTGGATTACACGACTCAGTAACAGGGGTTAGTGTTTGCAGTTTGGAGTTTCTGGCAGGATCCCCAAAGTAATTTTCAATTAAAAGGTTAAATGCTGGTACTTGTCAAATGTGAAGACATACAGTGTTGTAACAATATTAAATAGGTTCCTTACAATTAAATTAATTTCACTGGGTATTGAAGTAGGCGTTGCAAATATTATGTCTTTGGGTAACTTGAAGAAATACCTAAATGAAGTGCAATCATTTTCTGTCACTACAGTGTCTCAAGTGGAATATAAGCCAGGCCTTCAAATCCTTTCAACTGAATGACTCAAATACATGTAGGTCCACCGAACTTTTGAATATTTTTGTTTCCATTAATAGCCTGTTTTTGTTAAATTAGCCATGTTGTTAAAAAGTGCTAATCTGTTCCTCCCTGTCACCCCAAATATGTCAACTAACCATAAATGAAGAAATAGTGATGCTTCCAGATAATCACATAAATAATAAGTTACTTCAGCTAAAATGAGGCAGTACTGAATAAATTACACCCCCTTCAGGTTAAACTTCCTTTAGTCAAACTGTTCAATAGTAGAATTATTTCTTTTTAACAGGTCCATAGAAAAAGGCTTGGGAGACAAAACACACCTGAAACAAGGAAAACACAATGAAAAACGAATAACTTCTGGGAACTGAAGGCTCCATTTTACCCCCAGTAAAGTCAAGAACAAGACTTTCATAATCTTCAAGACATATAATACATATATATGACTGGGGCTCTGCTTTGGTTGAGGAGTGAGAATTATGAAAAGATATGAAAGTATATTTAGCCAGAATTTTGAAGTGGACCTGTGGCTAAGACCCCGGCCTGGATTCAGAAGATGAACTAACAAGATTTTCATGTTTCCCTGGTTCAAATACACTTGCAAGCACTTAACTTCTGCATGTTTCAGTTTCCTCCTTCAGGTGTGAAGGGACAATAATGATATTTTACCCTATTTTGAAAGGTACCTAGATATCTGTCTGTGAAAATATTTCATAGTTATTTTTAATTTAATTAATTTTCAAATCTGTTAAGTAAAATAATATTCTCAAATACTACTGCTGTAACCTTAAGAGGTCAATGGAAAGAGCCTATGCCTGGATCACTGTCTGAGGTACTGCAGGATTTAAAAAAGTCTGTTTTTTAAAAAAGCTTTAAAAAAAGCTTTGATTCAGCAAATTCTTACAAAAAGACTCAAGGTAAGTGATGAGATTATCCTTATATTTAAAATTAAATGTGTACACAACTTATGTGTTTAAATGCAGAAGTTCAGCTTGGCTGCAAGAAACATACTGCATACAGAAACAAAGCAAGAATAAATCTCAATTTTCCTGTACAGATGTAGGTAAGTCTCCTCCCTCTCTAGCCTTGTAATTTGTCCTCCTTTCATCAGCTAGTGTGTTTATTTTCGCTGTATGTGATGTGACTAGCAGAATTTAGGCAATGAAAACTTTTTAATCAAGTGAAGATCTTTTGAAGAAAAAAGAGGATCTGCTCCACTTCTCAGAATGCAAGGTCAAGAGTTATATACACACATTTAGAGCCCAGTTTAATTTAGCTAAGTTTACAACTAAGAAAAGGAAACATTTCTTCATTCAACCTGTGAAACCCACTGCCACATAGAGTTACTGAAATAAATAATGTTTGGGCAGTAACAGAAACAGAACTAGGTAAGTGTACTATCATTATTAATCTAAATACTTATGCAGATTATAACTCTGTATTGGATCATACAGCCCACATGAGTAAATCAGAGAGAAGTTACTTATACATCCGATGCATGTCACTACTCTCACCTCTGAACAAAGCACTGCAGAAAAAGTGGTTTTATGCACTCACCAATCACCGAAGTATCAAGGTTTTCAACCAGTAGATGTATGAGCAATCCTGTATGTCAGTAACTAAAACACAGAATTAGAAATTAATCTCTATCAGGACTTGTCTATCCAGACTCACATTGTAAGATAGAAGCACAGTAAAGCCTAATAATAACTTGGTGTGAAACACATACATTGCTATGGAGTAAAGTTAGCAGAGATTTTTGTAGGATTAACCAAGCTCACCTCCATTTTATTAATTTCTGTGAAGGGCATTATCTTATACTTATTGTAGAACAAAGACACAAGACTGAAAACAGCCCTACCACTGCTAAATATTTCCCTAGAGACATGGCCTTCTCAAAACCTCTGAGCTCTTTCTTTGTACTCCTGGGAAATGCCCTGGGGAACCATGGGATATGTGGTCTTGCCTTTAAAGTGCTAGTAGCATTTATTAGAGGTGGAAATGAGAAAATAATTATTCCTGCATTCCAAAGAACATATAGGAAAAAAGGGGGGAAGAGAGAAACTACATATTTGTTCCTGGTTTAATTTTCCTTGTTTATGTCCCCTCTTTGTTTCTTTGTAGAGGCAAAATAGGCTAATTTGTTTTCTAGTTTCTAGGGTTGGTTAGAGAATACAGTCAGTTTACATGGGGCTTAGAAGACAAACAAGTCGTGGGAGAAAGAAGGAATGAAGCATACATCAGCAGAGGAGGTGATACCTGAAACTTAAATGAGACAGGGCAGTGAAGCTGCCCACATGGTTTCATTGGTGCAAGGCACAGCTGCAGACCAAACATTGCAGTCTTTTTAAAATGATGAAAGGAAACAAGTCAAAACTACAGTCAGCCTTCTCCATTTGGCCTCTCTCACTTCCCATGTATGCCCCAAACTATTTCCCCCTCACCCCACCAACTCCATATTTTTCAAGCAAATACAAAAATCCCAGCCAGGTTTTCTTCTCCCCTTCAGGGGAACAGTGAGGCTTGCTTTGTCCATGGCCCCTGTTACAGAGCCAGAGTGCCTCTGCTCCTTCAGCCTCAAGGTTCCTTTCAGGAGGATGACCCCTGTGCTAACCCTGTGCAGATGCTTCAGCACTCTCCTGGGGAGGGCAATCTACATTGCTGCAGTTTGGCAACCAGAGGTGGATTATAGTGTCAGTCAAACAGAAAGTTATCTGCATTACTCACAGACTACCAGGAGATTACCTGAAAGCCAGGTTGTAGCTGTAGTGATACATGTACCTCAAGCATCTGTCATTTCATGGTAATGGAATGTGTGCTCTTACACACCACTAACTGTCACGATTTAACTTCCCCTCTCTCCTCTACCTGTAACTGCATCATGAAGTTTCTCTTAGGCAGAACCAGAGTGTTGACAAAGGCAGTTAGCACAGCATGTATTTTTAGCTGTGGTTTCCCTTTCATTTGTACCTCACTTTTATACCTGCCTGTCCTTAAGCATGTGAAGTACACCTGTAGCTGACAAACTAAAGATGAAGCTATGTGTACTTACATAAGTTTGTAAGACCACTGCAAAAAAAGACAGAACATCACCATGTTAGGAGAAAAATCTGGGGAAAGAAAGAAGCAAGTAAATATGAGAAAATGAGGTAAAGTGGGAAAATATGAACTGTTACAATCTATAGGCATCAGGAGTTTGGGTCTGATGAGAGTGGGAGAGAGAGAAGAGAAAGAGAAGCTGAAGCCTAGGAAAGGAAGAGTAGTTTAGTAACAATATCTAATGAGACCAAAACAAAGATGGTTAAAAACCAAACGGCTCAAGTAAGGACATCTTTTGGGCTTAGTAAGGTAACTCTTCCAGAATGCTATATGTTATATTTAGAGCTTTTGGATTAAAACAGTTTTATTGGAGTTAAAAGCAGAATCAGCTTCTTAGCTCTGAAAAAATTTCCATTCAGGAAATTCATAATCACAGCTTTCAGTACCAATCAAGTCAAGAAGATGGAATTGTTTTCATTCTCTTTTTTAACTGCACAGGAAGCCAGTAAGAGGAAGGGCTGCTTACTCCACGTAGGTATAAACTGTGGGGTGCATCAGCCCTAACAGCACTATGGCCACACTTTGATCTAAGCAACCAATAAGGAAGCCACAGTTAATGATGAGGTCATATTCAAAACTGCTAAATTCTGTAGGGCCTTTCCATATCATAAGACTACATCACTAGAAAAGGATTCTTATGAATTACTCTGCAACTGCCGGCTGTTCTAAACAGTCTAGAAACAACTAGAAATAGCCAAGAATAATCTAGAAATGATCATTTCATACAGATGGCACAGCTTTTTCATTAAGATACAATCCACTTACATTCATTTCAAAATAAGTTATAAAGTTTTAGCCGGCTTTGTCAAACTCTCACTTTATTTTCATGAGTATAGATTCCACTCACCTATTCTGTCACGTTCATATAGTTTAGTTCAATATCCAGTCTAACTTGATTCCTTCTGGGAAGCTTAAACAACTGTATATTTGGCTCTATGGGCTTATTTTGTCAACAGCTCTGCTACTTACTTTTAATACTCCTATTGCAATGTCCATTTTCTAGAGAACTGAAATTCAGTGAGTTTTCAATTAACAAAGGTAAGATACTATTATGCTCAACAGAGGATGAAATATGGCCTTAGGGAAATAAACAATGTCAGATGCCTTGAAAAAGAAATGGTAGAATTAGAGGGGAGAGAACAAGAGGGAGCACATGTAGCTAAAGTGATCAATGGTTTGCAGCAGTTCAACTTAAAAGGAGAGACCAAAAAGTCTATAATCTATCAATCTGAAGAGAAGATTAAGGGGGAATGCAATCAGAATTCCCTAAATGATGAAGGGAGTGTGAAAAATTAATGTAGAATTTTTATTTGCAAAAATTCTGAAATTTTCAGGCTCTTATGAGGCACTGAATGAACGTATAATACAAACCAGCTGAAGTACTTCCATACACAGAATGGGCAGTATGATTCCTGGCCTACTACAGCCATAGTAGCCATAGTAGGTGGTAAGGACAGTAGTAGGTGGCAGACAGTAGATGGCAGGACATAATATACCAGCAGGTTCAGAAAGGGATTATGCAAATTCATGGACAATAGGTCCAAAAGTGGATAAGACACAATTGTTATTGGTGGAATATACACACTGATATCCCAATATAGCAACTGCAGATGCTGGGCAGTCTGAGGAGAATGGACCATGGTAAGTGGCCAGGTTCATGTGCACACCCTAAGTAGAGTGTCTCTTGTTGCAACAGTTGGAGCCACAGAGCTCCTCTGATCCTCTAAGGTATTTCTTACCTTCTCTAGATGACCTTAAGAAATCAGTTACTGTATTTAACCATGCACTAAGGAAACGTTACCTGACTTGTATACCAAAAACTTCAAGAGAGCTGCACACAGGTAAAATTTTTTTGTGACGCTAGAGAAGAGCTGTGTGGAAATGCCAGAATGCATTAACCTGCATTGTATATAGTTTAGGAATGCATAAATAGAAGAATAGTATTTCTGTATTTAATTTGGAAGATCTGATCAACAGTGTTACTCATGCTTATCCAGAATACAATGCAGCGGTATATATACAAAGACTTTTTCACAATTCAGTAATTGTCCTAGCTGCAGAAGTCAGAATAGAAACCTCACATGGAAAACCATTACTGTATCAAACCAGAATGCAAACTTTGAGATTTCTTTTTTCAGACATAACATTGGGAAAACCATCACCATCCTTTCTGCAAGCAGTGAGCACAGCAAGTTTCCTGAACAAAAGTGCTTCTTTCAAGAAAAGTTTTCCTAAAACCACAAGGAGCACAGAAATACATCTGAAGCAATGCATCTTAAATTTTTCAGGCTATATTACAAGCACAGCTGCACAAATGTTAGCATATGAAAAAAAAAGAATTTTTGTCAATTAGCATGCAAAACATCATGTAAAAGCTCCTTTGGTGTCATTTTTTGTTTCAGTCAGAAAAACTCAAATTTCAGTTGCAACTGTCCTGGGGTATTTTATGGCAATCCACTTGTGAAAAGTTTCAATCTACTCCACTTTCATTGGAAAAGATGTTTCTAAAATGAAACATCTGGCTAAAAGAAGAGGAGGAGTTCTGGCATTGCTGGGCTTCAAAAATCTTAAATATATGAACCTGTGTTGACACACATATCAAAAGGAAAAAAATTCAGGGGAAAAACTGTCATGAGCTTAATCCTGCCAGAAGGACAATTGTTTTTCTTCTGAAATACAAGTTTTACAGCAACTTTTAGAGGTTTTTCAAAAGTAAAACTTATCTCACTTAACCAGAGAACATAAAACACTGATTGATGTTTATCCAAATTTCAACACAGCATATGTATTTCCATACACTGCTTCATCCTATTGCTATGAATGGGAAACACTAATGAAAGATTTTTCTTTGGATACCATGCCATTCTGATTAGACCCCAAACATGATGGCAATTTTATCAACAAGGTTTTGGCTATGTATAAATTAAGGGAGATATTTTCATAAGAAGAAAATTATTCTGGTTTCACAATACCTTCATTCCTTGGGTGCTCACAGGTTAAAGCAGATAAGAAGGGACTTTTGCACAGGTAATTTTGAGCAAGTTATAAGCACTAGTTAAACTGGGGATGTGAAATATTTTGCTCATTGGGAAGTTAAAATGCATGGTCCATTCAAACACTTTCAGTGGAATAAGCACACCTGTTATAAAAAATACACTACAAGACACCATGTGAAAATCTGGAAATCCATTAAATTTGGAATAAATGTTGGTACTGTGGAGAAACTTCTAGCTCTGGACAGTGATTTGCTAGTCTCTCAGAGGGAAAATGACAGCTGACTTTTAGTGCAGCTTTAATGCCTTCACTTCCAAAACAGTAAGGATTTGTTAAATTTTGTGGCCTTCTAGAAAGGGTAGATACCCTCACAGCATCAAGGAATCTAAAGTAAAATCTCCTGTAATTTCTGTACACTCCTTAAAGCATTGCCATCCAAGCTCTAACCAAAGTGGGGTAATTTCGAATCAAGCAAAAAAAATCATGAAGCTCCTCGGTAAAACTTTAGGGTCATGCCATCAGCTTAACCCACAGAAAGGCATACTTCTAATAAACTGATACAGCTCCATAATAAAACTAGTTAGTTCTTCTTATTCCATCCCACTGTGCTTGTTCCAGAGCCTGGCTCTTGTGTTAGAAACCTAAACTGCAGCTCGAATTTCCTCCAGGACAGTTTATATCATATTTTTGTGTGTGTTTAATTGTTATCTTTTAAATAGCACTGCTTTTCTGGTATTTTCTCACATGGATATATTTATAAGTCACATCTCAGATTTCATTTGCTAGGCTAAATAAACCATTGCCAATTTAATTTCTTCTCACAGATAAGCTTATCACTCCCATGATCCTGGTAACTTCTGCAGCTTGAGTTCTCTTCTTTTTTCAACAAGGAAATTGGAGCAGTACTTGGTATTCAGATACAGCTTTATCATGCCTTGTCAGGCCCAAATACTTCCTTATTTCAACTGGGAAGATTTGGTCAATCTCAAATTCCATTTTCCCTTTTGTGTCTGGAGCATATTGCTGGCTACTGTGATCACCAAATATACTCGGGTCTTTCCCCTATTGTTTCCAAACAATGAGCTTCCAGTTTATATCAGAAATTGTCATTGATCCCAAAGTGCGTAACTTTGCACTTCACTTCATTAACTTTCATTCTGTAACTGTTCCTATTATTCCAAACCTAGACGTCATCTATTTCTTCCTGTAACTTCCCTGCACTTTCTGCATTAGCAATGGGTCCCAACTGTATATCATCACCAAATTCCCTGCCTTGTTATGCCAAAGACATTAATTAAAGTATAAAACATATCCAATGACCAATCACCAAGTAACTTAATTTGCCACCTTCCTTCCCTCCCTCTACTCCTCCTCTCAACAGAACCCACTCTCCTCTCTACTTCAGGTAGTTCTTACCCACAGTGCCCATACAAATCACAGCCTCCTACAGTCTAACACCAGGACTCCCCTGTTGCTCTTTAACAAATGTTTTGCTGCAAAACATCTAGTTCACATACACTTTTTGCAGGCAACCTATTGTTTTAAATACCTGTTTGACCAGGTATTTATGATCTAACTTTGGCAAGCACATCTCATATGTTATCACATCTTATTTTTTTTAATAATCTCAATTTTTAATTACATTTTGACTTTAACATCTGTTCTAAGTCTTGAAATACATTATATCCACTACAGGAAGCAGTATGGAGTGGCACACAGATTCAGATCCTGAATTCTACCTACTCTTGAATATTTTAAGATCATATTTCTTCCTCATTGCTTTTCTGCCAGTGAGTTGAAGGCAGAGTGTATTACACACAGATTGGTTGGTACTTTTTAATTCTACGTAATTTGATTGAAATCTTTACTACAAAATGATGACAGATAAGAAACAGCCTCTACACAGTGGGAAACAAAACAAAATAACATTTTAGTTGAAAAGGGATAACTTGAAGGAATAGAGAATGACCAGTCATTTTTCACAGAAAAAGAATAAAGGAGAAGTACCATGTAAAATGACATAAACCAGAAGAATTTGTTACCATAGGATATGTGGAAGTCAAAAATAAGATTGTCTTATCGAACAGATTTGATCAGTTCATGGAAGATAAATACACCTATGTCTATTAAACATCATAAGCCATCACAAGATATTCTTAAGCTGCCCGTTTCCAGAATTCAGAGGGTCTATACCTGACTTTTTAAGAAACAGACACTGTTAGTACTTCATTAAATGCATGTTTGGTCTGACACTGTGATTTTTGTTCTTAAACATGATTGGGCAGAACACCTTATACAGCTAGTTCATTTAATGATCTTCAACTGTATCATTCATGGCACTGATGAGAATTTAGGCCCCTTCATCAATACACAGAGAATATCCCTTAGAAATTAATGAAACATATTTCCATACTCTATTCATCCTCCCACACAGAATTCCAGAGGACTCTATAGTCCTATTTTATCATGCTTCTCAACAATTTACTCAGTTCTCTGCTGAAGTGAACTTGGTCCCATACCTTTCTTACACAGCACAGAAAGTATTTCTTCCCTTTAACTTCTACATTATTTGAAACTCTGAATAACAAAACATAACTAATTAGTCATGTATTGAAAACCATCAGATCAATTTCACAGGAAACCTTAGCACTTAGACATACTCAAATAAAGTACTTCATGTCCAATACAAACTCTATCCGACAGTATACCTGTAAGATCCAACACACTCTAGAGAGTTCAAACTCAGCCAAAAATGTGTTTCCTGAAGAAGCATAAGACAAAGTCACAGCCCCAGAAGAAGTCTGTGGGTGGAAGAGAGATGGGGGCTGAATCATTCTTCTCCCAAAATCAAGGAACTGTTTTGGCTTCTTCTTTGCTGAGGTCATTTTGTGTCTGAACAGATAATAATAAATAAATACATTGTAATCACTGTGGATTTATGAGGCAACTGAAGTTATTTGGGCTTTTGCAGAAAGCAAGGCTGGGAAAATAAGCTGGCAATTTTTTTGATGTGTCACATGCCCAACTAAAACAAGCTTAATTACGATTTCCCTTATTCATCAGTACTTAAAAAAAAGGAATTAACCACAGCTGGCATTAAACCCATAGTGTGTGGGCAGCTGTATAATGTATCCACTTGACAGATCATTCACAGGCTGGTCACAAGACTGACAAAGCAAATCCTACCCCAACTGATTCTTACTCACCCTTGGCAATCAGCTCTCTTTCTGCCTATTTTTCTGTCTTAAATTAGTGTTCTGAATCCTACACTGCTAGCTACAACCTGCTAATTTTGTGTCATAATTATGAACACAATACAATCATTAGAGGGTTTCTCCAGATGAGCCACCACAAAAACATAGGAGTCAGGACACAGACCTTAGTGCCTAAAAACCAAACAAGGCCAGGACCCCTTCTTCTAAGTATTGCCAAAGACTGTGTACACTGAAGCAGTTTAAGACAACAGCACAGACACAGGGAGGGGATGGCACATACAAACAAGCAGAATGAGCAACATCAGACCCCTCAGAGTCATATTAGTTCTATATTTATGTATTTAATTTTAATGAGTAAGATAGTATGTCACTACCAGGACATACTATCTTACCAAAAGCCTAGCTAGCTGTAGTGAAAATGAGCTCTCTTTAATTTCCCATTTTTGCTAAGCAGAAAACCCTGAGCACTACAAATGTATATCTGCCACCTATGAGATTTTTCAAGGTTTTAAGAGGCAGGAATAATATATTTCACAACATGGGTTATGCTGTGAAGTTCTAGGTTCCCTGAAGTCCACAGCAAAATTCCCATTGACTCAAGCAGAACCAGGACTTCCTATCAGTTCCCAAGAGGTCAGCTGTGCTGAGAACTGTGAGCTGTGTGCATTGCTAAGAGCAAGTATCACCAACTCTTCAGCTTGCACTCACCCTTCTTGTGATAGTTTTTGCATGTGGTGATTTTAGCTTTGCATGTTTTACAGCTCAAGAAGCCACCACAGCATTCCAGTTTTGGGCTTTTTTTTAATGCAATAATGAGGCATGCTTAGATTCCATTTTCCAACCAAAAGTGCTGCAGGGATGGAAATTAGATAAAACCTCATAATTCATGTGGTCTCCCACCCCCACCACCTAGCTCCCTTTGTAATTACCCATTTGTTGCAGCTCAGTTACTAAAACTTTTCCCTGCTCCAAACAAGCTTCAAACCTTATTTCCTTCAGCTTCAGTTACACATTATCAACAGAGCTTAAACTGCCTTTGCCTTACTGATGCATGGAAGGAATCTGAAGACAAATTTAGATTTGGATGAATTGCTGTCCCCATAGAGACAGTAGTTTACCAAGGAAAGACACTGCAGTTCTTTGGCAGTACTGCTCCTGCCAGCTACCACCATCAGACCCTCCGGCCTCCAGGGAGGGTAAGCAAAGAAGGAGACTAAAATAATCTGTATAAATGGATATAGCTTCAGCCTGGAGGAATTTTTGCATGCTTGGCTTGCACAGGTTCTTAGGAAATTTTCCTCAGATTTTTCCATGTACGTGTTTTTCTACCCCCCAAATTTCACTTTGAGTTTCAGGCCTGAAAAAGAATGTTAAAAGTTAAAATTGAAACTCACTTGAAATCAACAAGTTTCATTTGCAAAATCGTAAGTGGGCTTCAAGTCATTTGGAAGGTGCAAATTAAGGAATTTAAGTGAAACTTTGAACAGACAGTTTTATATTTAAATGCAGAGCAAAACTTGAAAGCAGGGAAGTGTTGCGTGGTTCCCTAAGAAACATTTCATGCAACAGTTCTCCTGGGCTTACACTTGGTGCATGTGGAGAAGTGTTCTCTCCGCACTCTCCTAAAATGTTGCAATACTCTAATATGCCAGATTATTTTTTCTTTAAGCCTTTCCTTAATCTCTCTCCTCCTTACTTTTTCTGGAGCAGAACCAGCACCAAAACCTCTGGGCAATGAACTTTTATAATAATTCCACAGAAATCCGCCCTCTTATTTTAGGACCTAAGTGGTTCCCTGCTCATGGTTATGCACCATCTGTCATTATCTACAAAGACTAAAATGCCAAGGATGGCCTTCAGTTGTCAGCTCTGCCCTTCTGAACAGGGTGTTACAGGATGTCTCATTCAACATTTGCAGTCACAGGAGAGGGAAGATTCTTTCATTCAGAGCAGGGAATAGCCTCCACAGCTGCAGAACACAGGAGGCCCAAGGAACTTCCTAAGGCCAGCAGCTGTGGAAGCAAATTTTGGCTGGATTGGTCCATTATTATTGATGTACATAAGGCCTGAAAATCAGTATGGGGGAAGAGTGCACATGCAGAAAGACTCATGGCTTTATTTTTCATATTTAGCTAAGCAACTGTATGATACTTATACTTGCTTTAATGCTATGCTTAATATTGCCAGTATAAATAAAAACTTGCACCAGATCTTTCAGTGAAGTCATATTTAAAGGAAAGCTCAGACCTGCCACCACCTCTGTTTTCAAATAAACCAGTCCACCAGCACAGTAACCATGACTTGAAGTTGCCACAAGCACAAAGTTAAACTAAGTCAGACATCTCTTCTTTCATACAATAGTATATATGAAGTTGGGAATATTCAATTTTTACTCTTACTGTGAGTTAAGCACCAACTACGTAGCATCCTATATTATCCAGCAATATAGCTGCATGCCCAATCTCATTGTAAAAGTGCATCCTTCAGAAGCTTCCTAGGTGACCTACATGAAGACAACAAAACCTAATGCTGTGTTCAGCACTGCATTTTTTAGAAAGTCTGGCTTTGTCATTATGCACAACCTGAAGATGGGGAGATTTCCTGTCACTCTGCTGCCAAATTGCTTAAGCCTTCTTGTAAATGCTGCGCTAGCTCATATTATTTTTGCACCTTGCTTTCAACTCTCGTAACACAGAAGCAACTCTTGGCTAACTTCACACAGATGTGTGTTTAGCTCATGACCCTCTGATATTCTCAGCTGTAAATTCAGAACACTGTTAGTAATACACATAACACCAGCAAGGGCTGGGAAGACACAATCTTTCAATTTCCTTCCAGTTTCAGTCTGAATTGAAGTGATGTAGACTGCCTCTCCAAACCTAATGTTCTGCAAAGCAGTGGCAGATTCAGCATTCTCTACTTCGTACCTTGCAAACCAAGCCAAAACCTTAAAAACTGAGACTTGCTCAACAGCTGAACAAGAGGCAGAAACAGATCCATTCAGCAAGGAGAGCCAAAGAAGGAGTCAGAGAAAGCCAAAGCCACCAGTTTCCTCCTGCTGTCTATGCAAGTAAGAAAGGAGCTCAAAACAATGGAGGCAGCAGAACAGCATTACACTGGGGTCATTTGGTTTAGTTCCCAAATGGCTGCAAACAGATGCCTCTAAGTAAAATCTCCACATCACTGCTGCCTCATCACCCTGGAGCCACATACCCCATACTCAGTTTGGCAAACTGCTTCTCCTTGTCTGCTTCATCTACTCAGGCTGAGACCCAGACAGCAATGGGCCTATGTGGGGGACCTACAGACCCCCAGTGTTTTGGACCCATCCCTAGAACTGGTAATTATTCCTTTGGCAGTGCTTGCCTGCCAGAGAGCATCTCCCAGCCCACCCCTGTGGGGTTATGAGAAAAGTGCAGCTGAGAAAAGGACTGACATAGAATGGGTCAACTGACAAGCAGTAAAAAAATCAAAGACCACTTGATAAGCACAGGAACAGAGGACAGTGAGGCAGGAAAGGACACTAGAGGATACTAAAATTGACAGATCATGGGAAAGAACAGAGAATTTGGGCAACAAGAACATAAGGGGAACACTATGACATGGTAGCTCCCAACCTATGGCTTGAAGGCAACAGACTATAATGTTGCTTTGACACAGGAAATGAAAATATTCTGAGGACAACATGGAAAACAAAATATGGTGTTGCCAGCAGCTTGATACTTGCTCCATGTGACTGATAAGCCAGCACCGGTTGAAGAGCTCAGATCTGTCTCCCTTAGCTAAAACTTAAATTTATTCAACCTAATTACTCTCCAAATTATTATTATTAATTTTTTTGTGGCTCTCTCTGGTTAAAGGAATTTGGCTTTGGAGCTGGTCAGCTCTAGCTGGCTAAATGTGTGGGAACACACTGCAGCCAGGATAAAATTGGCACAGCCCATTTCCCTGCAGATGGGTGAACATCACACAAAATGTCCCCAGCACTGCCTGTGGCTGAGCAGGTCTCTAATCCTTAGTGCTGCTCATTTTGGTAATCTTGCCTATGAGATGGCGACAGGCACATGGACAGATAGTCAATGTTACTTTCTGGGCTGATCCTTTTTCCGAGGGTATGATCTTAAGTTCCAAAAGCGCAAATCTGTCACACTTCACAAGTTCCCAATATATCACAAAAAATTAGACTCCTGCTGGAGATCAGATGAAGCAAAAGACCCTCCTGTGAGAATCAGAGGATTATAAAATTTCTTCATTTCTAATCAAATAAAGCCTGGATTGGTTATTCTCTGCTCCCCATTTCACATACATGGTGATTTTGAAATATTTCTGTTTATTTTATAATATGCAGCAAAATGAATGCTGCTTACATGCAGAAATAAACATCCTTTTTTCTCCTTTCCATACATACACACACACACACAAATTCTAGTAAGAAACTTCCTTCCACATCCTTCCTTTGTGGTTGTGAATTCTTCTAGAGCTGACACAATGCCCAACAGAGCCAACAGAACACTTGCCATTGCTTTCAGTCAGAATATGATTGTGCCCCTTTCCTGTAGCAGGCAGAGAGTTAATTGAACAGGGTTGAAGATGTATTGTAGGAGACAGGAGTAAATCAAATTATACGAAAACATTCCCACGGTTTTGATTTACTTCACAGAAAGAAGCAAAATATTAGACATCTTATATTACTTCATGGTTGCCTGGAGGGCAAATGTGAGGTAAAGGTTCAGAAAATTCTAAAAATGTAGCAGTAAGCCCCTTCTACAAAGTTCTGTATAAGTTCTGCATTACTGAGAATACAATATTATTCTAAGATGCTGAATAGCAGCCTCTAATCCTGTTTCAGAGGGCAACAGATTCCACTGGTTTAAATGGGCTATTCCTTTGCAAAACTGTAACTGGAAAACTAGCTGTAATTGTAAACAGACTCTGGAAGCGGTAAATTGGGCAAGATTGTAGTGTTGCTGACATCTACTGAGAGAAAGCGAAACTGCACATCTTAAAAAGGATGAGGGGAGACTTGGGCCTTATTTGGGTTTTTTCCATTTTAGTTTTCAAGCTTATTTTATGCATGCTTGCATATTTATTACTTACCTTGTATCAATATTCCACTGCTTCCTTTAAGGGCCGTGAGTCAACAAAGACGTTAAAGGGAACGTGTAGAAGGAAATACAAGGGACATTCAGGAGATGGCCATATCCCTTAAATAAACACTGAAGATTTATTCTTAGACTTGAAGAAACCTGAATGCCCAGATTGACACACAGTATGAGAAGGCACACCTAGCTCATACTGACTGCACTTAAAACCCTTAAATTCTAGCATCTGAAGCCAAAAACTACATAGTACAAAACACTGGATTTAGGAAACCATACTGCACAGTGATATTGAAAATGTATATATCATTTGTTTCCTATAGGAAATGGATAAGTCAGCTAAACTATAGCAGGTACAAAAACATCACCACTAAGAGAACGGTACTCAAAATAACAATTCAGAGTGACTTTCTGATCTGTGTATTTGTTGTTATGATGGCACATGGCACTTTCACCATTCAGGCAATACCAAGAAAATTTTTTGCTGTTATCTCATGCATTATAAAGTGTGTTCTTTCCCAATACTAAAGACAGAAGAATTCACAGCCAACCTTACAGCTGCAGCACAATAATCATTACCACAGTTCTCATGTCTATGGATTTCATTCTAGAAAATTAACAGGAAAGGTCTGTGTGTCTCAGTTTGGCTAACAGCAGAACTAATGGGCAGGGGAAAGAAACAATATATAAAATTGTAATAGAGTTGGAATAAGTCAGGGTGACAATGACTGTGAGTGGATTTGTGTTTCACCAATTCTGAATAACTTTCTTATCACTGAAGTTACACTGAATATACAGAATTGTAAATAAAAATTAATTTGGCCAATAAATATTTGTAACATAGGGCAGCACTATCAATAAAGTAGCTTTATGTAATAAGAGAATGCTTTTTGTAATAAGAGAAGTGTCCAAAGTCAAAATTAAATATCACATTACCAGATTTGATCTGTGATGAAGTTGTTATGAAATGCCTCTCTTACCTTGACAAGGACAGGATCTCAGTGTCTGTATGAGCTTTTCACATTTGTTTCTGCAGATTCTGAAATGGATATAAACATGAGACCGTTGGATCATGTTTCTGATGTATAAAATATCCCCAGTAATTATTCTTGGTCACACAGGGCAATACCTCAGCTTTTTAAAGTGAGTAGGTCCAGTAGATAAAACTGATACACATGCAGCTCCCACTTAACTTCTGCTTTGATTATCACACATAAGTTAAAAACTGCAGTGCAGTGCTGAAAAACCTCTCCTAGTTGTTCTCTGAGAATAACTCATTTCTATTTATGGTGTAGTTATCACCTTATAGTTTTCAGTGCAGTGCTGAAAAACCTCTCCTAGTTGTTCTCTGAGAATAACTCATTTCTATTTATGGTGTAGTTATCACCTTATAGTTTTCTTGGTACCTAAAGCTTGGCTTCTACATGCATTCTGACATGCCATAACCTTGGGAGGACTATACAACTCGGCACTTCTCACACCAGGGTCCTTCAGGATTCGTGCAGTCATCACCTGTGTCTGATCCAGCATACATTTTTATTGCTCATACTGGCCTTCTCAGAAAAAGTAGTTGCAGCCTTGCCTTTCATTTGGGAGCAGGAAAAGGTGGGTAATATAGCTTGTCCACCACAGCAATCCTTCAGAGTGCCTAGAACCTAATCTTTCCCTTTCATGTGTCAGATAGGTTAGAAACCCCGGCCATGTTCTCCCCCTCCCCGTGCCTTGCCAAACTGGGTAACAGCTTCCCCAGAGGAGATAAGCTTACACCAGCACAAAATAGCTTGCAGGCCTGTGGCTAATTAATTCTTCAGAGACATACAAGAAAGACTTGAAGAGAATAGGTGCTCTGCAGTAAAGAGATTTAATTACAGCTGAATTCTACAATCATCTAATCATTGGATGGTGTGATTTCAGAGACACAACAGTTACCTAATTTCTGAAAAGAAATTCCTAGGAACCTGTTATCCTGTGAGACTGCAAATCCAAAGTACCTGTAGGTACTTCCCTATCTGCTCTCTTTTTGCTTTCTGGTCTGATCTTTATCTTTCAGAGGGGGCTTCTCATGCGTTGCATAAGCCGTGGCACTTAACTCTTGGCTGTACCTTCCACTCTATACTCAACTGAATACTGCACAGCACAGTGCTTGACACTGTAACATCTTAAGTCTCATAAAATCTCTTCATGAAATGCCATTTATACACTCATACCAATGCACTTTCAATAGGTATTTAGGAGGGTAAAGTATCTAGGCAAGCTAAAATCCCACAGCCTGGTACTTGGATGGAGTTTTAACACAGCGTTTTATTTAAAAATACACAGATAAGAAATAAAGATAAGGGAGCAGATATAGTTGAACAACTGTTCCTGAACAGAAATAATTTCCTTATTTTATTATAAATCTATTTCTGATTACCTAAAAAGAATGTTGAAACATTTGGCTTTCTAGAAATAACTTGGTTCCAAAGATGACTCTCTGAAAAGGCTCATTCTGGCTTGCACTCACTGAAAACCAAAGCACTCAAATTAATATCAACATTTTGGCAATTCTAATAAGAGAGACTGCCAAAAGTATGTTGTCTATCAAATGTACAAGGAAGAAAGATGTTAGAATATTAAGAACAGATGTCACAGATATCTTCGAAAATACTCATGTTCCCTAAGTACTCTTCAATGCAAGACGTACAAAAGCTCATGAAAGATGAAATTAATGCATTCTGCCCAAATGCTTCCAAATCTGAATATGTACGTAAACTTACTTATAAAATATGTCCATTTGAAGATGTTAAAAATGAGGATTGTGTCATAATTTGATAATGGCCTTGTATCTCATGATTTAGAGCTTTAACAGTTCAATAACATGACTACTCTTTATAGTCTGTTATTGAGTATTCATTTATTTACATTTTAATTATTATTCTAGTGAAAAAGTTTACAAAAATCTCCTTTTGGAAAAAATTCTAAACTTGATGAAAGTAATCTTTACATAAAAATAGCTTAGCACCTAGAATTAAAAGATGACTTAGAAAACCTAAATACCTTGAAAGTTTATTTCAGCAGGCACAGAACACACTTTCATCCTCTGCTCCAGTTATTTTCAGTATTGACAACTCCAAACAGTAAAAATTAAGCCAGCTTCCAAACAGAAAATCACAGGGATGGACTGATTTACTTATTTATTTAGTTGTGATTATAGGAAGCACTGGATTCTTTTTAACTGACAAAATTAAAGATTTTACCTCTAGAGCTGATGTTTCCATATCTCAGGCATAGAAAATCATCTTACATAAATGAAGCCAAAACTATCATATATGACAGATTCAGATGATGGAGTGTCAAAACAAAAAACAAATCACTCCTAAAACAACCCTATGGAGTTCTATCAAATATGCCACCAACTTGCATTCGTTTGAGCAAGCAGAGCAGAACAACATGGTGTTAAAAAGTCTAAACGTGTGTCATGCTAAACTAATATTAATATTTTCTGAGGTAAAAGACTATTTGATTCAAAATTACTGTGCTGAGCTCAGAAACAACACACATAACAACAACATAACAGTTATGTTGTGGATGACATAAAAGCCATGTAATAATGTAATAATACAATCATAACATAATTGTAGCAACAACACTGTCATTTTCTATTCTCTAAAGATTTTAAAACAGTGCTCATCTCTTTTGCCATGTAATGCTGTCAGGATAATAGCAACACAAGACTGACAACTACAACAGTAATAGTTTTCTTGGCTGAGGGAGGCCTGTGGTGCCCTCACAGTTTCACAGGACTGTCTGTGGCACTCCAGCCCTGCCATGGAGGCCAAGTCTCCCCCAGCAGCACACCCTGGAAAACATCGTTTCCATAAGCACCTGCATGCATGAGGGCTGCACTGAAAAAGGATAAATGTAAGCTTGTTCCTGTGAAGTACACATTTACAGGCTTTGCTGAACCAGGCCCTAAACCACAACTTCCCTCTTTTTAAAACCATCCCCTTAAAACTAACAGATGTGAAGGCAAACTTGGTGAATACAGTCAGCTTAATTTTTTCCCTTTGAATAACCTGGTTATATCCAGTTTCTGCAGCAATTGTGTTTACATTGGTGTTTTTTTTTTCCATTCCCTCTTTTAATAATGCAAAGCAGACGCGGTGTGTCTGATTTACCTCAGGAGGTGGGAGAGAGGAAGGGTGCTGCCGGCTCCTCTGCGGAATGCACCGAGGGGAGTGGAAGGGGCGCTGCGGTCGGAGTTATTTATTTTGTTAATATCTTCGGACCCCAAGGGCCCCATTCTTATCCTCTCTGGCTGCTCTCCAGGCCGAGGCTGTCAGCCAGGGAGAGGATAATATCTTCAGGCTATGGCCCATTTAAAGTTTTTCCTCAGCTCTCACTGAGCTTTTCCTGCAGCTCAGGGGAGGCCACACCATCGTGGCTTCCCATGGCCACCAGGTCCCAGGCCCAGGTGCTCCCAGGGCCTGTCCTCCTGTGCCTGCAGAGCTCAGGAGTCTTCCCTGAGCCAGCTGGTGCAGCTCCTGCTGCCTGAGCAGTGCAAGACACGGGTGCACCTCAGCACCATTCCGATCTTCTCACCCCGGGGCCTTTCTGCCCCCTCACAAACAAAATCCCTGGGTCAGTCCTTGATGCCAGAGCCCTGGCCCCTGGCTTGCGGGATATCTGTCAGGGAGCCCTTCCCACTCTCTGCATTTCCCTTCTTCTCAAGGTCCATAAGGAGGTCCGATATTTAATTAAAGTAACATGAAATAACTAGATATTTAATTACCTGATTATATCAGATAGCCTAGCTTGGCTGAACATACAAATCCATGGAAAAATGTTTAATGTTGGTGTTGAGCTGTTACCCAGAAACTGCAAACAGGCCAGCTATATCAAAATAGGAGTAATGTTAGGCAGGGTTGGATATACCTGCGTTTTTCAGTAGAAGTATCAAAAGGCATTTGAAAACCCGCTTAAACACTACTCAGAATTTATCTTGGTCGATTACTCTGCTGACATAAGGGTACGCTACCTAGCACAACATCATTCATTAGTAGGGCTTCATTAACCCCGGCAGAGCTCGATGCTAATGAGGCTATAGTGCCTCCAGAGCCTTGAAAAGTCAACCAGCTTTCAGGAGTGCTACCTGGTGTCATGTCCATGCCTCTAATGGCATTACACCAGGAAAGGATCAGATAATTAAGTAAAACACTAGTTACGATTTTCAAACCCTAAAGTAAGTTACAAACAAGGCCAATTTTTTGTGAGGGAAAAAAAAAAAAGTATTTCTGGTTTCTCTCTACCTTAACATTCCTATGGCAGCCTTGAACTACTGGCACAATGACAAAAATACCCCTACAAAATGCCTTGTATGACTCAGCTTTGCAGCAGGGACTGGGGTGATCATGGGGGGACATCAACTCTCCAGCCAGCAGCACAAATTGGCACTTCACTGAGGTCACGGCTCAATCAGACAGCAAGCCTGGTTTTAAACACCTAGTCTAGGACCACAAACAAAACATTTCTGGGCAGTTGAAACAAATGGCTGCACCAGTTCAGACTGACTCCAGGAGTTCCACATTTGTTCCAGCTGACATTGGAAAACACCTTTCCCTTGGCAGGCTGTGGGCTGGATTGAACCTGTTCTTACGCAGTTGGCATAAAATCATCAAGGCAGCATAACCAGCACACTGGCTGCTCTACCTGAATAGACAACAGGAATAAGTTGTGTACCCATACAGTATCCTGGTTGAATTAGTACTGTTGGGTGTTATACAGTACCAGTATTACTAACAGTAAAACCATAACCTGGAAAAACATTTCCTGCTGCAGTGGCAGGCTGTGAAGTCAAGAGTTTGTCCTTCAGTAAGTCTTCTGGTTCTTCACTAGCTAGACACGGCCAGGTGGTCCTTGGTCAAAGGCCATGTACAATGTATTAAATGCAATCTGATCCAGGGCAGCCCTGCAATATATAACACTCCTACAAACATCCTCTTATATTGCTATCATCCTAACTGCAGTGTCCAGGCAACAAAGTACGGATTTCATACCAAGTTCCATGACAAAGTGTAACCTGACTCTCCTGGCTCCTCTACTCCCACCAGTAAAGCTACTTAGACACCAATTTAGCAGGGAACATGTAAGTATTCAGTATAGGCAAGGTTTAAGGATGAGTGCCATGCTCCCCTTCCTGGCACATGGCTGGAAAATGCATTTTAGGCTTTCATCCTGAACTCTGTATCATTGATTCTTAAGACCTCCAAACATTTTGCAGCTATCCTTTCTTACACACAAACACTCAAAACACACTGAGTTCTCTGGAGCAATAACCTCCTAAGCTGTAGTAGAGAATTATAGACCACATACACAGGTTAGACAGATGTGACACAGGCTGAAACACAAACTGCTGCTCCCCCACAGGCCTATGAAACTTTATCTCTCATCTCCCTGTTTTCAAAAGGTCATATATGTGCAGTTCATGTGACAGTCTCCCATAGATCCTCAATCCACCAGTAAAGCACAGTCTGATTTATCTAGCACAAAACATGAGGCAGAGCCTCTTTTCTGTGGTAAAAGGGTATGATACCTTGTAAAACAGGCATAATAGGTGAAATCTGAAGTGGTGCTTTTCCAATCCTCTTTACACTAAAAAACAAACACAATTGATAACCCTGAGCAACTACTTCAAAGATAGAGAACAGAGCTCCTCTAAACAACTGGCTAATAAAGTAGCAAATTGTGGCTTTATCACCTATTGAAATATTTACTTGATTATCATTTTTTTCTGTTTTAAACCTTCTCTGCATGTAATGTAGGTACGCAGCATGGAAGTACAGAGTCAGCTTATAATGCATGTACTTCAAGGCTTGTTATCTTTGGATTGCTACAAAACTTTATAATCATCTGTGAATAAAAATACCTAAACAGAGCAATGACTTTAGATTTTAAATGTACATGTCAAGTGTCTCAACAGCCATTCAGTACAAGCCTATAAAGTTCACCTCCTCTCTACTGCACAGCAGTTTGAGTTAAGGGAGAGGTCAAGACATCCAACTCAAGCTCTTTTGCCTTTACACAAAGCATAAAAGGCATGCATAAAGATAATTTACATCTGCTACAAATAATTTGAAGTTAATTTTATTACTACTTTCTATCAGCATTTTTCATTCTTGGGAAAAAGTAATCAATGTTGGAACAGGCCGCAGCTGATAGTAAGGCAGTTACCCACACTGCTCCATCCTTTCAACAAGCTTAGAAAAAAAAAAACTTGAAGGAGGAAACCAAAACTGTCAGTGTATCTCAGATTCAAAATCTGATGAGCAATTTCCATTAAATTTAATAGGATTTAAGGTAGCCTAGGGTAGCCAAACCAGATCCCCAGGTTTTGATCACAAATAGAACTGAAAATCGTGGCTGCCCTGTAAGAGAGGGGTATGCTGCAGTTACCGCATGGGGCAGAACAGCAGCAGCAGCATATCCTGATCATCCATTTACCTGGTTAGCACAAAGCTGCTCTCCACAGTCAATACTTTGCCCAGTGGAGTTTTAAGCACCTGCAGATGGGAACCTAACACTTTCTCATGGAGGATCATTCAACAGGTAATTCCTGTTACAAGAGCTTTTGCTTAATTGTCCCAGCCTACATTTTCCTCTTAGCTTTATCCACTGAGCATTCTTCAAATGCACCTAAGTAACAAACCTCTAAATAATTTGTCTTCCTCCTCTGTGTTCCTATAACAATGAATAGATTATACTGTCTGAACTATAACACTACAAATTTCCGGTGCATAGTTTTAGCAATGAAGAATTAGGTATTATAATAAATACCAGGTTAAAACTAGGGGAAATTAATTACCAAGCTATAGATCAATGAGCAAGAGGTGAAACTGCTGAAGAGATGCTCTTATTAGATTATCAGACTTAAGGCTGATTTATAGCTTCCTTATCCATCATTTTTATAGTATATAGAAAGGGTTGCAAAGCACAAATTGCCTTGTTTTAATTAACATGGAAGTTTTAGATAGGCTCAGATCAGGGTAACCAGGCTTGTTACCATCCCCCTGCTCCCCAAAGAAACATGAAAGCAGAAAGTATATTTTATTGATTTGGGAAGCCTACGACAGACTGAATAGTTCAATACACTTGTCAGCCTGCAGCTTCCTAATACGCTTGCCTATGATTTGCCCAGAAATGACAACAAGCTGGGGAGCAGCCCTGCTGAAAAGGCCCTGAGAGTGTTGGTAAAGAGCAAGCTGCAGGAGCCAGAGGTGTATCTGTTCAGGCTGAAGAAGGGGACACTTCAAGAGGATCGAACAGTAGCCCTCTAGCACCTACAAAGAGGCCATCAGAAGACAGAGCTAGGATAAAACAAGAGAGGTTCAGCATGGGTTTAAAGAACTCCTCACCACTGCAGGCCAGAAGACAGCAATACCAGGAACATGTCACCCTGAAAGACTGTACCATCTCCATCCTTGGAGGTTTTCAATAACAGCTTGGATTAAAGCCCTGAGCAATCTCATCTGACCTTACAGCTGACTCCATTTTGCAGGAGGTCCCTTCTAATCTGAACTGCCATATGAACCCAAGCCTGATTCAGGACATAACAGCTTTGACATCTATCATAACAGGGACTTGCCAAATTGTATTCAAACACAATTCAGCCTCTTCCACCTCTGAAAGGGATGATGACCTGTAGGTCAGGCTAAAACATCAGCTCCCTAAAACTTTCTTAACCTGTTGGTATGGCATAACCAGCCAGTGGCTCAACAGCATTAACAGCCAGCTTACATTAGTACTCTTGCTAGTGACAGCCAGGGTAAGAAACTGTAGGAAGATGTGCTGTCGTTGAAAACCTGGGTTGTGAGGAAACATAAGTTAAACTGAAAGTGGCAGTGAAAATTTCTAAATCTTGAATAGTCTTCAGAAGAAACCTTCAGCTTGTCCAGGACCCTTGGCAACAGAGACACAAATTGTCTCAAAATAATAAAAATTAAAAATATAATTTTTAAAAAGCATTAATGTAGTAACTTTAATATGTGTCAATAACTCATCAGCCTCAGATATATGATTCATTTCTTCTGAAATAAGTGATTTTGTACTTGTATCCCACACAAGAGGCTTTTCTAAGGAATATAAAAGTAGAACAAAAACTGAGCATACTTTTACTAGGCACTCCCTCATCACAGTTGTAATATCAGGATCAGATCTGGACCGCAAACAGTGTTTCATTTAGTCTTGTACCTTCATTGCTACCTCTTTTAGACACTTCAGTACATATGAATACCACTGTCCGTAAGGAACACCGTATTCTTAGCACTACCTTGTTGCCGTAAGTAAAAAAGATACGGAAAGTATCTGTAAAATATTGAGAATAACTTTTAAAATTATCATTTTCTTTTCAGTACAATTTAAGTGGTTACCAGAGCTGGAATGAATTATAGTGCATTGCCAGGATTTTCAGAAAAGTCTCTTGCACCGCAGGAAAAGTTCAGTTGCATTCTGCTTTAATGGCTCTTGGCATGCTTGCACTATTGTTTTTGTACAAACAGAAGTAAATTTGATACAAATAAAAAATGGAACTTTATGTGAATGTAGCAAACATCAAATTCCTTAATCTTCAAAAGAAATTCTATCCCTGAATAATTAACTATGATATATTTATAAAACTAGAATAATTGAAAACAGAATTCTAAGTTGATTCATGTGGACTGCGCTGAAATATTTATTATTGCAAGTCCAGAAGATCTGTCTGGGTTTTGTCACTGGAAATGTCTAAACTCAGTGTCCAGATGTTTATTTAAGTTGCTCCCACATAGTTCTAATGTCAATTACCAGGGGTTATCAGAGAGCATCACTGTGTATCTTCCTTGACTAATATTCTCATTTCTTCTGCATCTTTGATGTTTTGTTTCATTAAAATTCCTGGCTCACAGCCACAGAAATCTGCCACACAGGCAAAAAACTGGTCTGCAGACATGACACATGATGATGCCCATTGTCTGTGCAAGGATAATATTTATCATCAGCTATCATTTAAGCAGTACTATAATCAGTACAACACCAATTTAAATCAGCTCAGAGAAATACATGTGAAACCAGGGAATAAGAATTTCTAACCAACGTGAAATAAATTGTGTCAGTAAACAAATATTAGTGCATTGAATGAAGATTTTTGTGAATATGCATGTGGGATTTTTTTCCCCTTCAGGAAAAAGCAGGGGGAAAGCCACTGACAAAGTAATTTCACACATAATTACAAATGGAATTGATGGATCTGTAACTCTGGAAACCACAGTTACATCAAGACTTTTATAGTAACCAGGAGACAACACAGGCCACTTGTAACAGTGATTTAAATAGAAAGAGCTTATCGCACAGTCTCTGAAGATTTCCTACATTCAAATGAAAATAGTTGGCTAACACAGCTTATTTTATATATACACACATAGATGTGTATGCATGTATACAAATATATACACATATACATACAAAATTCAGTTGCCCAAAACTAGTTGGTTTATTTAGTTTGTAGGAAAATTCTACAAGATTATCTAGGCAAGATTTAAAGATCTGTAAGAAAACAGAAGAAATTCAATGCTAATTCAGTATAAATGCAAGTAGAGATAGAAGAGGGTTCTTCTACCTGAAGAGGGCCTACAAAGATGCTGGAGAGGGACTCTTCCTCAGGGACTGTAGTGATAAGACAAGGGGTAATGAGTTTAAACTTAAACAGGGGAAGTTCAGGTTAGATATAAGGAAGAAGTTTTTTACTGTGAGGGTGGTGAGGCACTGGAACAGGTTGCCCAAAGAAGTGGTAAATGCTCCATCCCTGTCAGTGTTCAGGGCCAGGCTGAACAGAGCAACATGGTCTAGTGTGAGGCACCCGTGTCCATGGCAGTGAGGTGAAACTGGATGATCTTAAGGTCCTTTCCAACCCAAATCATTCTGTGATTCTAAGAGGGCTGGACAAAATAGTGGCTGATGCCATCTCATGTTTTCACATTAGTACATGGGTACTAACAGCAGGTTCCTCCCTTGGTGAAGAATGTCATCCATTTTAGTTCTGATCAACCAGTAAGAGACAGATACCTGATGACTTCAATGGAAAAGGGTCTACATGACTTGGAAATTTAAATCTCAATGATCATGTAATTTAACTTTTCTCCCTATACTGTCAGTTTGAGAAGGTGTACCCACCTACCAGACAAAGCCCTAATAGCTGAACCTTCTGCCTTGCTGAGAGTCATTCCCCTTCACCGAGATCTTCAGTATATGTCTTTGCACTTTCAGATTCAGCTGTGGTTCTGTGTGTGCCATAAAAAGTCCCACAGCTTCTTTAATAATAGCAAGTTTTGCCATAGAATTTGCACTCATTGCAATACAAGTTGAGTGCAACCTGCATGCACTGGGAGGGCAGTGCCAATACTACCTTCAATTCAGAGATGGATGCAGGAGACCACATGCTGTTATAACCACAGCTACACTACTGACACCACTGTCTGACTAATCTGAGTATATGTTACTTGCATCAAATAACAACTGAGAAAACTTTTTTCCAGGGGGAAAAACAAGCCCAAAAATAACCATGACACATCACCCAAACAATGAAACCAAACAACAGAAGACATGGACAGAAATTTTGCAATTGAAAGTTCTATTCAGAAGTGTAAAAAGAGTATCTCCTATCAAGTGCTTAGCTTCAGAGACTCAGCAAAACCTTGGACTGCAGCTACTTGCCACATTATATCACTGCCTTGATCTAACAAGCAACTACATTAATTCCAGCTGTGTGGATAGAGGCAGGAAATATGAATATGTTCATTAAACATTATGGCCCCACTTATCTCCCTCATGACTTTAGTGGAGATGTGCCAATTCATGCATGATGCTATTATGGTCCCCAGTATCAAACCTGAAAGAAAAGCAATGAGGGTGTCACTTCTTACAAATTTCCCTGTCAAGAAATCTCCCCTACTTGCTGCTGAAGGGCATATCTACTCCTATGCGGATGATTAAAAGTTAAATACTTTGTTCAATGATTCTAGCAAGTTGAAAATCAATTTGCTTCCCACACACATTTCACTGTGCTCATTTGCGTCTTCTCCTCACATTCAGTAATTGCTTCACAACTGTTATTCACAAATTCCCTTGCACGCAGAGATTAAACAAAACACAGAACCCATATCCCAGTTCAACAGAGCGCTTGCTCAGAAGTGTTCCTAGAGGAATCAAACTCAGAGTTCAGTGCAAGCTTTCATGCTTCACCAAATCAAGGGCCAATTTAATAAAATGTTAATAACCAAATTATAAAAACAGTTACTTTAAACAAGAGATGACTAAAGGCCTCCAAAGCTTTGCATACATATGGAGAAATAATTACAGTATTTACAAAGGAGTCAAATGGAGTCAAGCACTATTATCCCACAGAAAGTCAATGTGAGTGCAAAACATTTGGACCAGTCAGCTAACATTTGCCTGCCACAACATCAGCAGTGACACAACACCGCAGAAGTACGAGAATAAATACAACCATTGGCTTATTGAAGAAAAAAACCAGCACAATAAACCAAATGTTTTCACCCAGCTGTCTTTTCTACTTCCCTTCTCCTATGAAAACATGGGAGTTCACAACCTAAAAACACAGGAAACCAGGAAATCTCAGTTGCGATCTCCACACGTACCACCCAGCCTAAGAGCAATGGACTGGCAACAATAGATGACCACAAACCCAGGAAAAATACAGTTCAGTTAGCACCTCCCTGGAACAAGACCACACCATGCAAGACCTGAAAGGGTTGTCCTTACAAGACACTTCAGAGAAATTACACTTCTTACTCTGAAAAAGAAACAAGGATGGCAAAGCAGAATAAAGACATCTTTTCTTACAGCAGAGTGCATAACTTCTTCCAACAGAGAAGTCTAATTCCCTGTCCCTTTAATGCCACTCTTGATATGAAGGCCAAGAATTCACTGCAGTTCCCCCAGCCTAAGGGTACTCCTTGCAGGCAGTAACCTTCTAAAGGCAGATGATAAGCCAGATGCTACTCAAATCAGACAAAAAATGTTCTGAATAGGGTCCTGCTACTGATCATTTTCACTGGCAAACCCCAGCAGGCCACACAACTCAGATTACAGCCAGCCTCCTGGATCAAGGGAACTGGCTCTACAGAAGTGCTGCATAAAACCAGCCAGCCAGCCAGATTCCCATCTACAATTTAGGCTATTCAGGTCCTACTTCCTCCTAAGATTGCAAAAGGCTGCCAGCTTGTGGTGTGTCTGCAATACAAGAATCATCTCCGAGTCCCATACAGAAACCCCCAAACTACTGCCTGGGGCTGCTCATGGAGCACGAGCAGCTTTTGCCATGGCTTCAAGCTCAAGTTTCAATTGCTCAGTCTGTAGCATCTGGATATTCTTTTCCTCAACTCCTGATACTTCATCCCTGTCGCAGGTTCAGAAATTCCACAGCACAGAGCCATGGTTTTCAAATTCTCTCAATTTGCAGACCCCATTTCCTCCACCCAGGAGCCTGCAGCTGTCAATGACTTCTATTTTGATTGCATGGTCCTCAGAAGCAGCCCGCAAGCCATCAAACTACAAACAGAACTGCTGACCCATCAGCTAGGTTTAACCAAAAACTACAAAAAGTAGTTCTTATGCATCTTTTCCACCCTTAGTCCCACACAAAATAATTAAGTACAGCAGCATTTAGGTCTTTCTCCTTTCAAATGCTATTTCCCAAATACTTATATCCTCTAGATCATGTTATTATCACCACAGGTAGCAAACCAGATTGCATGTTCTGTCCCTCAGGAAGTGTTACAGCTGTAAACAGATACTCTATTACAGTGTTTTTCTTCTGTGCAGTTTGGGGATTAGGTACTCCTAACAATACAAAAATCAAGGGACTACAGCTGCTGCTGCAGATACATGCATCACATGCTATAGCGCTCAGACTTGCAGCTCTCCAGTTAAGACCTGTCTCTATGCCATCTTTCAGACCTGTATGACCACCCAGATTTAGGTTTTACAGACCTGTTCTCATCTCTTTGCTTTCCCCATATAGCAATCATTTCCGAAATCCATCTCCAGTGTTTTCCTTGTGGAGCACTGAAGCAAAAATTTCCAGTTTTCCCTGTGACTTCCTACTTTACACAGTCAAAACATTATTCACAAAAAGAATTTCAGAAACATATTCTCAACCCTTTGTTTTCTACTGGGTTAACAGCCCCACTCCCAGAAGAGAATGAGCTCCTCAGTTCTCAGTGTACTTTTTTAAATGTTCTGGAAATGGACAAAAGTGAAATACACAACAGCAACACCACAGATGATCAGCAACTTAACTTGGTACAACTAAACCATTCCATGATTCATCCTCTTGTTCTATAACCTTTACAAACTTCTGGATTGCACATCTTCCTTAACATGGAGGACTCTTATTTGTACCCGACTCTTTGCTTTCTTATCACTCATAAAACCTTAATTCAAAGTACATACCTGTGCTCAGAACCCAGGACCAACAATCTCCATGAAAGCTACAAGTTTTGAAGTAACACAAACCCTTCAACAGTAACTTAAAATCCATACCTTAAGCTTGATGTTATATCCACACAACACTCTCTTCCAAAAATACTCTGAACAGCTGCTACTTGTAGAACAAGTATATAACACACTTCACCTGGTATCAGTGATTATGCCCCACCTCCCCATAAGGGGAAGTTTGCCCATTTAGTGGATCCACTCTGGCAAAGTTCCAACATGTTGAATGCTACCAAAATACAGATAACTGTCCCTGCTTCACAAGGCTTAGAGAGCAGAAATAAGCCTTAAAAGCATAAGGAAATAGCATGATCTTAGCTACCATGAAAGAGCAGAAGCTTGTACTGAGCTAGATATCAGTGATCTAGAAAACAAATTCTTAACCCTGTAACTTCATGTAAATTCCTTCAGCACAGAAAAGCCAGCATAGAGAAAATACACACAATAACTTTAAAAGGGGTGACTGCACAGTCAGGACAGGGACAAGAGTGATGATGTTAGTAAGAGGGAGAGATGCAAACAGACCTGGAAACAGTAACTTGTGCTTCATGAAACATCCAAAGGAAAGTCAATTCTGGTCTTCTGGACCAGAATTAAGGACCTCTGGTCCTTAAGCAGAACAACAGACCAAAATAATGGGAAGACTGATGATGAGGCTCAGCTGGACAAGCAAGTGGTAGCATGAACAATGACTATTTGAGAGATGAACCACGGCCACAAGAGAAGAGCCATCCACTGTGGAGTCTGACCCACACACTGAAGGAAGTCTTTCCTCTGAGGGCTGAAATACATACAGCTGTGGATCAGATGGGTCATCAACACAGGTGCTAAGGGATGAATAATGACTGAGTATGTGCCAAAAATAGTGCTGACAAGTGATGGTGAGAAGTTGGGAGGATAGAGCAGAAGCACAGAAAAGAGGAAGGAAAACTAAACACTAGGGGGTGGAACAAACCAGGAAAAAGCAGTAAGAAGTAAAAAAGGAAGATACAAGGCCTGGAAGTGGCAAATCTTGCAAAGTCTGAAAACAAAATATGAAATAAGAAAGCCTCAGCAGGAGGGCAGCTGTGACAAAAACATGAAGCCATTCAGGTCTCTGTGAGATACTGAAGTGGCGGGGAACACATGCAGGTGCACAGCTGGCATTTAGATGGAGTTACAGAAATCAAGAGAATATAGCAACAGGAGGATGCATGACACTTGGCAGAAGTTAAATTACAGACATAAGCAGTGATATGTTGTATGAAAGGGAATGGGTGGTGAAGGGATACAGAGTATGAATTTGCTCTAGTTGTCATGGTTTGAGCATGTTTTGAGGGTGCTAGTGACAGGAGGTAAGTCTTATGAGGAAAAGTGAAGAGCAAACAGCTGATGAGAAGGCAATAAACAATGAGAATAAGAAACCTGTGACAGGGAAGAGTACAGCAGTACTCCTATATAGGACTATGGGGGGATCACAGATAAGCAACTGACAAGCTGGTCAAAAACACCACATATTGGCTTAGCAGCAGTTCCACATGTCAAACTGCTTTGCCAGGGTACGGACTGTGCCACAAGAACTGCCTGGGAGAGGCTGTGGAGCATCTGGGAGAGAGTTACTGCCTGCTAGTAAAGTGCTGTGTGTGCTCAAGAAGTTGCAGAGTCTTTAACCCCCCATTTCTAGATGATGTTGTGCAGCTTTTTGAAGGACTCACATGCAGAGCTCCCTTGGTTTCCAGACACCATTCCTGCAGGAATACGTACATATCCAGGCAGAGCCTTGTGCACAGAGCCACCCTTCAGACACAGCTATTGCTGTGCCTTGGAAAACCTGTTGACAGGCTATAGACGGCATCTTTGAGATTTGTATTTTAGAACTGAACTCATGCTAGGCTTGCAAAATCTTAGCCAACAATGGAGTATCATTGTGAAACATTTCCCACATGTGTTCCTTAGCTTTCAAAATTCAGATTAAAAGGCAGAAAACATTATTGTAAGGAAGAGTATTTTTTTTATCATCAAAGAAAGCTAAAACTTCAATACATACAGAACATCTTGAAGAACACCAGAGGATGGATCTCTTAATTTACAGATCTGGACTATGAAAAAAATAGTATTCCAAAATATTAAAGCAGTGTGCAAAAACATGGAAACCCATCGAGACCTTTAATAAAAAGGCCAGTCTTCAGAGTAACTTGATTTCTTGATGTGCTTTGCAGTAACAACCAAAAATGAAACAGCAGAGTTTCTTAAAGCCCAAACAGAATTTGAGTTACAAAATAATATAAAATTATTACCTATTTATAACATAAGGACAGAAAGTGTTATTTTAAAGTGCAGGCACAGAAAAACAAGCTCTCATGTGATAAGAAGCTAACTTACAGCCTGTCACTCATTTACTGTAGATGTATAGGCATGTATTTTCACCATATGGTAAAAACAAGATAATTTTCAATAGGTAGAAGTATCTCACATTTATACAAGTCAAGAGCTTTCCTGTGTGCAAGCAGTTCACAGGCACCCTAGTTTACTATATGGGCATGTGTGCCAATGCCCTGTGCAACTGCCTTTCTGCACAGAAGGAACCTTCTTTTGTAGGTGACTCATCACAGCCTGCAAAAGTGTATTAAAGAGTTCACTTTGCTGTAGTTGAAAACTATGGGGCACTCCACAGGGATTAACTGCCCCAAGTGCTCAAAAAACAGTCCCCAATAACACCAGGGTTACCATTTAATAACACATTTATGAGGTTTATACTGAAAACTGCCCATCGCTGTAATGTTAACATTTTAAGAAAACAACTACTAGATAAAGCATTCTCTATAACCAGGTTTGGGTTTTAAGAAGTACTGCATAAAGATCAATTACATGGCTCATCCACAGACATCCCTGCTTGAATTCAGTCCTCTGCTGAAGAATAATCTTCATCTCTTCCGTCTCTGTATTGCAGAACCCCCTCTGGTTCAAACCTGAGCATTTTTATATTCAATGTCTTTGCAAGCTTCTGTGCTGCAAGCTTGGCTTGCATTTCCTAGGAAAGAAAGGAAAAAGGACACAAGTTAGAAAAAGCATTGTTATTTTTATCCTGGTCATGAAAAAAAATAGTATACTGAAGTATAAACTTGACATAATGGTATCAGTAATTGCAGAGTGGGCTTACTTAAACATAACTAGCAAAGAAATTTCAGCTCTCCACATTAAACATGACTGTGCTATGAATATTTGAAGATGCAAGAGTTTAAATTCCTCATGTGGCAGTCCTCACCTGTGATACAGTAATGTGGGATTAAATAGAACAGAATGCCCCATGTAAAAGAGCCGCTGTGCACATTAACCATGTAGCAATAGCAGTGTTTGACATTCAGCAACCTCAGCAAAAATGTCTCCTTTCTCCAAATAAATTACCTCTCTTAAAGTCTCAGGATGGCTAAATTAGCAAGTGCTTTTAAAACAATAAGGAGCAACAAACACTTCTACAATATCATCTAATTTACACATTAGCTTGGCACTACCTGGAAAGTCAAATTCAAAATCCATTACAACAGAATTTGAAGCACCTCAGAACTCTGATTCTTCCAGCACACCATAAATATAGTCAAATACAGATACTTGCATATTTTGAGAATAACAAATACTGCTAGGCCTTCATTAATGCAGGGGCCAAGAACTCTTTAAAACTCTTTAAAAACGAATTTCTAGTCAGAAGTGGAGCAAGTGCAATGAGGTCAGCATAACAACACACAAAGAATACCATTAGATTTGCTTAATGCAGGAATAACAGTTTCAGAAGGGTCTACTACATTAATTGTATCATTAAAAGAATCAAATACAAAAAAAGTACCTTCTGTCAAAGTCTGACCATCTCGATTTCATCATCAAATTCATCAGAATGAAAAGATCCCTTTATGCTTTCTTTTTTAAAAGTGATTCCAATTGTATTATTACTTTTCAGACCAAATTGTGAATTCATACCTCATAAGCTACTTTTTGCTGTATCTGAATTGCTATGGATTCCTCTATGGATAGTAGCTTAGTAGGAGAATGGTGAAGTGGCGGCAGCCGAGCTGCTGTGATCTCATTCAAATGCTGCTTATCTCTAAGTCGTCTTTCTTCAGTGGTAATTGGAGAGCCACATGCCCCAGGTGACTGACTGGATGCGGAACCACACAATGATCCATTTTGCTCTCCTGATAATCTGGAAGAGGTGAAACATAAAAGTTATGCTGCAAATTTGGGTCACAAATTTGAATAACTTCAGTTCCAAGACTTGTTGTTTTGAACTTGTAAGAGTTGAAAAAAATCCTGAAAGTGTTACAACACCACAAACAAACAATAAGCAGCACTCGGCAAAACTGAAAAGGTTTTTCTGTGAAGAGACAATATCATAGATCACTCCTCACAGTGAACAAAAAAGGTAGGGCCGTTAATTACCAAGCATGAGATAGCAATGTTTTTGGAAGTCACATGAAGTATAAAGCACCATCAGTACAATGTGAATTGCGATTTCTCTAGAGGTGCAGGAGAAGCCAAAGGCTACCTGCTGCTCAAGTTCTACGAGTTCTAGAACTGACCCACAAGAAAGCTTTGACAATGATTTATTTTGTAGCTTAAGCTATGAAACTCTGTGAAGATCCATGACAATTGTTTCAAGAGGCTATAGTGAGACCACTGCTCAATATTCCATGACACTTAACAGAGCCAACATATTAACCTTGCATGTCAAATAACTTTAAAGCTCTTTGACCACCACAAGAAAATTAACCCACTATGCTCGTTCTGTGCCATTTCCAATTTTATACAGGTCAAGTATTCACAAAAAGTTTTTCTGTTCTGTAATACTTACACATTTGTTTTAAATTTGCTTTTCTTTATGACTGGGTTCTTGGCTCTAGACTCTAGAACTTCAATGTAATGTGGAGTCTTGGGGTGCAGGCTTCCAAAGATATTCCCCTTATGTTTAGCCACATTCTGCTCTTTTTCCAATACTTTATCACTATCATCCCCACCTACAATTGTAACTTTTTGAAAAGCATCAACCAACTCATCTTTATTGTTGCCCAAAGAACCTGCACATTCTGTGCCATCCTCAGATTTGCTCTGAGATATCTGCTCATTTTCCAGATGACTGCTTGTGTCTGACTTGGAGACAACTTCACAAAGCAGATACCGATCTTTTGTAACAGTCTTTACTTCTTCATCTTTCCTCCGAGTCCTTTGATTTATCAGCGCTGTATTTATGGCATTGCGTGCAATACATTCTGACTCCTGCCTCTGCAAAGAAATCTCAGAAACTTCTTCAGTATTACAGTTTTCATTAAAGACTGTGGAATCTTCACTTCTTAGTCGGTCCTCCTTTAAGATAACTTGCTGTTTGTTTGTGTTCTCATCCTGCTTCACCTGAAACTCCAGTCTAACTGCAGATAACAGCTCAGCTGTCCTTGCTACTTCTTCTTCCTGTGAAATAGCAAGCTTCAGCTTTTCCACAAAGTCGGAGACCTTCTTACCCTTGTCTGGAAGCTTTGCAACGAATTTCCTAAGACAAAAAAAAATAATAGTCATTTGACAGAATAGAAACACTCCTATTGCAACCTGAGATACGGAAATGTTTTGTCATAATAATATATTCATTAGAATAATGTTAGAAAATGACATGGTTTTTACTCTAACGTTAAGTTCCTTATTTACGTGCTACATTTCTGAAAAGCAGCGAGATGCAAAGCACCTGCCGGCTGTGTACTGGGATAAAACGACCTTTACGGGGTTTTCTGCTCCAAGACGTAACTGCTGCTCTAAAGAGTGCAAAAGCCGGAAGCCCCCGGGGGTACATGGAGCTTCATGAGCCCCGAAAGGCCTTAAACTAGGGAGCCGGAGGTGTGGCCCTCTCCTCGGAGCTTCTCCTCACCGGTCGGCCAGCAGCCGCTCCTGCCGCCTCAGCATGTCCCGCAACTCGGGCAGGCTGCGGCCGCGCAGACCGCCGCTACCGCCCACCGCCGCCATGGGGCCCTGAGCCGCCTGTCACCGGGGCAACCGCCCGGTCCCGGAGCCCTCGCGCCGGTTCCGCAGCAACTCGGAGGCCGCCATCTTACCGGAAGCGACGGCAAGCGGCAGGGCCGGACTTGTCCGGAACGCGAAGGCCGACAGAGCTGCGGGCCGCGGCAGGGTGGCTGGTTGCTGTATGTCCGCTCCCGGCGTCGCGGTGGAGTGAGGAGTGGGGCGCCAGCGCCGCGCTCGCAGCGCTCCGGGTTGGCCTGAGCATTGCTCGGTGTTAACCCTGTGTTACAGCGTCCGTGCTGCAGGAAGAGTCGGTGTTCGAGGAGAGTACACGTTGTCCTGGGTGCGAGGAGCTGCGCAGAGCAGAGGCCGGTTGCCGGCATGAGCCCGCCCCTCTCGGGCTGCTCAAACACTGCAAAAGCATCAGTGTTTTTTACGTTAATTACTTTGCATTTGCACTGGCAAAAGCCAGGCTACTTCCGTGTGCTTGAGTGGTTTTCAGCAGAGCATCAATTCCTGTTTAGGAATCGAAGTTTACTTTTTCATGTGGCATTTATTTTTTAACATGTTTCTGTGTGACAGAGGCCGAACATTTAGAGTGCAGTATAATGTTGGCCTGCTTATGACAAAATTTCCCTACTGATACAAGTGCCATGAGCTTTAGTAAGTCCACTGCATCTAGCAGTAATAAGGTCATTAGCTGAATGGTAGTTCCCAGGTGGCAGATGTCAGCCCTTTTAAGTTGATCCCAGTTGAGGTTTCTTGATCCAAGTAATGGTAGAGGCACATTTCTCAGAGCTGTTAGAACAGTTGTTCCATGAACAGGGCCTACCCTGGAGGAGCTGGAAGAGGAAGCGTTTTAAAATGTCTGCCTGCCCTGTGTTTGCTCAGCTGGATGGGGAAGGGGAAGGCTGAGGCCAGGGGAAATGAGATTAATCAAGTCAGCAGCTACCCATGGAAACGAATACCACAGCCAGTGTGAGAAGAGCCAAGTTCAGGGACTGGTTGAAGAGGCCGCTTCACTGTGTGTGCCACACAACCTGGATCATCTCCTGTGCAAAATCCCTTGGGGAGCTTTTGCTGGGAGCTCAGGGAAGAGGAAATCACTGAGATTTTCTCACCAGGAGATCACCCACTAAAGGGCACAAGTTCCCTGTGTTGCAGCCTCTGTCATGCAGGCTTAAGCTATGCCATCTGTGTAACATTCCTGCATCTTGCAAGAAGGAACACTTTATCCTGCTTTTTAGCCTCTTTCTCCTGTGCAGATTGGGGAAAGTGGGAAGGCTGGCTGTGGAAACTGCTGCTTCTGCCTGCATGGAAGTGAATCCAGAAGGAACAGTCTCATTCGACCATTGCTCTGCACTTACATGATGATGATTCATCTCAGTCCATCTGCTGTCGTTATATGGACAAAAAAGTAATGCTGGTATTTACAGTGGATTTCAGCTTATGTGCTGAACTGCATAAACACAGTAAAATACAGAAAAAGGAAAAAAGTCCTAATAACATGGCTGCCGGGAATCGCAATTGATCATTCTGTAGCCTTGCAGTAGAATGCCATTCACCAAGTCTGTGTTTATCCAAGGTCATTGCGAAGGAATATTATTCATCTTCATAGTTGGGGAGAATTAAGTGTTGGAATACCATAGTTCATTTACAAGTAACACACAGTTCCAGAGTGATGAACAAATAGCTGAAGTTTGGAAGGTGCCAGAGCAAGTACGTTCTTGCTTATGGAGATATGGGCAATATCCAGATACAATGCAATCTAGATAGCATCCGTTCAGACAAGAATGTGAAGAAGGAAAAGTAGATTTAAGCTTCTTTAGTCAAGAAGAAGTATGGAGCATTTGTGGGACTGAGGAAAGTTACCTACTTAGGGATTGCTTGCCCTGGGGTAAATACAGGTAGGAAAATCTCACTATCCACACTCTGAACATGAGTAAGCACCACCCAGCAGTACTTACTGTAAGTTTAGTCTTAGGACTTTACTCTTGCTTCTCTTAAGAGACTGACAGACTGGCATTATTGTAGTGAATGGTTTTATTTTCCTTGGAGGATTCTTGGCCTTTTGATTTGAAGCTGTATTTTGTATCATTTTCTTGAATATTTTGATTAGCATTCACATGAGAAAAAGTATATAGCAAAACAGGGTTTTAATAATTTCTTACATAATGGGCTCTCCTGTATTTCTCACTTAGGACATTCTCTCAAAAGCTATTATGAGGTACAGTTTTCAGCCAGTCTGTTTTCAGTCACTAGACATTTAAATATAACTTATTCTGCAGTCACATGGCTGCAATTACTATGCAATTTAGTATTATTTCTGCAGGAAAATTGTTAGAATAACAATGGAGAAAATCAGGTATACTAACAAAAAAGAATAAGCTGCATGGAAAACGCAACACAAAGTGTGACCCAGAAATATTCATCTTTGTGTATGTTGTAGCTAAAAAGGAAGGTATTCAAATTGCTGAGTAACTTATTCTAGCATAGATTTTTTTCAGTAGGTTACACCAGTTACAAGAAACACTGCAACAGATATTTGTGGCCCAGCTTTTAGTGTTCCTGTTTTATCAATGCCAGCTGTGACTAGACTGATGCATTCTAGTTGCATGACATTCTGAGGGAGTTGGCCATGAAATACAACTGGCTGAATTCTTCCAGGTGGAAAGGTCTCCTGCCAGCAACACCTGAGTCTGCACAAAATTGGTATTAAAAGTAAAACTAACGCTCTTGCTTCTTTTCTGTTAAAGGCATCATTTCCACTGTCCATTTGTCCTTTATTCAACTTTATAAATACATAAGTGTTATTTCTTTTCACTAGGAAAAGGGGCAAAAGAGCCTTTGGACTGTAGGTCTCTAGAGGAAAAAAAACCATACTCTTACAGCTTCTTTGCTCCTAGGTGGAAATATTGAAGGGCAGGAGAGGAATCATGCCACACTTACAAAATAAACCGCTCCAAAATAAAAATTAAGAATGGTATAAAAATTGGAATGAATATTTGGAATGTAAATGAATCATTTTAATTTCCTTTAAAAAAGCCCCAACCTTTTTTAGTCAGCATGATTTGCAATAATTATTTTAGTTAATATAAGGAAAATAACTCTTCCCTTAACCTTATTTCTCAAAAAAAGCCCCAGACACTTTAAAAGCAATCCTGTATATGCTTATACCTATCACCATACTGTTTTACGTTTGGGAAGCAACTGTCATGTTGTTGTAGCATGCCTAGACACCCCCCTCACCTTCACAGAATATTGTAACCGCATAGATGTTCACTTGTACATATTTTCTCTTTAATCTGCCAGCTCCCTCTTTTGAAAATGTTCACATACCTTAAGTTGTAGAGGTCTCCTATTGCCTTGTTTTCCTGTGTTTCTTCTGTGTTCTAATGATTGAGGTAGGGCTGGAAGGGCCTTATCTCATTAGGTCATTCTTTTACACATGCAAATAGCCCCAGGTTCTGAACAGGAATGAAATAAGATGTAAGTGGCATGAAACTCTCAGCATGTACAACTCCATTCTGTGAGCAGGTATTTCCTGTACGGAGTTACAGACTTAGCAATGAGGAGAGAACTTCTTACTTATTTGCTTATCCATCCATGTCTTCAGATGTCAAAAGAAGGATTTAAAGACTCTTGCAAAAGCATTAACACCCAACTCCTAGGATCCTGTGTTGTAGGCTCAGCACTGATCTTAACAAGATTTTGAGGTCCTCTTGGCAACTGATAAGGAATACGTGTACACAGGGAAGCAGTGTTCAAGTAAAAAACCTCATATTCTTCAGCTGAGCATTGCAAACCAGTAACGCTCTGTTATGTTTGCAGCATGATTTCTTCTTATTTAGTTGACATGTAGATTGTTTCACTGTGACAGTCTTAAAAATAAATACTATCAGTGAGTGGATTTAGACTGTAAAAAAATATAAAAAGGGGCCACAGTCATAACAGACTCATCGTGCTGAAGACTGGAGAGAATCATCCCAGATGTGTTCTGATGTTATCTGTGGGATCTGAAGTTGTAGGGTTTTTTTTGCAACGGATGTGCTGCCCAGTTCTTGTTTATCCTGTGCAAGTCAATAGTTCTTTATTTTATGAAAGAGTTCATCTGCTTTTGTTACTTGGCTTTGAGAAGAGTCTTTAATAAGGGAGTGTCTTTCTGTTCTCACGAGCCCATCTGCCAAAGGAAACACTGACAAAAACATCAAGGCTCCAGGGGAACTGCTGTTCTATTCATACATGTTTTGAACAAACAAGATGGTGTAAGAGTTTGCAAGGTCTTAAGGCAAGTTTATTTCTAAATGAGTGTTGACACAACAGAATAGAAAGTTTAAATACAATATTTATTGCAATTTATCCTTTTCATGTCCTACATACAGGATATAATAAAAGCATACAACGTAACAGCATTATTTATACGGCATATATGAAACTGTATCCCAAAATACTTTCAGAGTATCTGAAATAAATCACAAAAGAATACTTATCATGGTACAAATGTAGTCATACAATTGATATTTAATGCACTTTCTGGGACCTATTTATATGGCTTTTATTGATGTTTATAGAAATTAGTTTCTAACATTACAATACTAATTAACCCAATCTCAAATTGACAAAATTTATACTGAAGTGTTACAGTCTTTTCAGTCAGGTTTGTTATTATCTATGCTAATTTACATTGCTGCTGATTTGAGTGGAAAGCACTGTGTGGTCAAGAAACACAATTACATAAATACTGTTCCACTCCTGTTCTTCAAAGTTACCAAATTTAAACCAGAAGCCCAATCAAATGGTGGTCCTCCAGCTCATTGCATGTCAAAATGCTCTTACAATATAGCATAGCCTTCAGTCCTTGTTTGGTTTAAAAAAATAGTAGGACATTCCATCAAACAGTCAAGACAGAATTTACACAGACAATTTTTACAGGAAAAAATTAATTCCCTGCTGCAGTCTTGAGAAAGCCTTGAGCAGATCATTATTTTGCAAGTCTGAGAGTTAAAATAGCTTGCAGTAGTTTCAGAGGAGATCCTCAGGAGTGCAATAAAAGTAGAATGAACTTCCTTTTGAAGTCTGTCAAAACAGCATTTTGATACTTCATCCTGCCCTCTCCTGTTCACTGAGCACCTCAGTCATCATGTTCTGTTTTCTGAACTCTGGCCAAAACCAGAGGGATAAAGGATTTATACTTATTGAAACTTGTCAGTTAATGTCTTTCACAACAACGTGCATTTCCTTTTATCTATAAATACCACCTTCATTTAGTCATATGAAGTTTGAAGGTAAAGTTCACGAACTATGGTTTATAATTAAACTCCTGAAATGTCGAGGGACTATTTGGGCACTGTCCTGGTTTTAGCTGTGACAGTTAATTTTCTTCCTAGTAGCTGGTGCAGTGCTGTGTTTTGGCTGAGAACAGTGCTGATAACACACCAATGGTTTAGTTGTTGCTCAGTTGTGCCTACTCTGATCAAGGACTTTTCAGTCTCATGCTGTGCCAGTGAGGAGGGGCACAGGAAGCCATGAAGAAGCAGAGACAGGACACCTGACCCAAACTAGATAAAGAGATATTCCATATCACAGCACATCATACCCAGTACAGAAACTGGGGAAAGTTACCTGGAAAGCGCAAATCACTGCCTGGATCAGGCCAGGTATTGGTCAGTGGGTGGTGAGCAATTGTATTGTGCATCGCTTGTGTTTCCTGAGCTTTCATTTCTTTGTTCTTGTTGTTTCCTATTATTATTACTGTTGTTGGCATTCTTTATATTAACACTATATTTTACTTTATTTTAGTTATTTAACTGTTCTTATCTCAGTGGGTTTTACATTCCTTTGATTCTCCTCCCCATCATGCTCAGGGTGGGGAGTAAGTGAGCGGCTGTGTGGTGCTGAGTTACCGCTTGGAGTTAAAGCACGACAGGCACAAAAAAATGCTAGAAGGCATAATGTGATGAACTGAAGCTGCATCCCTAACAGGGACATTAACATGGCCAGCTGGGATTATACCGTACAATTTCCCTTCCAAAAGATACTGCCCAAGTATTTGCTGTTATCATCCACTAGAGGGAGATATGATTACACAAGTCCAAAGCTTAACCCTGAAGCTTGAGTTGGGTTAGTACCCATCCTCTTTGGGGTTCATCAACATACATTTCCAATTTAAATATGTTATCTTTTAGAGTTTCACTTCATTATCTTAGTTGCTCATAACCATAATTGATTTAATGATTTATCAAGCTAACTGTTATTTGGGAACTTTTTTTCAGCAAACTCAGTCTCCCAAATTCAGTCAAACATCAAAACTTCAGTCAAAAACACCCTATGCACTCTTAAGACTACTGCTTCTCCATGCGTCAGCTGTTTCCAAATTTCTGGTATTCAGGTACAAGACAATTCCTCTGCTTTGTATAATGAGAGGGTGCTTTGTCTGAGGACCATTTTTATAAGGAGCAGACTGTTCTACTCTTCCAGCGGTTTCCCACTTGAGAGATCTTGCACCTCTTCTCTGGGAGAAGCCATTTAAGCAAAGGTGTGGTATTAGGCCTGTTTACTGATGTGACAGCTGGAAGGGTTTCTTTGCCATTATGGTATCTATGAGATCTTCTGCACTCTCTCAGCACATGCAAAGTAAACAGAGTTTCCTTTTAGAGCTATTAAAACTAACAACGTATTTTTTAAGTATTATTTTTAAAAGAAGCATTGAGCACCTGTTAACATTTGTGACCTCCCTATCAGCAAAGGTACAAGCTTCCTTCACACAGTAAAGAATTCATTTTTCTGTTAATGGCTTTCATTGCAATTATTTCTTGAATTTTGTGCATAAACCAATCCATGGTACTGTGTTTCACTTCTTAGAAAGAATGGCCACTTTAAGTTCTCAGGAATAGACGAGGTCACAACAGAAAAAAAAAAGCTTCTGTGCAAGCAGGATCATCTAACACAAAAGTTGGGGAAGTCTGAGCTTCCCATTTTACTATGCATATGCTTTGATTATATCAAGCAATTCATGTTCCTGCAAGATTCCTGTACCACATCAAAATATCCTTCAATCCATCCTCCTATACAGGCTTCTTTATTTAGTAGTTAAACAGCACAAATAGAGAATAAACAAAGTTATCTAACAAATCCAGAAACCCATGTAATAATGCAGGAATAAGATTCGGATTATGAGGTCAATATTATTGTTTGAAATACAACTCTACTAAGTATACTTAATTTGAGCAGACAGTACTGAACTTAGGAACTTCCATCAGACTGGAGATAAAAGCAATCACTTTGTAAAGCCCTGTGGCAAGGTGAGTACCTCCTGGGATTGACATTCAATGCAAGAACGATATTAATCATACAAAATGAAAGTTGTTTTCAATATCAGATACTGTAATAATAAAAAAATGCCCTTCATTCATGGTAATAGAACTACAAGAAAATCTTCATGATTCATTTTAGTTCACTAAGACTGGAAGATCAAAACAAGATGTAAAATAATGCCCTGTGTGTACGTTTAAATAAGGTTCAGTACTAAATGCAGTCATTCCTGCTGGTACTTTGAAGTCAAGAATAAGATTTTCATTGCTTTGGGAAAAAAATAGAGTACTCCAAAAGTCCTGATTCAGGATTGCTGTTGATGTAAGAATTGCAGGGACAGCTGCAGGCTGCTGTAGGCAAAATTCTGCTTCATTTCATTTCCTCTGCTGGGAAAGTAAATAAAAAAATGTGACAGGGATTTTCCTACACAATTACTATTGAATGTATCACTGATAGTCATGCTATCCCATGATCAAGGAAATGCAAACCAGTGTCTCAGTCCAACAAAGCAAAATCTATTATAATCTGCTCTATCACTTACTGTTTTGAGCAACAAACATGATATTCATCCGCAGGCATCAAGAAAATTGCTTTAAACAGCCCAGTTGCATCTGTCCCTCCAAGCAAAAGAGTACTGGTTATGAGTGAACTTTGAGGTGAAGAGAGCCCTCAACTACAGTAGGTCTCTGGCAGGCCTCAACAGCCCTCACACTTTGTACATAAGTGTGTGTACTAACGCCCTCTGCCAGCATAGTTTCAAATACTGCTTCTAGTAGCATTGAAAATAAAATATATTAGAGCGTCATTACACAAACAATTACAACACAG
This sequence comes from Melopsittacus undulatus, assembly GCF_012275295.1. Classification (NCBI taxonomy): domain Eukaryota; kingdom Metazoa; phylum Chordata; class Aves; order Psittaciformes; family Psittaculidae; genus Melopsittacus; species Melopsittacus undulatus. The sequence continues at coordinate 18,571,595 of NC_047535.1, forward strand.
TTGAAGAAAAAAACCCTGTACAGCTATACAACTCCTTCCTTACGGGCATTTGAAATGACACATTGCACTAGCTAGCTTCTGAAGAAGCAATATTGACTGCTGTTTCACTCATCCCATTTCCTTCATATCCCCCCCACAGTTAATGTCAGTAGTAACTTCAGACAGAAGTTACTAAAAAGCTGCTTTCAGGATAAATTTAGCAAGACTCCGTGCTGCTGTTCTTCTCTATGACTTGATAAAAAATTACCTAATCAAGCAGCAAAGGCGCAATGTATTTGTTTGTATTTAGAAAGCAATGAAAGACTTGAATGCTCAAGATGTACTGTTCTTTGTGCTAAATTCCAACACTCTCTTGAATGGGGTGTATGTCCTCACTGGCCTTGCACTTTCAGGAGATCTTCCATTCTCAGTGCTTGTACTGTTAAGGAGACAACAAAAAGCTTACAGAGTTAGTGTCAGAGTATGAGACAGCTAGGCTAGAAATGCCATGGCAATGAACTTGTGCTCATTATTGATATTGACAGGCTAAAATTAAACTATTCAGAGTAATTTGGTATGTTCTATACTTCTTTTCTCTATTGCCACAAAGAACATTTGATAAAAACCAGATACTGGGAGGTTTACTGGCAGACATCTGCTGTAGCTCATATTGCAATGTCCAGCAATACAGTTACTAGGACTAAAGATCCTGTAACAATAAAGACAGCAATATTACATTTAAGAACACAATTAATTTGGAAGAGTAATTCCATAAAATCTGAACTGTAGAGAGATAAATTTCTATGTAAAGCTCAAAACCAGGAAAAATATCAGATAAGTAGGGGCTGCAGTTAGATACAGAGGGGTCCCAGAGAGGACAACAAAGATAGCTGTCTGTTGGCACCCTCAGTGAAAAACACTGGTTTTGAAGTTTCAAAATGCTGCCATTAAAACATGCTGTAGGCTGAACACTGAAATTAGAGTATTTATTAATTGGGAAGGAAATTTTAGTTTGTATTGCAGCTTGCTGATTTCCTTTGCTGATTTACATTGCTCAAATGAAATGATTTAGTTTGCAGGGCAGTTAAGATGAACAAGTTTACCTATTGGTAGTAAAAGTGATGTGCAATGGCCCTTCTTACCTCACTATTTTGGTTTCTGTTTTTCCCCTTCCACAGAAGTAAGATTCAAGTGCAAGTCCATAGCCTTGCTCCCAGGGCTTAATGCAACCCTGTTGCAGTGTTCAGAGCAGAGAAAGGGGAGAAGCCAAGGCTGCAGAGACACTGGCCACCACAGATCAGAGACAACCACCCCAGTGCAGAAGGGGTAATGCTGCCTCACTCTTTACTAGGCAATCTTCCACCCAGGGCTAGTACATCTCCAAGAAATTGCTGCAGCCCTAAACTTTTACTGTTGGTGTTACCTGCCCTTTAAAATGGTCCTGGATGCATCTCCCAGAACACAAATAATAAAGCATGCATAAAGCCAGTATTAACCAGCCTCAGGGTAGAATTGTCCATTGTTTTTTTGCTGTGCTGCCAGATGACACAATTCATCAATATTTCTGATATCTAATAAAGTCTTATCTCTTGACTTCTTTTACTCCCTTCTTAAATGACATTACTGTAAATGAGTACTTCCCAAAGTTTTGCGTAAGTCACTGAAGTACACTACACCTTGTAGATGTAATCTTTTAAAATTAGGAACATTCCGTGAAACTCCACAATCCACTCTAACAGTTTAGCACAATGGTTTACTAATACAGCACCAATAAGGGAGATTATGAAGAACTTTCCTATGAACAAGCAGAAAAATTAAATACCTGTATGGGAGATCACATTCTACACCAGTATCTCTGGTTTCTATATTGGTCTTTGGTTGGTTTTCCATTAAGTAGTCCAGTTTATCTTGTAATTCTTTATTCTGGAAAACAGTAATTTTCATTTCATAAGTTTATTTTATTTATATTGTGTTAATTCAGCAAGGAAATAAAACTGCACATTGGCTTAATCCACATGAAATAATGTAAAAGTATTTCTTGAGAAAGAGGAGTCCTTACTTCTGGGAAAAAAATATAAATCAAACCAACAGTTGTATTCAGAAGCTTCTGTTTTGAGTAATTGTTATAACAACTGTTATAAAACTGTATGTTAAGAAACTTAGCATTAATATTGAGACTGTATTACACACATTCTTCATGTTACTGGTGTTGTACGTTTGATTTCCATACTGAAGAACAACAAATATATATAGTAAATATGCATCCAGATAACACCAGAAGACATTAGTTCAAATTTTATTTGGTTTCATAAAACTATCACAATAATATAAATGTAAAAGTTACCTCACATTCTAAGAAAGAGATTTTTTCTAAAAGCTGTACTATGAATAATTCCTTTTCTTTCACTTTCTTCCTTAGCATTTCAATCTATGAAGAAAAATAAAACAAAGATATTTAGTGTAATGGGGATGGGAAGAAGATGAACAAGACATAGATACGGTAGGAAGAAAACATTTTTAATTTTATTGTTCAGCAACAGCTCAATACCTATACGTATTTACAAACTAGTCAGTGGGTTAGCTATCATCACATACAATTAGGATCTTTTATATAAAGATGATACAGTATATAACATGTCTTTTAAGAATATGTATTTTTTGGAAGGAGGATGGAAACACAAACATTGTCATATAACAAAGCACACTAGGGAAAACTCCATCTTTGATTCAAAGGCCTTTGCTTTAGTCAGTTTTAACTACACCCAAGAATATGTGGCACATTTGCTAGCTTCCTGAAGGTCTTATTTGTTCATTTATTTCCTGGCATACCAGGCTCCTTGAGAAAAAGTGCATTTTCATTTCAGACCTAGGGAATGGAAGACGTTATTTACAAATGTTCATGAAAAGTAAATAAAGCTAGCTGCACCAGAAGCATTCCATCTCAGTACTGTTCTATTTGGAACAAAAGACAATCTTCCTTATGTTCTGGGATTTCTCCTGCTCATAGAGACGTACAACAAGAATTTTTGCATTAAATCTTTCCCTGCTACCAGCACAAGCAGGGAGAGGCACATACTCAGAGAAACTGGTATTTCATTCTGGTCCCTTACTGCTGATCCAAAGCTGTTCTGATTTTGAGGGAATGGCTTTCTAAAAGTCCTAAAGCCACAGATTTCCTTTTCTGTTCCTCTGAACCCTTTGTTTAAAGAATGATTTGCTGTGTGAGGTTCATACAGCAATAGAATAAGAGACCTGTTGATGGGCACAGAGGTCAGTTCCTTCAGCTGACCACATTTAGGAGACAATAGCATCTTGTGCAAACAAACTGAATTTTCCCCTTGGACCAAAGGCAAAGTCACTTGATATTCTCTCTCAAGCCCTGCTGACCAGACACCCACCAAAACAGCAGCTCATAAAAGGAGGAAACCAAAATAATAGCTAAATAACAACCTTGTTACTGATTCCTAGGAGGCAGTTCAGGTTATTACTGATCAACAGCTGTAGACACACACCATTTTACGAGCACAGCAGACAAGGTGCTTCCTGTATTTGTAGTGAGTCTACTTCGGACTCAGAAAGCAGTGTTAAAGTATTTCTAAGCAGGATCATTGGAAGTGCACTGAAAGATCAGTTTGAGGGAGAAATGGAATTCTGCATCATGTGTGTGTGCAGGTAGGAACTGGGAGAAGATGGATTTCTCACTGTGTTCTGTGATCATACGAGGTTTGTCCTACAGCAACAACAATTAAATCTGAAAACAATGGATACTTTTTTCCTCTCACTGCTAAATGGTGTCAGGTCAGTAATTTTTCCAATTAAATTTCAATCCAGCTTTCCTGAACAGACCATTACAGGTCAGACAACATAAAACTCAAACCCCTATTTTCCCTCTATTAAGTGTATGGGAATATATCTCTCAACTGACGTATTGCAACATCATTAGCTAAACCCCTTTCCCTGCTGTGTGCCAGTCCAACAACTTCTGCTTTACCAAACAGTGCATTATCTAAGGCAATCATCTCCACAATTCACTGAAGTAAATAAGATATAAAAAGTTTCTGATCTTGAGCCTGAAAGCAAAATCGTAAGTAAAGCTCCTAAATGGATGGTCCACATCACAAATGGAATGCCAGAGCCTCATGCACTGCTTTTAGTGAAGTCTTCACGACTGTATATATAAAAAAGGGCATCCTTCAAAACTATGTTAGATGAGGAAAGAAAGATGCTCACATTGACACTACAGTGCTAGAAGATTGTCTATCCTGCACATTCCTTTGCATTTTGGGGCAATATGCCAATAGTGGAAAAATCATAAGAAAACTATAAAAATACCTATGCATAATAAAAAAATAAGCACTTTCTATAAAGCTTCACATTAAGTGAGCTTTACTTTGCCAGGTTATTGGTTGGCTGTGGCCTTCACTGATACAATTTTAAGGAAAAAAAGTAAAAAGTATTTGTTAGTAAAAAATCTAGTGGACTTTTACTGAAGTGAATTCATTTTGTAGAACAGCCAAACTGAAACCAAGGAAGACCATTTCTAAATCCTTAGTCAAATTTTCCATGCATTTTCACCAGTCACTTTTTAACTGTGTATCTTAAAATCAATATTGTGAAAGCAAATGAACAAGCCCATTCAAAACCAACAAACTTTTCAGCAAGTCTAGAAACAATGATTAGTAGAAATATTCACATCCTGCTAAAAGAGCATGATCAAATACTCAAAGGTACAATAAGCAAAACAACAGTAGTACTATCACCCTCCCAAAATTTTAGTGGTAGATGTTATAAAACATTTCAAACAAAACAGACAAAACTATGAAAAAAATGAAGCAAAACAATTGCATGAATTAAACCAAAGAAAAAAAAAAGAGTTATAAAACTAACTCAGCTCTAATTTAGTTTCCATGATCTTCAGTTATCACCTCTCATTTGACATGATGACCAGTTATTACCTGGAAAAGCTAAAATAGCGTTTTCAGCAGAACAGTTACAGAATATGAGTGCTGTCATCTTCCATCTTTCTCAAAATCAGGTATTTCTTTCTTTTTCTTCTTTCAAGTGCATGTAAAAACTCTCCATGTCACCTAAAGCTATTACCATTTCAGTTTTCACATCACAGAAACCACAAAGCTTGTAGCACGTTCAGAAAATCTTCAAACATATTTTGATCTCCATATTTAATTACAGCTTTGTTTAATATTATGACTAAATTAAGTCATTAGTTCATCAGCTCCAGTCTCACTAATAAGTTCTGCTTCAAAAAAGATAAATTGTTCTTCTAGGACTTTCAAGTGAGTCTTCTAATGCTCTGTTCTACTATGCATACGAGGAAATAATTTTAACACCAGTAATCAGTACGACACAAAGACAACTGAAGCAAACAAAGCACAGCTATGTGATCAAGGGAGGTTTTGCCCTGACAGATATCTCTTCTTGTTCTTGAAGATAATATACCTCATCATCTGCCTAATACGGTTTTTACATCAAACACACAAAAAAATCTGTTACCAAATAAGCGACCAAATTACCAGTTATCCAAAAGCAAGACCAAACTCTTATGTTCTGTAGCCATTTATCTTAAGTTATATTCCCTCTATAACACAAAGGCTCTAAGACATGAAATAAATTTTGTCAATAACCATGTTTACCAGTATTATGTACAAATAGATTTAGTGCAAGTTAAACTTTTTATTTTTTATTCTTCACATTGGCTATAGCGACACAAACTCCCGAAGAATGTTTTTAAGTTAACTGCAATATTATGAAGACAAAAATGAGCATGGACACCTTAAAATCTAACAGAATATAAAGAGGAAGATCTTGACAAACGGCTTCCCCCCCCCTTCCCAAACACAAACCCAAACTCCTTTTTTTTCCTCATTGAGAACCCTCCAAGGACTTGCAGACTGACCACACACAACAGTGCTCCCTGCCTTTTTTTAACATGTTTACACAGTACCTGTCAGAACCCATCACATCAATCTGCTTTGTCCTTCTGAAGAATTCTGCCCGAATTTTAAAACATTCCTTCTCTTCTACAGTGCAGAAAAGAGACAATGTGGCACTGTATCATCACACAAACAAAGTTTTAGTCTAGCAGTAAACCAGAATGGAATGATTAGACCATGCAGATTACAGATATACGGCTGTGAACTGGGTAACTTACATGAAACTTTTCAGTAGATCTTTAGAGCGCTGTGAACTCACAGCCACACAGACCAAACATATTCCAGGGGAACTTCATCAGTTGCTAAAATGAGAGGCTGATTTGGCACCAGGAAAAAAGCCCTGCAGTCCCTGCTCCCCAGATGCAGCAGAGCTACCTTGTGAGGCCCTTGCAGAAGGAAAACAGGGCCAGAATGTAGCAGGGCACCTGTATTACTTCATACAGAATGCTGCACCCCCATTGGTGCATACCCATACAGAATGGCCAACTAGTTATCTCAGCAGCTACTGCAGTCCAAGGTCTGAATCAACTTCCAAAGATGACACACCTTTAAACCTACCCACATGCCTGACAGATGACACATCCCACCAGAGTAGTTTACTACAAAAAAAGTTTATTTACTGAATATGGACCTGAGTACACATCATCTTATGCCATTAGCACTAGGAGTGAGCAAACTTGATGTGATTAATCCTTGATGGGATATGGCACAGGAAACAAGGAACAACTTTAGGGCCTTATATATTAATATATTACTATATTAAATATACTAAATAAAATGCAGCCTTAAATCAATACATTATGTAAGTGGCCTGGGTTCAGCAGCAGCAGTCATTTTTTACATCTGGGCCGGTCCGGACTGGTCCAAGGGCCACTGCATGAACTATCTCTCGTTTAATTTTTTCGAAGGCTTGTTGTTGCTCAGGGCCCCATTTGAAATCATCCCTTTTCCGGGTCACATGATAGAGAGGGCTTACGATCGAACTGTAATTTGGGATGTGCATTCTCCAGAACCCCACAGCACCCAAGAAAGCTTGTGTTTCTTTCTTATCAGTTGGTGGAGACATTGCTGTTATCTTATTGATCACTTCTGTGGGGATCTGTCTACGTCCATCTTGCCATTTTATTCCCAAAAATTGAATCTCCCGTGCAGGTCCCTTGACCTTACTCCATTTTATGGCAAAACCGGCTTTCAGCAGGATTTGGATTATTTCCCTCCCTTTCTCAAAGACTTCTTCTGCTGTATCACCCCACACGTTGCAAAAGTAAAAGTGATGCTTTAATTTATGAGAGGCATATAACAAGAGCACTGGATCATAATGTTGATATTGGGTAAAAGCACTTCAGGAGTAAAATCCATGCCATGCTACTTAATGTCATTTTTGGTTTTGCATAAGAATGTTAGTTATGGCAAACTGAAATAAGACAATTAACATTTACAGCACCATAAACCTGTACTGGACAAATCCAAGTCTTGAGAATGTGTTTGTTTCAAGGAGTTGTATAAAGCAAGAGAACAATTAGCAGTTGACAGAGCAATAGGCTTTGCCTTTTGGTTGAATATAAGGTAAGGAGAAGGAAAGGAGAAGCAAGATAGGTCAAACACAACACTGAACTGAGGGCCCATGCAGTGGCCAGAATAGTTTAGGGTCAGAAACAAATGACTGCAAATCAAAGACTCTCAATTCCCATAGACTGAGTCTTGAACCTCAGTCACTTCTGGACTGACTCTAGGACGTAACTATCACCAAGATGTTCCTACGTTTTCTTTGCTCAATAACCAAGGCCTACAATCCACCTCAACCTTGCTGTATTTTTAGACTTGAGCATTTCACCTTACTGCCAGCTCAGCAACTTGCTCCCGAATCTGGCTTTTGCACAACTACCCTCTCAGGTTCTCCATTTCAAAATAATAGAAACTTGATTTGCTAACAATAGAAATGTGAATTTAGCAACCCTGGACCACACCATCACCCTTTTACCTATCACTTGATTATCTCTTACCTCCCCCACCCCACCATATTCATTGTTCCTGCTTTCACTTCTCCTTCTGGGAAATGTTTAATTATTCCAAAACTGGGAAAGGAAGAGCTACAAGGCCCAAGCTACAGTTCGTAATTTATCTGGTCTGTCAGTGACTGAGGGGCATCTGTGCTGTTAGGCCACCCCAGGGGCTGGGGAGCATTCCCCCAGTGCTGTAACAACTAGGAGAAAAGAACTCTGGCTCAGTCACCCAGTACATACATGCTGCTCAGGGTCTCTGTGCCTGGTGACAGGCCAATGCAGTAGGGTGTGCGTGAGCTCAGCCCTTCAGCCACCTTATTTCAATCCCTGCTGTCAGATACAGGAAGGACATTTGATCTCTCCCCAGCACAGCAGGATCCATGAAGTTCCCTGAAGACTGTGTTGGGTGTGTAGCTTGCATTTCACATACCCACTGCAATTTCCAGTGACCTGAATCAGCACATAAGGCTCCACAGGCAATGTCATCATCCTGAATTTATCCACTGGCTCAGGATTAATATGACCACAGCACTCCTTTTCAAGCTTCCTCCTCCTTGATTCAGTCCTATTGCTGTTACCACCTCCATGCTTTTGCCTCCTTCTGAAATCTTTTTCAGAGGTCATTTCTCTGAAATTCCCTTGAGTTCCAGATTGTTACTTTATCTTGGAGCAACTCCCAGAACATTAAATTCATCTCACTCATCCTATCAAAGAAAATCTGTTTCTTTCTCACTACTGCACCTTGTAGTCTCCAATACCTCTCCTCAAATACCAAACAAAATTGTCATGATACTTGAATGGACTTTCTAGGAAGTGCTGCACTTCTGAATTTCTCTTGTTCCACCAATCAACTAAAGTTTGCTTCAATAAAATGGAAAGCTAGATGTAAGAGTCAACAGCATTAAACTGGTCTCACAGATAGAACACCTAAGAATAATGGTCAAAAGGAGAATGGCAAGACTTAGAAGAGTCTCTAGAGAAATTTTGGAAATGTGAGTAGTGGTATTCGAAGGGAAGTCAACAGAATTACAAAGCTATTCAGGCAGAAGAGAAAAGCATCTTAAGAGAAAATTCCAGTTGTGTCCAATTGTAGAGCCTTTATATAAAATATATGAAAGAGCAAACTTTATTCTGTGTACTTAGACACAGTTCTGGAGGCTTGAAATATAGAGTGATCTATTGGATTGGAACAGATTCAGCTGTTAGATAATCTCAGTCAACAATTACACTTGATTATTACCATCCATTAATTCAAAATATTTGTCAGAACATGAAAATGTCAATATAGTTGAGTGTTACATATTATTCAAATATCCTGCATTTTCCGTATTTGTCTACCGTTCACAAATTGGACACCTGTAACACTGGTGCAGACATTAACAAACTGGTCATAAATGTGACTAAACAGAGGAAAAACACATACTATGTGACACAAAACAAGACAGGCAAGACATTGCAACATCAGCCTGAACTCTCAGAGATAACTGTTGTACAAGGGGAACTAGATTTTTTTCAGTCCAGTATTTCACTGGACCTTAAGCAGTAATTCTCAGAGGCAAGACAAGAGTGTTGAGATTTTTTTCAGGGAACATAATACAGTGAATAGGAATGAGCACCTTCGCCTTTTAAGTGTCCTTAAATCACTTGAGCCCCTCAGTACTTTTTTTATTTTAAAACTCATATTGTATTTCAAGAAAAAGTAACAACTGATTGACTTAAGTTAATGCACCACCATAGAGACCTTCCTAAACTAACAAGCTGGATGAACCCATTACATCAGTTTTTGATGTACATCTATTGCTAAAGCAGGCCTACAGGGCCTAGATGCCCTAATGAGTTATAAACATTGGCACATTTTCTAACAGTTCAACCTACTTTATTAAGAGCTACCTTAGTAATGTGCAAGTTTTCTAATTAATGACTTGGCCAGGCAATTTTCAGCTGAAAGACCTGATGCTATGCATGTATAAACACTCTCACCAAACACCAGCAGTGATTCTACTTCTGCCAAAAGATAAGCAACATACTGCATTGCTCAAGTCCACTGAGGCATGCCAAACATTTGAACTGGGGGGTGGTGAGTTATTTATGTTCTGCCATTTATCTTCTTCCTCCCAGCTCCGAGAATGGGTTTCTCTACATTTGCTGTTGAGTGTTTTGTTGTTGGTTTGGGGTTTACTGTAGGTACTATGCAAAGCAGATTTTGGTTAATAAAAAGATGGCATCTGTCTGTGGATGGTAATTCCATCTTCTTGTCCCTTAATGCTTCTGTGTGGCTTCTTTTACTTTACCTAAAATTGAAACTGCACTTCCATATTAAAACTGGAATATTTTGTTGTGTATCTGGAGTTCGAGTATCTTGCTGCAGAAGCTTTCAGCTGGTTATTAAGTCTTCGGTGGGAAAATTTCTTCTTTATTTCCCACTTGCATAATACAAAGTATCTTCAGTATCTGGGATATCATTTGCTCATTAGCACTTTGTCCTTCGTGCAAGTATCTTCTACAATAGAACAGGATACAACTTCTCCCTGGGGTTTGGTCACCATTTATTATCCAACGAATCTCAGACTAAAGCTGGAGAACAGCTCATGGGCCATGACCTAGAGACAGTTCAATTCAGTAGTTAGGGGAATTTCATGTGACATCTGAGTTCTGTAGATAATTTCTTGGCATGGAATCAAATATCCTTTTCTCTTCTCAGTACCCTTTAGAACAGCTCCTTGTATTTGCATCAACCCACTCTCCTTGCTTACAAAATGTAAATGCTTATTTCCTTCCCTCTCCTGCTTCTCAACAATGAAACAATATTACATATAAAATAAGCTTATTGTGCCATGAAATGGCAATCTATTTCAATGTCAGTTGCACAGATCTCAAAGCTCTCTGAAATCTCTCTAGGTTTGAAATTGAGATAATGCCAGAAAAAAACGTCTGTTGCTGATTTAAAATCAATGTTTTGTATTTAATTTTAAGACTTCTGGCTTTATATTACACCAAACTCTCTCCCACCTCCTAGAATGGCACACACAGGATAAACTGACTGACCATATCAAATAGATAACATAAAAAACAAGCTTCCAGCACTCTCACAAAAAGCAAAAGCAATTTAGTTCCTGCAAGAAACAATGCGGTAACAGCATCCCTTGCCCTTCTATTGCACCTCTGTGCCTGCCTCTGCCTGCCCAGTTCTGTCTCTGCATTGGAAACTCTGTAGTGGAAGGACCCAAAGTTAGCACAGTTCCACCTTTCACACCGTGAGTCTTCCTGCAGATTTTTCCTGTGATCGAACTAGCTTTTCCCTGGATTGTCTTTGAAAGTCCCTCTCTGTCCAGCTGTACTTGAAGAGGGCTACAGAGACAAGAGCTGAAAGAAACCCTATACATACTAATGTTCACCGATTTCACCACTGAGCTCTGGGTGACCCACTCTGGCCATCTGTCTGAATCTTTTGAGAAGGCTTTTTAGAAAGCCTGCTATGTACAAATAGTGTGAGAAAAGGGCTGGGTTTCTACACATCTGCCAAATAAAGTCCTGCATTTCATATAAAGTGTACTGCACTAAGCTGAGAACAAACAGGTTTACTTAACAAACAAGTTCAAAGCAGGGATAAATCTGTCGGCCTTAAATCATCTGCAGTCTCTTAACAAGAGCATGAGGCTTTAAGACTATGTAGGATAATTTTCTGCTCAGCTGGTGCTCTAATGGGCTGTGATCTTGGCTTTCACAGCAGAGAATCCCTATGAGGCTGAAAAATGGGTGTGCATGGGATCTAACACGCAGAGATGTTGAAAGTTACCAAGTCCAACAAACTTCCATTTAATTTCTTCCATTTATTTTTTTCTGAAAGTTATTTTCCATGCTCCTATTTAATTTATGTCTGGTCTGACTAGGTCAGGTTGGCAAATGTTCTGTTAATGCCTGAGATGGAAGGACTTCTTTTCAGTTTAAAAAAAAAAAATAGAAGCAAATTATTTCTTCACTAAGGAATGTAAGTACATGGAATTGTGATTGCTCTTCTTTGGCTGGTCTCAGTTCCCTAGGTCACACATCTACTGCATTCAGTACCAACAAGATGGATCCTCAAAAAAGGAGGCTTTAATACTCTTTTCCTCCATGGCCTCCTACGTTTGGTGCTTCTCTGCCAGCATCACCTTTCATACATGCCTAGATTAGGACTGACCACAGCCTTCTAACGCATTTGCCATCAGACAGCACTGGAGGTGTTAGAGCTGCCTACTGCACCACAAAACTCCACTATAAAGTTTCTCTTTCACTTCCTCCTTACTGCTTGCTGTTCTTTTACAGAATGCCCTGCATCTGTCACTTGCCAATGATACGTCATCTTTCCCTAAAAAGGCCTGAAGAGCAACTTATTTTGTGATTTTTCAGCTAGCATATTTATCTCAGCACAGTTCTCTGTATGAGTTTGAAACAGTAAATCTTTTTATTCAGCACCCCACTGAAATAATTCATCATTTCTGTAGCTGCACTTTCTATTTGAGATGATAACAGCATAAACCTGTTGTGGTTTACACTGAAAAACTAAACCCCTCATACTTGAGGTCTCTGTCCAAATATACCAAGCTTAATACTAAATAAAGCTCATTCTGTAGTCAAGCAAGCCTAGGCTTAGCCATCCTTCTCACTCAGTTTATACAGTAGCTTTGTTTCAGCATCTAGCACAATACTGCTGATAATTTTGATTACTTTCTTTCCACTTCTCTTCTGAGTTTCCCATGTTAGCCTCTTATCAGTCTGTTCTCATGCAACAGAGGCACTAAGTGTTTCAGAAAGCAGGCTTTCCAGCTGCTTTGATCATTCTTTCTCAATTATGTAATTTAAATGCAAGTTATTGATCATTATAATGTCCTCACAAACCCTAAAATGGAATGTTATTTTACAGACAGCAGCCATGAAAGTATTCAGTAATGAGTAACATGGTAGGTTTTCATGACACTTTTTTAGATATTCCTATCCATTACATTCTGCATTTAGTTAAATTTAAGCAGGGGGGATTTGTGCTCATATATACCCTGATGAACATATTTTTCTGGGAGCTAGATAGTAGCACAATTACACAGTCTTCCCTATTTACTCTTGAAAGTATATTTAGTGATGTTGCTCATTATTTTTTAACTAACTTCAGAACAGCCTCTTCAGATAGCATTCCTTTTCAAGAGCCTACCTTTTAAGAAGCATTTTCATTGCTGATTTCTCAGCTTCTATGGCACAGTTAGCAAGTATTGCTTAAAGTAAGCCTAAAAATAATTTTCTAATGTTTACTCAGGGAAGAGCACAAAGTCATGAAAAATACCACATGCATGGATAGCTCAGGGCACAAACATCTGAAGTGCTTTCAATCTTCCCCCATGGTAGACAGTTACCCTCCTCTGTACTATTAAAGCTGCTATTTTTAGACCTTTAATGAAAAGAGTCCAGTTTAAAATAGTGCATGTCAACTGTATCGTATGTATTTCTTCAAACACAACCCATGGACAGCACAAAGAACATAAGTGCCTAATGTATTTAGTACCATCTGATGTGATCAAACTTATGTTACAGGAGTCTTTAGTAGCTACAGGTGTTCATGCTGTTATCAAGGAAATGGAATTAAAAGAAAAATTAACACACAAGGACTAAAGGAGAGAACAAAAGTGCTGGCTACATGGCAGTCAAAGATTTGTACAGATATTTAATTGATTTTGAGAAGAAGGTAGTTTGACATCAAGCTAGGTAATACTGAGACAGCTAAATAATGATTTGGCCACCTAATATTTTACTTGTTAAGCAGGATAACAAAAAGATCTGGAAGGGCCTTCTGTGTATATGAAGGTAACAGAGATAGATTAAAAGGAATCAGTAAGCTATTACTTGTATAAACTTTGGGCCAGTTATTATTATTTCATATTACCAGAATCATTTGGCTTGCCACATGTATCACAAAGTGGCAAGTCCTTTAGAACTTCTGGTTAGAACAAAAAGACCCTGATAATATGATGGTCATCTTACAGACATACAAATCACATTAAATAAGTGTTCCCATAATCCATTAAATCGTTGGACTGGATTATTAGAATGGAAATTACTTTCTTAACAGAATACCATGGTATAAAGTGTTAGCTCAGTTTTTGACCACCTGCTGTGATGTTTGAAAATAGTGAAAATGGCGAGCTGAACTAGAAACAAAACCTGAAGACTTTATACTAGTCTATACTGATGACAGAAGAAATTTAATGCAAAGAGATACTTTTGCATCCCTCTGTGTAAAAGACACTTAGTATCACACATCAAGTCATACAGCAGGACTACATTAGAATCTTATAAAACAAAAGAGATGTAGGCATTTAGGTATTTATTTATAAATTCCATCTTGATAAAAATGGAAAAGCACCATGTCTAATCAGAGATTCTACTGTAGCACATTGTGAATGCAGAAAGAATGCCTTAGGTTAGAATGATTTCCAAACATTTGATTTTGTGAATGTGTGATGTCCAAATACAAATTAAAGATATTTCATGAGTGCCTCTCCTCTGTGTAAGGCTTGTGTAAAAGTGCTGTCAGTCTGCTTTGTAAAGCTCCAATTTAAACTTAATTTACCTATTTCCCATGTCATTCTTTCATCCACTTGAAGAAACACAGATCTTTGCGATCACAGCCTTCTGACTGCTGAACAGGTTATTGGCATGTCGTCAGTGTGTAACTTAAAGCCACTTTCCAGGAGAAAGCCACTTAAAGTTTTACAGGAATTTTTATCAGCTAATATGATAAAGATGCCCCAAACTAGGGTGCAAATGATGAGCGGTGAAAGACTGTTTGCCTGTCTATTTCTGTGCAGAACCACCGTGAAAAAAGAAAATCAATTAAAAAATAAAGGCAGTTTTTACCTTCCATGTCCGTACAGGAAGGAAACCCTTAATGAGCAGTCTGCACTGTTTCTGCAGTTACCTTCTACATGCTTCAAAAAAGTTGCAAGTTGTATGTGTATTTCCTGGACTACCATAAGGAGTTCCAGAATTAGCGTCAGCCTAAAAATCACAGTATATAAACCACAGTCACTGGATTAAACTGCTTTCACCTAGTCTTTCTGCTTCACTAGATCATCTTTCATTGCGTTTGCAACTTAGGTGGCATAAGGAAATTGCACACAGAACAGAGCTCTCTTTGGATTATGTACTAAAACAGTGTTCCCTCAAAAGGCTTGGAATTATTTTACTAGATCTCACCTCCTCAACCATGTGCTTGACTTTCTTCTGTTGGCAGTGGACCATATCATCCAGATGTTTGATTCGCTCTCTTAGGCTAGCTGCTACCTCCTCCAAATGCTGTGACCTAGCAAAACATGGAAGAATTAAGCATATGAGTGGAAATTTATGCAATAAAAGCAAAACAAGAACAAGCTCCACAATCCCACCATAAATCAGGAAAAGTAGGTCAAGGAGTAGGCAAGTCATATTCGGTGACAGATGTCAATTTTTCCAAAGTACATTTTAATGGTAGTCTAGTCAAAGTGGCTGTCTCCACCCAAGTCAACTCACCTTTATGTTGCATACTGCCTTGCTTACTCAGTGCCTGAAGTGCTGACATTTAAACAATGTGATAAAGCTCACCTCCTTAAGATGTCTGCTTTCCTTGAAGTGAAAAGCATTTACATAACTAGATCTTTATCACAGAATCACAGAATGGCTATGGTTGGAAAGGACGTTAAGATCATCTAGTTCCAACCCATTGCCATGGGCAGGGACACCTCGCACTAGACCATGTTGCCCAATGCTCTGCCCAGCCTGGCCCTGACCACTGGTAGGGATGGAGCATTCACCACTCTTTTGGACACCCTGTTCCAGTGCCTCACCACCCTCACAGTAAAGAACTTCTTCCTTATATCTAACCTGAACTTCCCCTGTTTAAGTTTAAACCCATTTCCACTTGTCTTACCACTACAAATCACCAAAAGACACATTTATCTTGAGTTGTTATAATCTGAAATCTTTTTGAAAATGCATACTAACTAAAAGCCAGGAAGCACATCTGCTGGCATCCTTTTCAAAGCTCTCCCACTGCAGTTGAGGATTTGGCATAGTTGCCAACAGCAGCAGAATATACTGGAATTAGTATTAATAACTATATATAATAACTGGAGTTAGTATTCTGGAGTTAATACTGGAGTAATATTAACTCATCAAAAGCATGAAGTGTGGTGAATGTTTTAAGTTTGTATGAATGACTCTTTAAATAGATTATGCATTTCTTCAAATCTGTTTAAGACAGAAACTGAAGACCCCCAGAACTGTGCTACAAGCTGGTTTCACAGCTTACCGGAAAAGTAGTTTTAGAATACACAAAGACACAGGAGGGAAGCATTTTAGTAAGCTTTGGCCATGATGGCCATGGGAGCCTCCACTTTTATCTGAATGTGCAGTTCTTGCAATTCTTCAACGAAAGTAACTGCTTGCTTACAAAGTAAACTTTTGTACTCTTAGGTTCAGGACTGAACAGAATTTGAGAAGTGGAGGAGGGGAATCAAAACCAAAAAGGCTCTTTTCATCTTGGTCTGTGCACAGCAGAAGAAACTGTTGAAGCTGCAATTAGAACAACCATGCGAAGGCAAAGCACCAGATGGCAAACTGTATGATAAGATTTCAGTGAATGACTGTGAAAGCTGTTTCCCCCCAGAAAGAGTCTCTATTAGCAGTGAAGTACTGTAGAGAATTGTAACTGCAGCAGCACTTTGACAAGGACTCAAAAAAATCAAGGCAGTGCTGCAGGTTTTTCAGTCCTGTAGGTTAAGGTCCCACAAAAGCACAGTTTTCATTTTGATTGCAACTGTAAACATATTTGGTCTCTCCTTGAAAGATTCAAAATTTTAAGTATTGATGGCAATGGAGCAATGTAAAAGAGGTGCTTCCTCAGGTAGAGCTCAGGTGTCTGGTCAGGTATAGACGTGTAAAGAGAATTTAAGAACTTCAGCATCTGAACCCACATTCACTGCTTGCATTGCATAAATTGCAACTCTCTGCATCCCTGAATTGCACAAATTCTTGTCTGAACACTGCCTTTACTCTTTGTACTGCAGCATAACTTTTCATGCTGAGTGGCCAGGGCAGGGTCCACTGAAGCGAGAAGAGTATCTGTTATGCAGAGGTAAAGGAAGAAAGCAATTATCTTTCATCTCCATATTATATGTTGTATGCAATATCTGCTCACTTTAAATTATTATTTTAACAAGCTGCTGTGAAAAGCTGTTATTACCCTTAAACCAGATAAGCTGGTCACAGATCAATACAACTAGACAGTGAGATGCTCTCAGCAAGGACCAACTTTTATGTTATGCTTCCTAAAGAACAGTGGGATGCCAAAAGCTTAAAACTTTATTTCTTGGTGCCACATAAATACAAGTTGTTATCAAGAACAATTATTCAGTCTCTACTTATGATTCATCTTTACCCACTTAAGTGGTGTCATATAAAGTT
Organism: Melopsittacus undulatus; assembly: GCF_012275295.1. Lineage (NCBI taxonomy): Eukaryota > Metazoa > Chordata > Aves > Psittaciformes > Psittaculidae > Melopsittacus > Melopsittacus undulatus. Next base: position 18,588,996 of record NC_047535.1, read on the forward strand.
TTAAATGGCAGATGCAATTTTCACTCAAATGGCATTTATGCTATTTCAGTGCTGGATAGATTTCCCTTGAAACTTTGCCTTTGGCTTCGCTTGAACCTTTCTTTTGCCTGGTCATGGTGGTCTGTCAGCCTCAAATAAATAGTAATGGATGCATATGCCATCTGTGGGCAGAAAGAGCACATCCAGGTACCACCACACTACTAGATCTTTCTTCTAAGCTTCATGCTTTTCAGAACAACCATTCACAGAGGACTCACTGCCAACAATACCGACCTTACTTTACCCAAATAACTTTGTAGGTTATTTCTGCACTGTGATGCTACATGACAGATTTCTTCCACACCTTCACTTTGTTCATGTGCATACGTTAATGTGCACCACATATATAGACCAGATCCTCCAAGCCTTAAATATATTTCCTGCTTTCCCTCTTTTATGCATGTTTGCAAAAATTTTTGAGAAAGATGCATCGAAGTGGGGGTTTTGTTGCAAAAATTAATCCTCTTGATATTTTATGTGTACATAAGTTTACACTCAGATGGACAATCCCTACAAGACTGCAATTTTAAAGATAGATAAAATAAAATTCAGGTGTCTTCAAAAAACAAACCAACCACCCGCTAAAGTTTCTTAGCAATACTACAAGTTCCATAGACAAGACATATCTCACCTTTCACTGTTGGAGTTGTTTTCGGATTTTGCTCCAGATATTTGCATTTCATTCAGTTCAAGTTGTTTTTGCAGCTGGTGACGTTCCTAAACAAGAAATGTTATCCTTCAGTTATCCATGTGTTGAAATGTAAAGGCTTCATAAAGCATATTTCATTGCAATTCAAAAGATCATTTGTGAAATTAAAATAGAAACTGATTAAACAAAATGCATGAAGGTGCACAGGATGCAAAAGAATAAAATCAAATTCCCAGCTATGCATGGAAATAAGATCAGAGTTTTCAATTTCCTTTTTGAAGATGTACAGTTGTACTTGAAACTGAGGATTTTGAATAAAAAGATGAGTCATCACAATCTTAAACTACATAAATGTAAAATTTTCCAAGTTATCCCTTCAAAAAATCTCTCAATCCAAAGCTGAGATAAAAGATATTGCTCCATTTTCTTCCCCAGAATATTCTTGTTTAATTTTCAGGTGTCCACCAGCACAGCGCCTGTGAAAAACCTATGAGTCAGCACAAACTAACAGAGGAGTCTGCTGTCCACTTTAACAGGAATTTAAGAGGCATTCGATTTTATTCTGCAAGTATTGGCCAGATAAGAGCAAATTAGATAACCAGCATGAAGAAACTCATCTGTAGTTAAGAACTATACTGCAATCTTCTATTCACTGCAAAATACAAATTGTAGGGAGAAGCCCAGATGAAGTTAAAGAAGCTGCTAAAGGGAATGTTAAGCTGAACAACTTCTCAGTACAATCACTAGTTCTGCTAATAGATAAAAGAGGCTCAATACAAGTGCCCATTAGACTACCCAGTCAAGCCAACAAGACAGGCTCATAAAAATCTATTTCTTGGTAACAAATATTCACTATACTAAGTCTAAGCCATTGAAAAAAATGCTTCATGTGTAAGAACAGAAAATCATAGTCCCTTCACTTATTAGAATGCTCTCTGCTTCCATATTTTAGATAGCAAAGCACAGATCTTTAAAGATACTGACATGCCTGCTATTAAATGAAATGAGAAATGCCAAAGTACATCCAAGAGCATTGGAGCCTTTTGGAAGGGCTACTCTTATGCTGTCTAGGGTGACACTATTCAGTCTGAGGATTAAACAGTAACATTCATTCTCAGTTAGGGGAATGATACCAGAAAACTAAGAGGAAATTTCACCATAACTCTTAGGCTGATACTTTTAGGCTTAACAATACATAAAATAATAATAATTTGATGACTAGTCTGAGTTTTGCCCTGGAACGTAGTCTGTAAAAGAGAAGAAGGGAAATAAGGAAATACAAAGAAGCAATGCAAAAAGTACTACAACTAGTTTTACAGAAGTGTCACACTTGACAGTGTCACAAGAGGTAAATGTCTCAGAGCTTTTCTGCTTTCAGAGCTTTAAAATTCAATTGTCAAAAACTTGCTCTCAATTACAGTTTGGTAGGGAATATTTAGCCAGGGAGAGGAATAATTAAATGCTTTTAAATACCAGCAGGAAAGGAAGAACATGAGTTTTGGATTAAAAGGCAGTAAAACTGATTTTTTAATTCTTTCCTCAAATTATTGTGAGTTATAATCTAAATAAAATATCAGCATGAACGAGTAAGTGGCTGTTAGACACCCACAAAAAATCCTCAAGACATTTTAATCTTAAGCTTTCAGTTTAGCATTTCATCCCCAAGTGGAGAAATTTGGAGATACAATTCCAATCAGGACTATAAATAGCTAAATAGAAGTATCTATTGCTAACTAAGTACATTTTAATCAATCATAGAATCATAACTGTTTAGGTTGGAAAGGACCTTAAAGATCAGATATTCAAGGCCCGCCTGGACAAGTTCCTGTGTGATGTACTCTAGGTTACCCTGCTCTTGCAGGGGGGTTGGACTAGATGATCTTTTGAGGTCCCTTCCAACCCTTGGGATTCTGTGATTCTGTGATCAGATGAAGATTTGGTACTGGAAACGTGCTCTAAGGTCTGTCTGGAGCCCTCTCTTCTCCAGGCTGAACAAGCCCAATTCTCTCAGCCTGTCTTCATAGAAAAGGTACTCCAGCCCTTTGATCATCTTTGTGGTCTCCTCTGGACTTGCTCAAGCAGGTTCATATCCCTCTTGTATTGGGGACCCCAGAGCTGAAGACAGTACCTCATGAGAGTGAAGTAGAGGGATAGAATCCCCTCCCTCAACCTGGTCATGTTCCTTTTGATGCGGCCCAGAACATGGTTGTTTTCTGGGCTGCAAGTACACACTGCTGGGTCATGTTGAGCTTCTCATCAACCAACAACCCCAATTTATGCTCTCAGTCAGTTCTTCATCTATCCCCATGCAAAACCCTATGCACTTCGTGAACCTACAAACAACAGTTCTAAGAGGCTTTGGATCATTAGGCTTAGGAGACCTTGCACACTGAAGGAAGACTGAATGGTCTTTTTAAACTCTTTATTTAAAATAATGGTTAATTGAATAAATAAATTTTGACACTTTAGGCAGCCCTGACTATAAAGACCACTGCAAAGACAGAAGAACCACTTAATCATAGTGTCTTTGTGGTAGACCAGGTCCATTTACTTATATGAATACAACGATTAAGACAGATGCAAGCAGCAATGGTGTGTCACTGATCAGGGTACTGAGCAGTGGAAATGGAAAAGGGAAAGGGAAAAAAGAAACTAATTTCCTCCATGCACGTCTATATTTCATATAAAGTCAGTACCGGACTAACTCTCATACCTCTTCCATGCGTTCAATCAACCGGTCCAGCTCACCAATTCTCTGGTCTTTTTCCTGTATGCTCATTTCTGTAATCTGCATCTTCTTATTTGCCTCTTCAATAGCCTTCAGAAGCCGATTTGTTTCCTCCTTCAAATAAGAATGTTTACAGTCACATTAACATCCCATAGAGCCGGGATAATAGCTTTCAAGCAGAGCTTAAAGCTTTTCACTGTATCTGCCCAGAAGTCTGGAAGAGTTGTGACCTTAAAGGTGAATTGTATAGAACAAAAGATCTGAGATATTTTGAAGTGCATTTTAAAACATCATTATGAAAATCAAAGAAAAACTTTTACCCCTTTCTTAGATATTTGTTTTCCCTTCTGAGGATGCTTTTAACTATTGTAGAGGGGGACAGAGTTCCTGTGATGCACATAAAGAATTTGCTGGGGAAGACAGTCTGGGTTATTCCTCCTTCAGGTAAAGGTAAACCCACATGTGGGATTGCTTTTGCTCAGGGACCTGGATATACTTGGTGGGTAATGCAGGAAGATGGGGAAGTCTGATGTATACCTCAAGGGGATTTGATATTAGGGGAAAACAGCCAATTAACTTAATTGTATGCTGTTGCCTGCTATGTAATACTTTTATAGCCCATCAACTAGATGTCCTCAGGTCACCAGTGATGGGCCCTGACTTCCCTCCAACCATCATCCCAACAGAGAATGAATTTTGATAGAACCAGACGAGTTCTGCGGCAAAGGAACAATCAGCATAAGCAGGCAATGATCCAACACTGTACACAGCCTCTCCTGCCCCGAAAGACTGTTGCAAGGGATGCAACCTGACATCATGGACCGAATGGACTCAGCAGCATTATAGGAATTGGTCCATGCACTAAGAAATTATCTCTTTCTCGCTGTGTGTGGACGTATATATGTAAGCGTGACATTATATTGAAAATGTGGGATCTGAGCATGATGTGAATGGTATGAAATAAGGGGTGGATATTGTCCTGGGTTCAGCAGTAGCAGTCATTTTTCTCCTTCTTAGTAGCTGGTGCAGTGCTGTGGTTTTGACTTTTGGCCTGGGAACAGAGCTGGTAACACCAATGTATTGAGTTACTGCTCAGATGTTTACTCTGACTAAGGACTTTGTGAGTCTCATGCTCTGCCGGGGAAGAGGGGAAGCTGGGAGGAAGCAAAGGCAGGACACCTGACCCAAACTAGCCAAAGAGGTATTCCATACCACAGTACGTCATGCCCAGGATATAACTGAGAGTTACCTGGAAGGGCTGGTTCACTGCTCAGTCAGGCTGGGTACTATTGGTCGGTGGGTGGTGAGCATTTGTATTCCCTTCCCTTGTTATTTCCCTTATCATTATTATTATTGGTGGCAGCAGGAGTGGTTTTGTGTTATACCTTAGTTACTGGACTGTTCTTATCTCAATACGTGAGAGTTACATTCTTTCGATTTTCCTCCCCATCCTTCTGTGAGCCAGGGGTGGGGAAGAAGCAGGGGAGTGAGTGAGTGAGACTGCGTGGCTGACAGAGTTTAAACCACAACACATGAGTAACAACATAAGAAAAACATGCTGTTGCAGAATATAGCTACGTTCAGCTTTGTACTTCCTTATATATAAAGCAATATCAAGAGCCTGGGGAATCTACCTTCAGTTTCCATCATTATCTACTTTATCAGCTAGAAAAATGCAATGACTAACTGCTCATAGAAAGGCTTTACTTGGGAGTGGAGGGAAAGCAGGGAACAGGAAAAGTTCCTCCTCCAGTAGTATCCAGTTAAGTTGTTCCCTCTCTTCTTAGACTATAACTAAAATTGGACATTATATTTTCCTTTCTTTTTTTTTAGAGAGAATCAAAAGTCAAAACCAGCAACTTACTCCATATCAGATTTTGAAATCTACATTATCATCACTGTTACTGTGTTTGAACACATTGTTTTCTTAGTCCTTCAATAACAAAAGCTTGGAAAGCTTAATAACCTTGGCATGACTAGTTTACAGAGACAGGTGTGAAGGAACACGCATCAGCTCTGGAGTATTAAGTGATTCAGAAACACCCAAGCTAAGCACCACTCTTACAGAATGATTGTACATACTAGGAGGATTTCTTTCTCAGCTTTATGTTTCTGCTCCTCTTCTCGCATTTTTTCCTCATACTGACTGTACAGTTTTCTTGTCATCTCTCTCATGACTTCAGCATTGGCTTCCTGCGATGATTCCACCTATGAGAGAGGAAAGTTGACCTGTCAGTCAGTACAGCACTGCTGTCAGTAGGAGTGAAGTTCACATGATGTGAGAGTAGCACTTTAAACTTCAGCTCCACCTTGTTATAAATTTGACACTGCTGAAGCAGATTCTCATTTGCATAAAAACCATTTGCAATACTCCGCCAATATATAAGTAATTCGAGTTTGTAGAAGCTACCATTTCATCGAATTTCATGTTGTCTGAATTCAACTAGTTATTGCTCATCCAAGACCAGGCTATGACTCTTTATTAACCCCTTCTGTAACAGATGCAAGTCACTTGGTTTGTTTCCCATTGCAAAGATATTTGTCTCCCCTCATTTTAAAGAAGCATAGATTAGAGATGGTCTAGACTCAACTATTGTTTCTACATGATCATGAACCTAAAAGCAATAACTACTTCAAGCTGGACCTAAGCATGTCTTGTTAACTAGAAGACACAGCTGTATGGTCCCTCCTCTCCCTTGCTTTTCCACAAACTGCTCTTTGTGTAGGCACAAAAACTGGGGTGCCCATGAAGAAAAGCAGATCAGACTTAATATTCTCAGGGTGTGGAAGGGTTAATTTCTAACCACATGACCAGAAACTTTACTATTGCCACAGGGAAGAGGGCAGGAATGGTAATTCAGAGACAGGATTTCCCCCTTCTGTTGGCTCAAAACACTGATTGAACCACACCCTGAGTCATTAAACACCAGATAGGATAGTCACAGCTTAAACCCATCTACTCTGTAAGCATCAATAAAATAGCTAGTCCAGGACTTAGTTCTTTTATTACAGATGCTATAAATCAGACAAGGTTATACTGAAACACTGTGGGTCCTACAAAAATGTCAGGAAGAGGAGGAATACACTGTCATGTAGAAGAATAAAGTGCTCCTCACTGATCACTACAGTTCACACAACCACAAAATACCTGGTTCTGATGATTTGGGTTTTGGTATCTTTGGGGTTTTTTTTTATGGGGTGGGTTTGGATCTGTGTGTTTGCTTGCTTGTTCCTGGGATTTTTTATTTGTTTTTCCATTTCAAGGACTGAAAGATTTATTAAACCCCTGTATTTATCTTGCACGGTGGGAACAAGCTGTTTTACTACCCTGTGTAACAACAGCGTATTTCATCCTGAAAAGAGTCTGAGCTCTGAAGAACAGTACTTGTACAGTAATCTCCTTTGGTTGTCTCCTTTGATGCCCCACCTTGACTAACAATGGGGCAAGGGCACCAACCTGCACTTTGCAAGAGGGAGTGAGTGAAGTTAGCTCTCAGTACAACAAGAAACCTTCCACATTTCAAGAAGCCTGAAATAATCATATCATTCAGAAAAAGCCAACAGTGAAAACCCAGAGTCTTTAAGATATACTGAACTGAAATATGATCTTTAGCATTGTCTCTCCATCATTCCTTTGCTTACAGCTTGAGCAATGAGGAGAGTAAAAACAAGCATAAAAAGGTAGGTGCATCAGGGTATCTGTTATGGGACTCTTAAGCAGAGTCTCCAACCTCAGGTATTGTTATGATTGTATGAATAAGACAAAGATCCTTAATAATCTACATGGGTGTATTCTCCTACCCAGAAAAGAATCACAGCATATGGTAGTTACTGCTTTTCAACTGCTATCCCCCCAGATTCCAAACCTTCTCTTACATTCACCCCTGGAATTAAATCCCAGATGTCTTGGCAATTTTATGTTTAACTTTCAAAGACAGCAATGAAGTATTTTGTCTATTAACTTCATAATAAAACTGCAACTTCGAGGGCAAAATTTAAAGTTTATCTGCATTAAAGCAGGGTATATATTATGCAGACCTTCACATGCTCAAAGAGAAACAAGCCCTTATGTATTCAGTTGAACTTGGACTTAACCTGTGGTTCTCTGCCCTTAGGAGCAGGAATACCTTCTCTTTTAACCATTAATCACTAAGCATGAACGCAAGTCACTAGAGAGCCAAAAAGAAACATCTTAATTGAAAAAATTAAACATTAATAAACCAGCAGTCACCTTAATTTCACAGTGACAAATCCTGGTACAGTCTATAACCAAATAAGTCTACATCAAGCAATTTTAGAAGAGGCAAAAGTTTCCAGAAGGTTTTTTGCTTGCTTGGTTATTGCTGCTTTTGGCTTTGATTTTGCTTTTGTTATGTTGGTTTGGGGTTTTTTTTCTTTAAATGACATTAAAGGAATGCATTTGGCAGATGAGTGGAGAACATGGTCAAGGTTTCTGCCATGCAAAACTTTTCAGCTTGCATTTTATTCCCTTGCATTTCTCTGACAGGAATAGCTGAATTCTCTTTCCAAGACACTGGCTGTTACAGCGTATATCTGTGGACCACATGCTCACACAACTTAACAGAACACTTATTAAAAATTGTGCAATACCAAACAAATTCATCATGAAGAAATTCTTCTAGCACGATATAGAGTTATAATTTTCCTTTTCTTGCAGCAATGGACACTAATAACTATTCCATGGTTTGAATTTTCAGCTGCCAACATCCCTGAATGACAATCCTATGTTATGGAAAGACTGACAGCTGCCAGCTGAGATTCTTTGTTATTAAATCAGGATTGATTCACAGCAATATGTCAGCTCTAGGGAATGATGAAGGCATGAAGAATGAAGACACTTTACAAATATGACATAGGAATTCATTTAACATACTCCTGATGCCCTTACTGGGCAATATTTTTAGGGAGTTTATATACCGCACCTTTAATTTCAGTAACTGGTTTTCAATTTGTGCTGTTTCCAGTTGCTTTTGCTTCTCTCTCAGCTTTTCCATAGATTGCTCATGCGTATGTTTTAAATTCCTTATTTGTTCTCTTATGTCAGTGTTCTCCAATGTAACGTCAACTAGAGTTTTCTAGAGGAAAGAGGCAAACCACATATTAGAAATCACAAATAACTTGGTGAACTAATACAGTCAAGAGATTATGGAACAGACAGAACATTTAGTTTCCTGATGTATCAATGCACTGTGAACAATTTTGCATGTTTTAATGTTTAAAATTATAACTCTAGTTGTATTTTGTTTACTAGGAGATATTTCCATGAGGAACATGCTTAGTGAAATCAAGTCCTGGAAAGCTATAAGAAAAAAAACAGCAAAGGAACATGGACATATTTCAGCATGAATACTATTCCCAACAGTCTTCCTTTCTTCTCTCCAAGGGCCATATTATACATATTAAATACACTAGACTGAAGAGAAACTGTGACATACAAGAAAGCAGGAACATTAAATTTTTCAGCTCAGTTACCTGTAAGTTTTTAACACAGAAAATTCATTCCCACCTTTTCCCTCCCCTTACATTTCACAGGTATGTAAATCCCCAGAAGTGTTTAGCATCCAAACAGGCCACTTCCATTTCTGTTAACCAGTGACGGTAGGGATCAGTCAGGAGATGAACCATTTTGCACAACACAAAACAAAGCACATTTTCACCTTAGGTATTTCATAGAGACATGCCTAATGACATTAGTCTGCTGCAGATCATAATCTCTTTATTGCACACTATTTTTAATAGGTTTTTAAAAACAAAGGTGGTGGAATTATTTTTTTTTTTGTCTTTGCTTCCTAAATCAGCTGCCTTAGATAGCCAAGACAGTACATTATGGGCTTGTTTAGTGTTAGAATCTGTATCTGTCATCCGTGTTTTATGTATGCTTTTAAATCCACATCAGAAAAGGCGGTTATTAGCTGTGAAACAGCTATTAAAATGTACCTGCAAGTCTATTGATGCTGATGTCAAGGAGCTGTTCATTTCACTAAAGCTATCTAAGGCTGCAGCCTGCACTCGCACATGATTCTCTAAGGATTCCTGATGAGCATTTGTCACCTGAGCAGGAAAAGAAAAAATAAATAAAAATTATATAGAATAATGTTCAAGTTTACCTATTCTTTTAAAGGGAGCTACATAAGAGAAAGACCCCATGGTTAATTTTCACAGTACTAGGATGTTTAAAATATACATGCCTCAAACCATGTTCTTGTACCTCAGAAACAAACAAACAGAACTTAGAAACCAAATACTCTTAATAGGAATAAGGCACAAGTATCTATGTTTATTGCTAATCTGTAATTGCTGTAAAAGCTGTTCTTTTTAAGAAGGACAAGAGGATATTTAGCAGATGGCTACTCAGAAAGCTTATGTACATGGAGTGGGCAGATTTTGAGAAGTCAGAGTGAAAAGCAGAATAATGCAAGAAATGAGAAAATCTAGAAAGGTTTTGGTGAACCGTAGAATAGCCTTAATTAAGAAGGAACTGACTAATCAGGTCTGCAAAGAAGCAACATCAAGAAGACTTAAGGATGAAACAACAGGAAGCAGGTAGGAAAAGTCAGCCGAGAGCTTTGTTGTGTGAAAATGTCATCTTCTGTCGTGTACAAACACACACGTGTAAAACCTGGAAGGGGTCTGGGGGTGATAGGCACAGACTGGCATTATTTAAGAGACCAAAACCCAAATTGTGTAAGTAATAATGAAAAATCCAATGAAGAGAAAAAAATTGTTACTAATGGAGACCAGCCCACCTCACATTCTTAGATGGACTGGATTTGTTTCTTGATGAAAACATAAGAACAGTGGGGACTGATATGGAGAACAATGAGTGTTTAGTAACCAAGTCATACACAGATTAGGTCAGCATAAGAAGTAGAAGCCAAGCAGTTACAGTTAACCCTGTATAAACATGTGCTCATGTAAAAACAAACAAACAAAAGCAGAAATTCTTTGGATGGATTAAGAAAGCTACAAGATAAGAGCTGAGGTGAAGAAGCATACCGCCCAGGGCAGTATATTGGAAGTACAAATTACAAACAAATTTTATGAACAAAAAGTGGTCCTGGAAATTGATGGGGAAAAAGCATAGTGATTCAAAGCTGAAGCAGAGTATATAAATTATTTTAAACAGAATCCACAAATAGCATGGAAGATGGCAGTCATGTTAACCCAAAGCCAATAAAAAAACCCAACCATACATTATTAGGTAGAACAATGCTTGTGTTTTATTACAGGCAATGTAAAGTATTAAAAAAGGGGGAAGAGTGTCTCATAATGTGCTATTTATGTCAGAAGGAGTACTTCATAAACTGCTAATTTGCTGCAGAACTAGAGATTCTGTCAGAGCTGATCAGAAACCATTAATTAAGAGAGATGTCCAGACTCATGCAGGATTTCTACTGGTCTGACAGAAAGATCTGGAAGTGCCAGATATCACCACTGTGATATTCATCACTAACTGTTCACTAAGGATCAGCAGCAAAGATAACAAAACTTCATCTGCATCAGCATTTGCCTGTGTGCATGCCGGGTGGGAGACTTACCTTGTTGGCATCATTAAGACTATTTGACACAGTCTACAGCAACTGAGTTTTCTCCCCCTCTTCAAGTCAGGGTGATTTTCTTGTTGTTGGGTTTTTGGGTTGTTTTTGGTTTTTTGAGACTAGTTGCCACAGAGGTACCAGTTTAACAGCAAGTTCTGATCTTTATACATAATAGAGCACGCAGAGAACTGACAGCCTCCAAATGAGGATGGCAGAAGGGCACAAGTCAGGCTCCCAGTCCCCTGAAGTCAGAATACCTTTAATAGCCAAAGCTTCACCTGAACCAGGGCTGTGAAAATCAATGTTGAATATCAAATCCACAGCAAGTTTTCAGGGAGATTTTTTTGGACCCAAGAACTCAACAGTTTTATATGAAGGATACTTACTTCTACAGACTGCAGCAGCTTTTATTGCTAAAGCAGCATGTCAGAAGAAAGAGAGGTCATCGAATAACTATTACAAGGTTCAATTAAGAACCAAAAGGTAGGTAATTTTTAGAACTGTCAAGCACTGTAATATTAAAAAAATACTGCTGCTTCTTTCACTATAGTGTTTAAACAATGAAGTCAGTAAACCAGAGCAAAGTCATTTCAATGACAACAAATTGCACTTTACTCCTAATTATGTAAGTTATTTATTCAATTCACCTGGCAGCTTCATGGCACAAACATCTCCGCTAATTACCAATACACACAGACAACGCTATTAAGATCACTCTTTTATTTCCAAGAAGCAGACATTTAGTAATTCCATATATGAAAACATCCCTGCCCTACCTTACCTTCCTGGAGGGGAAAATAAATATATAAAAATTTAGATGTTACATAAAACAATGAACTAGAATGGCTTGAGAAATTATTTCTGTTCTGTTGAAGCGAAAAAAAAAAAAAAAACAGAATCTTTTTAGATAACACTGGGACAGTTATTCTCATATGCCTTACCTCCAAATGAATGTGTACTTACTTTCAGTTCATTTGTAAGTTGCTGTATTTTTCGTTTCATTTCATCATATTCACCATACATTTTCTTTCTTACTTTTTCCAGAGTTGCTCTAACCTGGTGTCAGAAAAAAAATGAAATACCTTTATCAAACTTACTGATTATACTATTTATACTAGGATGTGGCTTTTCATTTTGATATGTTCTTCATTGCTACTTTCAGTAATTTCCATTATTAATCTACATTTTCATCAACAGCAATTTACTCCTAAGAACAAGACACAAACTTAAGTCTCAAGACTTGTCTACATAGTGGTGATACAAATAAATGTCTCTGAGTAATGCTAAGCTTCTCTGTGCACACTGAAATGCTTGTAGATTAATAATTTAAATAATAAATTATCCATAATTCACTCTAACATGATTACTAAACAAATTAAAATTAATTTGAGCATATAATGTTTTCATTCTGAAAAAAAGAAGCATCCACACATGGATTTAATACACCTTCATACTTTTTAAAGTGGTTAATTATTTTTCCCTAAGTATCCTTTGAAGATAAACCCTTTAATTTAAGACTTCAAGGCTTGTACCTAGCGAAACAATATATTAGCATAAATTTATCAATACAATTTCAAATCTGAAGAACAGAATAATCAATTTGATTTTATTTAAGAACCAAGGATGTAAATTATACTTTGCCTTCCAAAAATGAAAAGATGGGGGGAGGGAGGGAAAGCATGCTGGAAGACAGCTTGGGCTTACATGCCATTGCAATTATGCACACAACCAACCTTCTCAAGAGCACACATTGTAAACACTAGTTAAATGTTTGCCTACAGTTTACGTTCCAGCTATATAATTCAAACTCCTCTTCCCCCCACTCCCTATCAAACACAGACTGATTGCAGATAATCTAGGGCAGCAAGATTACCTCCTCACTGCACAAGCTTGGGGAATGTGCAAGGGGAAAATAGTAGTGCCTTGTAGAAGAGGGGATGTTTCTATCAGCTCTGCAGTATACCCACTCTCTCCAAGAAAGAGGGGCATTGGTCACAAAATCTGTGCAAGAGGTAAGCCCAAGCCTACCCCAGACTACGTGGTCCCTTTAGGATAAGAAACATGAAAGGCAGACAATTCCTGCACTTCACCTCAGAAAAAGTCCCTTGCCCTGTCCCTCCCCACATATGCGCACATGTACACACCCCACTCCCCTTCTTGCAAGGTACATATTTGACTCAGCTACAGAGGAAACTGTCAGCAGTTTTGATGTGGCCCATCATTTCTGGTTTAAGTCTTCACATATGTGGTGTACACTGAGGACTTTGTTTAAGACTACTTTTAAAGATGAAACGTATCCGGCAGACCAAATTTCAGCAGTTAGCATAGCTGAACACAGCTGCCAGAAAAGAACAAGAGCCAGTTTATCTCTTCCCATGGTTTTCCCACTTTTTCCTGTAAGAATCAGTAACCTGAACACACAAGACATGCAGTCCACCTGGTCTGACACATCCCTCCATGCCACAAGCCAGCTATGAACAGCAATAGGGCAGCCCGGGGAGCCAGCCCTCATGCAGATTCACCCATCCCTGACACCACCCCAGCAGGGCAGGCAAACAACCAGGCAGGCAACCAGCAGCCGACGCAGCTCACATGCCATGCCTGCACTGCAGTGGTGACATATCCTAACTGTGAATGCAGGAACTTGAGCATGGTGAATGGCAGGAGCAAAGAACTGTGAGTAACAAAGGAGAGAAGCAAGTGCTGATAGCTAGAGATCAGACAGATCTAAGAGCACACATAATTATAGCCTCTTACACTATTATTTTGACTCAGTGTTACTCCCTTTTATATCAATTCAGTTTGCACTTGCATCAGTGCAACACATAGACCAATAACTTCCTGAGTGGTGAAGGTGGATGGAAAGAGAAGGTCAGATTATCTGCCCTAAGCTAATTAGAGGGTTACTGCCATAGCCTGAGAGCCAAGGACTGATGGTCAAAGAGATGCTGAGTTTCAAGCACAGAAACCAGCCATGTCAGAAATGTTTTTTTTTTTTTTTCCAGGAGAGCTTCTGCCAATTATGATTAATAAGCATGCACAGAGAAAGTAGTACAAAGTCATCCTTATTAGGCTGACTATTTTAAGGCTGCCCCAAAATATACCCAAGTGATTTTACTGTGTCACCTAATTTAGGAGCCTTTTCAAAACTGGGGGATTTGGGAACAGGGGGGAAGCAGAAGAAGAGAGGAGGGAGTTTATCCTTTAACCTGTCTGCCTACATAGTTTCTTCTGTACGACATTTGAAATTCTGAAGGCTTCAGGACAGGAACCTCAGTATCTGGCAGTCTGCACGCCCAGCTGAGGCCCAGTCGGCAAGCACTAACAAGTATCAGTTGACATAAGACCTTGAATCTGGACTGCACAGTCCCCAGGGATAAAGCACGCTTTTTTCCAACTCAAACACTAATAAGGCAAGTCTTCAGTTCAGAGTAGGTTCCCAATTCAGATTTGGGTGTTGGGCTAGACATCAGTCAACCCATATACACTCACAGCTCTACAGGAATATATGGACAGGATATTTGATAAATTTTGAAGCTGAAAGCATAACTTACTTCTTTAATGTAATTCATCTCCTCTTTCAGCTGATCAGCTGACCAGCCATAAACCACCATTTCTCTCTTATGGTTGTTGTCAGTTCGGTGCACGACACCATACACCATCCCATGAGAGAGCTTTCCTGGAGACATGCCATTAGGTACATGGTAGAGCTCCTTAAAAATAGAAAAAAAAAAGTTATTTTTAAGTCAGTACTAGAATAAAAAAATAACAAACAAAAATACAGTATCACAGGGCCACAGGAGACAGTCAACTCTAGTGAAAGCACAGCAGTACCTAAGAACACCAGTTCTCAAAAAGTTTTGGGGCCAGACAGTCAGCCTTCATGGTTTTAGGAAGAATGACCAATTTATACTTGATACAGATGATAGAAATGTCTAATTTCCACTGGCTTTAATGGTAGTGATATAGGTACAGCTAGAGACAATAGGTTGGATTTGTGCAGGGAGAGGTAAAGGCATGTGACAGAAAAAGTTATCCTGGCTTACTTTAATTTACCAATATATGCTAGTAGTAAATGTTCTGCATTCTTCTAGCTCTCACAGTTCCCTTTAAACTTGTGCAACCACAGAATTGCCCCTCACTCCCCAGACTCCCTCCTGAAGGAAATATAAAAATTCACAAGTTCAATCAAAATTATAGAAAGTCTTCAGAAGGAACTAAACTAAAACATTTTCAGCAAGGTCCCTTAAACGGAGTTCAGAAAATACTTGGTTATACTGGAGGTAAATAAAGGAGAATTTCAGTTTGCATTTAAAGCTAACTAAGGACCTTCAAAGCAATCAAACATTCATTTCAAGGCTGCATTGCTCTTATAGAAGTTATCAAACTAACATTGTAAGAGCCAAAGCAAAGCTATGAAAGAGCATTTATGTGGGTGTTTCAGTGTTGTTAACGATTGTAGGAGGATAAAAGTTTGAAATCAGGTCTTGATAGGTAAATAGAAAGGCTGTTTTAAAACACCTACATTGTTATTCTAATGATCTCCAGAAATTTGTAAAACAATAAATTTGTGTCTTCCTTTGCAACAGACTCCTCTTACACATCTCATCAATGTACTTAGTAACAAAAATACTCATGCTAACAGTAGGAATCATTTCCCTTGGCATGTAAATAAGTATCTGCAAGGTCAGATGGAACTATCACCTCCCTTCCAATCAACTCAGAGAAACATCCTTCTGTAGCAATCATCTGAAACGAGTCAGTCTCCAGAAGAACTAATTCCTTCTCTTGATTACAAAGAATTAAAAAACATAGTTTAGATGAAGATGTCCACATTATGATTTTTTAAAAAGGAAAAAAAGATTCTTACCTAACTTTGAATATTTGAAAACTAGGAACCTAAAATTAGGAATTATTTCTAAATAGAAAGTTAGAAAGACACAGTCTTGGAAACACAGTTGTTACTGCCTAGCTTTGCACCTTGTTTTTGAAAGGCCAGTGCATGAGACAAATCAGCCTTACACTGGATATACAGTCCATGGTTAAATTTGGGAGTATTTACAACAAAGATCTTAAGGCATAATCTGTTTGGGTTTGTTTTGTTTTTCAGTAATGACACTGTAAGAAAACCAACAAACTTTGAGATTCTTTACTAAATTAAGAGTCTAAGCAGTGTCTAATACTGTCTTTGACACTGAGCAGAGGCTGAAAGAGATGAAGCTCAGCATCTTACATCCTCTGCAGCTGCATTGTAGAGAGTCTCCAGTCCTTCACCATGACTGACAGTGGGGATAACATCTGCAGTCTAAAGCAGTACCACTTTCAGCCTTTAGCAGTCAAACTAACACAACTATGGTGGCAATGTAAGAATAAATTCTTCTTTGGGTAAGGGAAAAATGAACAGGACAATCTACTTGCAATAAGAAAAATGGGTAAAGACAGATATTTGGTTTATACTGTCACTCCCACATGGCGCTGAGATTTTCTCAGCACTGTAAATCCTACAGGCCTTTCCTTCACCATATCATTACTGGCTTAACCATCCTGCTGCTCTGGGGGTGTGTGCAGGGCTGGGAGGGAGACAATCACAGAGCAGACGCCTGATAAAGAATGTTTCAGGCAAAGAACAACAAGGCTATAAAGCAATCATTTAAAAAGAAAGCCTTAAAACCACTTAATGGAAAAACATTGGGCAACCAGCTTTCCTTACACGATATCATTTTGCACTTGGAAAATATTATATGCAAAGCTTCACATCCTGATAATCAGAAGTTTCATATTATGTATTATTGGGGGTTTTGGTTTGCGGTTTGAATGCATACAAGCAAAAAGCCCACACCTGGTTTTTGAGAGTAGAGAGAACACGAAACTAGATGGGTACATGACTCAAAACTTTTCTGTGTTTGTTTGCTGTTGTACATTTTCTTTGACAGTGTCAACGCAGCTCCTCCCCCGTATCTGTATAAAGGGATTACATACAAGTTTCCATCTTCCTGATAACCAAAAGTATAATCACTTTGATTGCTTAGAGATTACTAAGGCGCCAGACACTGAATTCATAAATCCATACACTTTACCCATGATCATTCCTTTTTTATGAGATGAACAGCTGAATACCAGTGACTACTAAGACCCTTTGTGCCTCCAAAACATTAGCAGAATTGTTTAAAATGCTATTTGCAGAGTTCTGTATGAAAATTATGAGCAAGTTCCTTATTTTTAGAATATTAATAACACATTCCTAAGGAATGTGCTAATTTGAAGGATCCTCCCACAACGAAACACTTACAAATTCAGACCAATGGGTTTGCATGACACATATTTCACAGAAAACAGACAAATTTACATCATAATGGGCAGTACATATAGGATTAAGTATGCACAAAGCCAGACTGGGTACATGTCTCTTGCAATAATCCTGTACTTCCCAGTTGTCTGTATTGCACAAGCCTCCCAAGATGCTCTTGTCACTTCTCTTTCAGAAGAACAAAAGAACCTCCATCATCTGCTCAGTGTCCCAGTTCTACTACATGCTGTTTAAAATACAAGATATTGCTCTTACCCCCACTCTTATTTCTCCTTCGTATCACAACCCCCAGGGCAAGTACCTGTTAAAATTTCAGTGCAGTTCTTGCCTGATTTAAGGCTGTGCAAACCAACAGCTATACAAGTATTTGTTCTAATTTCTTTAATCTTTTTCCTTGCTGCTCTATTTCAGCTATACTCACCTTTTACACCCCTGTTTGTCTGGTCAGTAACTTTTAATTTCCACTTAATGACCACTTGTTTCAGGGTCCAGCATATGCCCTGAGAAAATATGGCTAACCTTATATAGCCTCCTCTTAGAGGAAGGGTTACATCAGAAAACTTTGCTCAGTGCAGGTTTGAGAGGTGGATAGGTTGCTTTGCTTGTTGACTTGACTTTGCCTCTAAAGGAGGCCTTGCTGAAAGGCTGTTTCTCAAACTGCTCCACAGAACTGCATCAGTAAGTACTCTTTGAGCATTCTTTCTGCAGTTTGTCTCCTGTCTTAAGCTACTTCCACCCACCTTTGTTTATTTTCCTCCCTTCAGTGCCTTGTCCTCTGCTCTTCCTCTGCCACATCTTTTCACTTCTACAAATCTTGCATTTTCCACATCCCCAGGGACTACAGAATGTTTCTAAGCCAGGTATTTTTCATTGTTTTCCTCATGTGCCATGCATATCCACTCTCAGAACTTAGATATTTTTCTGAGAAGAGCCTTGCCTGTCTCCACTCTGATCTGCAGCAAGGCATCTCAGTAATAAGAGAATAAGTAATTATGTGCAAGTATTTAGGAGCAAGTAAATACTGTAGATCTAACCAGTGCTTGAAGATGGAAGGTTTCATTAGATCAGATAGCCATTCCTGTTTAAGGTCAACGTATCAGCTAGCTCCAGTGAACAGGGAAGTTCCAGTTCCTGCACCGCAACAAGCACAGTTGTTGCCTCAAATTGTGCTAAAAATCCTTCTAATGGGAGCTGCTGATCTGAAAAGGCAAACTTAGCTTAGGCAATTTGTGACTGTTTCTTTGTACCTACAGTCAGTTATATGACAGACCAAGGTAATAGCAAGAACACATCATGTTGATGAACATGAATACAGCAGCTTCCAGGAAAATGCTTTGTCTGCGTTGCAGCAAGTCATGTTGCACTTGGTATGATCATACCAAGCATGTACTAAAGAAACACAGATGATGTTTACTTAATATTTAAAACAGAAGCCTACACCCCAAGGTTGCAAAAGTATTGATAATTGCCATGTATCCTGTTTATGTCTGTGTCCAAGGAAGTAGCTCAAGTAGCATGAAACATGTGAAGCAAAGACACTATCAACACGAACACTAAATATGAAGGTGTTAGCTACTTTTTGTATTGCCAGTTATTTTATTGGCATTATGTAAATAACACCAGGAGATGATTTGCTTCCCAGTGTTTCTTCATCAGTTCCTGAAATGTAAGTCAGATACCACCACACTTTACACTTTCTCCATGTCCCAAAATTGGAAGCAGATCTACAGAAAAGGACCTTTTACCTCAAAATAAAATATAACTAACATAATGACTGGCACAATTCTGGGTTTAGTACTCATATGGCCTTAAAATTTTGTTAAATTGTGCTCTTCTTTACCTACAAAATCTAACAACTCTTGTTATAACCAGAAATGTATCAGCTAAGCAAGGCTTTATCTTTCCTTCTGTTGCCACATTCCAGAGGTTTCTGAAATATTCAGTTATTTTTTCACTTATTCATTAGTAGTATACATGGAAAAAGAACATCCACATTCTTACTTAGCTTACATATTTTCTGTTCAGTAAAATGAAAAATTTATGTTATTGAGCTCACCAAAGAAAGTTGCTGTGCTCTGACAAAAAGCAGCTCTATAGTCCTCTGCAGCCCATGAAACTCATGTTACATTTATGGATGTTTCATATATGAATAGTATTAAAATAGGGAACATATGACATAGACAAGAGTGTTCTTGGATTCGTGATGCTAAATAAGAAGCAACATTTAACACACTCCAAAAAATGGAAGTGACGGGCATTACATGAAAGCAGTATCTACTCAATGAAATCTGTACACAGAACAGCAATACTTGTACACAAAGTAAGATCAAAAAAATACAGCAGTAACCACAGAAGTCAGTGGAATTCCTTCTGTAGTTTTCATGTAGTGCTGTTTTAATGAATGTGTCGCTTAATTAGTACACATCAAAAATCAAGCAATCAGTGCTGCAGAGGCTGAAAAACCCATTACCACCTCTAGCAGGTGAGTCACATTTGTAATGACACAACTTCTGCTGTGCTGGTGGGAGTGAGCAAGCAGCAGCAGATCAGCAGAGAAAATCAGCACTGTCCTAAATTCAACACACACAACTGATCCAGGTCTCACACAAGTTTCTGCTCGATTCTGTCCATCACATATGGGAGCAAATTCCCCTTCTGGCTTCTTTACAGCCTACTTTTTTGTAGGGAAAAAAAAAAAAAAAAGTTTGCTATGCTTCTGTATTCCTGCTTAGGAAGCAAAAAGATTTTCACCTCTTGGTTGTGATGCTTTAAAAGAATAAAGAAATTAAAGAGTTTGAGGATATATACAGTGAAAGTACCAATTAGAGTTTAGGACTAAACACTGTTTCAAGCTCTGTTTGAAAGCTACAAAGACAGGAAAGTGGCACAAATTTCTAGAGTGTTATCTCATTTTAATTGTCATGTTCATGTGTCCTAATGAAAACTAAAAATCTGTCTATACATGTCTCCATATTCTACCCTCGAATGCCTAGCTGCAGCTTGCAGTGACACTTCCAAATTTAGCCACCCCACTGAAGAAAGGGGCTGATAGATAAAAATAAGCCCAATCCCAAACAGGGACAAAACAATTGTCTAGTAACCTTTCATTATGCAAGAAAAGGCACACTTCAGACATACAGATTTTACATACAATCCAGCATGCACAATATTCCTTTGTACTTGGTGAAGAAAACAGCCTCACACTACTGTCATCCATTGTCTGTGATTAACAGAAGTAACGCAACAAAATCAGGATAGTTTCAGATTCTCCCTATGCAAGTGCTAGCAATTCAGAAATATTTAGCAGTAGGCTTTTAGCCTGTAAAAAGCAAACAAACCAATCAACCAGCATCTACTTGTGACTTCAGTTCTCATATGCTTCTTTCAAGGTATCATGCCTAAATATGAATACAAAAATCCAATTTGAGCACAAGCTCAGACCCCCTTCCATTTTTGAGATCAACTTCTGCATACCATCTGCCAGCCCTTCACAAAAGACAGGGAGAGGCCATCCTAGTACAATAATGCCTGCAGCAATTTTGTTACAACAAAACTGCCCAGCTCCATCACTCTGTTTTAATCTCATATAATGTATAGCAATAAAAAGTCAATCTGGAAACTTAATGCACTGATAATAGATATAGTGAAATACAGCACACATTTGCTGCCAAACTTAGACTACAATGAAAAAGGCTAAGCTAACAGCTACTAACACAACCAATGAAGGGGTGATGTCTCATCTGACCTCAAGCTCCAAAAAAAGTTACTGGGAGGATCAACACTAGCAAGAGCTTCTGTGCAGTTCCCTAGCTGATTTTGCAACTGAAACATCTCTCAACAGTACTGAGCCCCAGAAGGATACAGAAAAGTAACAAATAGTAAACTATCTCTATGTCACATTAGGGCATCTCAAAATCACCTCCTCCTAATGAAAGATTTGAAAGAAGAGATTACAAACAAATGTCATGCCATAGTATATTTATAGTTTTCTGGCATTCCCTCTGACACAGCAAGGTCCCTGCTCTCTTCCCTCACCAGCAGCAGGCAGAGGCAGGGGAGGCTGTCTCGCTCTGGCACTTGTCCTGCCTAAACAGGAGAGAGCCTGGCAGCCAGGATCAGACTGCCTGATCTGCCTGAGTACTCCACCAAACACTGTACAAACCCAAGAATTACCCTGTAGTTCATTTCTGTGGAGTCACACTAACATATTTTAAATACATGTTCCATTTAACATGTTCCCATTTTCCCCACACTCAGCACTAAGAGACAGCCCCAAACTCCAGATTCCAACAAGAGACCTGCTGTTAAATTTGATTCTTGGTGAAGCTGTATTTTTTGACCTTAGATTATAAAGTGCAAGGCAGAAAACTGAGCACCTCCCTAATTTCTCTCTGTTATCCCTATTTCCAAAAAGGGGGCAGAGTTCTCATAGGACTGTGCAAGGATTATCTAACATTTGTAAAACCTGTTATTCTCAAAGTGCTTTGAACAACTTCATTAACACTAAGTCAGTTGAACATGGGCAGATCAGCACAGACACCTGATCATTGATGTACGAGATGCTTTATTTTCTTAATTCAGATTTTGCAGTAAAAGAAAAGCATCACTGACTTGTCAGGAGTCCTGTGTGCACTATCTGTTATTGTGTAATCAATTCAAATACATAAAGCAATACATTACATAGACAAAACTCTTCAGGTAACACATTACTGTCTTGTTTTAGAGACATGAGAAAAAAAGGGTTCATGATGTGATCTTTTTTGTACCTGCTTCTATGCACTATGACTATTTGTAGGGCTATTTTTTAAATTACACAAAGACCATGAGATGCAAGTCAATAACACAATTACTCTGTGTTCCTTAATTGCTATGAAATTGACTAATCGGATCCCACCTAGCTCCGAAGATGGCATGTATGCTTTCTAGAAGCCCTTAAACTGTGCAAAAGTATTGAACTCCGGAAAACTACTCAAAACATACAATAACTATATTACATATCACTTTGTTCCAACTAAAAAGGACCCATCTCTTAAAAATCACTGTGCAATATATCAGAATGTAAGATGAGCCAGATAACTTATTTACTACGTTAACATCCTCTGATATAAACCCCACTTGCCTTTATTTCTGTTATGGGGGAAATACAGGTCTCACCAAATACAAGGTCCCACAGGAAAAAAAAACATAATCACATAAGAAAGTCACTTCAAACTGTCCAAGCCCTAATCATTCACACTTCTTTCTTATTATTACACTACTCAGCACAGTAAAATGTGTAAGCCATGAGCCAATATTCATCCTCCTCAAAAACAAACTGACATTACTCTTAGGGCAATGGACCCATATGCTTAGGCCACTCTCAGAGTTTCTGCAGATCCAAACTGACAAGAGACCAACAGAGTAAACAGTGAGGGAAGCTACTCTATGTGCTATAAATAAACACCTCTGTATAAAATTAATTATTGCTATTTAATGGTGGCTAAAACCTAGTTTGCATTGAAGCCTCTTTCATTCACTCTGTAAGTAACACTTCTAGATCCTCAAGGACAGATCACTGTACCAGAGCAGATCTTGTGGTTTAACTGCAACTGGCAAGTAAGTGCCACTCAGCAGCTCGCTCGCTTCTCTCCCCTCCCTGGTGGGATGGGGAGAAGAGTCTGAAAAAGGTAAAACCCATGGGTTGAGATAAGAACAGTTTTAATAATTTAAATAAACTATAATAATAAAAAAAATAACAACAATAAGAATAGGGAAATGAGAGAGAGAGAGAGAAATAAAATTCAGGAAGCATAAGTGATGCACAACACAATTGCACACCACCCACTGACTGACACCTAGCCCAACCCAAGCAGTGATTGGTGGCTCCTTGCCAACCCCCCCCCCCCCCAGTTTATATACTGTGATGTTTAATAGTAAGGAATACCCCTTTGGCTAGTTCAGGTCAGCTGTCTTGGCTGTGCTCTCTCCCAGCTTCTTGTGCATCTGTTCACTGGCAGAGCATGGAAAACTGAAAAGTCCTCGATTTAGGGTAAGCATTACTTAGCAACAACTGAAACATCAGTGTGTTATCAGCATTGTTCACAGACTAAAGCCAGAACACAGCACTGAACCAGCTACTAGGAAGAAAATTAACTCTATCCCAGTTGAAACAAGGGAAGTAGTGTATGAAAAGCTGAGTGTACACAAGATTCCAGCACAACAAATATCTGAGAAGGAATCTTTATCTTGACCATTTTTCTTTGCATTTATTTTTATTGTTTTAAATTGTTTGTCTTTGTGAGCCATTTTACAGTTATGTTTGCTTCTGAATACCACCAAGAAAATATTTTAAATAAAATCTATTGCTGTTTTGCTTCCTAATGTCATGTTGTTACTCAGACACTGGCTCTGGCAAACTTAGCCAACTACCAAAGTATAAATGTGGTGAAGTTGTGAAGCCTGTGCAACGTCCCTTTCTAGTCTCTCTCCATCCTTAAGACAAATTAAACATTATCTATTGTTCTGAAAGAGCTCTTAAAGAAATAGTTCTACACCAAAGCAGCTGTAAAATTTTGCATATATGTACACACTTCTGAACCATTCTATGCAATTGACCTTCAAATCACTTTCACTTCAGAACAATCTTGAATTCTTTATTTTGTATTTTTTATTAGTACACGTCCTGGGTTCAGCAGTATCAGTCATTTTTCTCCTTCTTAGTAGCTGGTGCAGTGCTGTGGTTTTGATTCTCAGCCTGAGAACAGCACTGATAACACCAGTGTTTTTAGTTGTCGCTCAGTAATGTTTATTCTGACCAAGGACTTTCTGAGTCTCATGCTCTGCCAGGGAGGAGGGAAAGCTGGGAGGAAGCAAAGACAGGACACCTGACCCAAACTAGCCAAAGAGGTATTCCATACCACAGCACGTCATGCCCAGTGTATAAGCTGGGGGCAGTTACCCGGAAGGGCTAGGTCACTGCTTGGGTTAGGCTAGGTATCAATCAGTGGGTGGTGAGTGGTTGTATTCTCTTCCCTTGTTATTTCCCTTATCATCATTATTACTGGTGGTAGCAGCAGTGGTTTTGTGTTATACTTTAGTTACTGGACTGTTCTTATCTCAACCTCTGGGAGTACATTCTTTCAATTCTCCTCCCCAATTCCTCCATGAGTGGGGGGAGGAAGGGGATGGAATGAGTGAGTGGCTGCATGGTTCTCAGGTACTGGCTGAGCTTAAACCACAACAGTATATCACCCATTACCAAAATTAGCTGCCACAGCAAAACATCTGAGTTTGAGCTCCCTACATGTTAAGGCTCAAATCTAGCACCCTTCAGGTGAGGATCAAGATCCTG
This sequence comes from Melopsittacus undulatus, assembly GCF_012275295.1. NCBI lineage: Eukaryota > Metazoa > Chordata > Aves > Psittaciformes > Psittaculidae > Melopsittacus > Melopsittacus undulatus. The sequence continues at coordinate 18,613,608 of NC_047535.1, forward strand.
TTTAAAGCAATACCTCTTCTTGGTAGCAGTTTCCTACTCTTTAATATATAAATATTAAATAATCAAATCTTAAAAGTATCTTAGTCACAAATCACCTACAATCTCTATGCTGTTCCTCTACTACTGTTCCACTTTACATACAATTTTGCTGTCCTCAACTGCAAGGCTCAGGCTTAAAGTTCACAGCTGACTTGCTCAGCTTCCACATGTTCTGTGGTCTTCCAAGATCTGGGCTTTGGGCTCCCAAAACAACTAAGTTAGCTTCTGTGGATGGCAATATTTAGCCATTGTTTACACAGAATTTAACTTTGATTCTCAAAACTTACGTTTTTCTTCCTTTCAGGTTCCTTTGCTCCCTGTTCTGGCTGTGAGCCTTCATCAGGAGGTACAGTCAAGCGTAACCTACAGACATTCATCTGAAAGAAAAAGAAAGGTTTGCTTTTAGATTTACATGTTACAAAAAGTTATTTTAATTACTTATATTATGGAATGAACTGTACGAACATTCAAGTTTTAATTTAGCATTTTTTACCTGCTGCCTCACAGCTGACAAAAGATTATTTTTTTTTAAATTGGAGGGGTTTTTAGCTGGCAAGAAATAATTCAAAGGCATCCCCATAATTACATACCTGAAATAGCAAAAATCCATTTAAATCAACAACATGTTCTTATGTACTCATAAATGACATTGAGAGCTGAGATAACAGAACAGTAAACATGATTTTCTAGTTTCCCAGTTCTGTTTGCAGATTTAGCACACTTTTAATCTTAGAAGGGGATTATTTAGAAATATAATGTGTATTCCGGAGTGAATGCTTCTTTTCTGCTCAATATGTATCAAAGCATTTGATCCAAGGATACCTTAGCACTGCAATTCCACTGAGTGTGAATAGGAATATTATTGAAATCTGATACATACAAGCTGTTTGTAAAAATTAAGCTTCAAAACACTTCAGAGAAAATTTAAGAGGTATTGTTTCCTATCTGATTTCAAAAAAAGCCATTCTCTACTGAGGAAAGAGGCCAGTAGAGTTGATATCTTTCTATGCCCAATTGCAGTTTGCCTTGCTTTTGTCTGAGATCTTTGGTGTAATGATATTCTTCAAACAACACATTCCATACAAGAAACTTGCTCATGAGATGTTTACATGGAAAACAACTGCAAGTCCTAAGCAGAGCACAGAAAATAATGAAATGATAAATTTGTCAATTCAGATTTGAAGCTGTTCATTGATAACAAACAGGCCTCTTAAGGCTCTTTCTCAAGATGTCTAAAATATCTCTTTTATGATTACTGTGGGCCATCACCACTGTTCTTCTACAGTCCAGAATCATACCAGATCTAGGTCTTTGTCATTTCTCCTAACTACCTACTTCAGTCATGTGCAATGTGTACCTTCTCTCTGAAATACACCTTTCAGCCACACTTGTCCAGACTCACAGCTTGTGTCTTGGTCACCACAGCACTTACTCTTGCCTTGAAAATAACAAGTATTGTCTGCTCACAGGCATTCAGAGCACAGCAGCAAAGTACTTTTCACAGATCCCAATTTTTACTATTTTATAAGTCACTTCTTCCAACTGTCTCTCATATCAATCAAGCTAACTTGACTTAACTTTCAAGGCTCCTTACAACACAACCTCCTCAGAGGACCACTACTCAGCATCACAAGGATTCCTGTTTTCCCCGTTTCCAAACAATGTATGTACCTTTTTTAACTTTACCAACAAGCTTTAACTTTTTCTTCTTCCCAAGCAAAAGCAGTTGGAAGAAATACCTGCAAACACCTGCAGCAACTTCACTATTTTAATTCCACCCTTTCTTTGAATCTGTTGAAACAAGAAATCAAACAGTGTTTAGACTACTGGTATGCTGCCAACTGGATTTCAAAAATACTACTTTATATTGCTTTACATCTTCCTCTCAGTTTGGTATTTCGGGTCTGCAAGGCCTTCTACCAATAAGGAACAGTGTCCTGAAACACAGATACGGTTCCTGTAAAATACGTTAGCTGTGTCCATATTATAAAGATGATCAAGGTGAAATATAAGCTACTCTTTAGACACTTTTGCGGAAGCTACTTTTTGTGCAGTGGGCTCCTCACCATTAATTTGTCATTCACCCATTTGCTAACAAATCTAGAGCAAGAAGCCACAGAGAAAGTGACATAAACCCCCCAATACTTAGTATAAAACAGGCTATGCTTTCACATTTGCTAAAGAATTCTGAGACAATGTGTTTTAAACCGATGAATTCTTGCACATTGGCTTTTGACACTGATTGTCTGCTGTGTTCTGAGCACACCACACTCTCCCCATAAACTGCAGAAGCTGCAGGTGCTTCCTGCTTACAAGTTAGTTATCAAGATGTATTAATTAGAAACTTCTCAACTTCAGAGCTTATTTATTCATAAAGTAATTAATGCCACCTTTTCTCACCTATTTATTTTCCATTTCCCTATGCTCTTTCTTCCCATTAGCTTAGCAAGGCTCTTCCCTCTTAAAACACAGCTGTTTACCACAAGAAGGGAAGCAGAATCTGGCATTCCTCCATATAGGCAAACAAAGAAAGACCAGGTCCATAAATAGGAAATAGAACTCAATTTGTGCTATGCTGTGCAGGAAGTGACGGATGAGGCCAACTTTTTCTTACAGTGATTTCAAATGAAGGAAAACTGGATTAAAAGGATTGAAAGGATTGTTAGAAGAAAACATTAAAAATACCTCAAATAAATAGGAAAAGATAATGCCTGGCAACATGAAGTTAGGAGAAATGGAATTGTGTATGATTCCCTGAAACTGGCAAATGGCTTGCCTGTTAGCCAATATGCGACTAATTATAGTCAACATACTTACAGATAAACACAGTACAGTGATTGTAAATAAGTTGTTATCCCTCTACCTGTACAGCAGTTAGTGAATCATGACTGCCTGTCATATTACAGCAATTGATGTGTTAAAGGGTTACTATGAAGGAAATCAAGAAGTCCAATGCAGATAGCAGTCAAATCACAACAACTATGTTGGAAACACAAATTAATAGTGGTAATTTGTTGAGACTAAAACCCCTGTATGATCAAAATGTTGTTACCAATTAAACAGTTTTTTCTTGGCCTTTTGTTTTCACACTGCCTTCTCCATTACCTCCAAAATCACTCTTCCCCTCTTCATTTCCACACTAGCTTACTTTTAAAGCACCTCAAATCAGTATCATATTTTTGGCAGTATTTCTGACAAAAGATAAGTTTTAATGTTTTACTTTGCAGCCTGTTCCATGCAAAGGGTGGCATTTGTAATCATCTAACGATTCCAGCCTTGAAGCCATGCCCAGTAAGGCTTGTACAGAAGTGGCAAAGTACCACCCAGTTCCTCGCTAGGACAAACTTATACAGGCTGTACTTTTGCAATTGCTTACAACAATAGGACTTCCTCAGCATCCCCTGGGAAATAGCAGTAAACGTACAAAGCAGCCATTCACTCCTGCTCCTCCTGAGCCACAGAAGATGTACTCTACCTAAGGACAGAACTACAGAGCAATCTGTTAAAATTCAAGAACACTATAGAGATTGGAAGGGAAAAATAACAGGCACTGCCTTTTTCTCTAACCTCCAGAAGCAATTATGAATACTGTACCTATGCTGTTCTGCTATGCAGTGCTTCCTGGAGAAACAACGCACTGTAACATTTGTCAGCAAGTTTACTCGACCAAATGAATGAGGCTCACATGGAAATTGCAGCAAACTCCTCCAAGAGCAAACCCCTCCTGCAGTGATGCCTTAAAATGGAAATTAAATGGTAACAGGAAGTGCCTTGACTTAGTGCCAAACAGCGGCAGAATAATGTGCAACTGAAGATGAAGGAGTAATCTCCAGAAACAAATTGGGTTATTCAGAGAGAAAACAGGGAGGAGAATGAAAGAGGGCTCCCCAAGTAGGGAAAAGGTTGTGATACAATTTTCTTCAAATGCTGACTGACAGTAAGAGCAAATGAGGAAAACCAGGGACAGGTATGTCTTCTACCCCACTTTTATGCCACTGACATAACTTTGTGAGAATAACTTCAGAAAGAAATACTGGGTAGAAGAACTGGGTATCAGATTTTCTAGCCTTTAGTTTGATTTGCAGCATCTGTAGCTATGGCAAGCCAACAACATAAATAATCTTAATTGTGCCAACATTTTGTATTCACTCCTGGCTTTTTGACACCAACAACCCAGGAACAGTATTTCCAAAGCTTGTCTGACATCATTTGTGAGATGAATACGCAGACAGGAAAACAAAGGCTGGGAGGTTCAGCCCAGCACTCCACAAGACAGCTAAAGTTTGCTGAGTGCATACACTTTTACCAAATTTCTAAGAGGCTAGTGGGACAACATAGACGAGAGATACTGCAGTATGGCAGTTAAGAAAAAAGACAATCTAGGTTAGTTAAAAATGTTAAGAATTCATGGCCCAGATCCACAATCCACATGCATGTTTACCATCCTACTCAAATCACTAGGGTGCAACTTAGAACAAATAGAGATGACAGATTCAGTCTGAGTAATGTTCTTCAGCCTCTTCTTCCCTATTCTAAAAACTAAAGCACCCAGAAAGCCATTGATCACAGTTAACTATATACTGAAATAATTAACAAGCTAGCATTAAAATAATGAGCAATGTTTTTATAGAATAACCAAAGTTACTAGTACAGCAATAGAAAAGTGCAATCTGTTCTACTAACCATTCTCATTCTAAGATTTTTTACAGTACCCCCACAGGGAAGACATCAAAAGATACTGAGCTAGATATTAAGCTAGATCAATATTTATCTAGCTTCAACACAACTTTAAAGTAAACACCACCCAAATCTAACACTGGTGATATTTCTAATGTCTGATACTAAAATGGTTTGGAGTAGCATGTTTGTTGAGTAACTATCAGCTAACCTACCAGCTCAATGGCCCAAAATCATTCACTCTGCCTAAGACCCAATGTTAGCTTTAGACCTTAAAGGTGAAAGCAGAAAAGGAGCAGATGTTTAGTCTTAGTCAGTCCTAAAAAGCAAAGAAGAAAGTACTTTCTTTGGTCATTTATCTGTTGATTAGCCTGCTTCATTTATGAAATCTCTGCTATGAGATTCCCCACACAATTAAACAGCACTTTTCTTGTGACCACAGGCACACAGGAATGTGACACATCTTCCATTTATTCAGCAGTTACTCTAACTGTCTTCCTCCCCTCTTTTGAAAACTCACATTTCACTAAAAAAAGCAACAGCAGCTTCCCAGTGGGTTTTATTTGCAGTTTAGGTTTTACCAGTTTCCTTAAGAGAATGTATCAAATACAGTTCATTTTACACTGTCCCTGAGAAACACATCAGGGGGGTGAAAGTAAGAAAATTATCACCTTTAACACAACTTCTCTTATCTTTAACATCTTTAAGAAATACTAAAAGAGGAAAATTGCAAGGGAACATGGAAGATATATAGAAACATAACTGTGATTACCAAGTCATCTTAATTTTTCCACATACATGAGCAATATCATTGTTATGAAAGCAAAGGATTTTTTTCTGCAGAAGAGCCTGACCCTCATGTTATTCTGTAAAACATGGCAACATGGCATTCCTCACTGTTTCAATTATGAACTCGCATTTTCAGAGTGTCAAAACAATCACTACATAATTCAAGAAGCATCATGGTCACACGATTGTATTCCTTTGTAAGAACAACCTTATAAGTTTTTGTAATCCATTTCTTCACACGTGGAAAGTGCATGCACAATGACAGTAGTGTGGTTACAGCAGCAAAACAGAGCTATTTAAAACAGGGTGGCTGTAGAGACATTCCTGTCGTAGCTGCCAGAGTTTTAACAACTTTTTAGAAGCGTTTCTCAACAGATTAATACAGCATTATTAGCCATCTCATTTATGGAAATTACAGAAGATACATAATTAAACCGTATTTCTGTATTTGAGGAGCCGATTATAAAAAGAAATTACTCTTGCCGTCTAAATCATTACGGTGAGCTTCCTCATGATAGCTAGAGCCTGGATAGGCAAGTTCTCAGTTGTAAATATCAACGCTCATTTCGGGGCTGGCGGGGGGAGGAAGAGCAGAGGGGAAGTCGTCTCCAACACAAGCACACCTTCCTCGCAGGTTTCCCGAAGAACAGCCAGGGACTAGCACTAACAAAAGCCTTGCAGGACACCCCAAAAGCTCTTCATTTCCCAGCACCTCCCACGAAAGCCCAAAAAGGTGCTCTAGCACACCGCAAGCTGCACCTGAGAACGCCGAAAATAAGCAAGGGAAAACTCTAAGGGGAGGAAGAGGTGGAGAGTGTGCATCCAAACCGGCGCTTCGCCCCGCACAGTCCACAGGACCTCCCGCCACCCTCCGCGCTGTCCCTCGCACCTTCCGCCGGGAGCGGCCGCCGTCGCCGGGTGGCCTCCGGGGGGTGGTGGCGGTGACCGTGAGCCCCGAGCTGTAGCGCAGCATCCCCGCGGCAGGCGCTGACTGCGGCTCCCGCGGCGCCGCTCCGCCCCAGCGCACATGGCCGCGGGCGGCCGCAGGGGCCGGGCTGCGCGGCGGGGGCGGGCCAAGAGTGGGGCTCTGCTCCGCGCAACTCGCGCCCCACGCTGGCTCGTGTGTTACGGGGGTGCCCGATTTCCACTCAGGGGGAGCCGGGCGAGACGCGGCATGAGAAAGGTGTCCTTGGGATGCTGAGGTCCCAACAGGGCGGCATCCCCTCTACTCCCGGCAGTTTTGGGTGTTGGGTGTGCGGCGTGGGAAGGAGGGCTCTGAGAGGAGACTAGATCAGTGTATCCCTCAGCTCTTCCCGAGCAGTGGAAAATAGGGACTACGGCTGGGAGGAGCCACTGAAGGCCACTGAGTACCGTTCTCTGGTACCCACTTCTGAGTGCTCTAACCAGAGAGTGCTATGGGAAAGCTGGACACTGTCCTTTCCTTCCCACAGCTGCAATTCATAAGCCACTCAAGCCTTTCAGTTTGTTAGCAGTGCTCTGGGAACGTGTACCAGGTTGATCAGAAAGCACACAGATCCTAGACAGCCTTGGATAAGAAGCACAAAGCTGATGCAGCTCAGTGCGTGGGTGAATGTGAGCCTTAGTGCCAAAGGTCCAACAAGGAGGTGGGTCTGGTGCACTAGAGTCAATTGGCCCTGAGCCAGATTGCAGGTGTGGACTTCAGCATTTCAGATGCTCAGCTCTTCCGGGATCTGGACTAAGGGAATGCCATAACTCTACACCACTGAACACAGGCCTAGGCACCAGTATCTTCATCTGCAGCCTGTGCATCTGTCATGAGCAGTACATTCCTCAGCAATCAAAGGGGCTACGACCAAAGGAGATGCTTTTGTTTGAAAGAAATTGCAGAATAAATACCTGTAATAGCATTTTACCTTGAAATAATTAAGACTGTGAGAAAACACAGTTATGGCTATGCACTGTCCCATTACAATGTTAATTATCATGCTGGATCCTGTTTTAGAGAATGCAGCAGAGAGGGAAGTAATTTGCATTAAAGAATGGAAACTGCACTGAAAAACTGGTGCCTCACCCATCATGTACCATGTGCCTGTTCCTCTTCTGTGTCTCAGTTCCTTGTCCCCAGGCAAGATACTGAGCTACCAACACTGACCAGGATCTGAAGAAGACAGGAAGAAAGCATTGCCCAGGCCAAGAGGAATGAATGAAGAGTCTGCATTTAATATTCAGCATCTTTCCTGTTGTTTCCCCAGCTACTAATCTCTCCTTCACCTGAGGAAGGTAATATAGCTCAAGGCCAATAAATTAGAACAGCTACTTGTATTTAGATTTTGCTCAGTTCAATATTGACTGCATGTTACATTATTTTTTTTGTGCCAAGGTGTCTTGTGCCTACAAACAATTGCATTTCCGTATGAATAATGCCTTAACTCCTGCTTGTAATGCATTTTTCAGAGTGGGTTTACAGGTAAACAATAGGTTTATCTTCAACAACAGGAATATGTTCCTTCACAAGTATGTCATCTATCCACTAGGCTGTCCTTTAATAGTAGTCATTACTTGTTCCTGCTTGTTCTGATGAGCAGAAATGTCTCTATTTAAATTCCGCTATGCACCTAGCTGGTTTCAGCTGGGAAAGAGTTCATACACCCTTGAGATTCTCCTGGTTAGTGAAAAGTTGTGCCTTCTCGACTTCCTTGCCCTGTGGGAAAAGGTGTGGACACAGGGCTGTCTAGTCACTGCAAAGCACAAACAGGAGAGCTGCTTTTCTAAGAACAGGTACAGAAATTAAACTTGTGCCACACTCTGGGGAAGGACCTCCCTTCCCATGCACTACAGCATGAGAGAGTAAGGCATAATAATCAGATCTCTGGGAGAATAAACAGATTTGAGATCTTCAGCTTGGAAAACAAACAATGGTGGGGAATGGGCAACAGAGGTACGAAAGAGCATGACCAATATGCAGAAGTGAATGGGGAATGGCTATTTAGTGTTTCCTACCCTTGGGAACAATGGATTGGAAGTAAACCAGGTGCCACATACTCAGATTATGAGGAGTGTTAAGTGCTCTCAAAAGCAGCTGGGTAACTCATGGAAGGCAAGCTATGAGGGCTATAAAACATGAAGATATATCTACAACTAACTTGGCAGGTCCTTGAATTGTGGGTTTGCTTTCTTGATAGCTCTCCTGTGACAGGACCTCTGACCACTGTCTTTTCCACCTCAACATGACCCCCCACCAATAGTGGTAAAGGTGAGAAGCTTCTAGCAGGTTACAGGTCTCTGCTCTGAAAGTAGCAATCATGCCCAGCATCTGTCCTTGCCTTGTCCTTGCAAGTTCTGTGCGTATTTTTCTCTCACCCCTCTTGAGCCTTAAGCCAAGAAGTGACAATCCAGGGAGTCACTCCCTAAGAGATCAGGGAGAAATGTCTGCTTGGTTTCAACTTGTCCCTCTTTGCCAGGATCTCTGAAACTCCCTGGTTCTCATACAGTCTGATGTAGATTTGCCACAGTTTACAGCTTTTTTTCCCCTGCAACGGTCACAGTACACTGTTGAGAGCATTTCATGCTGTCTTTTCAACATAGAACTAGCTTACAGAAACAGGATGGAGGAATGGAAAGGAAATGACTACTTGAGAACTGAGTTTGACTAAAACAACAGCATTCATTCTACTCACTTTTACAGCTGGACAGACTACAAAAAATATATACACAGTCATACAGACCACTTATGGATACTATACAGTGTAGTGGCAGAACATAATTTGACCAGGATGCTGAGCTTTCAAGTTCAAAACCTGCTAGTGCTTTGTGAATGCAATGATCCAAAGACACAGCAGGTTAATAACAAGATGACACTACAGTATGAGTATCTAGAGCAATAGTTGTTATGAAACAGCTAATATAATTACATGGAAACTGCAAGAAATTTTAAATGTAGCTACCTTCTTAATTTTTTTGCAGACTACCCTGTTCTCCACCACCAGCATTACTGAAATGCTTTCTTCCCAGGAGACCTGAAGATCATTATGCTGTGAGAAAAGTGAAACAGGATATCACAGGTCAACAGGCCTTTATATGAAAAGCCCTTGGTCACAAGATGGACAACAGTATAGACTACATGGAGTAGGAAGCTGGTCTGCCCTCAAAGGATAGCAGATCATAAAAGAATTCCTGCAGGAGTGGGTAACCTGGTCTTACCTTAACAAATTGTCTAAATATGGGCACGATAAAAGACTGATTTTCTTCATCAAGATCTCATCTGCAACTCCATGCCAACTGCTGACAGAGTCCACAGGAAGAAGAAAAGTCCCAATAGCACTTGATCAACTGGAATATTAATCCTGAGGGATTTGGGAATAATTGCAGAGTTATGAATTGAACTCACACCTGTGGTCATTAAGGTTATAAAGTCCCATTTGTATTCCTTCAAAAACAAGGTGTTATAATTAACTTCTAATAGCCTTGACTTTCCAGGGGGATTAAAATCTATTCTGCCTTCATCATCCTTAAGCATGAAAAATATTTATAATAGAGATTATCAAATGGACAGAGGCATGTAAGAGATTTCAGAACCAGACTCAGTAAGAACTGTGGGCTTGATCACCTATTTTTTCCTGAGAGCTGGGTTGTTTATTTTTTTCTGTTTTCACCCTTGTATTCTACAGACACAGACTTAGCCCAGCATCGTATAACTCCGAAGCTCTCTCTTTTTGGCATTACAGCTAGCATGAAAATTTTAGCCTACTAATGGTCATGAAAGAGCTTGTTAAGAGACACATATTAGCATTTGAGCTCCCAAATTCATGTCACTTCTTAAGCTTATCAATAAACTGTTTCCTGTCACTTAACGCTCTTGATACATAGAATCACAGAATGGTTTGGGTTGGAAAGGATCTTAAGATCATCCAGTTCCAAACACCCTGCCATGGGCAGAGACACCTCACACTACACTGTATCACCCAAGGCTCTAACCTGGCCCTTAACACTGCCAGGGATGGAGTGCTTACCACTTCTTTGGGCAATCTGTTTCAGTGCCTCACCACCCTCACAGTAAAGAACTTCTTCCTTATAACTAACTTGAACTTCCCATGTTCAAGTTTAAACTCATTACCCCTTGTCCTGTTACTACAGTCCCTGATGAAGAGTCCCTCTCCAGCCTCCTTGTAGGCCCCCTTCAGATACTGGAAGGCTGCTATGAGGTCTCCATGTAGCTTCTCTCTTCCAGACTGAACAGCCCCAACTTTCTTAACCTGTCTTCATACAGGCAGCGCTCCAGTCACCTGAACACCTTGTGGCTCTTCTCGGGACCTGCTCCAGCAGCTCTGTGTCTTTCTTATGTTGAGGACACCAGAACTGCACACAGTGTTCCAAGTGGGGTTTCATAAGAGCAGAGGAAAGGAGACATGGCTAATACAGGACTACTACATGAACTCAGAGCCTCCCTCGCTGATCTCACATACACAAATCTGTAATTAGGAAGTTCCACACCAGGAATTTGAAATGCAGAATATACATCTTATTTTGCAAAGCCCTTGGTACCCATTTTATGTGATTATTTCAGTTATGGTTGAGTTGAATAAAAACAGAAATTAATGGAGTTACCTGCAGTAACAGCATGATTCCATCTTTTACTGATAATGTAGAGTCACAGACTATAATTGAAATAAATGTTTATTTTAGTGTTTTCTGCTTTTAACTGTTCTCCTAGCTTCCTACTTAAAGTCCATCTTCCTTTTGAGTTTCTCAAAATACTTTTTAAACATATGCCAATAAATTTACAAAATGCTAGATAGCTCAATAAGTGGCACAGTTTAATGTGCACCATCATTTCTTCTGGAAAAGACAGAAAAGACAAAAGAGAATGGGTTAGTCACTGAAAGCTGTATCTGGGCAAGATCAGCAGGTCCATTGAAGCCACTAGTATCAGGATTCTGCCATGTACCTTTATGAATATATATGTATGTCAGTGTATTTCACACTGTTAGTGCATCTAGCAGTTAGAAAAATGAGGATTTCACCTGGTAGCTATGATTTGCAGACTCAGACTGTTAGAAAGCAATAATAAAATAAAAATTACTGCCAAGATTTAAAGAAGGCTGCAAAGCACTATGAGGGCTTTTTTTTTTGGGGAAAAAAAAGATACTTTTAGCTTCATTTGGGAGGGGTTTTGATTGAGCATGCCTGTAAGTCATAATAATTACACTGCTAAACAATCACAGAACCACAGAATAGTTAGGGTTGGAAAGGACCTTAAGATCAAGTTCTAACCCACCTGCTATGGGCAGGGATGCCTCACACTAGACCATGTTGCCCAAGGCTCTGTCCAACCTGGCCTTGAACACTGCCAGGAATGGAGCATTTATACATAGTCATGGCTTTTATTTTATTAGATAAAAAATAAAAGCTTGGACTTTACTAAAATCAACTAAGAAATATATTGAGACAATATAAGACAGTTTAACTTATCAAGAATATGGCCACATATGAATGAAAAAAATAGCACTATAATTTTTTAATCACAAAATCCTAGGGATTTAAGTAGCATCACTTCAGATTTTGCTGAAGCATATAGGACATTACTCCAGTTCTGATTCAGCAGAAAAAAGTACCACCCCTTGATTCATCTTCACCATTTCCTCTTTCATGTAGGTCTCCAATTCAGTTAACAACTGGGTCACAGCCCTTAGCAGTGTGGCCTGAGACACATGTGCAATGCTAGAAGCCTGTCAGTCATTCTTCAGCAGCAGGTTTTGGTTTAGTCAGTCCACACAAGCAGGACAGTTCAGCATAAATGTCATGTAAAAGTAATGCAGCACAGGAGCAGCAGCATTGTTCACACTGGGGTGTGACCTGGCCAGGTCATGTAATTGAACTGGTTAAGGTAGGTAGGAGAGTAGAAAACAGGCACGCCCCACCATTAGCACCACAGTTATATTGTTAGCTAACTGCATTTAAAATCATATTCCCCTCCCTAGAGATAATATCAAAGGATAGATCTCTTCCAGAAGACTGATTGCAGTATTGTTGTGGCAGGAAATTAGAAAATTTTAGAGGCAGAAATAAATTGCAAGTTCTTCTGTAAGTGTAAGCAATGGGCATATTTCAGGGAGTGTGAGCATTAAGGACAGGAAATCCATGTATTAGATGGACTTCTTTTAGCTTAAGGAGGGGAAGATGAGACACATTTCACCTTTATTTCTCCATAGCAGAGGAAAGATAAAAGAGGAAGAATGGAGAAAACTATGGAACAATGTATGGAAAAAACTACATTCTGCTTCAGCTCTATTTTATGATGGAAGTCCAGAATAGCAAGCACTTGACTGCAGCCCTGCCTCAGGGCAAAGGATGGAACATTTTTCTAACCAACAACGCAACCAGGCATTTGTCTAGAGCAGCTGCACAGATGCTACAGTTCTTGGTGGTTTGGCTTCCCTCCTGTTCTAGATCTGTTCAAGACCTCCACGTTCACCATCTCAGAATGATACACATGGGAGTTCAGCAGATAATGACTCTCCAGCCCACTGCCTTTTTGCAAAAATAGCTGGGCAGGCACAGGGAGCTGTGCATAAAAGTTGTGAAGTACAAGTGGAAGATCTGGTTCTATCATTTGTCTTCCTCTTATATACTAAAAAGAAGTTTATTAGAAGTCCTATAAAAACAAAATTAGGTGGACAGGAAGGTATTTTAACCATAAAATACCAGGTCATATTTGGTTTTGATTTCAGGGGACTTTCATCAGGAAAACTTTAGTTCCTCCAGCTCCAAAAAGCATTCTAGGGGACCTATCTCAGTATAATGAAATTTCCTTATCCTGTCACCAAGAATTGTCCCATTTCCTCTGTCCCATTTCCTCAGACTTATGACTGTGCATAAGTCATTACAATAATAGAAGAAGAAATTAAGTTATAATCAATACAGAAAAATTAGGAGGGAATGTAGGGAGGACTAAGTAGTTAAAGGTACTTACTAATAGCTCAATCCCAATAACTAAATATTATTTAGGGAAATGCCCTCTAAAGATAGGCCCAGACCTAGGAAGGAAACAGATTCACACACCTAACCATTTATATATTTGGTCACACACTGTATTTGTGAACCTGGATGGCCCCTCCCAGATTTCCAGTGCGTCATCCTTCAGGTAGCTTCAACCCAGGAGGAGGAGTATGTTTTTCCTTCACCTGCATATAGTGCATCATCCAGCTAGCAAGAATGATGCTGAGAGAAGCATGTTTCCAAGTCCTGATCACAGAGCAAGAGATTCGAACTATTCCAGGAAAGCACTTTCGAGAAATATTGCAGACTGAAATAGACTAAGCTGGTATCAGTGACTTGGGGAAATCCTTGGAGCAGGATTTTCTGCTATTCTGCCTGCTTGATAGTAATGTGAAATCTAAATAAACTGTGGCTTTTGAGTGACAGAGGCTGGTATACAAAAGGAAAAAAAACAACAGTTTGCAATATCACTTATAATTCAGGTATTAAAGTTTCTACTATGAAAGTAAACTGTTTTGGCAGTTGAACTATTCCCATCAGGTTTCCCTCTCCAGAGAATATCACAAGAAGTAGTGAGTTCTTGTTCAAAAGACCTTTGAAATGACTTGAAAGTCTCATTCACCCACATTAGGTTTTGATTCATGCTGTAAATTTATTCCAATCAAGAGATCTGGATAGCAGAAGTCTTCATGAAATTCTTCTGCTTTCTCTGGATTTTAAAATGTGCCTAAAATTTACTGTGCCTACCACAACTACTTGAATCCGTGGGAAACACAGGGAAAAAACATACACAGAAAGCCATGCACAGTATGATAAACTCTTGTAGGCTCTGGAGAAGGCCAGTTCTTTTTCACATTACTCAACTCCATTTTATCTCACTCTTTCAGTTGCCTGGCCCTGTCTCTAGTACTACTGTCATGCCTTTGTATAAAGATTTTAAGCCATGCTGTTGATGAAGTTTTTAGTTGCCCAAATTAATTTTAATAATATATTTTGTACATACAGATTTTTAAAAGGTACCATTAACATTAACTTGAAAATTAAATTTCCCTGAATGATTAACTGCTTTTTTGTAACTTCACCACGCAGCATTTTGCTGCACTTCTGACCTACCCAAATTATTTCTTTTAGAAGTTTATTTATTGTACATTAATAAAATACCATTCCCACCTCTGGAAATCTTTGAGAGGATTTACCTGAAAGCTTGAAAGGCTACCAGAGTGGCTGGACTGTGTTACACATGAGATTCTATATGGCCTCCTTCAGTTGGCCTAATAGGGCACATATTACACAGGTTGCGTGGGCAGAATCTCATCTTCACCTGGCAGGAGGAAACAGAAATGGTATATCTCAAGAGATCTATTTATATTCTTCCCTGTTGTAGGTTTCTTTTCTGCGTAACTATTTCAGAATGCAAAGTGAGCACTATAGGGCTCTATATATTCCAAAATGAAGCTTCTGTAAGGGGTGTTCTTTTCCAATTAGCTTTGCTGAAGTGTAGTTCGCAAAGCTTTTTTAAAATGCATACGTACACAGTCACATGCATGACAGTTGATTAACAAAGTCGTTTAGTTAGTACAACTTAAACTTGCTGATTTTACAACTGCAGTGTTCTTCTAATGTAAGAAAAAAAAATCAGATATAAGACAGGTGTGGATAGTAAGGAATGCTTAAAACAGACCTGTCTGGAACACCTCCCTTCTCCAGAACAAGAGCAGAAAGACACAAAAAAAATAATCACTAAAAGACAATTACCCTACTTCTGCTCTCATTTTTACTAGCATCTGTCTGATTATAACTCAGAAGTAAATGGAGGTGCTCTGGATATTAATGTAGGTTAATGGAATTAAAGTAGTACAAAGGAAATATTGCTTTTTATAATTAACCTGGAGATCCATTGCTGCTGCAGGTCACGGAACAAAAAAGTTACTAGCATTATAGGAAGAGATACATAGATAAGTACACAGGACCAGGTCTGGGTCAGACAAAATAGTGAGTTAACTAGCATGAAATCAGCTAGAGCTATCAATGAGGTTTACCCCATGGCTAGCAATGAACAGAGACTAACAGTAGTCCCCTGTGACACAACTGATACTAGACATGGGGGAAGGAAAGGAGGGGATTTGCCTTCCTGTGGGGCCTGGGAATTAACCACTGTTGAAAACAGGATGTTAGACCATCACTCTGCTGATGGAAATTTCTATATTCCTACCTTTTAGAGAAATATTTACCAAATGATTAATATACTAGTACAAGGCCCAATCCTCCTCCCTCTAAAATCAATAGCAAAACTCCCAGTAATTTCTGCAGACATTGAACAGAAGCTAAATATATTATCAATAGCATGCACTGGATACATTGAAAATGCTTGATGGTTGTTTATTTTCTAGCTTGTTTTATTTGAGTAAAACATTTGGGGGAGAAACAAACACTCCAAAATCTTCAATCTGCTGTCCTATGACACTGTAAAGTTCACCAAAACATTCTGAAAGCAGACAGGGTAGCAAGCACTTATGAAGGAGTTTTGGTGCATTTCCCACTTCTCATAAGACTGGAGTTATGGAGTCTATCAATTTTGAGGTTCTCCTGTTTTAACATATGTATTTAGTATTTTGATGAATTAACAAGAGAGAGAAAATACTTAAGAGAAAAAGATCCTTCAGAATTAAACATTGGACAAAAATCATCGAAGTGCCCTCCAGAATTGTATTCCTGCTGAGCATTTCTATCCCAGTCCTTAGGGAGACAACGTTGGAGATTTCTCCATGAAATAGTTTTCCTTTCCTTGGTTTATGTAAGGTGCAGTGGCCAATGTGGGCATAAATTGCAATGAAAGATCAGTATAACTAGAACACTTTCAGTTGTCCAAATTTTCCTGTTTAATGGTATGCCTTTTCTGCATAAATCTGCTGTAACCATAAACAGAATCTAACCCTCAGATTTGGAAACATTTCAGCATAAATGTGAGTCTCTGACAGCAATCGAAGGTTCTAGAAAAATAAACATTTAAATATATTTGGATATTTGGCTGAAGATTTGAGCCTGATGTGAACCTGACATTAACTCTCATATTTCACACAGATTTTTGCAGTGCAGTACAACTACTCACACATTAAGATGACCACCAGCATTAAGGATACCCAAAACAAGGTGGTGTTTTTTTTGCATGCTTGCTACTGGCTCTCATCCAGAGATTTCTTGAGTGCATATTGTTAACCAAATAGCTTCAGGATTGTTTCTCTATTGCCAAAATAGCGCTGCTGGCATCATTCAAGTGTCTTTCAATTTTTCTACAAATCCTATACAATTTCTTCAGTTTTTAACCTTCTGTGGACAGGTTAAATGGGGCTCTGAGCAACCTGGTCAGTCTGGTGGAAGGTGTTCCTGCCTGTGGCAAGGGGGTTGGAACTAGATGATCCCTTTCAACCCCAACCATTCTGTGATCCTATGATGTTGTTTATTAAATTTTCTATTAATACCACAGGTGTGGCACAATTTCCACAGATCCTATCAAACCTGGAAAGTTTTCAGCCTGTGGTTAGTGTGTTCTTTGTCTGACAATGCTAGAAAAAGCTGCAGTATAGAGGTCAGATTCCTTGGCTACATTTCAGTTAACATGTTTGGGCACCAGCAACCACTTTGCAACAGCAACGCAAAGGTTGTAATTCACTGATCATCTTATGTAGATACAGCTTGAATTCCACTGTTCCTGGAACCACATGTGATCTAGATACTTACAGTTGCTTTGGCTGAATTTTTAGTTGTTTTTTGGTAAATATCATCTGATCATTTTAACCTAAAACCTTCCAGAAAGGTTTTCCCTGCATAGAAATTCTCAGTTTTCCCTTGGGCTAGAACAGCATGATTTTGTACAAAGCTTGGTGATACAAAGTGGGCAACCTGTTCAAGCAGAAATTGTGGTCTTGTTAATCCATAAAGTTTTACAGATACCTGATGACATGACTGGTGTAGGCACCAGTAAATAAACCACACACATTTCACCATATTCTCTGGAATATATATATTCACACATATTCTCTGTGAATTCTGGAAAAATGGAGGAACTCCTAGGGCCCATGCTGTGAAATGTAACTGCTCAGAACTAATCAGTCTGTAGATGTCATGTTCTGCATGACACAAACAGTATTTTTGCTGGCCACTAGTGTGGTGTTGATCTATATTCCAGTAAGCAAACATCAAACAAATCATGCTTCCAGTGAGAGAACATCCTTGTGTCTCTCAAGTCAGATGAAAAAAACAAATGGAAATATCTGAGAAAGACCACAAGAAGCGTAAACTCTCCAGACCCTTAATGAAAGCATGAACATACATACCTGCTTGTACTTTTCCTACACTGCTGACATCTTCCTAGGTCAGTGCCTGAAGTTAGGTGGAATGAACCCAGGTCTAGGGCGGTGTTGAAAATCTTTTTTTTGAGAATGTTAAAATGTTGAGGTAAAAGACAGCTTCATTTCCAATAAATTCTTTTTGTGAAGTCATTATCCAGCCATAGTCACAAACTACCTCATATTGCCTCTCACTATTATGCAGAGTAATACAAATGCCCAGACTGTATCAGAGCTGCTATCTTTGTCAGTAGTCAGGATTTCTTGTTTCAGAAAGACATGTAAGAACTTCACAGGAGATAAGATGCTGATTATCCTCCCACTCTCTCCAAATATCTCCCTGGATTTCTAATCATTAGACCGGCTTACTTTCTGAACTATAGGTTTAGTAACTCCTGCTGACATGTTTTCATGAATAATGGGTATTCTTGCCAGCTACGAACTTTTATTTCTAACTAAATTACCACCATCAGCACCAGTGTGTCTAATCATGCTGCATAAAAAAGTACAAATTCTGATTTTCCTTGTTTTATTTCAGTGACTGTCACCTTGCTACAGTGTTGCAAAATGGTAAAGAGCAGATATTACCTATGCTTTCTGTCCTTTTTAAATCAATTTCTCCAGACTCCGGACCACTCATTTTTCTGTCCTCTTAGTCATAAATTAGCATCTGAGTACTTACAGCAGTAGCACTTTTCTAGGAGAGCACCATACCCCTTCTCACATAACTCACCTCCTGCACCTTAATATCTTGAATGCTATTTTGTCTACGGTTCTGTACTGAAAAGGATCTTTGTTGAGCAGTGCAACAAACTTGTACTCTGGCAGGAACTCAATCTCAGTAGTTAAGCTTCGAGATAACCTTTAGCTTGCCAATCTCTAGGTTAGTGTATGTATGAACCCTCTTTGTAGAGGGAGCATCACAATTAGCTCCACATCAGTTGCTGCTTGGGAAAACAAGACAAAAGGTGAACTATTAGGGGACAATTAACACAGGTCAGCAGGGAGGATGCAATGCCTCAGCTGCAATGGCAGCCACAGCAGGACTCCCTGGCTGCTTAGCAGTGCAGAGGGATGAATTTTGCAGCCCTCACTACACTGAAGGATGCCAGCAACAAAAGGCAGTAGTGCCTCTGGGCAATTTATCATGCCCTTGGGAAGTGGTGACTAGCACATGGATGTGTGAGATTATGACAAACCCCTGTATTTTGGCAAAAAAAACATACGGTGATGTTATTCAGGGGGCACTATGTCATTAAACACAATTCAAGATGTATTAAAGTGTATCTGCAGAATAAGGATGAGACCCACATTTGCAGCATTCCAAAACCAAGGTGGGCATTCCCAGCACCGGAACTGCCGCACTCTGCTGCTGCCTGCGGGGTGCGTCCCTGCCTCGCATGGCAAGAGCGACCACTGAGGTACTTTACGCACAACTACAGGTCCCATGCTTAACGCTTTGGAACATTTTCCGTGGAAAGAGTACTCCACACTCCAGAAAACTTGCACCAGCTTTCCCCTTTTTGTATCCTTTTTTACTTTTTATCCCTCCAGAGCCAGAAATGTCAAGCTCTGCCAAGCACACAGAACTTTCAGAGGAGCAGCAAAACTTATGAGTATCAATCTTCCTTTTCCTCCTCCATATTACTTATAATTTTGTAAAAATTATAAAGGTGATGAGAACAATTGCACTCTCTGGATAAAGACCCAATCAAAGTTAAAATGTACTGCTTTTTACCTGAGTCTCTGCACCTGATTGCAGAGCATCCTCAGAGGGCCTCACAGCTGCTCTCTGGCAGCCATGCACACTTCCATTGGTGCTCAGCAGTATGCCGCTGCATGTATACCTCAGGGAAATGTAACTGCAGTTAGTGTAGTGGGTAGCATCAGGATGCTCTGTGGCTGGTTGGTATCTTCATATTCTTTAGAAGCTAAATTGACAAAACTTATAAAGGTTTGTGGTATCAAAGCTCAGTTACTTGGTATCTGATGCTTCTGGCTTGGCAGTTATAGGAGATACATGTCTGTGTAATCAGTGTGGAGATCTACTCTATCTAGGAGTTACGCATCCTGTGCACTGGTAGCAAGCTTGACACCATGCAGAACAAAGCTAGACAGACTCCCTAATGAGTTTCCAGGTATTCTATCTCCTTCTGCCACCTGTACCACCCTTCCCATGTAACTACTGTCATTCATTTGATGGCACATGGACGTCTATGGATGTTGCAGTTTATACACAGGCTCCTGAGGTTTGTGTCATCCCACTTTGAGTCATAAGCATCTGCCTTCCCTGAAAACAACCTTGTGAAGCTTTGCAGTAAAAGCCTTTCAGGTGAATACACATTACAAGAAGACACTAGGTGTGGGGTAACTGCAGAAGTACAGAAAGCTCATTCATTCGCTCAAATAAGCTGAAAGACGGGTATTTAATGTCATGTCCACAATACATCATGACATTTCCTGTCGTACCAGCCTGGTGACATCATCACAGCGGACTACAGATACTGCCTGCCTCTCACTTTACTTGTGGACATGAGGTAAGCAAAAATAAAATCCCATACATGTATTCAAAATTTCACCCACAAGAAAGAGAAGACCTAACAGACACCTAGAGAACACAACCAGGAGAGAAATCTCCCCAAGCCCAGTTTTGGTCTTATTTTTTTCTTAGCTCTGATCAAAACAAAGAACAACCTTCCACTTCCAAACTCCAAATCTGCCCCAAAAAAGCATAATGTCCCAGCAGCCACACCTTTCTGTCAGCACCTGGGAATGCACTTTTGCTGTGAATAAGCTAATGTTAACTCTCCAAAAGTCTGGCAGTCAGGACTCCTCACTACCCCTCTGCCTTGGTGCATGTAATGCCATGCACTGGGTTTTCCAGCAGTGTCTATACTTGTCACTGATGAAGGATGGACCTCAGATGAGAAGTGCAAGAAAAACTGTCAGCCAGGAACCATGTCAGAAGGCACACCACACATTTGTAGTCCTAAGACACCTGCATCTTCATAGAGCTACTGTGCGGTAAGTAGCTGGCCCAGCAGGAACTGTGCTGGGGCTTGTTTCACGGTAGTTGTCACAGGACATGTGATGAAAATTCAGTGTCTTGAAAAGTAATTCCACAGGAATTATATTGCAAACATTTAATTCCTGACATACACATGCATTTATATGGAATCTATTTAATTTTAGAAACAAATGGTTGAGTTTGGGAGCATTCTGAGTTGGCTTGTTGGGTATGTACAAACTTACAGCTACCTTTCTCCTGCAGAGAATATGAAGGACTATCTTACTGAGCAGGGGTTTCCCAATGCCACTATAACACAATCACTTAATAGAGAAACCAACAACAGCAGTAAGGACAAAAGACAAAAGGAGGTTAAGTAGACTGCAGTTTTTCTTCTGCCATCTCAGCTCCACACCAATAGCACCAGTGTGGTACATGAATACAGGAATCGTGTGAACATCCACAAAGATTTTTTTCCCCTCATATGTGGCCCTATTTCTTACTCATTTTTTATCTTCTCTGCTTATCCCACAATGCTTATTTAATTTAGTCCATCTGAAAAGGTTTCCTAACCAGGAAACTGGTTTGCCAAGCAAACTGAAGAGATGAATTCTCTTGAGCTCTGTAGGAAGCTCAGACAGCCCTTGTGACATCCTGACAAATATTTGTCCTTATGTGGTATCACATACAGCACCACACAGACCATGGTCTTCCATTGTGACTCTTAGTAATGCTTAAGAAGTTCACAGTTGGGAGAGACATTTTGATCTGAATTGTGAATTTGATCTTATCTTAAAAATAGCTGGATACCACACACAATATGTACTGAAATAGCACAACACAGTGAGCTGTGTTTAAAGTAAACAGCCCAATTCAGGAGGCTTCCTTTCTTTGGTTGGCTCATGTTCCAGCTTTTACGTAGTTTTACTGGACTATGCTTTATTCTTTCCTTACCTCTTTTCATAGGTAACATTCTACCTGTTATACAATTAACCATTATTTAAAAAAATAAAATTGAAACTTCCCGTATAGCAAGGAAATCTAGACTTGAGGATGTTGTTCTGCAGCAAAGATACTCCACAGAGCCTGCCAGTTACTGCAGACCTTCAATCTCATATACGTGGCAGGTAAAACAGCACCCTACTAGGAAAGCATTGCAGCATATCACACACTGCAGGGCAAAGGGCTAACACAGCACAAAAAGCAGGTATGCTGAAAAATGAGATTCACTGAAAAGTCAGATCCTCAGCATTTCCTTCTAGTATTTTTATCCAGGACATTTCAACATAGACACAGCATCAAGTTTTCAAGGCCTGTTTTTCTGCTCCATAAACTAGGCATATTGACAAAAGCACGAGAAGGTCAAGGACTGAAGCAGCAGCTCAAACAGATTAGAATCCTCCTAGTTCTCAGTGCTCTACTTCCAACTATTAGACCACCCTGTCTTCTCTGGATGGTTCAGCTTCCTTTGTTTTCCTTTTTGTTTTAATTTGTTTAGACAAATTAAGAGGCTTCTTAGGCCTCTGTCAAAAAGCTCTTTCACACAGCAGATATCCAAGAAAATGCCAGAACTCAGATGAAGGTGGTTTGTGCTGAGAAAGATTTACAGTAAGCACAGTGTGACTGTAGCCACTGAAAGTGTGTATCAATTTTAAACATAAATATGGATTATGCTTTCAGGCAGGCACCAAATCAGCTGATACAGCACTTGCAGTGATGCATACCCATCTCTGCCTTCAGAGCATGTGTATACGTGCACAGGTATTTGCTTTTGCATGCTCTAGTCACAAATACCCAATGAGTCTCATTTCCTTAAACAGTATTTGCTGTGCATAGGAGAGTTGAGCTGTTGATGGGAAGCTCACCTCTGACAGCCACATAGCTGATTGTGCTCAGCCCAGTATGGCCTTTGTTTTCCTGGGAGATAAGGACTGACACCTGCAACTTGAGTTGGCTGAGGCTGCCAGTATGTGATTTCTGTAGTATAGAATCATAGAATTATTAAACTTAGAATGGACCTTAAAGATCATCTAGTTCCAACCTCTCTGCCATGGGCAGAGACACCTTCCACTAGACCAGGTTGCTCAAAGCTCCATATAGATGAGACTGAGATTGGTATACTTTTAATTTTGTTCAAGTGTTTTGGTTAAAGCACAGCAAATACTGGTTTCTAGAAAAGTAAATTTCATTTCTGACACAGACTGAATTTTCCCAGGGATGAGTCCCAAAGAGTTTCATCTCTTTCCACTCCAAGGCAACAATATTTTCTTTCTCTCTCACAAAAAACCCCATCTAAGTAAATACAAATACATATTTGACAAAAACCGAATCAAGGGAAAATTCAGAACCACAATTTCTTTCTGGAAAAAAAAGATAAAGCTAAAATGTGACACAAAATATGTATTTCTGATACTGGCAAGCACTTGGGTATCCATGGTTTGAAGGTTCTGAAAGCATTTTTGCAAAACAGAACTATCATGCTGCACAGGGCTATGCAGCTAATCAGTCTGCATTAACAGTGCACACACAGAAGTATCAGAAACATATGCTGCTCCTTTCTCAGCACTATCATTTGCCTCAGTTGGATTCTTCTGCAAATGTATACAAGAAACAGGCATTTCAATGCGCACTACTTCAATGTACTCCCTACCATCCTGATCTTTAACATTTATAGGCTTTCCCTGGGAATAAAACCTTATATCCATCCAAGCCCAAATTACATGTCTGTAGGTTTAAAATGGCTTAAGCAACGTTTAGTACCAGACTCTTTAAGAAACGTGAATGGAAGGCCATAAATAAATCAATCAGAACTGCGCCCTGCAATCATCTTTCACACCATCTGTATTTTCTCCATAACTTCACATTATGCCATTGATAGTTTTCATTCTAGTCTTTCTTTTCTTACATGTTGAAAGAAAAACCTGTAATACAAAAAAAAACCCCACTCCATTTCTATTTACATCTATACCTTTTTTTCAGTAGTCCAATGCTCACAAATTTTGAAGTAACAGTGAAATTTTCCCTGCTATATAGTAGGGTCAGGGGGTTAAACAAGTAACCTGTTCAGCACCTTATGCAAAAAAGAACAAATAAATTGTTCTGGCAATCTCTAAAGAATGTTGCTCTTTCAGTAAAGTTTTTGAACATTTTGCAATGTTACTTGATAACTGCAATTGGTAGAAATTAAGCAGCTGAAATGTGTAGTCTACTCACAGGATAGAAAGCTCCAGTAAGCTAAAAGCATCAACATTCAATTACTGAAATATGCTGCATGATCCAGAAGAGGCCAAAAAGCTGAAGCTATTGCACTATATAGCTCACTCAGCAAAACACACAGCTGGTCTGTGAAAAATGAGGAATGTACATGGCTTCTGGAATAGTTCAGAAAATCAGTTATAAATCAGAACAAATTATTTAACAATCAAGTTGAGAGGAATGAGAATAAATCAGAGGAGGAGTATGTAGGTTAATAAACAAATTATAGTCTAATCACCATAAGATTAACTACATTTGGACAGGGAGGGTGAACCTGCCTGGTGATTGAATAATAAAAGGCAACTGACAATGCTGACCTAAAAAAGTATTTGCATATAATAGGGTTTTCCTTAAATAAAGTGTAGCAAAGGAAGCAGGTAGAGGGGACAGCAAGAAGAGAATGACTTTTTCCTTTTATTTTTTTCTATACACTAAAAAGATATTATGTCTTAAAGACTGTAATGTTTTTATGAAAAGAGACGCCTTCCAAACTCAAGGGCATTAAAATCCAATGTATGTGACAAATGTCCTTAATTTTACTAGTTGGACAGTGAGTGAGGAGTCTTTGAAGGACAGAAGTATTTTGTTTGCTTGCTTTACATTTACATATTTTGCATTGTACAGCAATTGCCATTGAAAGATCTTGGAACATTTGGCAAATGTCAGTGGTTTAAAACATCAAAACACTCTTGTAGAAGTTAAACTGCATTCCCCAATCTACAAAAGTAGGCTCAGAATATGAAGTGAATCTGTCAGAGTGTAACAGATTAATGAAAATCCTCAAAACAGAACATGGATTTGGTTCTCAAACCCAGGAATTACAAATGACCATTCAAGTCTTCTTAAGGCACAAATTGTCAGGAATTGAATATGGCAACATTAATTTTACACTGCTGTTTGAAGAATATGTATATTTAGACAGAATAGAACTTCAATGGGAAGGAAATACTTTTTTATAGAAAAGTTGTCACCATGAAAATGGTCAAAACCTCCATGGGATATGAAAGGCCATTAATCCCAGAGAGGACAAAAAGTTCATTGTTCACCATAGGTTACTTACCCTGAGAGAGAAGCATCCAGTACACAAGTCACCAGGTTAGGCTTGTATCAAAAGCTCGGGTCTGTTTATGAGATATTACGATATCATGAAAGAAAACTGAAGGTCCCTAGAGCTCAGAATTCAATGTCTAATGCCAGAATGCCATGTCTAATACACCAGAAACTGATGCTTGCACAAACCTCTAGGGACTGTCTCACAACCACGTTTCTTCACATATTCTCCCTCTTGCTTCCTGTTTTGGGTCAAGAACTTCTGAAATTAATTTATAAATAGATCACATAGAAATATTTGGAATATTTTTCTAAACTAAACCTTGAAATGAGTTTTGATGAAAAACTACCATGAGATGGTGTGAACAAATAAGACATCCTTAAACTATTATCAACGGGGTTTTTTTTTCCAAAATCTACACCCTACTCTTGTCACAGCTAGCATTTATTGAGAAACTGAACTACCAACTGTTTTGTGAAGGAGCTGAAATATCTTTTTCAACATCTTAAGATTTTGTTTGATTTTCATCATATTGTCTGAGAACTCCAAAGAGGAAATGCCAGTGCCAAGTATAAATGAACAAACTAAAGACTGGTTCTTTTTATGAGGACAGAGAGGGGGAGATCTAATAAGCAGGATATCTCCCACTAGGAGTCTGCAAAGCTGCATCTCCCTCTTTCAACCTTATAGTGAAAGTTCAGATGAGAAAAGGAGTCTTCTAGATATTACATGTGCTACCTGCTTTACTAGTTAGAAAGCAACTATCCAAATAAGAAGAAAATGCAGAAACTTTTTTACACCATCAGTATTTCCTAGATAATTATTTTCTTGTTATATTTTAAACACATGTATTTTCCGTAAGAAATTCAGTTGTCATATTGTGCATATTCAGTCGTGTACGTACAAAGTGGAAGTGAAAGACCTAAGTGAATTTTTCTTTTACAGTTTACTGTAACTGGGGGTAGATGTAATATTTAGGGATTTTCTTCCAGTGATTTGAAGTAATAGCTGTCTGTGAACATTAGGACAGAGCACTGAGACTGGAATCCGCTGCTGAAAATTAAACCTACATAAACATACAAATAAAACAGCAAAAAATACATCACAGCAGGTTATATGATGATTGTCGGTACAGTACAGTTCAGATCTTCTCGGAGGAAAGTCTGTTTGTGCACTGTCAAAACAGTAATGGGAGTACTCCAAAAAGTATATATACAACTTGAAAAGATATACAAGATTAAGAGTATTACAACTGCCATTCATATAATTTCTCATGTATCTCAAGCCATCAAAATCAAGTTGAAGGGAATTAAAGGGCAAAAGAGTCTGTAATCTGCTATGCATTAATAGTATTTCTGATCCTGCCGGCAGGAGTTTCATTCCACATAACTGTATGAAAATCGCTCCTGCCATTGTCAGGACTTTTGCTGTAACCAAGTCTATCAGCCTCACTTTCAGAGTTGTTAAATTCATCCTTTTTAGTAGATGCCTTTCTGGGAGTAATGGAAGCTCCCAGCAACTTCAGCTTGAATTATTTTTTACAATTACATTACACAATTATTTGCTCCATTCAACAAAAAAGTGCTCACTAAGCACATTCAATTGGACTTATCTATGGTTTCTTAACAAAATTACACAGTAGTGCCTTTTCCTTAGAATTCTGTACTTGCAAAGTAGCAAAACCAGTCTGGTGTAATGTAAATAGCAAAAAAAGTATTTACAGCAGTAAAATTGAAAATGCTTTTGAAATAAAATCTGCAATTCTTTTTTAGTTTCCCTCAAAGTTTGTTGAACAGATGGATCACCTGAAATGCAGATACTTCTGTAAACTGAAATACTAATATATATCTGCATATATGATCACATACTGAATACATCACAAATAGATGGTCAAGAACAGCTTAGAAAGAAAAATCGGATTACATGCTTTGTGTTTCCCTGGTGCAATTTCTTGCCAACTGCATAAATTTTTGGGATCAATTAATGAACAGATTTAAGCATGTACTTAATTCAATGACTACAAGTAATTTTACCAGAATAAGTGGGACTTGTTAGAGACTTTAGGATAAGCCTGTCCTGATGCCCTCAAATCAGCAGGGCTACAATGTTCTGCCTCTGGCAGTATGAAGCCCATTTCAGGAAATGAAAGATGCCAAGTAATAACTGACCTCAATCTCACTCTTCCCTGCTAAGAACAGAAAGATTTCCAAACAAAATTTACAAGAAAGCTGTAGGCAAACCACACTCATCATGCAGATGTGATGCTCCTTCTAAAGTCCACAGGCAGGATTAACATTTGATTTCTAATATACAGAATACATACAATAAAGCTTGCATGGGTTTAAAAATGCAAAGGTACTTCTTGGCTCAGGAATTGTGAATCGGCTCTGTAATGCACAAAATTGAATACATTTTCATTTGTTTTCTTTGTAGGTAAAATCCAAATATAGCATTCAGTATAAATTTAAGTACTTTATATATGAATCTGATTTATATAACATTTGAAACTTTACAAAATAGTACTAGTCAATAAAAAGATTAGGTTTAAAATATTTACATTTTATACATAATTTCCCCCTACTTACAATTATTAAATAATCTTTTGTGGTTTCCTTAATTTTAAGGAAAATCTTTTAATAACTACAAACTAATTTTGAATTACTTTCAGATGGCTTTTTACTTAAGCAGAATTTTAGCAAAATCACATTTCCAAAGTGAAACATCACATCTTTTCAGTAGCAGTTATCTCTGTGTTTTAGACCTGCTTCATAATGCACTCCTGTTTTCCATAATAAACAGCAGAGATCTAAGTGAGAAAATGGCACAGTATGGATGGAAATATTATATTCCCAACTCCTAAATCCCTTTATGTCATTTGGCTTTTGGAATATCCAAGTTTCTTAATAATTCATGTTATTCTTCCAGTACTTTCAAGGATTCACATCAATACTTATTTAGATTTTAGTATCATCATCTTTTGAAAAGTTATTTCCTGAAGGTACTTCACAGAGACTGTCACCATCCGTACTGACATCATCATCTTCATCATCATCAGAATCAGCCAACACTTTACTTGGTGACTTCTTCAGTCTACTAAAACAAAAATACACATCATTGCTATTAAAACTGCACATTGATATGCAAAATACTTATGTAAAGTTTAAAATATTGACAGGATTTACATTTTAAAGGATGCCAAAGAAATCTGTGCTCCAATACGGGTAGTTTATCATAGACTACATCTTAAAGAAACATGCAAGAGAATGAAGATCATTATTTTCAAGCACCTCTAAAGTCACAGAGAGTGGAAACTATAAAACTTGCACACTGAGCTGTTCAGAGATGGCTTAGGAAAACTAACATAGGATAGCTGTACCTTTCAGTCATCAACAGGAAATTTTTATTACTACAAATGATAAGAGTGTTGAGTTCCACCACTTTTTTCCATTTTTTTATTCCCTGCCTCAGTGACTTGATGCAGCATGCACATCTTAGAAAGAAGGTTTGGACAGCTAGAGCACCATGGAAAGAATTGGAGAACATTAGTAGAAAAAGGAAATGCAGAAAAGTTTCACAGGTCTGTCTCCTAAACTGTCAGCTTATGACAACCTTGACGTCTATTAGAGGAAGCCTACAGTTTAATGGACTAAAGGGGCAAGAGATCAATCTTGTGAGTGGCAATGTAATAGATAATTGTAAGGTATGAGAAGTCATCTTACCTTAATTCCTTTTTTGCAGTGTTAAGCTGTCCTTGCAATTGTTCATTTATGTCTACTTGCTCTTCCAGTTCTCGCTGGAGTTTCTTTTTAGCACTTTCCAGTCTGTCTATTTCTTCTTCAGCTTCTTCAATCTGACGTTTCATTGCTTTCAAACGTAAACTCAACTGAAATATTTACATGTCAGCAGATTAGAAGACTATTTTAATAAAGGAATTTTATTCTTCCAGCATCTATGAGGAGGAGAATAAAGAAACAACTTTGCCAGTGTAGTGACACCGTAATCTCATGCTTCAGAATTATTCAAAAGCTAGCTTTAGACTTTGTGAATAATGATGAGATACAGTTTTTTATGAAGAAAGAACACCAACAAGCAAGCATACCTTTGGTAGAGTAAAACAATATTACACAATAGCAAGAGCTGGCTCTCAGTAAGGGAAGACTGGTGCTATTAGTATGTCAAAGCTAAGCAACTTTACCCTACAGATACTCTAAAATGTTTTAAAACCTCAGCATTTGAAAGGATTGTTCTCTTAAAAGATGTCTGCAATTGAAACGTGTTTCATTCTCTTGGCAGACTACTAACTATTTGACTCACATACTGAAACAAACCATGTTTTAAGCAAGGAATCAACAAAGACCACAGGAATGGTAAAGCACATTGCTAGTTGAATATCAACGCATGCTTAACACTTCTAGCTTGCATTTAACCATAGCAAACCAGAATATATTTGTTAGTGTAGATATTTATAGCATTATATGTTGGTGTAAATATTTATAGGATCATATACTGTCCTGTTATTGGCTTTATTTCTTTAATTATAGCATTGCTTCTGTAAGTGCTTTCTTTTTATGATTTTAGAAATGAGTAATGAATTAGTACTAGACAAACTAACATGGTGACAATAGGAACTGTGAATCTCACTAAATGGGTGTTCACAAACAGACTTATCAGCATCTACCTATATTAGTCTCATATGTTTTTTATATGATGATTTATGCTAGTAGAATTAGTATCAAATATTTGCATATTAGTCTTTCCCTCTACCTGGTCCTTTTGATCAGTCAGTGAGAGATGTTCATCATCTACTTGCAACATTAACTCCTTCACTTTTCTCTCAAGTCTGCGGTTACTTAACTGGAAATTAGCTCTATCCCTAAAAACAAAATAAATAGAAGACAGGCTTATTAAAAAAAGGAACCAAAATATTTCCAGTCCTGCTTACGTAAATCTTTAGCAATTTTGTAAGACTCAAATAAACATTAATGGTCCCTGCTCTGACTTACTGATTCCATGTAACACATTAAGAAATTTGTTCACAAGCATGAACCGCTAAGGGGAATGTGGATGTGTTAAACTATAGCTTGCATTTCTAAGCCTGTTACTTGATATTAGACATTGATAATATAATGAGGTATGGAACCATGTTCGCGCTGTGCTCAGTTTTAAATTTACAAGGGAACATCTTGTTCTTCCAGTCAAAAAGAAATTTTGCAATACTTGTATGAAACAATAATTATAATTTCTTGTTTGTGAGAAAAAAAATAATTGTATTAGAGACTTAATATTAGTAAGAAGCCATATTAACAAATATAAACATGCATATTTTTATCTTAATATAATTAGTTTCACCTCTCTTCATTTTCAAGTCGTTCTTCTAGCTCTGTGATCCTTGCTTCCATTTGAGCAACAAGTCCCTCTTTACTGGAACGGTAAGAACCCTCCAGGTGAAGGATTCGGCTCTTCAAGTCTTTGTTCTATAGTTGGAACATACTTGATTACCACATATATGCTGATATTAACCTTAACACAAACTAAATTTATCCAGGTAAGCATAAAGTGACCAGTATGTTTTTAAATTAGGAAATATGAAAAAAAAACCCAAACCCAAGTTAGTGAGATTTTACTGTTTACCACAAACAAATCTTTTATTACAGTGCTTTATTTAAAAATAATGGATCCTTTAACTTCAAATATTTGCAAACCCCTTCCTACAGCATTTTTAATATGTTACATTTTTTCAAATAGCATTGGATCTGTCTCATTCTCTACACAATTATTTTGTTAGGTATTCTTCCCCCTAACTCATTGTTATATGGCTAAAACAATTAGATAAAGAAATTACGTGCATCAAATACTGCTTTACTCTATCAAAGCCCGTACTGTAGGTTTTCCCCTCCCTTTCTTAGATATATAATTCTACTTTTACCACATAGTTTGAAAAACTCTACAAACTTCATGATTTGTAAAAGCACACTTTTTGCCCAGATTTACATGTTAGTTTTTATGAGGCCAGATAATTTTGTTTTTTAATGGGGACCTGATGATTAAATAAAATTTAAAATAAATAAATAAAAAGTTACAGGAACTCTTCCATATTTTCTGTTACACAGCTTAAAACCATGATCTCAGATCTCAAAACTAAAAAAGCTGTGAGAGAAAACGCAGATCCAAAATATAAAGACATACATGTAGGCAGCATTCCTTTTTCTTCAATTAAGATGGGCTTAATTTCAGGCATCAAATCAGGTGTTTGGTAGAAACATGTTCTCTAAAATCCCATGACAGTCTGGTTTATGCTCTTGGGACTGACAGTAATACTATCATTTGCTAATACAGCTTTCCTCTGGATCTCAGCTAGAGGCTATGGTAATAACCTTGCTTTCAAAGACTAGTGAGCTGCAGAACAAATTTCTGCAAAAGCCTAGAAAGTATTTTTAACGTACTTTCCGTCACAGATATTTACATGTGTCACATTCCTGCCCAGACAACAGAGAGTAAAGTACTCTATCAAATTTGTGTCTTTTCTTTTGGTTGCATGCCATTTTTCACTTTTTCACTGTTTGCTTATACAGAATACTCAAAAATCACAACTGCTTGAAATTATGATTTACCTTCAACACTGTTCCTGAAATATTATTAAAAATGTAAAGAACAGCTCCTCAAAAAGTGGTCAAAGGATGTATGGCTAAACTGGACAGCCACATCTGCAATGTGCTATAGTCTTTGCTGTATATGTGCCTTTTTAAAATGCCTATATTGATACCTCAGTTTTATTCTAAAACAAACACATCGTATCAACTGTCATGTTTCTTACATTTAATGTCTTTGATCCTCAAATGTATAGACAGGATTTGGTGCTATAGAGATGCCTGCTTTTACCACAACAAAAATGTCTTACTATACTATATATGCATAGAATCATAGACTGGTTTTGGTTGGAAGGGACCGTGAAGACCACCTAGCTCCAACCACCCTGCATAGTGCAAATGTTTAGTACATGAAATATATAAAGTGTGACACACCTCAAACTAAAAGAGTGGGTAAAGGAAGAAAAGAAAAAAAAATTAGACTTAATTCAATATTTTAGAATTTTATTTTGAGAATCTGTAGTAAGATGCATGTTTTTTAATCTATTATTACCAAAATATACTTCCAGCAGCACACTATGGTGGGATAATGACAGCTACTAAATGTATTCCTTAAATGTTTACTTGAATATCTTAATGAAGGCAGATACCCACCCTGTCATCTTGCCAGTGTGATGACATGCCAGCCATAATTATAATTACCTGTCTTTCCAATGAAATTTTGTCACACTCCAAATCTTGCTTTATAGCTCTTTCCTGAAGCAGCTCTGTCCTCATTTGTTCAATCTATTATAGAAAGAAGACAGAAATTTTAAATATTTAATTTACATTTATCTATATGAGGCTATGTATATATATATAAACACCAATACATAAAGTACATATACCTATGCAATGAGAAAAAATTTGCTGTTTCTTAGAACTCAAGACATTTGCATGATTTCTGCTGAAGATTACTATTAGAATCTTGAAAATAAAATAATTTTTAAAAAGTCACTTTGGGAAGCCCATGTTATTGCTAGTGCTTACTCTAGGTATTTTCCAGCCCTATATTCTATAGCAGGGAACTGAACTCTTAACATGTTGTATGAGACCTATCATGTGTCAGGTAACTGTGTTTTGGAACATCATAACAGTCTTCAAACACCTTCTACAGTTACTTTCTTCATTCTTAAGTCTGAAGTTCTAAAATGGCATCTTACCTTTAAGCTGCTGACTAGTCTACTTTAGAGTTTTACTCTATTAAACTCAGTGAGACACTTTACAGACAATTACAGTTTTCCATACCTGTCAGAATATTAAAAGCTCTTTTTTAATAGACTGATTGCTCCCCTCCTCCAGTTACTTTTCTGTCTTTATAACATGACAGCACCAACTTCTGGACTGGGGAGGGGGTGGTTCTTCTTTCTTTTGTTAAAACACAACTTTTGCTACAGTTTCTTAAATATTTTCAGTGCGTATTCAATTACCAAAAGAGAAGTATACTCTTCACATGTAAGATGTTAAAAAAAACCTACCTCAACAATACAGAATTGAGATAAGAATACAGAATTAGCTTGGTTTAACTTTCTATTGGACTTGACTGGGAAAAAAGATTCTGAGGATCAAAGAGAAACTCTATACTGCCTAATAGCTGCTAATGAAATTTCAGAGCTAAAGGAAAAAGTTTGTAGTGTCCAAATACTTTTCTTCCCTCTTATTCCTGCTGAGACTACCCTCGAGTATTTACAAATGCCTTTGCAGGCACAGCAAACATTACCACAGCATTTGTCCTATTCGCTGCACAGTGTTTACTATGATGAATATCACCTGGGGAACACAGGGGACATCTATGCCAATTACTGTGTCTCCAAGAAGACTGACAACTGTTTCACTGGCCTCACTATTCTTTCCTGCTTTATGATAGTTACATATTAACTTGCATAAACCCACCACCACAGTTAAGTAGCTTTAAGCTACAGATCTCTCTCACTAAAGGTCGTTTAAAAGCCATTAGGAATTCTTGCATAGAAAAATCCAAAAGCAATGCTAAGAATGTGAAGGTCAAACAAGTGAAGTACATGAAATTTTACCTCAGGGTTTTGTTGTTTTTTTTTTTTAAACCACAATATTAAAAGATACCTGTTTAGTTAATCACATGCTTAAAAGAAGTAATTTGCACTGTGTCTGTAGCTTTGGAATGAATATATGAATACAAACAATGGTAGCAATACATGCAGTTGCATATGCTATGTCACAGTATGCTCTCGGAACACTAGAAGGCATTCCTGAAAACTAAGGTCATAACAGTCACTGGACTACAAATATTAGCATGTGGCTGTGTTCTCAACAGCTGGGCAATTTCCTAAAAGCTTTCGTATAGAAGCCTAATGATGATGATGATAATAATAATACTAATATACATTACATAGTAAAACATTTTATATATTTAAAGGTTTTATATATACAAATTAGAATCACACATGTTCACAGTAACTGCATTTGTTCATGAAATATATGAAAAACATTATAATGTAAGGGATTACATAGAATTTGTTACACTGTTTCATAGCAAAATTCATAGTAAAATGAATGACTAAAAATGCAACTTAAGAACGGGCTTTGTTTTAAGTAGGATCTTTAATGGACCGCTTAAAGTTCTGCTGTGCTCTTACTGTGCTCAAAGGCTGTGGAAAATTTGTGCAATCTTCCCAAGATCTCAAATCAAGGAATTATTTAGAGGACAATTATTATATTTGCAAGATAACTGCTACTGTTGTTGGACACTTCAGGGTAAAAGCAACCTCAGAGAAAAACAGTGTGAGAGAGGAAAAAGACTATCTGTTAGGACCAGAAAGCTATGTGCAAATATATACAAGAGCTTGCAAAAAGAGAAGAGCAGCAGCACACAGCTCTTGTATGGAGGAGGTGGAAACTGTTTTAACTTATCTACTTGCACCTTTCTTTAGTAAACAAATAATTAACATGCACAAAGGAAAAAAGCAGCTAAGTACCAGAATGTGCTCAAACTTTTAACTTTTTTTCCCAGCAGTTAAGATAGGCTCTGGAGCTTTGTGCTTCACATTTTACCTTTCCCACATCTAATATATTCTAATTATGTTAGAAGAATAAACTTTTTCTGCAGCTTAAGGCAACAGTTATCACAGCTGGACTTGAACAATGTGAACAACAAAGACTTAAGAAAAGCAATAGTATCAGATTTTACAAGGCTTTATTAGATGTAACAGCATTTTGTGCCAGCTTTAGGATTAGAAGCAGCTGTTGAGTTCATTATTAGTGAAAACAATTTGATTTCTAGTGATATTGTAGGTATTATCATCATTGTTTACCATCTCATACTAGGTTCACAGTTTATGTTTCTTATTAATACCAAGTACGGAAATGTAAAACATAATATATATGACTATATATATATTTATCTAGACATACATACACAATTCTCAAGTGTCAAAACCCCCCAACATTTAACAAACAAACAAGCTAAAGCCAAATAACCCCCCTTTGATGCTTCATAACAGAAAAGCAACCTTCACATTTTCACTTGTTTGCTTCCCACAGCTGGTGCCAGCTAGAACAGGTATACAGCTATCCACTGGGAATGTTTTACCAAAAGGAAGTGAATGATGCAATGCAATTTTATCCTTCAGTATTTATTCTGAAGTTGTCATGGAAACTAACTAGTCCATTTTTCACACTTACTGAAGTCAACAGAGCCATGTTTGCATTTTCACAGAATACAAGAATTGATGAGTGTATCGAGTATTTTTCATTTTTGTTTGTAAAACCAAAACAGCAAGAGGTGCTTCATTTCACTTGTCTGTAAGGGGAAAAAGCCCATCATGTACTAACATGTGCCCTGTTCCTGCTCCCTTCAAACTCAAAGGGCAGCTGAGAACTCCAGCTTTCAATGTGTGTGTGATTGTTGACCACTGCTAATTGTTGAGCTGCTAATACCTTATCATTTAAAACCTAATAGGATACAATTAATCTTGGCCCCCAGATTTTTTTACTGTTTCCACTTTTTTGTGGTACTTCTCAAGAGTGAAGTAGGGAAGATGAGAACAGTGTCTCATGCAGCCATTCCCAGATTCAAAAGGGTGTTTAAAATAAAAAGGCTAACATTTCATGGTAAATGAAATGTGAACTAAGAGCCTTGCCAATGTTTATTCCAACATTTAGCTGTATGTAAAAGAGAATCAGTTGTTTCAAGTTGGTTTTACTAAAAATTTGAGTATTATAATTCATTATCAGTATACTAAAGTAACATGCACTAATTAAAAAAGAAACAAACATAACACATTTACAGAAATACAGATATTACCAAAACAAATCCACTATAATTTCTCATGTCATTATAAATGCTTAGCAGACCCTGAAATACTCTTTAGTAATTTGACTACTTAGTCATTCTGGCATAAAATCAAAACAAAGCAACCTTTGTAACTCATGTGTGAAATGAGAAACTCCAGACCTCAAAATAAACACGCCTTTTACCCATTATGTAACATTCTGGTCACCCATCTGCGTTTTAGGTTTCCATTCTGTTAGCAAATTAACTTAATACAGAACCCACAAGTGCAGCTATGACTGAGGTTCTTTTATCCTAGGTTTAAAACACAGACATAGATTCTAGTATTAAAGGCTTCCTAATTTAACAATAGCATGACCCCACACTGTTATGGGTCCTTTACATTCTATTTCACCCAGACTCAAGAGTCTGTACAATATCACTGTAACAACAGCAAAAAGACTATATTGCAATCAAATAGAATCTCAGCAACCTGGGTTCCCAACAAAGTAGTGTTTCAAGAATGCAGGAAAGAAAGCTGAGCTCTCACTCATTTTATATATCTCTAGCTGTCTTAGTGGGATATACAATTTCATTGAAAAGACACAGGAAACAGATTTTACTTCTGTTCTCCCTCTGAAATTAAAGCTACTCCAAAGAATGTCAGCAATTTTTTTTTTCTGGAGAGAGATATAGTACTTAATGTAAACCTACAGTAGTAGATACATGCTGGTTTTGGCTGGGATAGAGTTAATTTTCTTCATTGTAACTGATACGGGGCTCTGTTCTGGAACTGTGCTGGAAGCAGTGCTGATAACACAGGGATGTTTTAGTTATTGCTGAGCATTGCTTACACAGTGTCAAGGCCTCTTCTGCTCACCCCACCAGAGAGTAGTCTAGGGGTGCACAAGAAGCTGGGAGGAGACACAGCCAGGACAAGAACAACAGTGCTGACTGATCCAAGGGATATCTCATACCATAAGGCATCATGCTCAGCATACAAAGCTAGGAGAAAAAGGAAGGGGGGGATGATGTTCAGAGTGATGATGTTTGCTGTTCCAAGTAACCATTAGGTGTGCTGGAGCCCTGCTTTCCTGGAGACAGCTGAACACCTACCTGCCTGCCCAGGGGAAGTGGTGAATGAATTCCTTATTTTGCTTTGCTTGTGTGCACAGCTTTTGCTTTATCTGTTAAATTGTCTTTATCTCAACCCATGAGTTTTCTCACTTCTACTGTTCTGATTCTCTCCCCCATTCCAATGCAGGGGGAATGAGCAAGTAGCTGCATGGTGCTTAGTTGCTAGCTGGGGTTAAACCATGACACACACTGTAATGATTTATACACTAGTTTCCTATCTCTCAGAAAGTAAAACTAAGGCAATGAACATTGTCTAGACAGTGATATTCCAAGACAGCCGCATCACCATATTTGGTTCCACTGACTATTGAAAACCTTCCATAATACTGACTACTTGACCATGGATGCTCTGGTTACTTTTTCAGTCATCAGGCACTATTCTCTACTTTTCTGATTTATTGTAAATTTTTGTCACAGGACCTATAATTTCATAGGTCACTTCTTTCAGCCCTCTTTCTTCAGGACAATGAACTCCTAATTCTCTTAAGACTTGATTTCCAGATTAATGGTCCCATTTCCATTAGCCCACTCCACTTTCCCACACCTGCATATTCACTGGCCTTACTGAAGGCAGAGGCAAAATACTCATCTATTTGAAGAGGCATACCTTGCTTATTTTTTATCTTGAGTGATACATCTCATCATAGAGTTTCCACAACTTTTTTTTCCTACTTACACAGCCAAGAACCTTTTTGTTACTCGCTTGAATTATAGAATCATAGAATAGTTAGGGTTGGAAAGGACCTTAAGATCATCTACTTCCAACACCCGTGCCATGGCCAGGGACACCTCACACTAAACCATGCCACCCAAGGCTCTGTCCAACCTGGCCTTGAACACCGCCAGGGATGGAGCATTCACAACCTCCATGGGCAACCCATTCCAGCGCCTCACCACCCCTACAGCAAAGAATTTCTTCCTTATATCCAGTCTAAACTTCCCCTGTATAAGTTTTAACCCATCATGTCTCATGTACCTTGGCAAATATCACTTCATCTTTACATTTTCTGCTCCAGGAGACACAATCTTGCTATTAAATCATTCTTCCCCTCTTTCTGGGCTATATACCCATACAACACTTCTGGAACTAATGACTGACGTTTTTGTGTGGAAAACACTTTCCAAATGTCTCATATTTGATATACTTTAATTAGATTTTATACTTGTAATGAAAACAAAGCTTCTTCTCTGATGAAACTGATCAGCACCTTCAGTTTGGCTGACTTCACAAATTAATTCCACAATTTCCTAAGTTGCTCCTTCTTTGAAATCAAGACTCCATTAATGATGGCCTACTTTTCAGGAAGTTAAAGAATTGTGACCTTTCAACCTAAAATACTTCTACAACAGGCTTTCTCTGCTAGCCTCATCACCTAGAACCAAGCCTAATATAGCATCATCACCGCATGCATCAATCATTACCTGACAAAGCTCACTGCATTAAGAATATCAGAGAATGATACTGGTCTTCAGTCATTATATGCCATGTGTCAGTTTCCCAGTTAGGAAAACAGGAAAAAAAAAAGGGTCTGTGATGACATGGAGGAGTTTGTGAACCTTCTTTTTTCAGATTCACATACTCAGCTTAAGCACAGTATATAAACCCTATTGCTCATCATTATACACCAGTTGGAAAACTTGTTCAAGTACCTGTTCTCTGCATCTACTGATCCTCTCGGACAACAAATCGGAATTAGTTTTTTCTTCATCAAGCTCAAGTTCCAGGTGAGATAACTTGTCCTAAGTGGAACAAAGAAAAGTAATTTCAACATACTACTTTCCGATTCCTCTTCAGATTACTCCTAGGGCATTCTTCCTTATGCATCAAAGACTCTGGAAGACTATGCTTGAAAAGTAAAATGTGTTTGAAAATGTACAGAATCTAGGAAACAGAGATTACAGGTAGATAAGTCTTTAAAGGGAATTGTCTGACGGAAGTAAAATAGAAGTTTCAGTTCCCTTTTTAATCACTCCCACCAATCTCCAGAAAGTAACAGAAATTCTATAATGTTTCTAGAGACTGTTCTTAGAATGTTTAAGTTACATTATAGAGTTGGATGACAAATCTCTTTTCATATGAGTACATGAGTACAATGGTATAAAAATACTTGTTTATGAAAGTCAAAATACAGTATGAAGCTAACCCTGTAACAACATAGTTAGAATAACAGTGTTATTTAGGACCAGAAATGGATTTATATTTGATGCTACACAGAACTTACACATCTAAATTATTTTGATGTTCTGAGTGATGGGCCTATGAACAAAAATAATACAATTCTGCCCAATAAGCCCCAGAAAAAATTAATTAAAATGAAAACTAATTAAAACAATGAAAGAACAATTGCAATTTAGAATGCATCACGCTACAGTAGATATGCTAACAGATCACCAGAATAACTCCTGCAGTAGTACTACATGGACTTTCAACAGCATCCACTTACTTTGTTTCTTCCTTGCAGAATCCATGTGAAACACCAAAATTATTTTAACCAGTTCTAATAAGCAAGTGACCCTGAAAAATGCCTTTTACCTCCATTAGTTTGATTTGTCTTGCCCGATCATCTTTTAAGTGGGTTTTGGCTTCTAGTTCATACTCCAAGCTTTTCACAGTCTGTTCTAGCAACTGAGTTTTTGTTATTGCCTCATCCTGGGCTCTCTGGTGGTCCCTCAAGTTTTCTTCCATAAGACTCATCTGGAACAATAAGATGGTAACACACTCGAAATTGTACTTTCTATAAATTAATTATGTCAGTAAAGGGGACTGACTACAAACATGACAGACGCCGAAGTGTTACAGGAATTGCACTGAGCTATATGCTTTTCATAGTAATTTTTGTTTTATCCACAAGATGGCACCAAGAAAATAAACTTGGATTAAATACCATATCTAAAGAGATGCTTCACACTACAGGTTTTACAGTGACAATTATTCTTTATTTATTACAGCAAGCCAAAATGTTCACAATTTTTAAAGTGGTTCTATCTTTTGAACTTTCACAATATTATTCCTTTAATTTTCAGACTGCCATTACTTTAGCTTTTAAATAATTATGTAGTTTATACGTTTGAGGCACTTCAATGACAGCATTTTGCCAATGACATAACTGCTAACATATATCACAGAATAGTTTGGTTTGGAAGGAACCTTAAAGATCATCTAGTTCCAACCCCCTGCCATGGGCAGGTACACCTTCCACTAGATCAGGTTGCTCAAAGTCCCCTCCAACCTGGCCTTGAACACTGCCAGGGATCAACGTCGTCTCTGGGCAACCTGTGCCAGCACCTCACCACTCCCACAGTAAAGAACTTTTTCCTAATATTTAGATAGGTATTTTGACAAATCCACCCTCCTTTAGTTTAAAGCCATTCCCCAAGTCTGTTAAGGGGGCAGGGCAACACAAGAGAAGTTCTGAACTTGAAAAATAAACTATTAAAATAGTCTACATACAGAAAACTCTGTGATCAGTGTACTCTCACAGCCTTTCCAATGGCAGAACAAGTATATGTAGATCTTTAAAAGACTGGATTGCCTTTACAGTAAAATTTACATGCTGAGGTAGACACTTCAAGACTGTGGTTGATTCTTGGTTGCACAGACACCTTTGTCATTTAAAACTACAACTCAGTTCATACAAAGGAAGAGTAGAATACATGTCAGCTCATTTAGAGCCAGAATCTGTTTTTTTTCCTGAGGGGGTGGGGTGTTTGTTTTTTTGTTTTCTAAATAACTGCTGTGGGTTGGTGGTTTTTTTCTAATTCATGAATATTTCCACATTCTCAATTCTTTCAGTAGTAGAAATTTAAAAGGCATTAACAGAGCAGCAGATCATCAATGGAATTCTTGTCATATCACTTAAAATACATTTATCAAATACTGCATTTATTTGTCATAAACAGGAAACTCTATTTCCCTGGCAGGAGATATATGTTGATCATCATCATGAAGAATTAAACTCAAAAGCATGATGATTAAGATCAGCCTCTTATGATGGAGTACACCAAAGCATTATAGCAAACATTCACTGTCTTGAAAATTATCTCAGCTGAATTGTAGGTCAAAGGTTAGAATTTGTCACTGAACTCAGAAGTCATTACCTCATCTTGCATTCTCATAGTTGCCAGGCGTGATTTTTCTACCTCAAGGTTTTTCTCTTTCAATTGTCTCTGCACATCTGCAAGTTCCCTGCGATTTTTCTCTTTGTATTCATCAAGCTGCTTCTGAAGCTCTAGAGTTGATGTTCTTGAGAGCTCTACCATTTCAGACATCTGGGAAAAAAAGTACATTTTTGTTTCCTAAGTTAGTGCTGCAAAAGGTTCTATCATACTTCATACACTGAAAAGTTTTTGTCTCCAGCTCTGATATTCAGCTCAGTATTTTCAACTAGTAAATTTATCAAACTTGATCCCAAAGAAATTAATTTCTATGCAGAAGTGTGAAAACACAAACCAGTAAGGTTTTTGTTTCTAACGGTATGTGTGGCAAAACTACTGTCTTGTCTGTCAATTCTTTCACCTGACTGATGTAATGAATTGCACAGTCACACTTCAGTGTATCAATATGAAGTTGCATGGTTTATACACAGATGGCAAAGGAAGTCTAATGCAGTTGCGTTTTGAGAACCGGCTGTAAAATCCTGAAATATCGTTGTGGCATACATTAGAACTGAACTCAAATTTGGGATCCTGTATAAACAAAACAGAGCTTGTTTACAACAGTATTCTGAGATAGTGGTGTTCCAACCACTGTTCCAGTCCTAGAAGCTTTTACTGATAGTCTCTAGGATAAGGAGACTAAAAGTAAAGTTTGCATTTCATTTTCTTCTACACATAAAAAAAAACAAAACAAAACAACCAAAACACCAAAAAAAAAAAACCATAACAAGAAAACCTCGGAAAAAATCTTTAGAATTTGGCAGCTCCTTTGCTTCTGTCTGCTAAACAATCATACAGAATCATAGAACAGTTAGGGTTGGAAAGAACCTCAAGATCATCTAGTTCCAACCCCCCTGCCATGGCCAGGGACACCTCACACTAAACCATATCACCCAAGGCTCCATCCAACCTGGCCTTGAATACTGCCAGGGATGGAGCATTCACAACTTCCCTGGGCAACCCATTCCTGTGCCTCGCCACCCTAACAGTAAAGAATTTCTTCCTTATATCCAGTCTAAACCTCTGCTGTTTAAGTTTCAACCCGTTACCCCTTGTCCTGTCACTACAGTCCCTAATGAATAGTCCCTCCCCAGCATCCCTGTAGGCCCCCTTCAGATACTGGAAGGCTGCTATGAGGTCTCCATGCAGCCTTCTCTTCTCCAGGCTGAACAGCCCCAACTTCCTCAGCCTGTCTTCATACAGGAGGTGCTCCAGTCCCCTGATCATCCTCGTGGCCCTCCTCTGGACTTGTTCTAACAGTACCATGTCTTTTCTATGTTGAGGACACCAGAACTGCACACAGTGCTCCAAGTGAGGTCTCACGAGAGCAGAGTAGAGGGGCAGGATCACCTCCTTCGACCTGCTGGTCACGCTCCTTTTGATGCAGCCCAGGATACGGTTGGCTTTCTGGGCTGTGAGTGCACACTGCTGGCTCACGTTCATTTTCTCATCAACTCAACTTCACCTGACTGCCATGATTTTTCAAAAATGATGGCCAGTGGCTTTGCAACTTCATTTGTCAGCTCCTTCAGGACCCGCAGATGGATTTCATCAGGGCCTATGGACTTGTGTACATTCAGGTTCTTAAGATGGTCTCGAATCAGATCCTCTTGTACAGTGGGCCCAAGGTCTAGGTTTTCACAGTCCCTGTGTCTGCCTTCCAAGACTTGGGTGCTGCGGTCAGAGCCTTTGCCAGTGAAGACCGAGGCAAAGAAGTCATTCAGAACCTCAGCCTTCTCCAAGTCCTGTGTAACCAGTTCTCCCGAAAGTTTCCGGAGGGGGCCTACGTTGTCCCTAGTCTGTTTTTTAGCCGCTACATATCTATAAAATCCCTTCCTGTTATCTTTCACATCCCTAGCCAAGTTTAGCTCCGATTGGGCCTTAGCTTTCCTAACTTGGTTCCTAGCTTCCTGGACAACATCCTTGTAGTCATCCCAGGCCACCTGTCCCTGTTTCCACCTTTTATAAGCCTCTTTTTTCCTGTGAATTTTTCTCAGCAGCTGAGAATATTCCTGCTACCTCTGGAGTGAGCTCATACCTCCTCCTGTAACTTTTCAACAGTCTTGTTCAGTAGCCGTTGCTCATTTTCCATTTCGTTCTTTATCTGCTTTAGCTGTTCCTTCTGGTGAGTTTCATCTTCTAACTGCTGAGTTAACTGTTGCTGCTCCTGTGAAATACAACGGATGTTCTCCTGCAGTGGATGAAAAAATAAACAAACAAATAAATACACATACATAATGATGACATGTAGACTCTCTTTTCTAAAGTCTTTAAGGAATGTTAATATAACACTCTCCATGCAACAGCTGCTGTAACATTAAGGCAATCTTAAATAATGACAAACGTTTACGGAGTTACAGTTTGCTAGCCAGTACAGGATAAACATCATTTTAGCAAAGCAGCGCTCTATCCTTCCTATAAATTCCTAAAACACTGCTCTAACATTTGCAGCACCATACGTAGACCCTTTTCATGATTCTTCTACATGCAAAGGATAAATTTAGTTTTCACATTTTCCTAAATGATCCCTTTAACAATCCCTCGGAAATTTTTTCCTCAGGTAAAAATAAAAATTAAGTAAAATACAAATCTCGTTCTACAATGAATGAGCAATAACTGGGGGGGACTTTTTTTCCTGTTGCTGTACTTCTATAGCACCCAGAAGCCCTAATCAAGATGATACTCCATTG
Organism: Melopsittacus undulatus; assembly: GCF_012275295.1. NCBI lineage: Eukaryota > Metazoa > Chordata > Aves > Psittaciformes > Psittaculidae > Melopsittacus > Melopsittacus undulatus. The sequence goes on from NC_047535.1 coordinate 18,657,606, forward strand.
TGACAGACACTGTGCAAACAGACCTTCGCGGCTCTTAGCACAGAAATCCCCTTCCTGAAAGAACCTTTGCCATTAATGTCCAAACTAGACCTTCATTATCTGGATTAAATTTTGAACGAAGTGCAGGCTATGCTGTATGCTCATCTAACAGGAGCTACAAATGTATCTGCTACCACACTGAGGATGCTTAAGAATGTAACACCCTCCAGCTTCTAAATACTGTCCATCAGCAGAAAAACTGACTGTCACTGGTTCATTCCAGTACACGAAAAGCAGGTTTGCAGGTTACATTCCATCTGCATGTTTTGATTCTAATCTCTTCCTTATCCCTCCGTAATAAAACACCTTAATGGCCCGACACCACACGACTTGAAAAAGGTTTGTTTTTTATGACTTGTGAAAGGCGCCATTAAATTGATTAAAACCAGATTATGAAGAATTTAAATTATTCCAACAGAAAAATGTAAATAACCAAAATCACCATAAATTGTAAAAAGCACTCCAAAATATTTTTTTACATTTTAAAATTGGACATTAAAAGTTTTGTTGAATATCTAATACCTAGGATGCTTACTTTATTACAGTTCAAAGAATTTTAAATGTGAAAACACAGACAGTATTTCTCTAGGCAACATAGATCAGAATCTCAAAAAATAATTAACCTAAGAGAAAAGAAAGAACATTGTCAAATATTAGAAGTTTGAGATTTCTTTAGATTCACTGTCTTTTACATTCCTATACAACCCATCAACAAAAGACATCTCTGATACGAACAGGAGTTACACTGGATGCCTAAGAAGCACATACATAACCCTAAAACATGCTGGGGGCTAATAGATGCTGTTTTGCAAAGCTCAATTCTACACCAGAATTGGTTTAGCTGACACCAACAGATTTTAAGAACCTTGAAAAGGTTTGACTTTGGCACTTCAGTTCTAAAAGCTGCTGAAATCTTGGGACCCTACTGATGTGCCATATTTGAGCAGGTTATAAAAACCTCATGTGCACCTCCCTCCATCAGCCTTTCACTGATCATTTAACTTTACTGTTTGTTTACACATCCTTGAGAAACAAACTGTGCAGACACAGATGAGTAAAATACATTGTGGTAGAATAATGGTGCCAGCAGGATGCTATGTTTTGCATTTGTAGTGTGCTGGAAAGCGAAGTAAACATCAGAGCAAATCTGGTCACTCTCTACTTAAGAGTTATCAACACCAAAAAAACCCCAACAAACCAAAAATAAACCAAACCAAACAAAAAACCAATCACCCAAATCACTTAATATAAGAAGAAATTTCACCTACTAACTAGGGCAATTGCTAAAGTTATACTAGGTATGAATACTCATAGAAAATATTATTATTTAAACAAACAGAAATAAAAAGCAGTATTTAAAGAAAATAATATTAGGGGGCTTGATGCAGGCAGTGGATCACCTAAATTTTCATCAGATCATGCCAACTTATGCCTGATTTTCAGAGAAGCAGCAGACTAAGATGCCTGAGATTGAAATTTAGCTTTGTCTCCTGTGAGTTATATTCTGGCATCCTGAAAAGAAAACTCTATACTTTTCCTATATTGCATCTGCCCATTTTCAATTTTTACTGTTTGTTACAAAGAAGGATGATAAATACTAAGTACATCACTAAAATCTGGAAAGTTGTAAATTTGTAATTACCATTATTTTAACAGAAAATACAATTCCTAGGTAACTGACCTGTTCCAAGGAGAAATTTCCATTTTGCCAAGTTTGATTTCAGTTAGTTCAATAATAAACTGACAGTGGCACTACTACTTCAGAGTATGAGAAGTGAAGCTCAGGTGCTTCACGCTTTCATTCCCCCCATCTGTTAAAATCTCTCATGCCCACATCCCTCTTGTGATGAAGCAGTAGCTGTTGAGCCATCTGATGCGCCACAAGAATCACAGGGCTAAGAATCATGGGAAATTTCCTAGGCCAAGTAAAGTTCCTATCACTTTCCAACCTCCATTTCTGATAGATCACAATCATCAGTGACTGAAGAAAGCAAAGATTTCTCTGGCATAAACTGCCAGACTGAAAAAAGAATTTACAGCAGTGTTGGTTCTTAGCAAACCAGTTCGTTTTTAATGCACAACCACTGTCTTTGGAAAAGCGCAGAATAGCTGATTGTTCTCTAGGCTTGGTGAATTCAACCTGGCTGGAAATGGTGGTTTTCTTACCCCATCATTCTGTATAATTTCCTTGTCAAATCTATTTAATATGATTTAATACAGATCATATTATGATCTGTATTATTTTTCTAGTAACTATGGCATAGAATGATTTATTCTTCAAATGGTGAAAATACCACTAAAGAATAACAATGTCCTTGTTGTTTGTTAAAATGCAGCCAGCAGAAAACTGGATAACATAGGTATATGGTAAAAATATTTGTCATGAAAACTGAGCATTGCAACAGCAATTATCTTCGTTCTCAGAAAAATCCTGTGTTACAACAGATACTACTTCATTCTCCAATATTATTCAGGGGAAGTAAGATGTTGTGTTGTTTCTCATCAACACTCATTTTTTTTGGGCATAAAAATTAGGATATGATATCTCTCTTTTCTAGATTAACTGATAGAGGAGAAAAATACTGATAAAAACTAGCATGTTAGCACGCTTAGCTTAACACTAATACTTGAGATAGACTAATAAGTCATGCTAGAAACAACTGAATCTTGACCCAAAGCTAACCAAGATGCAGGAGATGCGTATGGTGCACTTATTCATGTTGTGCAGGACGGTCAAGTCAGACTGTGATAGAATGGAGTTCTTAGAGAACAGTGTTAAATACAAGCCAATGATCAGCAATGCGCCACCTACTGTGATTGTGCAGACCACCAGCAATACATAAAAGCAAATCCGGAGAACCAGTGAAGTAGAACGGATAAACATGGTTTTTTTTCTTTTTTTTTCAAACAACTGACCAAAAGCCTTCAACGAAACACTTACTGATGGAGTTACAAGGAACAGCAGCTTAAAACCATCATTTTTTAGAAACAAAAGCTTCATTACCAATAATGTTAAAATCTTATATTCTTGAAGCACATTTCATTTTAAAGACACAATAGGATTTTCTTCTTGTTATTTTTTTCTTTTTACTATGACCAACTGAACCATGAGAACACAGTGGTTAACACAATCTTCTCTTGGAATATAATCTACTTACAAAGAAGTTTCTTTCTCAGAACAGTAATGTAAAATTTGTATTGAAGACAGCAAGGGAAAACACCTGATCAATTAAAAAAGGGTCACTATCAATGTGCACGTATCTCACTTGAGTCTGACTTGTTCAATAAAATAATTTGAAAACTTCTCTTCTAGAGGAAAAACTAAAAGAATTCTAAACTGATCCTGTTGAAATAGATGCTTCTTCACTACATGTAAAAGGTGAATTGCAAAAAAGAAAGAATAAGTTTGCAACTTTTTCGGATACAGAATATGGTGCCAATAAGAAAAGTTTTAAGATTTATACATATTCATCTCTTTCCTAAACAGATCTGAATTTTCTTTCCACCTGAATAATTCTATCTTCACTCTTATACAATATATTGCCAACATCCCTCTTCACTGCTCTGAAGTAGATCCATTTTCCACATGATAAATTTCTCAGCTAATACGGGAAAAAACATATCCCTTCCTGGATACTGAATAGGCTAAGGGACAAGGTAGAAAGAGGATTTTATACAGAGTTTAAGAGCCTGCAAGTTATACAATATACGTTAAATTTCTCTGGTTTTGTGTTGTAATAACAGTTCCATGTAATATCTGCAAATAAGATTCATAAAAATAGAGAAGCAAATTTCCTGACATTTGTATACTACTACTGTTTTTATTTATATCCAAATACAGCTTTGTATTCCTCTACATGTAAATACCTACAAACAACCAGAGTTGAATGATTATTCAAAATAATAAAAGACACGTATAAAACATTAGGCAGTTTATTTGGCCATCCATCTCCTTGAAGTTTTGCTAGATCCATGGGAGCCAAAAAAGAAAAGAAAAATACTTTGTCAAGGTAACAATTTAAATTAGATGATCTGTTTTTTTTTTGTGTGTGTGTCTCTTCCCATGGCAGAGGGGTTGGAACTAGACAATCTTAAGGTCCTTTCCAACCCTAACTATTCTATGATCCTATGCTTTTATGCTTTCAGGAAACACCTGAACATTGCAGTGAGCTCTAGACTTTAAGACAGAGTGTGCTTCAAAAAGAATGAGATGTTATGCTGCAAAAAGCAATAGCGACTCAGGTAAACAAGTAGAAAAATTAAACTTTCAAAATAGCAAAATGCTCTTGTTCTCTTACTTGCATATCTTCCAGTTGGCTTTCCAAAGACCTTTTTAACACTGCCAGTTCCTTTGCCTCCTTTTCAGCATGTTTCAATGTTTCTTCTAATTGTTGCTTCTCTTCCTGCAATGATATGACTTTATACATTTAGAAACAGTGGCAAGGCCTTTAATCTGACCAGTAAACTGAGCTACAAAGTATATTGAATTCTGGCCTACTACTGACCTCCCCAGTTCCAAGCTGTGACTTTTACACTGGTTTTCAGTGTGTAAGTCCTATACATTCCTATACATGTCATCAAATTGTATCCTGCTTCTTGACAACCTGCTGGTTTTGTGATGTCTTCCCAATGACATTGCCCATCCTTTGTCAGATTTTGTTCTACAATGTAACCTTTACAAACAGGAAGGAGACTACTTAAGGGGCTGGTTTTCTAACTTACCTCATATCTCTTTATTTTTTCCTTCATTAAATTTTCTTCTCCTTTCATACTATCAATTTGCTTGTGCAACTCTTCAGTTTTAATCTCTAGCTCATTAACTGTTCTCTTCAATATTTCATTTTCTTCAGTCAGCTCTTTGACTTGATTTACTATACTATTTCGTGCCTCTTGTGCAGCATTTCTTTCACTTGCAAGGACAGCAGCACTCTGGGGGAAAACAAATTATATCACATTTTAAAAAAAACCATAAATTTCATATGGTGTCACAGCAAATATAGCTAGGATAAAACATTATTAAAATGTCAACAACAAATTTAACTTAAAATCTGTATTTGTTACAAACATGTATTTTTCTTGTTCATATTACTGAGAAATACACAAAATGATTTTTTTTTTTCCTCGGGCATACCTATGTGCTAAAGTAACACACAACACCTCAACAGTCTCATGCCTGCCATCACATATTTTCACCTTAACATCTTCCTCTTTATTGCCCTAAAATATTTTCATTACCAAATCCTACTGTTAGGTAATTCCAAGTAATCTAAAAAACTTGACATCAAAAGCCATATGGACCTTTAAAGAAGAACATATTGACGAAGAATGCCTTCTACAGCACACAAACTCCAGGCAGTCTTGCCCCACTGCTTATTCCAAGCACTAATATGCAACATTCTACATCCATGAAACTTCTGTGGGGCTGCAAAGTAAACCAACTTAAGGAACAGGATCAACTGTAATACATACACACAGAGATAAACATAGAGAGAACTTGACACTTAAAAAAAAAAGAGTGGTTTGTAGGGGAAGTGTTACTAGGAAAAAAAAAACCCAAACCCCTAATCAATTTCAAAACACAGTCTCACAAACTGCTGTATGAGCCCAGAAGAGCAGACTGAGCAGGCATGAACAAGCAATAGAGACTGAAAGTACCTTATAGTGGTATTGCTTCAGCTCTTCCTGCACACAATATGGCCCACACTTGGGGCTGTACTTAACTGGGACTTCTGCTTGGTTTTCAGTTACTGCCTGAGGATGGAAGGAGGTTTAGCCACTAGTTCAACTTGTATTCAAAAATACACTTTTTATTTTTTCAGAAACTCAAATGAATGCACAACACAAAGAGTATCTACAATAAAGCACTCACCACAACTTATCACATGTGCTAATAGATTTTTTTTTTTTTTTGGCAGGGCAACTAGCTGCAGCATGTATCTAACCATGGCTTTGATCTCACCACTTCCTCTCTCTGAAACACCCTACCATTTGCTGTTGAAACTATGTCTCTCTATTGTTACACTATCTATACTGTTATACTGTAACACAGACCAGGTATGTACTTGTAAACATTTAATTCTGGAGTAAAGCACTGGGAAGATTCCATCTTTGCTCTTCATTCACTTGTCAATCAGAATTCCCTCCAAAGAACATAAAAAGAAACCAAGATACAGTTTTTCATTCTAGCTCTCAGGCATTCAGGTCTGATAGAAAGCAGTACTCTACAAAGACCTGGTTCTAATGTACAGACTCACTGCCTTCTACATTAAACCCTTAAACAATAGTAAGAACACCAGTTATGAGAATCTCTCCAATGGCTATAGATTATGTTTATGGACATAAAGAAGAGAGGGTGAGCCTCTCCTCATTATACACTCCCAGCTTCATTGATTTTCCTCCATGAATGTATCATCCATTAATTTCTCTCCTTTTTTTAATCCATTTTTTGTATCCATTATTTGCCTCTACACTATCTGGTAACAACAGCTAATTGCATGATAATTACTAAAGCTTAACATTGTCACATATGAAATTGTGTTTATCTGGATGAAAACAAAAGAAATTGTACACAGCAGTTTGGTAAACACCTATTTTGTGAAATATTTTATGAATGCACAAAAATAACTTTTCAGTTTTTTGATATTTCCCACCCCCAAAAGTAATAAGCAAAGTTATATAAAAGAGTGTTTACAAAGTGCACCAGCACTAGATTGTTTTCCAGCAAGCAACAGCTTTAAAATAATGCAAATTAGTTTGATAAAGCAGTAACTCTGAAAATGCTCAGACTGTCTACAGGGTCAATGAACTTATTAGACAAAAACTGGCAGCATAAGCAGGCTGACAAGTTCTGGTCTTTTGAAAATACTGAAAAAACTTGTTCTTTTAAGTACCTGACTAATTGAAAGCTCTGAAATAAAATCTTCTGATGCTTTAAGTTCTCACATATTGAAATTTCAATAAAATTTATATATTCCTTTAATTTTTGCTTTTTGCATACAGCAAAGTTTTACTAATTAGCAAGCATTCCACCAGTGGCTCCTTTTAGTCTCACTTCCCCTTTCTGGAGCTGAGTAAAAGCAGCTGAGGCATGCTGGGGAGTTCAGGGAAAGGAATGTTGATTTGTCTGTTCTTTTTCATCCAACCGCCTACACAGGGCTGCACAGTAAGAGAGGACTGAAGCAGGCCCACACCGCACCTGAAAATTCCATCACCTCATCTACCACAGTTTGTTCTCCTTTCCCAATACAGGAAGTATTATTTACTTAGAAGCACATGCACACACACACAAAAGCAATCAACCAAAAAAACCTCCAGATCTACATACTTAAATACACACACACACATATATATATGTATTTAACCTAACAGGTTCAAAATTAAGTTCAGCCTCCACTGATACAGTCATATCCAGAGACCTGCTCCAGCCTGCCTTATGCTGTATGTATCACGGGATACTTTTCTGGCCACTAAAACTAAACTGGTATTCTATCTCCTTTTTCATTATGCATTTCAGTAAGTTAGCAGGATGCTAGATGAATATACATAAAAGGTAGAGAAGTGTAAAGAGCAAGCTGCAAGTATTAGCTTTGTTAACCTAATTTAAAATCTTGGAAAAAAAATTGGGTATATAAGTAAAATCTGCCCCAAGTTCCAGATGCTTGAGTTACCAGCACTTAACCAGCAGATCTCCACAGGTCTCTAATGACCTTGGCATCATTACAAGGGTTATATCTTCACATGGATGAACTGTTCCCAAACAAATTCTATAACATATTAAGTACAAGATTCCTTTCTTTAACCTGGAAGGCATGTGTCTTCAAAAATACCAACAATAAACATATACACTCACACACACTTTTTCAAAATGGTAGGAAACCTCTCAATATATATGGGAGCTTTAGTGTATTTTAGCTGGAAAGTGGCCATTTTGCTTACATTATCTTCTAGAGAGAGCAGAACAAATTTTCTTCACAGTGCACATTACACTGTGCTCTATTGTTTCAGTATGCTTTCAACTTGTTTCAGGTAAGACTGAGAAGAAATACAGGAGCACTTATCCTATCAGGTTATCAGACACAATTGTATTATACACATAAGGCATGGAAGATCACCTTCAGGATATCATTCAGGATTATATTAGAAAAAAACAATACATTAGTAACTTCAATTTGACAATGAAATTTAAACAGTCAAACCACATAAATACAATTTGGATGTTCTTTGAGCAGAAAATGCACACACGGCATCCCTTCTCCACAAGAGTCAAATTACACAGCTGGGTTTAGATAGAAAAAAAGCAACCCACTCTATATTCATTTATCCTCACTGTAATGAGAACTGCATGCAGAGCTCTTCACTGGCACAAATGAAGCTTCTGGATTATAATAGCTTTTGGCAATATACGTCATCTCCCATAGCATATTGCAACAGAAAGTCAGAGCATCAAACAACTCCACGCCTCTTCCTTTCTCCTATTCTCCCTGTTAGTCTTATCTGGCACCCCATGTCACCTTCTATCTCCCCTCTGGCTCTTCTCTTGGGAAGACAGGTGAACATGACAGGTATCATTACAAAAGGTATGCAAAGGAAACAAGCACTGAAATGTAGTTCTGGCAGATACCCCTGTAGCAACACCATTAGGGAAGGACCCAGTGGAGAGAGAGATCCCTATCCATATATTGAACAGTTATGTAAGGTTAAGGCCAGCAGCTATCAAATCATACACGGCTGAAGCAGAAATAGATTGTTGTGCCCTTTGACTATGGAACCCCACTTACACAAGCAGTGTACTCAACCAACCCCAGCAACTAGAAGGCAATATTACTCACATAGAGACCACACATGAAATTTACCACTCTGTAGTTAGAGATGGCTGACTATATTCTGCATAATAAAACATGCCGGTAGAAGATATGAAAACCAATGCACTGAAATTACAAAGAAATTACTATGTATGCTGATATATCTTGAATGCCAACTATTGCACCTCACAGGCTAAAACTGAAAGTGGCAACAGCACAGGCAGTTTAAACTGTACAACAGATGGTATTTGCTAACAGCCAGCAGTAATCCTATTCTCTTTAGTTCTGTCTACATGAGCAAGAAGGCACAGCTTTCATTTAGAATTCAGTAACTGGCTCACACATTCAAAGAAGGAGCTGAAAGCTGTTTGCAAAAGCATTGAATTAGAGTGGGTTAGAGTGATGAAGATGAAAGCAGAATGTTCACTGAACACTGTAGGGGCAGCAAGTACAAATGAGGAAAGCAGCCAGACAGGGAGAACTCACACGTACAGACTGTGCTGTGGATCCATATCCTTCAGTCCACACATGACTTATTTGTAATGGTGCTGTACGTAAACAGTGAGTTAACAAAAGGTCCTTAAGGCTTAATGACACAACATCAATTAATGACTCCTGCTGGTACCCATTCATAAATCCTTTACATTGCTACATTTGGGGTATTGGTGAAGGTTTGGCAATAGTTTTAACTAAGTTTATATAAATTTAACCCACAGTAACAGAACTGGATAAAGGTCACAAAGTAATGATTTAAGCTGAATATGAAACATTAACAAACATGTTGTTAGCATAACATCTTTAGTTCACAGACTTGTGGATCAGCCTCTTCAGAGTTGAAATGAGATGATATACATACACACATAAAAGCATGTAACAGACAAAACTGGCTAAGCAAGATTCTTAAAGAAAACTCTAAAATGAAATACTGTATATTCACATGTATTTGTCATACAAAAACCCAACACAACCCAGCAAAACCCCAACAACCAAAAGCAAAAATCAAAACCAGAACATGCAAACCGAACTGAAAAAAAAAAAAAAAAGAAAGAAATTTATATCAAGCATTGAAATGGACTCTCTGGATATTAAAATTAACAAATCTCAAATCCAAAACTGCAGTTTCTTCCCTATGATCCATAAAACATGCTTATTTCTTTTTATTCTGACTTTCTAGTTGTGGTAGTATGTATAACTTTTTTTTTTGCCATATTATGGAATTATATTTATGTAAAGTAAAAACCCTATAGCATTTTCGCTGTTATGTTTGTTTGCTTGCACTTGTTTTGTTTTTTCCTTTCAATCTGTCTGTCATCACACCATCTTCTGGGGCAATCAGTGCCTTCCATTCCCTACATTTAGTCTGTTTCATATTCAGATTTCCATCTCTTCAGTCTCTGACGGAATAATACCTTCCTCTTAATACCCACATCCTTGCAGACTTCTTAAACATACTGATACCTTCTTCTCATTATTTTTGATTACACGAAATATTTTATTATGCTTCTCAAATTTTATCATCTGCCTTATCAACAGACTTAAGCTACAGAGAAGCTGGAAATGAATTCCAAATTTCTAAAAAAAACCCAATAAAACCAAAAATACTACAAAAAAACAACAACAACAAAAAAAAACCCAACAAAACAAAAAAACCCAAATCAAACAGGTGGGGGGGGCAGGAGAAGAAGACTGTTCAGAAGAAAGAAAACAGCTGTAATGATGAGGTCCCACAAAACAAAGCCCTCTGCAACTGCCTGAAGATAAGTTTGATAAGTTTCTCCATTCTGACACTGTCATTGTACCATAGTGCACAGATAATCACAGAATAGTTAGGGTTGGAAAGGACCTTAAGATCATCTAGTTTCAACCCCCCTGCCATGGGCAGGGATACCTCACACTCAACTACCACTGAAGGCTCTGTCCAACCTGGCTGTAGGCTTACTTATTAGTGCAGCAGTATGCCCAAACCATTATGAAGAAAAAAACACAAGTTATCAAATACTAAAAGAAAGGTCTAGTGGAAAAAAAAAAAATTAGTTTCTGACCAGAAAAAAAAATCATATATGGAGAAAAATAATCTATGGCTGCCTATAACCACTGATATTTTCTTATAGTTCTCACACATTTTAATTCTGAAACTGAAAGGATTAGTCCATCAGTTTGAGAACAAATCAAGAGTTTACAGGGAAAGAGGCTGCTGCTGCAAAAATGAGCAAGGCAGAAAGGAGAGTTTCACAGCTAAGGTGCCCAAATACAGCCCTAGAGAATCTGAAGTCTATCACTGTCTCTGACAAAGAGCTCCTGAGGCAAGTCACTCAACCAAAATTTTCCAGAGGGGATCAATAACTGCATGCTCTGTACTTTCCTTGGTGGCTGATTTGAGACACTAGGTTTTGGCTTCCAAACTTTTAAGTGCACAGTTGCAACTAAAGTCAGCAAAAACTGTACCCTGGATGTACCAAGGATTATATAATGGTTAACATTATGTTAACCTTGCCCCCTTTGTTTGAACATGCAGAACTAATGGATCCTTTTGACAGTAATCTGTCTGCCTTTTACTTTCCTATAATTAATATGGGGAATAATGTTACTTATGATCTTGCAGCTGTGCTGAGAAAAAGAACTAGTTTGTGAAATACTCAATGTAATTCTTTATTCACAAGAAGCTTTTAATAGCGTGTACTGAGTGCAGGAACACACCAAAGTCTGAAAAAAACTAATCAGTGTTCAAGAATCAAAATTCTAATGTTGTGCTTAAGTGAGTACAAAACTATTTTTAACTTGTAACAGATAATTGAGAAGATTATGAGAAAACGCACCACATGTATGTGTGTACTATTTGATTTGGTATGTACACCTAATTTATAAAGTTTTACCTACTGTAGGTCTGCTTATCTGACCCCACATAGTCACAGCTGCAGCATGTATTTTTCAGCTTTGGGCCAAAGGAAGTCACTTTCCATAAGGAAAATTCAGCAGCAAAATTCAATTCCCTAGTTCTCATCCTGCTCCTTTGAGGTGTTTTGCCTAACAAAAAGTGAACTTCATAAAATTTGGGTTTGTGTCCTTGTATACAAGGACACAGATTTATAGTCCAAAAGATTTATAGTCTAACAACAATGTACAATATATCAAAATTAGTCAAGGCCAAGTCTAAACAAAGCAATAAACGTTGTTCCAACTCGCGTGTTACAGTAATATGGGCAAAGCAAATACATTTATATACTATTCTGCTCTCAACTTGGATGCAAGCAGTAAACAGATTTAAAGAATTGAGGATGAAACTCAGTAAAAAAGGTATCAAAATCCTTACCACCACTTATTATTGTGTAAACCCAGAGAAACATGGACCTTGAGATGCAAATGAAATATTGTACTTCAACCTGAATACAGCAAAAATCTCTTGGACAGGAATGCAGAAAATGTTCTGTAGCTCCACACCTTTTTTTTTTTTTTTACCACACCCTCAACACTGGCAAAGGCATGAGAGTGGTTGTGTAACTGATCATTAAAAAAATGGTCTTGGCTGACTTCAGTGTTTCAGCTGGTGAAATTCCCTTTTGGCAGTGGCTGTACAGAATAGGATCTTCAGAGACCTTTTACAAAATACAGGAAGAGGTAAAATGAGCAGAAGCTAAGTATCTTGTTCACAGATTATTACAGTTGTCACATTTCAGCTAGATTCAAAGTTTCTTAGGCACAGCTCAGCAAATTTTTCTGAAAACCTTTATATTTCCCTTCAGAATCAAGTAAAACTGAGTTCAACCAATTAACTGTTCTTTAACTGTCATACTTGATATACAAATCTAAGGAATAAATCTCCATTCAAAATGAGCTAGAGTACAAACAGAAGTTTTTTTAATGGAAGTATAGACTTTCAAATTTTCTTTCCATATACATACTTGTGGAATCAAAGTAAATGACACAATAATCCTCCAAAACCTTCTGAAAAATAAAGGGAACAGTGTGGCTGCTCACTTCATTCTGTTCCTAGTGTGGAACACCTAAGGTATCATAGAAGATACTGTCTGCTGAAACCAACTCTAAATTCTCCTAAGCCACCTTTTTAGGTTGATGCTGGACTAGTTGTCTAACTTCTTGAGCTACATGCACAAAGCTTCATGTGGCTCCGGGGATTCAGATCTACCTATCTCCCCTTAGATGACCCTGAGAAGTTAGTAGTGGTGGAGATACCAAATCCCTTTCTATTGTTTTTTCCTCTTCCTTTTTCATATACACACAAATCAAGATTAACTACAACAACTAACATTGATTTCCCTACCTAACATGCAGGTGATTTCCAAATAAAGAAAAAAACTGTCGTGGTTTAAACCCAAATCACACAGCTCATTCACTCACTCCACCCCTTTGCTCCCCCAACTCCCGGAGAGTTAGGAAGGAGAATCCAATGAATGTAGCCTCCACAGGTTGAGATAAGAACAGTTTAATAACTAAGGTATAACACAAATCACTACTGCTACCACTAATAATAGTAATAATTATCGATAAAGCAAATAACAAGTGAAGAGAATACAACATCTCACCAGCCACCAACCCATAATTCACCCCACCCTGCCCGACTGAGCACCTACTGGTACCTCCACCAACCCCCAGAGTCCTCAGCCCTTCCGGGTAACTCTCCGTTACATCCTGGGCATGATGTGCTATGGTATGGAATACCTCATTGGCTAGCCTGGGTCAGGTGTCCTGTCTCTCCTTTCTCCCAGCCTCTCCTCCTCCCTGCCAGAGCATGAGGCTCAGAAAGTCCTTGGACAAACCAAACATTTGAGCAGTAACTCAAAACATACGTGCTATCAGCAACCGTTCCCAGCCCAAAAGTCAAAACACAGCACTGCACCAGTTACCAAGAAGGAGAAAAAATGACTGGTACTGCTGAACCCAGGACAAACCAAACCCAACCTACATCCAAAGACTGACACAAAAAGAAAAAAAAGACAAATATAATGAGTCTCAACATAAGGAGAGCCCTTTAATTGTAATCCTTATTAGCTCTCCAGTGAAGACAGCTTCTGAAATCAGTATTATTCAGGTATAGTCATCTAGTTTTTAAAGCTCATGAATGCAAATAACAGGTCTATTTCTATTTGTATTCTGTTTGTAGTTCCGGTATTTCTCCCCAGTGCGTACCTCTAGGCAATTCTTCTAACCTCAGACACTGTTTCTTAAAGCAGCTGAGGTCCTGGGATGAATAACACTGTAACACTGCATAGCATGGATAAAAAAATCTAATACAAAATAGTTCTAAAAAGGGAATGAGAAAACTCGAAAGCAAAACAGTGACAGTGTTAGGCTACCAACCCCACAAGATTCCCTCTTACCCTCCCCCAAAAAAACCCAAGCTTCTGGAAAAGAGACTAAACAGCTTTACTTACTGCTTTTCTACCTTACACTGATTATATTAATTCTCCCATGATCTCAAAATGAGGCCTAGCCTACTTTAACATACAGCTATGCCTTTGGAAGTTAACTGTTATTAGTTACCTATTAAAAGGGTCAATGTGTTTTCATGTCTCAGTGAGGTACACTGCAACCTACTTGAATTCTCAGCCGTATGTCAAGAGATTATTCAGTAAGCAACTGCACAAACTTACAAGCAAGGGAGGCTGTCTTTCCTTCCATTTCAGCTAGAGCCATTCTATTAACTGCCTACATTTTAAAATTGAGAATGCATCCCCCCTTTTTTCTTTTTCTTTCTCCCCAGTATAGGCATGACTTTGTATTTCATTTACACAGTTACAAAATCCACAGCCAGGAAAGTATTAACCTCTCAAGTAGCAGCTATACCAAAGTCAATATTATCCTCCTAGCTACGTATCATGACATACTCAAGCTGGCTTATACTAACTGAATTTTCAAGGTCAGAAGCTGTTGCAAATACTAGAGTAAAATATTAACTAGTTCTGTGTTCACATTGCATCCTATTGCATGGACTTCACAGTCTAGTACTTCACACACATACACAAATACATACTGTCATAGGACAAACCACCCAAACTTACAGATACTGTTATCTGCTGACAGCATTAGAGATCCTCCTGGTGGTATTAAAGAATTATCTGACTGCACTGGCTCTTACCAACTTTCAGAAAACAGCAAACTTCTCAAAAACCCCACAAAACCCCAACTCTCCTTCCCAGTGCAGGCTAACTGAAACTGTCCTCCCGTAAGGTTCACAACTATCAAATGAGAAAACAGATTTTTTTTTTGTTTTGTTTAGATGTGGTCCAATCCAACTCAAACAGAACTTTGCATGGCAGTTTTGCTAAGAGGCTTTCCAGACTCTACATACAATATAAAAGCCATTCAGCTGCAGTTTCATGGTACTGTCTGCATCCAAACATACACATCCCCACTAAATAAATGCAGAAGTAAGTTGCACAGAAATGAAAGACCAGATGAGCTGGAACTTAAAAAGCTTGCTTTAGCACTAAACGCAGTCACCAAGTTACATCTTCAGTTTGCTTTAGAGGCATGTTTATTATTCTTGTTGACAACACAGCTAATATTCCATCATTTGTTTGATATTTCATTTAATGGGTGCCTAAAAACATGCATGATACTATTATCAAATGAATTCCTTTACTTGCACAGAACAGACACTTCAGAGAAAAACAAATCTGTCGCCTAGATTTTCCATATACAGTTCTAAAATACAAGTTTCCAATAACAGTGCCCATTTAAGGAGTGCCTACAGCCTTCCTTCCACCACTACACTTCAGTCTGTGCACCCTCACTTTCTTTCCTCTGCTCCATCTGTGCTTGTAAGACCACACTAGAAATCAGTCAAATACATACCCAGTGTTTAGAGGACTGGTAAAGGAGGGCAGAAAATTAAAGCAGGGTGGGGGTGGGAATTGTGTCATGAAGGAGGGGACATTGACTTGGACCAGAGACTCCACTGTTCTTGGACTCTGTATACAGTTTAGATCAGTTACCAACTGGCTTCTACCATTGAAACAAAGAATAAGCATTATTTCAGTATGTTACAGGCTGCTCAGGCACACAAAGGAAGAAACATCAGTGGCATTTAAAATTCTGGCTCATCTTCTCTAACTCTTTTCCAATTGTTATGTATCTTGTTTGAGGTGAATGTGCTAGACTCAGACACAGCATTTGGGATGCAGATTCAGAGGAGTTATGGATGTATGTACACAAGGGCATAATGATATTCTTAGGCCCAAGCAATTCCTATTATATAATTTGTTTTCTTCTACTGTTATAAAGAAGATGTTTTTATAGAGCTGTTTATTATAACCCCAAAATTTCATCTGATTAGTTGAGATCCTATTAGGTTTTTCCCACATATACAGTTTCACAGTTATATACAGTATGTTTGTCTATCTCTTCATGTACCAGTGTCTCTGTGATGTTCCACAACCAGTTATGGCTTCACTCTGAGTGACTTAAGTAACCACTGCTCTTTGTTTGTAGAGCATTATTTCAAAATAGGTTCTCAAAATATACTAAATTTTGTTATGCCTCATTTTACATTTAAACTATATTTGCCAAGCCATTTCTGAAGAAAGGCACACAGGGTTTATATCAATATAATCTACAATGCTTAAGCTAGTTTTTGTTAAGCTTGTGCTCTATGTGGGAGATTTTTATTAGCTTTGAAGAAGAAATATATTATCAGGCTTGGTAGAAAAAGAATCAATATGCAATTTTCATTTCAAAGTTCTTTGCACCTCTGTGCTAGACTCACCTAAATCCCAATCACTATATATATATGTAATATATATTATATATATAGTGGGGGAAAAAAAAAGGAAAGATGCTTCTCATCTACAATACTCAAGATTTTATATTAGTTTCTTATTTTAAAGGAGTACACTTTCACGTCATAATATATGCAGAAGATAACCATTGTCTTTTGCTGTTGCTTTCACTTGCTCTGATAAAAGTCCTTCTCTTTGATCATACCACGGCTTTACATGTCAGCTAAAACTCATATGACCACTAGCTTCAGTGAATTCTTCAATGTGTGGATAAATGAAACTGCTTCTAAACTCTAAATGTCTGTTTTATCGTCTTGAGGATAAGGTCAGAAGAATGATGAACCCTGAATAAATCAGTTGAGGTCAGGCTTAAATATGCCTCCTCACAATGTGATGAATACAGCATTTTCTGAACAACACCACTTGTGCAGACTGCTTCTCAGGGCAGATATAAATTTGACAGTGCTGGGCAGACTGAAACTGCACTCCTGAGCTGATAAAATTTCAGTGGAATTTGGACAGTACTAGCTGCAATTTGCTACAACCTTTTACTTACAGTATTACATTCCAAAAGGTATTTCCAAATGTTACTGGATATAAACAGCAGCACTTCTTCTACTTCAGCTACATCAGTAACAGAGCACTCGTAAGGTAAGCAGTACAATTCTGGCCTATTGTGCTGTTGGGTCAGATTAAATAATATAAATTTTTTGTACTATATTAATGCCAGGAAAAGGTTCCTATTCTTTACTGCTCTGCCATCTGCTGTTATGGAAAAATCCATGGTTAATTAGAAGGACATTATTTTTTAAATTTATTATTAAATTAAAGGCAATTACTAGCCCACAGAAGTGTGTTACAGAAAAGTAAAACTTTTACCACTGTTAAATGGGAACAGTCTGATCTCACTCTTAATAAACAACCAATGAAGTTAAGAAAAATCAGACATCAAGACCACAAGCATAAGACGTAACACAGAAATAAGTTAAAAACATGAACTGTAGCAAAAAAAAAGACTTAATATCTGTGACTTTATATAAAAATCTCTACAAAACAAACAAAAAACTAACCTACCACGTCAGTGAGCATGTGAACAGAATCATACACAACAAAGAACCCTAATCTATTATCAGATAACCTTGTGTATGTTTCTAACATGACTTCAAAACAGATCTATGTGACATTCTAATCACATAGACTAAATGTGCTCTACATTACTTGAAAATGAATGCTGAAAAACTCGGTTGATTTAACATAAAAATTGCTTCCTTTCTCCCTGAAAAAGCTTCCTTTTTGGACTAAGATATCACAAACCACCCTTATTCAGCGTACCAATTTGGATGATATAAAAGCAACATAAGAACTAACAACCTTGTACATACAGACTCTGATATACCCTGCTCTATCAAACTACTATTACAGCATTTACACACCTGTTTTCCTCATTAAATACAACACAATGGCAGCTTCAATTGTATAAAACAGGATTTACACATACACTGTTAGGTATTCCAGATTAATTATAAAATCAATAATTAACATCATAAGTAAGATCACAGCAGATCACTCATCTATCTCCCCCAGCTACACTTGCCTAATAGAAGATATATCAAACTCAACAACTAATCTCAGCCAGTAGTCGTAGAGGTAATGCTGACCTTTAAAAAAATCATTAAGGGTAGGTACTAATACCAGTGAGATTAAAAAGAAGAAACTTAAAGAAGAAACTTCCAATTAAGCATGTTGTAAGAAATTTTACTTAAAATAAAACCAACAAAAATTACTCAAGTAATATCGGAAGAGAAGACCCAGTGCTTAGAGCAATATTAATTAATTAAATTTCACTTTTGAACATTTTATTAAATTTACTATTAGATAGACTATGCCATGCAAGTAAATAAATGCTATTTATAACTATCTCTACGCCACAGCAACCCAGTCATAGAGCCATTTCCCAGGCTGTTATTGTTATGCCAAACAGACTACTCTTTCATTTCTTGTCAGTTGTAATTACAGTTCCATAATTGAAATACAGTAAATTACCATGCAGTAACTTTGAAAGATGGTTCACTGGGGTTAAGCTGTCACTACAATTACTGTATGATAAAAAATGATAATTTACGTGTTCTACTTTTCTCTCAAAGAAAAAAATTAATTCAGTTCAAGCAGCTCAGATAAGTCAAATACCTCCATGATGATGTAAATAAAGAGAAACAACACATTTATCAAAGCCAAACAAGCATTAAGTCCCAGGCTGTACATCCAAACCAGTGTATTAAAAACTTTTCTAACCACTGAAGAAAATTTTAGAGACAATCCTTCAAAAAAATACTCTTTATCAGAATTCAGTCATCTATCCAGCATCTTCTATATATGCTCCAATTTGCTCATAAAGCATATACAGCTTTGGATATATCATTTAAGTTGCAAGCTCAATTTTAATTCAGTTCTACATTATGCTTTTGGCTACAAGCAGTAGGATAACTGCAACTCAACACCAATGACATGAAGGTAAAAGAAATTGGCACAGACATTTCTAAGCATAAAACTGGGCCTGTAATTTTGACTTACACTGCTCAAGCAGTTTGCCTGTAGAAATTTTCTGAAATATTTGACAGAAGTAAAATGAGGGATAGACACAAATAACTGT
The DNA here is from genome assembly GCF_012275295.1 of Melopsittacus undulatus. NCBI lineage: Eukaryota > Metazoa > Chordata > Aves > Psittaciformes > Psittaculidae > Melopsittacus > Melopsittacus undulatus. The sequence goes on from NC_047535.1 coordinate 18,676,832, forward strand.
CACTGTAAAAATAGTGCTCAAAATCTTACGAGAACTGACCCCTTACAAAAAAAATCTTTCAATAAATTCCTAGCTGCTGTCTTCAAAAAGGAAATCTTTTGGAAAACAGTAATAGATAAGGCACTTCCGAAAATTGCTGCTATTCTTGCCATGACAAAGACCACATGCTGATGCTGGAAGAGGCAATTACTTCAGTTCCATTTTCCTCCTGTCTCCTTCCAGACACCCAATCTCTGCTGTTTTCCTTGAGCTGGCACTCATGTGGCAATTCAGTAAACAGGATAAGCTCAATAAATTAAAAGGGAAAAGGAATACACAAAAAAATCCCAACCACGCAACACCACCAACACAAAAAAAACAAACCAAACCAACCAACCAAATACCCCAGCAAAAAAACAAATCACCACACAAACAGAACCAAACAAAAACCCCACCACCTAGTAGTGAATGGCTGAAGTAACAAGAAGGGACAATGTAACCAGGAAACAGGATGTGGCACAAGGAGCTGCAGGTAAGAACAGAGGGCTGCAAAGAGCTGCTAGAAACTGTAATTTCCACGGCATCACTGACAAAGCACACTGGTGCTCTTCAGGGCATCCTCAAGGTTTCAGTGATTCCATTTAACCCAAGACAAGTAAATGGCCCTCTGTACTATACTCCCATCTATTCTTTCCCAAAGCTTGCAATGAAGAAAACAGTAAATAAAGACTCAAAGGGCCACAGCTTCAGCTGTGGCAAGCACTCAAAACATTATATACGTACACGACATAAAATTTATTCTCAGCAGCTAAGCATCTCCTAGCCTAAATCTCTACCTATTCATTTTGCTAAGGGGATAGTAGTATCTGGAAGCATCTATTATGACATCTGTGAGAGGGATGGCTTTTCCCTGTAGAAATTAATTGTATTCACTTATTTTCACCTCTGTTGCTTTCTCCAGGCTCTGCTGTAGATCTAGCAATTCTTTATCATGTTGTTCTTTAAGTTTATCCATCTCCATGTCATGGCTAGATACTTCTTCTTTTAGTGCTCCTTTTAAAGCGGTAAGCTCTCTCTCTCTCTTTCTCAAAATCTCTTCTTGTTGATCTTTTGCTATTAATACTTCTTCCAGATCCTGCTTCATTTGCATCAGCTCCTAAAGAACAAAATTAAGCACAACTGCATGACAAATAGCTCTAGTGGATGTTCTGTTTGTGTTTCAGAGAAGGAAAGCAGGTAAGATCCCCAAGGCCAACTTTTATTTTTGTCACTTTTATAGTAAGTTAAAAATTTTCTAAACCCTAATATTATTAGAAGTATACCATATAGCTCATGTTTCATATAGTGGGTTGTCCTTGGTTCAGCTGGGTTCTTGCTACTGCTGAACCCAGGACATAGGTCAACGTATCTGATGTTGCAAAACTATGAAAATATTTTGATGGTGTATTCTGCTGTCTGTAAATAAACAGGATTCAAACTAAGGCTGCAATTTAATAACTCCCTCAGTCCTACCTTCTGTAACAAAGAAGCAGGTAAGAACAAAGAAAAACCTTTTCTACCCACACTGCAAGATAAGTGAACTCAGTGATAATTCCTTGTTGTCTTTTCTGCTGGAAAGAATAAAGAAAGTTGCTTCTACAAGTGCTGAAGACAAAACAAATGCTTCCCAACTGAGTCAATGCATTTGCACCCTTCCACCATGTTCTCCCTAGAAGTCATTTCTCCTCTCCAAATTGCTGGGAAGGAAGTGGGTAATCAGTGAATCTGAATAATAAATATACACATGCATGTATACAAACACAGAATAAGATAACAGCAACAACTGAAAATGTACATTTTCTCAAGCTCTGAATAACTGCACTTTAAAAACTAATGTAAACTTCCCCGGCACTGGAGCAGGATCAGTACATCTAAACTATTCCTGATATGAATCATTTATTCTGTCCTTACAGCTTGCAGTGAATACCACTGTCCAGATGGCCACATTCCACTGTTTATTAACCATATTGACAGAAAATGTTTTCCAATACTTATTCTAAATCTCTGCAGCTATGTCTCTCATTTCTGAGTCCATCCCCATATAACACAGAAAAATTGATTGCTATTTCCTTTACTGCAACATTATAAGATGTGCTTTTGACTCTTCCCTCACTCTTCCATTCAGATTAAAGACCTTCTTCATAGGCAATGTTTTTCAGCATTATCATCATCATTCCAGATACTCCCCTACTTCTGTACAACTTTCAAAAGCAGTAATCAAATCTTACGTACATGAAACGAGGTACTTATTCTACTCAGCATGTCTTGCATATTAACATCTTTAATATTCCTGAGATCAACGATGTTTTTTGCTCCCTGGTTTGCATTTTATCATTCAGCTTCAACTTCTTAAGCTAGTTCTTTGTACTGGTATTAAGTTAACTGTTTTGGAACTATGAAGTATTAAGGTCATTCTGAATTCTGACCTTCCTTTTGAACAATTATACACTGGTACTCTTACATACCCTTATCAACAAATTCAGTATCAACATATTTCATCATCAATAAATTAATACAACCAATTACTCTCTCACAGGAGACAGAAAACCCATAACTCTCTTGTTCCTCTCCAGACCATACCACTTCTCTCCCTGGATTCCACTAATATTAATTTCATTAATAGAGTCAAAAATTTAGAGACTACCTTGGTGATATAATTTTCTTAGTTGAATCTTACCTGGCCTTGCTAATTTGTACACCTTCTTTAAACTGATCTTCCCTGTTTTGACCAATAAAACCTACCTAATTCTTAAAACTGACCAAGATGATTATCTCATAATAGTGAATAACTCAGCTGTCCCTTAATCATTATGTTATTTGATCTCCTATTCTAGAAAACAATGGCACTTATGCTTTGTATTCCTTTTACTGTTAATATAGTTATTATAACAAGCTTTCTTAGGTCACCTGATAATGGTATATTGTTATGAATTGACAGAATGGGAAAAAACAAGACATGTATTTCTTCTACCTGTATCTTGGTTCCCAATTTCTAGGCAACTCTGATTTTTTCATCCTTCTTCTGGTACTTTATAACTAACCTCAATCAGAACTTCTTTCTCCCCTTCATCAGTATGTTTTGCATTATCCAGTTCATCATGCATCTCAGAGAGCTGGTCTTGAAGATCTCTAATCTCGGTCTGGTGTTGTTCCTGCTCCATCTTCACTTGAAAAAACCTTACCAGGAAAAATCAGACAATATTTTTTAATTTGTAGAAATTACAAACAGAAATTACAAATTTGTAGAAATTAGAAATAATTAATTTGTTGAGTACAAAAAAATACAGGTATGTATTCCCATGTTCCCCACAAAGGAATGGCATATGAGGCAGAAAAATTAAATGTCAGAGGGATGAAAGTGAGAACTCTTCAGTAGATATATAAGTGGAAAGCTGTATTTTATTTTAAACCTGGTACTATATGCTTGACTAACGTATCAAGTGTTTCCATATTTTACAGACTTGAACTATATATTGTGACCATGAAATATAAAAAGGAATTTGCACTAAGAGGAATAAAAAGGAATTTGCACTAAGAGGAAGACTATAAATTCTGCAACCTCTCCCTTCCTTTCAGATATTCTAAAAACATGCCTCTTTTAAACAGTGGAAACATTTCCTACAATAACAAACATCACTGTCAGATTCCATTAACATATCCTAAAGACACAGGCACTTTTAAACTAAAAGGTTTAAGAATAAGCACAAATTCCAATGAATAACTTCTGTAAAGTTAACTCACTCCTCTAGGTTCTGCCTGAGTTCCTTCTCGCTTTCTTCCAGCTGCTTTTTTAAGGCTTCTTTTTCACACACACTTTCATCAAGTCGCAGCTGAAGATCTTTCAGCCTTGCTTGTGTGGCATTTCTCTCTTCTTTGGAATTCTGCTGATTCTGAATTTTGTTCACCAAAAGTTAAGCAAGATAACAGAGTAAGCATAAATACATTAAAGGCTCTTTTTTATTGTATGAAAGAAGCCATTGCAAGATTTTGATATTTTTCACTTTTAGAAGTGCTTAATAACCTATGAATATTAAAAGCCAGGAATGTTTATTTGCACACACAAAGCACTGCCTTTTGGTTTTTATTAGAAATGTGAAAAGTGAAGTCTCCTCAGTACTATCTCATCAGTTTGAAGTATACTGGTTCTTATGACAGAGTTAACACGCAAACTGAAAGAAGCCAAACTGTTTTTCTTCATGTCTTCAGAGCACGACTGTACTTAATTACTTCAAATTCAGCACTGCAAAAATAATGCAGAAATTAACAAACAGCAGCTATGTAAGTAATACAGTTTGTCTCTCACTCCACATCTGTCTTGCTACAATCAAAAGGTTAACATTTACCTCTTTGGATACCTGCGAAATTTTATGTGCATGTGTCTAACATTTTTATTCACCTCTCCAAAATCCTTTTCAAATACTAAGAAAGAGATTTCTCAAGAAAAGGGTAACCACACTATGAGCAACTACATTTAAAATTAAGTCTGCTGTAAAACCACAGTTATCTGGATTATAAGGAATATGAAGTAAAAAAGGATTCAGCTGGTTGATCAGTTGTCACTTAGAAAAGTTTATCCAAGGTAGTCAAAAGCTTTATAACAACAAAGTGCCATACCCTAATTTCTAGATCCAATTTCTTTTCTAATTCTTCCACTTTCCTTTCAAGTTCTGCTTTTTGCTCCACCAACGCTTTTACTTCAGCTGATGAATCTGAAACCTACAATTAAATACAGATGTTTAATCCCACAAAGCCAAGATGCTCTTTGACAATTGTTCTTTTTAAACCTAAAGTAAAGCTACAAGCTAGGCTAATGAAGTGTAGCATCACCAGTGACTTTTCATACAGGTCAAGCCAAGCTAATATTTTCAAAGGAACCATGATTTTATTTTCATAAAATTTCTTAGCAATTGCTCAAAGGATGTTGCAAATAATGCAGAAAATATACAAACCTAAAGAAAAATTCGAATTAGGCAGCATATGAATTAAATCACAAGGACTTGGGGCCAAATTTGACTGAGATACCACCAATTACACAAAACTGCCATCAAAGGGGTTCACACTCGGATGTCAGGACAGATTTTCAAACACTGCTTTTTGTTAATTTCTTAAGATGTGTTTTATATATTCATTTTGACTGATTACAGCCCAGGATAAAATAATTATCAAAAGTAAGCATTTAATCCTCATGCCGTCACTGCAACAACTGGGCTTTCCTTCACTTTCCTTTAGAACTGAAAAAACAGTTCACCATGTAGCATGAAACAAAAACTCCTCAGCAAGCAGATTGTCAAATGCCATTAATGTAATATGGCTTTTAAAAAATGTCCTAAATTATTGCTTTCTAAATTACAAATTAAAATACTTTCCACTTAGATATCTATTTATAATCACTCTAACAAGATGCTCCACCATTATTTTTTAAAGCTATGTATGTTAGCTTTTTCTTTGATCCAACAACCTTTTGATGTTCACGTTGAGTTTGCATCTCTCTTTCTAAAATGTAGAAGCTCTCAAAGCAGACTCCTTTACATTATTCCTTAATTGTTAACAAACAGATTTCCCATATATCACCTCAGTGCATGATTAAAATTAAGCTATACTACTGAGAATACTACAATATACCGTACTAGAATAATCTCGTTTAAGTCAGTGAGGGAATTCAAGGTTTTTAAACCGTGTTTGAATACATATCACTATTAAACAAGCCAAAACAACTTAAAAAATTGTTTACCTGTGTCTTTCCAGCAGCTCTTGACTTTAAAGTCTGAATTTTCTCAAAAACCAAGTTGACTTTCCTCTTTGTTGCATCATCATTATCAGCACTTCTAAAACACACAGAATAAAAGCAATTATATGATCAAAGGTCCTATTTCTTTAATACTGGAACAAATTCAAAGTGTCCAAACTATGTAAAATCACCAGCATTAAAAAAAAAAAAATCCAATATGAACCATTCAGAAATTTTCTTAGCTATGGTTTCATTAAAGCCTTTAAAGGGAGGCTGCTAAAAAATTATATTCACTGAACTCTTTAATTGTAACTCTCTTCTACAAAATTATAGCTGTGGAAAGACAAGTATTCAGCATGTATATTATACAAACATACTGAAATTATAAGTAATTAGTACTATGTTTTTCAAGTTCTGACTATTGCACCATAAAATACACTTCAGCAGCTGCCAAAACCTGCTACATCAGGAATGCAAAAAAATTTAAGTACATTGTGTATATTTTAACTCATTTCTCTTTCCTTCATCCTTCACTAAGTTATCATTAGGAAACACCAAGTAAAAGAGTTACAGGTAGACAAAGGATTAAATGTACATTAACAAGAGAGCTTCTGCCAAAACTTTAAGAGGTAACACTTTTTTGTTGTTTAAAAAGTCCACAAGCTTAAACTCCCATGTGGTATGATTTGAATTCTTCATGAACCTCCATATCACATGAAGTTTAACTCCTAAAGTGTTTAAAAGATGAAACAGATTCTAATTCATAAATTTCAGGTACACTTCATCAAATCCTGTACAATACTTTATGTAAGTACTGATTGCCCAGGTATTTTGAGATCCTATGCCTTGAAGGATACAGCTCAGATACAGAATTATGAAGCAATTCTAGCTTTGCTTTTACAGTTTCAAATTTTAAATATAATAGAAAATAAATACAGAGAAAATACAGTCTCTTTGGAAAGCAGTCCTCTCCAAAACTATGTTTACTAACCCTTCCTTAAGGTAATTGTAAAGTATCTGTTTAGCAGTCTCTTCATTCGTTTGCTGTGCAAGATCTTGCTGGCCTTTTAAGAGATCAGGAGTTGCCTAAAATGACAAAACATCAAAAAATCACACGAGGGTTGAAAATACAACATCTACAACTTAAGTCCTCCATTGTAGTCTATTATGTAAACATTTATGTACTGTGGACCTAAGTTCATAAAGATCCACCAGAGTTTTGGCCTGCTGCAATAAAAAGTATGCTCCACACCAAAAGAAAGAAAATACAATTTTGAAGTCTCCTCTTGTGCATTTATGCTTAAGAATAATCACATCATTTACAATAAACTCCTTTAGTCCCACCATCATCCTTCACCCAAACAAGAACATACTGTTTTACAAACCATGTTTTCGAAACCTGCAGATAAAGGAGTAATTTTTGTGGTTTTACTTCTCCAGAACAATCCCATCTAGAAGTATTGTGTAATGGGTGTGTGTTCTAATGAAGAGCATAAAAATATGCATTTAATAGTATGAAAGTTTTAGTATGCTAGAGTGCAAAACACAGCTTAAAGAGTAAATTCAAATTTACCTGTATATAAGGGACAGATGAAAATGTTTTCACAGAAACCTTCTTGGCTCCTGAATCAGGTGGAATTGTGATTCGGTTTGGCAACAATAAAGTAGAAGTTACTGTTCTAACTTCTTCTCTCTTACTCTGTCCTGGGAGTGTAGACGAGCTAAACATCAAGCTCTCAGTATCAGCTCCATTTTGTTTATGGTATTGCAAAGAAGTGAAACTGCTATTCTGAGTGTCTTTATCAGGCATTTGCAATTTTCCAATGCTTCGAGCAGAAACCTTCATCTCTTTGGAAGGTGACTTTTGATCTGTGGATAATTGCTTGTGAAAGCAAACTTTAGATGGTCCCAGTAAGTGCTCAGTCGACTTACCCAAGCTTTTACTGAATTCACCTAAACAATCTGAATTCACATCAGACCCTAATGACAAGGCGCTATCAACGCTTCTCGATCTTTTACGATCATCTGCATTAATTCTATTCCTTTTTCCTGACCTACCTCTTCTGTGAGGATCCACTTTCTTATCAAACTTTTCAATTAGCTGATCTACTCCTGGAAGTGAACCAGTATCAATATCACGGCCAGTTCCAGGCAAAAATGGGATATACCTTCTGTTTTCATGCCGATTAACATTGTCTGCATATATTGCATACTCTTGGTCATCAAGTAAAAATCTGTATAAGGAGTTTGCCGAAGTGGGAGTGGCTGATGAGGACGATGATCTTCTTGAGTCATCCAGTACTGGCCCAGCTGAATCTTGTCTGCGGAAGGGAAGAACATCTGGTCTAGGTTTTCTTTTCTCTGGATAAGCAGTGGGACTAACACATGGGGATCCTCCTGCAGATGAAAATGACTCTGAAACACACACTTCGTTGAGGCTGACGGTGCTACTGGGACAATCCAACAACTGCTTATTTTGATCTTCTGTTTCTACTGACCTGTTCAAATGCATTTTTTTTGCATTTGCTTTGGGTGGGTCTGGAAGATATGTATTTGTCTTCTGTAGGGACACTACTTTAGATGAGGAAATCCAAGGCTTTGTTTCGGTTCTTTCATCTGCAAAAGATTTAGATTGACTGCACACAGAAGACTGGTAATTACCCAAGTTCAGGTTATTTTTTTCAGGATCATAAGGCTGTAAAAGTTCAGGATGTCTTTGAAAGTTCAACAAATTTGAGGATTTCATTGTTCCACCTTTAAATTCTGATATTCCATTTTCCTTTTCATCCAGATTGGTTATCTTTAGGCTTTTAAGCACACCCGGCTGCATTTGCTGTGTTCCAGGAAACATAGTGTGTTCACTGTTTTTATCCTCTAACCTAAAAGCAGTATGGGAGTCTGTGGCTGGCTTGCTCACAGGATGAGAAATGACCTCTTGTTCTTTTCCAGCAGAAGGATTTTCTGACAAACATCCTTCTGTATTGTTCAGTACAATGTAAGGATGTCCATCAATTCCTTGGACTCTAATACTGACACCATAAGACCCCATCCTAGAATTTTGTGCATTTCTGGTTTTTTGAGTCTCTTCACTTGTGAGCTCAAGAGTAACTTCGTAGTCCTGCTGCATGTGCTTAAAACCAGCAAAATATGGTTCCATGACTACCAGAGGAATATAGCTGAAATGACAAAAATGTCATTGTTTAAAACACTTCAGATTATTTCATTAATTATTTTATTGCACCAATCAGTGTGACTATGAAGACTTAACAGTAATATGCAGACAGATCAATATACAAGCTATACAAAGCTCAAAGCAAATATACTGTGCTCTAAATAACTGACTGATTCTGGACCAGTGTATTGTTATTTTATGATTATAAATGGTAAGAAACAGCAAGTAAGACTATCAACACAGAGTTGGTGCTAATTGCTTTAGAATCAAATTACTTCAAATATAAGCAATTCTAGTACAATTTTTGAGTCAAAGCAGCTTTTATTTTGGGTGTCTCCACTGTATTTACTGAAAGACTGTACACTTCACAAATCAATAATAATTTATAGTCAGAAATTATTAACAGCTATATTAACATCTGAACATAAGACCAGGAGAGCAGAACACAACCAGGCAGTTTTAGATTATGAATTTTAGGCAACTAAAGCACTGCAAGGAAGGTCAATATCCTCACACCTTTGAGCTGCATTTTTACATACCTGCTTTTCAACATTTGTTTCTCAAGACATCTGAAAATAAACTTTTTCATTTATTATCTCATTACCATCCACAAGAATAAACTTTCCTACAGATTAATTCAACAATTTCCCCAACTGTGGGCTTGTTCCAGAAAACTCCAGTTGCTATTTTAAAACAGATACCTTGCTGAGCAACACAAATGGAAAAATGCTGCTAGTATTTCCACAGCTGAGAGCACCTTTTTCAGATTCAAGAGGAATGCCAATTCCAGCCTGCATGTGCCAAAAGTATTCCTGCTCTAAATTACAAGAAATTAAACCCTACCTTCACTTTTAATGCCATTCTCTCTTTCTGTAAGAGCTGGCTTGGTGCGTAGTTGTACTTTACTGTCTGTTGCATGTTATGTGCTGACTGTCTAGTGGCAGAGGCAATGCAGTAACAATAAGAACCATGTCTATGAAAGGATGAAACACAATACTCTGATGCAAAACCTGGAGGGAATAAACTTTTGAACTGAGCTGGAGAGTTGAGTAATCACTGAAGCCTGACAAAACCAAGATCATTAAACAGTGGTGAATAATCATTGAAAGGAAACAGAAAGAACAAGATGTCTCATGGAAAAACAAACCTCTTCAGCCAGTTTCACTCTCCTGTGTATCTCAGCATGAGCTATCTCCCTTCAGCTATTCTAAACAACAGCAGAATTATCATTTCTTCCTGACAGTGATTTTAAAACTTTGGCTCACTGTCAAAGTCTTCCTCAGATATTAAAAGATTCAGTGAATTAGGAAAATTTGCCAAAACTAATTCAGAGGTTACATTCACTTAGTAAAGGGAAGTAAATAGACAATATGAATTGGATCTCCATTTAAGACTTCCTAAGCAGGAAGAGAAACAGAACAAGAGAAAAGCAAAGATAAGCCAGGGAAGGCTAAGGGAAATAGAAAAACGAAGGAGCAACAGAAGGTTAACAGCATGTACCAATACACTTTATTATCTTGGTAGTCCATTCTATTTCTCTATCCTTTTTTACCTTCTCTGAATACTCACAATATCTCATATTAATTACAGTTTCAGTGTATAAGCTGAGACAAAAAGGACTAAGTAAAAACAACAGACACTGATTCTAATCACCCAGAATCAATGAAAAGATCTCTATTGGGTTTTCAAGCAGGACACAGAAATCAGCTCTGAGCTGCTCTAATGGTGGCTGGGAAAGCGAAGGAGGAAAAAGAGCACAGCACAGAGCTGTAACAGAATATTCACTGAAGGGACCAGACCACACTAATCTAATGAATGGTTGCTGGAGGTAGGAAAGAAACCAGGCTCTCCAGTCTGTTCTTCAAACTGTTGAGTGGGTCCAGCTACATTCAATTACTCTTTTTTGCTCAAGGCAACAAAAAGGAAGTATTTCTGAAAGTTCAAAAGTTGTTTTCAAATAAGTAAGCCTTTTGAAGCTTTTATGCTTTCCATTTTTAATTACTGTTATACAATGTTGATCTGAAGTCACTACTACTGGTATGTAACAATTAAAATTAATCATTTGTTTTAGCAAAATAAAAATTATAAAATAAAGTTTATCAGATTCCTAAAATGAATCTGCTTGATTGTCTAGGTAGAAAGTGTTAACAAAACATGATTTTGCAGCTGGGAATTACTGACAGAGAGACTTCAACCAGCCCATGAAAAAAGCCAACAACATTCTGTATCTTTTAAAGAACATTTAAACTATCTCAATGTTCTCAGAAAATACATACCATTCAGAACTCTAACTTTATGAAAAGAAATCTAGCTTGCAGATTACAGTATGCTGATACTACACTAAGTTCAAATCACCCATGGCATATTTGTATCTGACCATGCAAGTGAAAAACCCCCATGATTTATATGCAGGTGTAGCATACATCTGCAGTAGATAAATACGTGAATGCCTTTAAAAAAGACTTCCACTTAGTGATTCTAGCAAAATCAGAAATACCACCAATAATTTTAGACTATTTACTTGGTATATGAAGGTTTACACTACACTTTAAAGCTGTGTGTATTAGCAGACCTATAAAAAGAGTAACATTCATCTGAATTTGCTAACATTGGTAACAAACACAAGATAAAGGGGTCAATAAAAATAAACTTAAAACTTAAAAAAAAAATAAAAATTCAAATCAACCAGCATAAAGAATAGGAAAGCAATAAATGTCAGTATGTTAAATTCAGGGCGATTGCAAGAGCTGTGCTTTCAAACATGTTGCAAAGTTGCTAAAAATATTAGATAGCCAGAAATAAAAAAAGAGGCCACACCAAAATAACCCAACAACTCAACAACAACCACAAAACACCAAAACCCCTTGTGTATAGTAGAAACAGTATCTACCTTAAATTAACCATTAATATATTTAATTTGTCTCTAAAACTATGTAGAAACACGTGAATTTGCCTTCTTCACGCATTATACTAATGAATTATATATACTATAATATATAGTATACCATAAAAAAGCATAAAACCTTGTAGAAATTAAAGTGCTAGTACAAAATTTTTAAATAAAACATTTTATCTTTCTGGAACTTTGAAAAAATATATATAACAATCCCCATTACATCTACAAGAAAAATCAAGCTAGTCCTACCATTCTAATATTTAAAGGTCTTAAGGGTTCTTATTTTATAGGATGTTAAGCCACAGTCGATAATTCTCCCATGAACTACGTAATACCTGGAAGTTATTTTACAATACCTGAAACCAATGTTGGTAATATTGTAAACATTTTAAAATGCTTTAAGGAAGCATTACTGGTTTTTCTCACACAACCTTTCTGAGGAAAACCTAACTCCTTTAATGATGCCAATTGTTTAATTACAGTTACAGTCAATATTTTTACGCAAACACTGTGCAGTCAGCATCTCAGGCTTTGGCAGGTTTACAGCAATAGATTAAGATAAGAAGACTGAAGCTGTTCCTCTCCCATCTGTCTGCCCCACTCTCTGACAGACATCATGTCAAAAATGAGAACAATGATGACTGAATACACACATCACATATTTGCAGACTGGCATGCCCAGGTAAATGCAATCAGCCTTCTGTTCCATATTACTGGTGGATGAAATTCTGACATCTGACACAGAAGGAGCTGACAGACAGGGCCCTGACAGATACTGCCACAGCTGTCCAGTTGTAATCTCCTTTAAGTCTGCTGAACCTCTCAAATGTTATGACAAAACAGTTTGTTTACTCTTAAACTTATAAAGAGAGGTTAGATGTTTTCAGTTATTAGGAAGAGATTTTCCCCATTTGTTGAGCTGTTTGTCATTTCCTTGTAGTTATCTATAAAAAATAGAAGCTTTTATTTTTTTATAGAGGGTGATACACATTGTCGTTCCAGATTTTCTGCCAAACTAGTATTTTTACTTTGAAACTATATAGTCTTGCTAGTAATTTTATTTAGTGTCTCACAGAGGTTTAAAAATACAGTTTTCAGAAAACAGAAGCAATAATTCTGCATAAATTCTTAACCAGGTAAAAGACTGTTCTGTTATTTTACAAAATAAATAAAATATATTCTATTATTTTATAAAATTGATTAGTATCTCCTACTTGTAAAGCAAATATCACAGCAACATATAGAAATTAATGAGGACATAATAAATAACTACTTCAATAAATTCTTTTCTTTTGAAAATATTCTACTTGCTAAAATGACAGATAATATAGTCAAGGACATACAACCATCAATATCTTTCAGAGATTAGAAGTTCAGCTGCAGTTTAGGATAATGAAAGCATATTGGCATTTTTGGACTGGTAACTTCATCTGCTCTTTGTACCAAGCCAAATATTACTGAGCAGCAAAGTTTCACTTGAAAATGTGCAAACAGTCCAGTAAAAAAGTATCACGATTTTCTACAGTTACACCATGTACACTTAAGCAGCTGGATTTACTGATCAACAAGTTCAGTAAATCCAGTCATCATCTAGGGCAAAACACAGAATTAAAGACACAGGAAACTGTCAGGTACAAACCAAGCAAATTCACTGTATTAGGCAACACCTTAGGTTTTACAGATATCACTGGAATGTATTCACTGTATGCCCCAGATAAGTTATTTTATTTGAAAATACAGCAAGAGTCATTTTCAATCAAATCTCTTATTGAAAACTGCCAAAAGCTGAAAGAAACTAACTTAATGAGTTTACCCTAGACTCAGCCTGAGCCTGAAGGCCTAAGTGTTTGTATCTACATAGACCCTTCCTCACTCAGAAACCTCATGAAAACCTTGTGTGATCCCAGTATGCTCACATATAGCTTCATCAGGCTAAAGGATCAAGTTGTTTAAAAAAATTCAGATATGTTGGTTTGAAAGATGCTTACTTCCCTTCAATTTTCTTTGTTACTAACTCACCTGAAAAACGCAGGTCATAACACACTATTTCCACAAGCAACGGTTCTAGCATCCCATTATCTCAGCTTGCACAATCCTCCCTGCTCCTTTTGTGAGCCGGCAACCATGCAGCCACGCAGCAGAGCAGCAAAATGAGCAGTTTTTTGTCACACCAGCAAGTATGGCACCAAGGAGCAATAAGATCACCTATTTTGGCGGTAACATGGCCTTGGACTGCTTGAGGCAACCACAAAATTCCAAAATGAATTGTCAGGGATGTTTTTTTGGGACAGAAACCTTTAAACTTTCATGAACAAACAAACAAAAGTGGCACTCAAAATGTTCAGGCCTTTCAGTTTGGGAATTTCTTTCCAAAATCAGCCTTCATAAATGTGTTTAAACATTCATTTTAAATACTGGCCTCCAGTGGGTGTGGAAGTCTGTATTTTACCATTACTCAGAAGTGGTTTCATTTTTCTGGACAATTTGTTTTTGCTGAAAGTAGAAACTATGATATTTTTGCTTATAAAGAAAACTTGTGAGCAGAGGATCTCATATCTGAACATCCAATACGCTGCATGTTCTTCTGTAGCAGTTTGTTCTTCAGTGGTGATATGATACTTTTCAAAGAACCACAGAAGAGGAATACTGAAAGTTTAACAGGTTAAAAACATTCTTCAAAAGTGCCACCAAAACATTTCTTTTCTCAGCTACTTTAAAGCTGTCTATGAGGAGCTACGTAAGACCTGCCTTACAATCAAAGAAACCCCTGTAATTTGGAACCCTGGCTGCTCTCTCTGGCAGCATTTGCAGAAAAGAGTGCCCTTGAGAAACATACGCCTCTGCCAGACACGGCTGCTCCTTTCAGAAGCTCTGCAGCCATGCTAAAATTACAGCATCGCAAAGGCATGGAACTGTGTCCACTCACCCATTTCAGTTATTCTTTCGCTAAATCTATAGGACAGATACATATACATCATATATAGTACATATGATATATAGTGTATATCATATATATATGCACACTTTATATTTTTTTGTTTTGTGGTTTTTATACAAAAACCACCAAAAAAAAAAACAGTATCATAATCCTGAGGCTCCTAAAACAGAACCAACTGAAGGGTTTCCATTAAAGGAAGATTAGGGCATACCAGACTGCCTTCTCTTTGGAGGAGTGAACTTTTTTGAATTCTGAAAATGTCTAGCTATTAAAGGCTAAAATAGCAAATTCCAGTTGGTTCCATGGAATACACCTCCACATTTTCTTACCAGAGAAAGAGAAAAAAAAAAAGTCACTGCCCGTATTATTTAATCAGTGGTTTTTTTTATAAGGGAGATGTAACAGTTTTTGGATTTTTACTCCATATTTTTCACACACCCACAGCAGAATGCCAGGAAGGAACTATAAAATTTGTCATCCAGCTTTACATAACATCAAGCTTGCTCTCCAAGCTAAATAATGCCTTCTCTGTGCAGCTTACTATTCAGAAAGTACCAGCAGTATCACATGAAGACAAAGTGGGTGTTAGGTCAATAATAAATTGCAGTGCTATGGAAAGAGGACAGGAAAGAACTTTGGGAAAGAAGAGGAAGGAAAACTTACATACTATAAGGGTAAAGGAAAGGAAGCAGACAGGATAATTCATGGAAAGACCAAAACTGTAATGTTTTTACACTTGGTAGAACACAGTCTCACAAACATGCCTTGCAAGCACGATGGCAAACTTCATCAATGTCAATCCTACCTACAAACTGAGGCTTCTGACTGCTGTCCCTTTGGGGCAATATGGAAAATAGCTCTGGGGTAGCTAAGTTTATTTGATCTACTGCTTACAGCAGAGCAGAAGGGAGGAAAGTGAAACTTTCAGGTTCTAGATATGAGACTGTAAAAAAGGGACAGTGAAACCTGTTTAAGAGCAAACTGACAATATCCAGCAACATAAAGACATATGAAAAACAAGTCTGCCATCTTTCTGGTAGATTACTTATGCCCATTTAAGATTCTTTCCTAGTTTAGACATATTTTTTGTCTATATAAAAGAATATTTGTATCACACCTGGCAGTCACTCCTCAAAACTGTTAGAAAATTATGATAGTTACAGAACCTAATAAAACTTCCACAGCAATTTCTTCTTGTCCCTGTACTGTCCGTAAACTGCCACTCTGTGTCTGTGGTCAAAACACACACCTTTCAAAAGGCCTATGCAGAGGATCTTCTACAATATATCATGTCCTTTCCAACCCTAACTATTCTATGATTCTATGTCATAATTTGGGGGAAGGAGGGGAAACTATCCTGAGAGATATATTTGATTATTGGTCAGCATTTCTGATGACAGTATCAAAGACCTACCTAAAATTTCTACAAACGAAAGCTAGAAAACAGAACACTAAGCTTTAAAATATTAATTCCCTTTAAAGTAGCATGAAAGCTTCATGTCCCATCTCTTCTGCCCACTTGCTAGAATGAGACTGAAAAATTCTATGCCTAAAAAGAAATAAATCGTGAGTTCATGGGAACTTAGGTAATTTGGCAAGTATTATTCAGCATATATACCAGAGTTACACCACAAAGACTTATCACACAGACACAAGACAAAAATCTTCAGCCTCAAAGACAGGGCTGACCTATTATTACAGGCAAAATTAACCTTACATATTTCATAAAAACTAAGCTAGCAATTTATATTCTTCCAAAAACACTACATATAAATGAACTGCATAGCTATTGCTAAACTTAATACTAGATCCCATCCACCACCTTAGATACAGCCCCTGTACACATCTACATTATTAACTGGTGCAGTACAAAGAGAAAGGACTTGGTTTTGACCTGCTAC
The DNA here is from genome assembly GCF_012275295.1 of Melopsittacus undulatus. Classification (NCBI taxonomy): domain Eukaryota; kingdom Metazoa; phylum Chordata; class Aves; order Psittaciformes; family Psittaculidae; genus Melopsittacus; species Melopsittacus undulatus. Next base: position 18,693,485 of record NC_047535.1, read on the forward strand.
ATTCCATTATAGTCCCAGGACTGCATACCCAATATTGCATTGTTATCTGCAATGAAATTCAGACCCATTGCCAGTCCAAGATGTGCAGTGCCCATGTAGAGACATAAATGCTGGAGGACCATATACCCACACTGCACATTGCCTCCCTTTGAAAGCAGCAATTCCAGTCTCTGCACCAGAAGCCATGTAGGTCTGTACCTACCATAAATGCAATATGGTTGGGTTGTTTTTTTTCCTTTGATCAAGTTGTGATTAAATATAGTACTCATGTGGCTTTGGATACACAATGGAAAATAAAGTCCAGGCAGGAACACTGACCCATAGAGAGCCTGGTGACAGAGAGAAGCTTGCCATCATAGTACTACATTTTAATAGTATTTCAATATTTCTGAATAAATTATTTCTATTCTATGAAAATATTCTCTGTTCTGATTTCAGGTGGCAGCCTAGGGCAGCACAGAATTTCTTGCAGAATGAAAACTCCAAGTAACACTTTTCTTCTATAGCTGTTGGTGGAACAGCTTAGATTACACATATTATTTTAACAATTTCTTCTGAAATGCAGTATAGCAGAGTGAATGAATTCTGGATTTGCTGCCTCAGAGATGAAGATTTCAGTTTCAGTTGGGCCCAAATAGTAAAGAACCTTATTCAGATGCTCAGCCAATAAAACAAAATATTAGTAGTCACCTCTTCAAAGACAAGTACAGGAAGAAAACTGTTTAATAGACTGTCAACAGAAAGAACTCAACAACAGTTAGAGCAAAAGATATTGTTCTCTTGCTTACAGCTTGGTTCATACTCCCTCTGGCTGAAAAATGCTATGTCTGAAGAAGTCTCAAAGTCTCAAATGTAAAACATCTTGTTAGTCCTATGAAAGTATGTGACAGATCAGCCAAATGCTTGAGCTATGTGACAGCTAGCAGGTTTTGTTAGTTATGCTTGAGCTCTGTGACAACTAGCAGGTTTTGTTGGTTTATTTTCCTGCCCTCCTCCCCTTTACCCCTACTCCCCCAAAATCTGCTTCAATGGCTGCAAGTCAACAACAAGATATTTTGGCAGATCCTCAGGTCACATAAATTGTCAAAATTTGACTGAAGACAAGGACATAATATATATCCCATTTTCTTAACCTGCTGTTATGTATTCACATTGTCATAATTTTACAAGATTTATTCCCACAGGAAATATGGCACGACCTACTAACCTTGCCTACTGAGTGAAAATTAAAGCATTAATTTTTGGTAACGATAAAAACAGTAAGAAAACCCCAAATTTCTCCTGCAGTACTCTAAACTATCACCACCGCAATATATATTTTATGTCATTATTAAAAAGTTCTCTTTTTCTTTACTGAAGTAACTGGTTTCCAGATTCTTCCAAATCAAACAAAAGGACATCAGAGACACAAAGCACACTAAAAGTCACTGGAGGCAGACAGAGATTTACACTTGTTTATTAATAGTTACATTGGTACTACCTTTATACAAATACCTGCTTGAGTGTACTTGTACCACTATACTGTTTCATGTCCCACACAAACTCACATACACCTGTACAAGCTCTTTTTTGCCACTAACACAGGATCCAATCTACGGGGGTTATCTACTTGCACTTTCAGGATACTGACACCACTGCAGTACAATAACATTTATAAACTTCAACTACAAAAAGAAAGCAAAGAAGAAAACCTTCTAAATACTTATCTCAGAGCTAATTGTATACAAGTGATATTACCACACTTAATTCTTCCTCATTTTTATGGCAAATTTGCAAAGGACAAGATTTAAAAAAAGGGTAATAAAGTCACCAAGGGGAAACTGTATTTTACATATACTCTCTCCTGGTTTATCAAATTTTAAATGTTTCTATCTGTTGAAGAATTTACAGAAGCAACAGCTGAGTGATACAAGTACACTTACAGATTCTAAAAGCAGTTTGTAATTCCAAATACAATAGCTGGGTTTTATCCAAACATCTGATAGGATTACACCCACTCCACAAGAGATTCTGTGTTGTTTCACTACATTTTCCTCCAATTGTCAGTATTGGAAACTTTGTATTTTGTTCCAAAGGAAATTATCTTAATATATCCCAATGATATCATCATTCTTTGAATAATAAAGAGTATCCTGTTCATATTTTTAAAGGCTTGGGCAAAAACCTCAAGCTTGTTACAACAGTCTGTTAGAAAGCCCTTCTCAAAGTTATGAAGACAGTTAGGGCAACAGTTGTTAAAAAGTTCTGGCAGTGCTTCAAGAACACAAAATTATTAATAATATTAACTTAAATAAATTTGCTTACTCCAGAAATTATTCCTTTGATCTAAATGTGACATATCACTGGACCTTCTTCTCAGTATTCTCACCCCCCAAAATATAACTTTGTTTACAGAAATTACAGTTACAGCAACACAACAGATACAACCAGAATAAAACCCTGACTACAAAAGTATAGCTTATTCCTAAATAAAATTAATGATCTACATGAGTACAACTGCATGCAAAGATCAAAGTCTCACCTATAAGACAACACACAGGAAAGGGTTAATCTCTATGGAGATGCAAGTATTTCAGTACAAAAAATACAGGTAAAATAGACGTCAGGAGTCATGTTTATACAACCAACATAAGGCCACAGTTTCATGCATATTCAAGTTGGTTATGGCTCCCATTTTTCTATTGTTAAATTTTGACTTAATTACACTGTATTCTTTAAACACCTGGCTTCACACCCATCTAGTTTCTTTCAACTAACACAACCATGCATTTTAAAATTTAAATATGCAGTCAGAAATGCAGGCCCTGAGCCCAGCCACCATAAGACAAGAAGGTATCATCACACCCTGTCTGAGACATAAGCGAGTAGAGAAGAAAGAGTCTAGATAGCTACACAGAGAAAATGAGCTTCATATGCTGTACTGTTCCACCAGCAGATGCATCACTTAGAAGGGCTTATGAATTGTACACAACCAAAGTTGTGTGGTATGGACCCTGCTTGTATGCTGAGTACAGGCTTAACCAGCTCCCCCAGGCTGCCACTCTTCTTACCTTCACACTGGTAGAGATCAATTACCCGGGGGAAATGAGAGAAGTAGGGCTGCTTCTTTAGGAGGCTTGAAGTGTTTGTGGAATAATAATGCAACATTACATACCAATTGTTCTTTCAAAGGCTGCTACTGCCGAACATTTGCTCCCTGCATATAACGGCTAATGGTGTGCAAATGACTGTATGAAGGCATACCCCAACCTATTAAAAGTTTCAACATAGCATAAGAAAATATTCTGAGCTCTATTCACATCACTGAAAACATTCCCTCATCTCTATAAAGAAGCTCAAATTTCACCCACCACTGCTGCATTATGCTTTACATAGAAATAGATCTCAAATCACTACCCACTTTTGAGTGGGTTTATATACATAAAATATATCTTCCATTCTAATAAACTTCATCAGCTTTTCTAGATATAATTTAATAGAATTTAAAATAGTGTTAAAACACCCCTAGTGGCTGGTAATTACTTATAAGGCTTCTGCAAGAGTCTGTAAGAGTTTATGTATATACACACAGGGAAATATATAGGTATGCGTACATATGAATGTGTAAGCAGGGGCAGCCTAGCCAATAAGTCTCCTTTTCAGAATGTATTTATATAATTTCCACATCATACATATAACTAAAAATTAATTTCTGCAAATGCCTGCAGACAAAACTTGTGCTCAGGATTCCAACAGTCACATACCTATTTGAATGATAATGACTCCTACCATGCCTAGGGACCCTCACAGTGATAATAATGGAGGCATCCTCCAGTTTTACTTCCTGATGTTTTGGGGGGGTGAGGGGAGGAATTAAGTCAAAGTGCTTTCTGAGACATCTCTCAAATCACCTTTGTTCCTCATTGCTCTCTTTCTTCACCAAACTCAAGTAGAATGTGAAAAGGTTATTACAGACATTTTATTTTAATTATCATACTGTCAATCTGGCTAATGCATCCAAGAAATACAAAAGATGGGTCAATTTCACTTAAACCAGAGTTCATCTGGCTAAAAAAAAATTTAGAGGCATTAACAGAAAAACTATATTATCCACTTAAAATGTTTGGCTATGGATTTTGTCATCCACTCTATTTCACATAAACCAGAAGGTTACAAGCCTACATTTGGATAAACTCCTTGAAGGAGTCTGCCAATGATGTTGGCAGAGATGGTACAAGGTCACAGCAAATACACTGAGCTCTAATCCCGAAGAGAGGTGACTCCATGACTACCACTTCACTAAATCTTTGGTACAGGCATGCCTAATGTGTTAATTTCTCAGGTTTAAATGTTCACTAAATTTTCATACTTGGCTATAGAGGAAAACTTAAACATTAAATTTTCATACTTGGCTATAGTGGAAAACATTACCACTCAGATTTTAACTCTACTCAGGGAGTCAAAACTAAAACAATTCCTGAAACGTGTTAGTGTTTCTAGATAAACATGCCTGGAATAAACATTCCCTTGAACACATTAAGTCTTTATAACCAGGTCATGTAGCATTCATAGTGAGACAGTTCTCCATTATTTCGCCAGGTAAGAACAGAAATGACAAAACCAACCTTTTTTTCATTTTTACACATAATATCAACACAGCATTCAAGATGTATTAAAACCCCTGTAAACTGCCAAACTGAAGATGAAGATGCGTCAACTCAACACCATCCTCATTATGCAGTTTCTTGAGACATCACAACAAAACTGGAAAAATTCTAACAATCTTCACCTCATCCTGACCATTCAAGACAGTTGTTAGTATCTGTATTTTAAAGATATAATTCTTCGTAAAGCCCAGCTCTGAAAAATATCATTGAACTGATCAGGTAGAAGATAACATCCTCCTACCCTTATAAAAGAAGGGTAAGTGGGGCAGACAGAAGAAAGTAGCAACACACGTTTTTGTAAGCTTGCTTTATTGGAATACATGGGCAGTAGGAAGAATTTCTGCTGCCATTCAGACTTGCATAGAGAGGGTACAGAACTGGGAAAAATGGTCCATTATTTTAATGTTCACTAACATTTCTCAAAAATCTATTAGCATTAGTGATCTTGAGCAGGTTCTTGCTTTTTCCCTTCTATCAACACAGGTAAACACTGCTTTAGGCTGAACATTCTTTAATGTAATCAGGCTCACTTGCCTGGTATTAATACACACATTTTCAGGTTATCAACATAGTAAAAAGGACAGATACTAATAACATCATCATAACCACTGTGACTTGAAAACCAGAAATGGTAAAACAGAATACTGCAGAACTGTTCTGGTCTATTTTTTGTTTAATTTCTGACATGGGCAGAATTATTTGGCCTCAAAGTACTTAAGTAGCTATTTTTAAATAACAACCTGCCCACAATGGTCCAGGCTGAATAATGACCTTGCACATGTGTTCATCTTGCCATGCTCCCTGACAAATAATTTAAAAATGCAAGTTTGAGGTCATGCCATTTCACCTACACATTTCAGATGACATTACAGAGCCTAGACAAACCAGTTTCACCAATACTCCCAGAAAGATCAACTTCCTATTACACAAGGTAAACCAGAACAGGGAACTGTCTTTTCTTCAGTTTTGTCATCCTTTCATTGAGGTAAAATTCCTTACACAGGAATTACACCATAAACCATTTTTGCAGTAAATTGAATTCCACATCCCCTATATATAGCCTGTCAGAGGAACCTCAGTGCATTCTCAGTCATCTTACTGGGGACAGTGAGATCTAATGCAATTAACAGAAATTAAGATGGTTTGCTTGGAGGCCATTCGGGAAGCCTAAGCAGCCATCCCATTTATTAGATTTAAAAGAAAAACCCAACTAAGTCAGATATTGAAAATAAAAACAGTTTTGTGATATACCCATAGAAAAGACAGACTCTTTGGAATATCACCACAAATTCTGTAATCTAAAAGGTTAGCCATGATAAGACCCACATTTCCATCATAATGTTATATTTGATAAAATAATCCTATCTAGTGTGTATTTGCACTGAAGAAGGTTTTAGAAACTCTTAACATCATCAGCTACAATTCAAGGTGTGTGTAAGCCAACTAAGAATTCTTTTCCAGTGATTAAAGTTTCAAAACCACATCTAAACTATAAATACATACGTGCAAAAATTTCAGTCCCTTTATAAGATACTTCATTTGAAGCACTGCATTTTATTTATCATTTAAAAAAGAAACTGAAAAAATCTACTAAGAACAATTAACTTCTCTTATGTAAAATATTATCTTAATATCCTAAAAGAATCCTTAATAAAAATTAGAAATACTGCTAATTTTACATTTTCTATTTTAAAAGTATAGCTATGTTTCAAAAAGCATACCATAAAAAGCTGTTTAATTGCCTTCCATAACAGGACCAGCTTCATCTTTGTAAAACATGCTGCTTTCTACACTACCACTAGTACATTCCAAAACTGCATGAAAAGTTTTAATTTCCATTTATATTCTTTTCCCAAAAGAAAAGATCTAAGTTCAAAATAACACTCTATTAGAAAAAGGCTTATAGCAACTTGGTACACTTTTATATTAATCAGCAGTAACCACAACTAGCTTAGTACACATGAGTGTAAGTGAATTTATTCTGGGTCTAACATGAGGAAAAAAAACCAAGACAATTCAATGACAATGTCATTTATAGAAAATACAATTGTTAGTCAAATAACTTCTTAGAAAGTGCCTTTAAAAAGTAATTACTGGTTTGGTTTTGCCATTTTAGTTATATTTTTAGAAAAGTTTTAATGTTATCTTTAAAGTTTTGTTATCTAAAACCAGCTCTATAAAGAGATCCTCGACTATGAGACATATGACAGTTTTCGCAATAGGTATCAGACACCAAATCTATCAATTTCATATAGATAACTAAATTACAAATAGTTATATCCTACGGGGTTTCCGACTCATTTACAGGTTTAATTTTGTATTTGAATGCATGTAAGTTAAATACAGTGTAGATGTTCAGATAAATAAAACAACTGTCAAGGATAGGTGTGCACTGTTTTAAATTTGATAACTGTTTAAACTACATTGCAGAGATTTTTAAAAAATACTTACAAACTAAAAGAAAACTAGGAGAAAGGTAAATGCTATAACAACTACTCTTCTGTCAATTGCAGATGCTAACCCAAAACTCACCACAAAAGTTCTATCGCAGGACTCATCTACCCATAAACTTGTCATCATACGTGAGGGTTATAAATTATATCAGATGCAAAGTTAATTGGGAAGGAGAATAAATGTCTGAACTGCCATTCTGAGCTTTTCCCATGAAAAAACACACACAATGCGGACACACCCTTTCGCAAAAATAAGCTAATTCGTGGAATAAAAGGGAGATGAAGAAGTCAGAGTGCCCTCAGCTCAGGAATGCCAGGAATCCCCGAAGGAATGCGTGCGGGCTGGCGGCAGCGGCGCCCCCGACACACCTCGGTCTCGGCGACCCGCGGGGGGCTCCTCGCCGACCGAGCAGCCTGCGGCTCCCGGCCTCAGCGCCCCCCAGCCCTGCCAGTGCGCGGTCACCTAGAGCCAAGGCCGAAAGCAACACCTCCAGCTAAGGCACCGCAACCACCGCACAGGCTGGTACACGCACTTGAGGTAAAGAGCCCCCGCTCTTCACAGCTGGGACAGAAAACTCGGAAATAGTCGGGTCTCATCGGAGTCTGCTTTCCCGGAACTCCCTCGCCCCTCCGCGGCCCATTCCAGACGCTCGCCCCAGGAGCGGCACAGCTGCCGTTCTCCAGCTCAGCCCCGAGGAACGTTCGAGGGGAAGGCCTGCCTCGACACGGCGCTCCGCCGGCCTCCCCGAGCGTTACCGGAGGTCGTAGAGGGAGAGCCGTGTTACTCTCCCCTCGCGCCAGAGAGAAAGCGGCACCCTTGGCCTTTGGGAAAGAGCGTGTTAAACGGAGCGAAGTGGAGGAGGGAAGCCAGCCCCTCAGCTCGGGGAGCCACCTCCACAGCCGCAGGCGGCAACCCAACACGGCGATGTCCCCTGTGCCTGCCGCGCTCCGCTCAGGTCGCGCCAGAGCCCATTGCCGCCCGGCCCCGGCCATCTCTGCAGAGAAGAGTGCGACGCCGTGCGCCACCCCACTCGGCGCCCAGAGCTTTCGTCGCAAGCAGCCACCGCTCTCCCCACCCGTCCCGAGCCGCCTCACCCTGTGAGAGGTTTCCAGTCAACTTCGTGCCGCTCTTGCCGTCGCCCCGCCAGCCGCGCTCGCCGCTGGAGCTGAGAATGGACTGCCCGCCCCTTCCAGCGGGGGCGGGGGGTGCCGGGGCCGCGCCCGGGCCGGGCAGTGCCGGGAGGAGCCAGGCGGAGGGCGCTCCCTCAGGTGAGCTTGGGGGCTGCCTCTGGCGCGCGCGGCGGTTTCCCGCCCTTTCCCGCCGCGCTGGCGGCCGTTGGACGCCCTGAGGGGGAGCGCACGGAATCTCCTCAGGTTGGAGCCCTCCGACAGAGGCTATAAATGGCAAACAGGGGGCAACAACACCGGAGTCCTCTTTTGTTCAGGCTGCGCAAACGGTGCCAAGACGAAAGGGGGTGGCTGGAACAATCTGCAGCAGAAATCCAGCCACAGGCCCAGGTGTTGTTCTCAGCTCGAGGCTGCCTGACAGCCGGGTTTGCTTTCCTCTGCAAGCGGGACCCGCCGGGCTCGGAGGTGGCTGTTGATGCTCCCGCTGCGGAGGGAAGAGCTGAGGCAGCAGAAGGACGGGACAGGGCAGGTGCGGGTTTGAGCGTGTGTTGGAGGGAAGGAATGAGGAGCTGGGCCGCAGTGTGCCTGTACTGCTCCAAGAGCAACATCATGACCACCTCTAGGCACACTTGAGCTGTCTTCACCATTTGGGGTGATTTTTCACAATGTCTTAAGTTAGACTGGAAACACCACAAGAAGGTGTTTGTAGATTTCCAGAACATTCCATGTGTATAGTCAGGACTGAGCTACTACTGTATGGCAGCATGACTCCTTCCCCTGGCCCATGTGTGAAGGACAGCTAGCTGCTAAGGACACGTGATTTGCAAGTGTCATACAAAACAATACAGTGATTATAAGCATGTGACCAGATTTGTTTCTCAGATAATTTCTTCTACCCGTAGAAATCTGTTCTCGAGATTTGAATCACGTAAAACAAGCAGCATTGTCAGAAAAAAACGGTGGTAGTGAATATACGGGGGGTGGGGGGAACAACAAAACTTTATATATCTCCTTACAGAATTGTTATACAGGAGAAGGATGGATAGGCACTCATCCTGTTTTAAAATCTGGCTGTGCTTGGTGGTCACTGCTCACATTTCTGCCTGAGCTGCTCTGCTACCTGTTACACATTCTGAGAAAACAATCCCAGTTAGCAAACACTATTATATAGAATTGTATTTTATATAATTGTATGGATTTTCTATAGAGAATATCCCTGTCTTCATTAGGATATATAAACAGAAGGGGTTCAACTAGGAGAGTAGCTGTACCCAAAACAGCATCAGTGTTGACACTTATAGGGCACTGTGTCCAGATTTAGGTGTGAATTGGACAAATTATAAACTGTTCTAAAGAGACATCTAGTGAAGTGATTGCAGACATCTAACAATGATTTCTTTTACTGAGAGGTTGGAACTATTATGTGTGACAGGGGCTATAAAGGCTTCTGTTGTGGAAAAGTGCACCTCTATATAATGTATTCAATTCATTCTCCCTCAAAATGGTTGTTGGTAGGAATGTTGTAGATCCATTAATTTTTATGCCCTTGATACTGGGTTGACTTGTCAGAAGAATGCTCATGAAACAGAACAGCCAAAATGTGTTACCATCTTGATCTTTTACAGACTTGACCATTTAACATTTGTTTTTCATGTATGCTATTTTCATATAAGCAGAGGCCATAACGAATCTTGGAGCTGTTTACATAAAAGATATATATAGTTTGCTTAGCCCCTTTCACTGTTGTTTTCAGGAAGCACATGGTTTTTACCCCCACCCCCTCTAACTGATAGAAGTTAGAAATAAAGAATGGAAAAGAAAAGTAATTAAAACTTTTTTTTTCTGTTTTTTTCCCCTCAGTTACATCAACTATGTGTCTAAAGTTCTGGGTTGAATGCACAGACACACATATATATGGCTGTATTTTATTAAAGTGTGAAAAAATATGCTGACAGTTTGTTCAGCCTTGTAGTTTTGTAACATATGAAGGAATTGAACTTAACAGAAAACAGAATGTTTCATTTTGTAGTGTAGTATAAGATACACTTATAATTTTCAGGTTATTGTTAAGAGGTTAATTAAAACAGGTGTTAATCTATTATGTTATACAACAATACATTTCCATTGCTTTTAGAAGCAAGCCAAAAAAAACCCCATTAAAGATTTATTTCTTGCTAAAAAAACAGGCTATGATGAATATTAGTAACTATTATATAGTCTATAATTATTTTTTTTCACAGTGTATTACATATAAGATAGCAGCTCAGGATACAATTCAATTCCTCTCTGGCCTGCTCAGCATTAAGCTGCTTAGAAAACTGTTCCCCTGGTCTGTACTGAGTTTAGAAGAATTGTTTCATATGATGATTAGCCCAAGGCATTTTTATTTCTTATTTTTTGCTTTATTTTTCTTAGTAAAGAAAAAAAAAAGAGACAAAAAAGTAGAACCAGCACAATTGCTAAAATTCTTATACTGGCTGTGAGCACCCCAGACTGAAAAGGAGAGGTTTGAGTGGATTTTGACTTAAAGCTCTATCCTATACTTTCTAAGCCTTTGAGGAAAGCTTAATTTTAATCCTTAAATTTTCATTAAAACTGTAGTTTGAATCTAACATTGTCAAACAGTTTCTCCCATATCTTTGGCATACTTGAACATGAGTTTTAGAAGCACTTGGTAACATAATGCTACAAACATTAAGACTTTATTCACTAAAACCATAGTCCAGCTGGAATATTGCAAAAGTACAAGGTTATCCAGTGAGGTAAGATTTTTTTTAAGGAACTTAAGCAAACATAGCAGTAAGCTAAAATTGCACTGAAGACAGAGTTAGGTCATACACAGAATGTCATTTCTGTGCAGGCTACCATTTCCTTTCCCACCCCTCATCCACTTACTTTTCTCTCCTCTTCTTTAAATGAAGGCTTTGGTCCTTGTTTACAAAACCAGATGACATTATGATTAATGTCTCTTTGTCCAAGCAGTGTATTATCAGGCAGTTGTGAAATACAATACAAAATGGAGTATGAAGCTAAAGCAAAAACAAACAGTAATGCCCTAACAGCCTGTACTGTAGATTAATTCCAGCTGCTTGTGACCCTGGCACACCTTGGGTACCCAGTAGCAATCCTGAAGTTCAGCTACAAGTTTTCATTGAGTCAGGTTGTATTGAAAGCTTGGTTTACTAGTGCTATTCTTGGCTCCTAGCAAGATGTACCTCTATCTGTTAATATTCAACTACATATTGAAGTGAATTTTGACACTTTATTATAGCCTCCCAATTTCCTTGCAGAAAAGTATATGATCCAATAATCATAGTGTAACAAAAAAAAAAGTTGTTCTCACAGTATGCTATTACTTTGAAACACTGCTTCTAAGTCATCTTTTACAATACATCTTGCAATTTTTCTCAAATTATTATAAAAGACTAGATACCTGTTGCTTAAGGAGTAACGTTATCCGTTATTACTGTATTCAGTAAGATATCGAATAGACATTTTTCTCTTTCTTACATCAAGAAACAATCTTCAAAATTCACATCTTCTAGTTTTCACTGACTTGTTTTCTCAAAACATTGCCTTGAGCAGAATGTTTACAGAGTTGATTCTAAAATTACACCTGTAAAATTGTATCTGTATCTCAATCATTCAAACGAACTTCAAGCACTTTTGAGTTACATGAGCGTAACAAAGAACCCTTTTATAAAAATTAGCTACTTTGGCTATTGTAGAACACCAAGGAACTGTTCTATTTTAAGTATTAAATTTATTGGGGTGTAAATTTGTTTTCAGAGGAGAGTTTGGGTCATTTAAAGAAATTTAATTTTACACTTTTACCAGCTGCTTTTTAATGTATGACCTCTTATTTTAACTTGAAAGACAAATACTCAGAAAGGGAAGCTCTTAGTTTTCCACCTTTTTTGTTTTTTACTCTTTTTGCAGTCCTTTCCCTTCCTTTTTTCCTCTTTCTCTGTTTTCTTGTTGCGGGTAGCCCCTGTCTTTTACATTTGTCATCTGTTGCTCTCCTTTTTCTCTATTCTCCTATACACAACTGTCAAACACACAGGGTACTATGGATACAGCTCAGAGCACTGGGTTCCCCCTATCTCTAACCCAGTTGTAACAATATTCTAAAAAAGCCTGAGACATCACAGCCATTAGGTAGCTATTGAAGAACATCTTTACATTGCAGGAGAATAAGATGTGGTAAATAAAATGTATTAAAATGACATATGAAATTGTAAAATAAGAAATCATCATTTTCAGTTGTCTTCAACAGAGGAAAATACCTGTTTATACTTTATAAAAGTTAGCTTTACAATTTTTAGCTAACCTGTGGTGAGGAAAAGGAAATTAAGGTTTAAATTGTAACTTGTATTCTATAGAATTTAATTCCATTTTAGTTAGCTCAAGTTTACAAAAACTCTTCCTACTGAAGACTGTACAATTATTAATCTTATGTATGTAGAAATTAGGAGATCAGGAGTAAGATACAATATTCAAAGGTATAAGGTGAGATGAAAAGTTTAAAAGCTGTTGAGGGGAAAATACAACACAAAGATCAGATAACATGACAGTTTCAATATTAATTTAACAAATACACAGTCTAGTAATTAAGTGAATAATTTATAGAGATATGAACTTCAGTTTAAAATTTTGGATTCTGTTCTACATCTAACCACTGTGAGACTTTCTGACCTCTCATTCTTCTCCTTGGACAGCTTTTTGGCTATATCCATATTTTTTCCTTCATCTTAACAGCAGTCTTGTTCTCACTAGCCTTATTCAAGTAATCCTAGCAATGACAAAAAAGTTTTTCCGAAAACAGCCTGAAGAATCCTAGGTACTACTAAGTGCATCTACATTAAAGTTCCAGAAACCACTGTAACTTCTCTGCTGTGGTCTATGTGGCTCATCTTGGTCAAGTCCAACCTGCTAGGATTTAGCTGTGCCGTTGCTGCAGAAACAAACTGGTGTTTTGGAAGTTGCATAGGCTGAATCTCTGTTTTGCACAAATAAATGAAGTTAGTAATTTGTTGGCATTGTCAATGTATTTATTTGAAGAAAGCTTAAAGGGTACATTGTTTCAGTCAGTGCAAATGTGAACATTGATTAATTTATCACAGAAATAGTAATGTAGTAAATTAAATGGTTCATATGCTCTTTCTGCATGTAGATCTTAAGAACTATTGTTACCTTTTTTCTATATATTACGTATCTATTTCTTGTCTATTTTCTATACTCAGTATTAGGAAACTGTACTAGGCATTGTAGAGCTCCATGAAGATATAGATCCATACCAAAACATGCTTTACAATCTAAGTAGACAAAGGATTTAATCACAAAAAAAAAAAACTATAGAATGTGCTATGCTGAAAACAAAATCATGTATCATGGCAAGAAAACACAGGGGCTTTCTGAGTAATTTAACAGTTCTGTTTCTCATCCTGAAATAACATGCATATGTGTAATGGTAAGCAAATGTAAGCATTTTTGATGTATTTACATTTTACTCTACACATAGATGTTTGCAAAATTAACATCTAAATTCTTAAGACTGGCATCCAAAGATTACATCCTGGGGACATAATATATTCTGTCTCTCTCAGAAATACTAATTTCAAATATTGTTTTACCTTTTTTGTAATACCTTTTTTTATTTAAGGTATCTTTCTTTGGTTTACAATGCATATCAAAGATTATTTTGGTTTAGGGTATGCAGGCAATTTAACGTATGTGTAGTGTACCAAGGAAGACAGTGCATAAAATAAAATTAATATTTTCTTGGTTTAAAATGTACTATTTATTAAAAATACAGCAGGACAAAGTCTTGCTTTAATGTATTTTTTAGGATTTGCAGACATTGCATCATGTATTCAGTTTTCTTAAAAATGTGTCTTTGATGAGAACTAAGGTAAATATGCAGTAAAGAATTTAGGCTCCTAATTCCCATTGAAATTAAATTATTATAATAGGGAGGTGAAACATTAAATAAATTCTTGGGTTTAGACCCAGATAACTTTTGAAACAGGGATAAAATCATCACTATTCTATGTAAAAAATTACTTTTTTTTCCTTACAGGCATGCATTAATTATTGATTATTTTTTTTTCTCCTTCTTCTACTTTTCGACAAAGATAAGGAAACTTTTCCAACTCCATGGAAGTCTAAAGCTGTATCTGATCCAAAACCTGTCTGCTGATTCAGTTTTGGTCCGTTGGCCAGTACACCTTTATGCTGTTATGCAATTGCACCACCTGGTGGCTAAAATCAGTTTAACCGGTATGATCATTCACGAGCATATCTGAGTAGCTTGAAAATCAAGACCATAAAGAAAGGATTATCTTTAATGTTCTTAAGATTGTTTTAACCTCTAGCCACTTACCCAGGTGAGGTAATATAATTTAAATAGTTTTGTGAAGCAATATTTTGGAATAGATGCAAACTTTTCAGTAATGTCCCATATAAGAAACTTTAAGGACTGACTTTCAAAGATCTTTCCGGTTTAAAGGTAAAGCATCACTCTCAATTCACCTGCAGTATCTTAACTACTATTTCATTGAATACTTAAGAAAATATCTCATCTTTGCAAATCTATGCAGACCCAAAAAGGCAAGTTAAGAAAGGTAAGTTTCAGAGGATTGGAATTTCCAACCTTTAAAGATGTGTTTTCTCAGGACTGATGCAGAAAACTTCTTATTTAAGTGTTTTATTTAATCCTACTGATTTCTGTATGACATATACAATTATTCAAGCTTAAATATGGAAAAATATTTAGGGCTGAACATACCACCTGAAGACAGAAGCTGGGAAAAGAAAGGTAAAATGAATGAGTGATTGGAAACCCTTTGTGTTTTTTATTTTTCAAGGAAGAAAAAAAAAAAAGTAGCAAACAGACATACAACTTTTTATACTCATTTGGCAGGGTGGAAACCAGAACAGAGTAAAGTCAGTTCTCTCTTAACTAAGAAAATACATCCAAATATGTATTTAAAATATATATTAAAAAATTAGAAAATATATATTTGAAAAAATAAATGAGCTATAGAAGAAAGAATTTTAACCTATAAGACACTACTCTGTCTCTTCTCACTTTGATGTTCCAGGAAAGAATTGTCGTGTGCTTTATGGGAACTGCTACCCAAAATCAAACAAAACATAAGTATTTGCACAGTAGAATGTACATGTGTATAATAAGTATTTTATGGGGTTGGGATTTTTATTTTTCAGTCCTACTTGTGAACAAAATACTTGTTTTACACAACTCTTACAAAAAGTATTCTGAGAACTAAAACCAAGAACAAACAAACAAAATTAACTGAGGGAAACTTGTTCATCCTGGCCTTTACCATGGGTTATTCCTTGCTTTCTTTTGAAAATACCACACACTGTCTTATTATGGGTTTCCATTTCCGATCCCACAACTATTCATTGTCTTAAGAAGTTTACAGCCTAATTATGAGTCAGCCCAGATACTTACAGTATTTTAAATCCTCAAATGTAGAGACTTCAGTGATGAAATAGGTTTCATCTTTGGCACTCATGTGAAGTCTGCTCATGTTTACAGGGGTTTAAAGCACTCATAGAGATATATTCGTATAGATTTGACACTATACCGATAAACAAAAGTGATACACTAGTTTTCATTTAATACTGGGGGGTTTTAGGTAGGAGAGCCTTTCCTTATTAGTTTTTTGTGACTGTAGAGGGTGCTCTTAAAATACTGGTGATTGTAATACTACATGACAATCAATTTCTCTTTTTGTAAAGCTTATCAATGTTAGAATGTTTATATTTACAAAGAAAGTTGTACATCTAGTTGGGTTTATTCTGGATATGGGTAAGAGTCACTATCCACATTTGTATCCAAATACATCCCTGGAAACTTTTCTGGTTTTAGCTTATTTTTGCAAATATGTTTCTGCCAAACAGTGATATTATCGTCTGATAATATTTTATTATCTATTGATGCTGTCTAAAACAAGCTGAAAGAAATACTAAATAGAATGTATTTTTAGTTGCAAGGCCATTCAGAGTTGTATAACAACTTACTGTTCTGAAGAATTCATTTAAATATGCACAGAAAATTCTTTAGTTCTATGAAGTTCATGCTCCCACGTTGCCCTATGTGGAATTCTGTTGAGAAAGATTTAACTTTATTTTACTTTGGTTTGTTTGTAGTTTATTTGATTGCTCTACCATACTCCCAATCTATCTGGTTTTTATATTTCTCTAACTGAATTAGCAGGGGGGAATAGCCTCGATACAATAGACTAAAACAAACTTTATCCTGCTGTATTTTTCTCTCAACTGTGCAATATATATTTCCTTTAATATAAAATAATGTGTTCCCCTCAGTACAGCCAAGAAATGATTGAGTTAATTCTGTGTGCTTGAGAAATATTACCTCCTTCTAGAGAGGGTAGAGTCTTAAACCTCAGGTAAGATTCTTATTTTAATAATCAGAACTGCAGTAAGCCTATTTTAGAGCAGTGTGAGGAGAGTTAACATTTGTGAGGTCAGGATCTTTCCTGTGACTAGGCTACGGGCTTCTGCCAGCAGTGCTCTATCAGTCATGGCTAAAATGAGGTGTGATCCCTTACTGTGTCAAAAAAAGCCTGTACCATAACACTTTCTCCTGAGTAGGTTTTATGTTGGGTGAAGATGAAATACAGGCTGCAGAAGCACAGTTTTCTCAACCTAAACTTTCCAACAATTACTCTGCTTCTTTTACTGGGTTTGTATACTTACCATGAAAAGGTACTCTTACACATGAACTCTGGTAATAAGACTTTAACTAGTGGTCACTCATTTGAAATACAGACATTATATACAATTAACCCTATTTCAGACCAGGTCTACAGAAGATACTCTAGTATATTAGAGTGTCACAAAGCCTGTGACCTGTGACTACACTTTTGTAACAGCTCTACTGTAGGCCCAGTTTAGAGCGTAGAAGTCAGTGCAGCTTGTTTTGTCTGGGAAATCCCTCTGAGCTTTTTTGGCTAACTCCAACAGCATCTATTCTAGGGTGACTTTGCCAAGATCATTAAATCAGTAAACCTTTTAAGCATAAACCAAGCTTAACAGATGTTTGCTGGCTTCTAATTAGATGAACTTGGCCCATTCCTATCTCCAGTTTCTGCATGAAATTCATCACTCTGTGAATTTGCAGTTTAGGTCATGTCCCTTAACACTTTTGTACACTATATCATGCAAAGGGGACTTTATGTTAACTTGGATTTGCAGGCTTGCCATGTGAATTATCAAAAGAAATTCTGCCTTTGTGAGAGCAGATAAAATTAACTAGCCTCGCACATCAAACAAGTATCTAATAGAATAAATGATACTGCCCTAGGCCTGATGGTGGAAAATACTTCTAATGTGAGTCATGTAACAGGGGAACACAATGATAGGCCAAAACAAAAAGTTTGTCTGATAGAGCTTTCTTTCCTTAGGATTTACTATTAAGTAGTAATTTGAACAAACAGAAAACTAGGCCTCCCCATCGGTGAGAAGTACCCTAGCTATTAAGATAAACAATCATGTTTAATTCTCTTTCTGTCACAGTATTTCTTGTGGGCAGTGTTTTCATTTCCAAAAGAGAATCTAGAAGGGTCTCACTTAAACATCCCTTATATTGAGGTTCTTAAAACAGGAAGTTAAAAATGCAAAACTAATATTCTCAGTATGAGTCAAGACTTGAACACAGACTTCCTCTGATCACTAATTCTCTATTCACTGAGTTAATAGATAAAGCAGATAATACTTTTTCTCCTTTTTTTTTTTTTTTTTAGAAGAGGTTGGCATAAATTTCTAACTCTAGGAGAGAGTTCAGAAATGTATTTTGGAGATTTTCACATCTCAACAGCTCACATTAAAGGACAGTGTCAGAAACAGATAGAACTCAAGACCCATCACCCTTTCTTCAGACTTTGATAACGGCCAATCTGGATGTAACCTGTCGACTTTGGTCATTTCTGTGGTGGACCCTCTCACCACCAGATGTGGAAAGAGGAATTGCACTTTTATTCTGGGTTGGAGATTCCACTACACAGCAGTCACAGTACCAAAGCCTCTAACCTGTAACTACTTACAAAAATGAACCAACATTTTAAATTGAATCTGCCTTTACTGAGTCACTTTTTAAAAAACACCCTTTACAATTTTAGAAAATCATAGAAGCTCAGAAGAAACAGTTTTGCATTGTACAGTACTTGTATATTTCAAGCAGTGAAAGCTGTAAATGATGCACATGTTGGGATGACAGTAAGATAAATGGAAGTTTTCATTGTGAAAATGCAAGCCAGAAGACAGATAGCTTGTTTTGCTTTAGGCAAAGCATGAATGCAAACATTTAAACTGGAGAAAACTCCCCTTTCCTTCTGTGGCCCCTCTGAGCCATTACATTAATTACTTGGAACTATTTACCTACTTCCCTTCATTTAGGCCCCAGGTGCAGACACTCTGGATGCTGAAAATTATTTTCATTCTTTTCACTAAAGTGGAAAAACAATATATGGAAATACTCATCTTTCCTTTCAGAAATCCAGGACTGTGAGGAGAGATGGTATCATAATAATTATTTTGTGCTTGCCTGTTTTTTAACACCCCACAACAAAACACTAGAGTGGGGGTGGACGGTCAGTGATGTTTCTTTTTCAAAGTACAATGAAAATACTTGTTCAGTTTAGTTGCAATGGCAGGGGCAGCTGGCAACGTTTGCCCTTACGTGTCTTCTAACACTTCACTGAAGAGACACCCCTGATCTTTGAAGAAAAGCAAATATCTGATTTTGCAAATGTGCTGACCTGTGCTTACACCATGCTCTGAAAAACACCTTTAGTGATCAGAATGTTAGTGTGTGCTTAAAGTATGACCAGTCAGATCCAGCCATGCACTTTTCCATATGGGAAGCTAGAGAATTAATGGAGGCATTAAATGTTTAGAAAATAAACAATCACATTAGAAAATAAATTAAAAATTAAAAAAAAAATCACAGCAGAGGCTCAAAACCTAGATTTCTAAATTGGCAGCAAATAGGATCAGTCTCAGTATCTATGATTCTTTCTGGCAGGATAACCATGTCTCAATGCTCTCGCTTAATTTCATGTCCAACTTCCTTCTGTGGGAAGAACAAATTAAACCTTTTCTTGTGCTCTTAGTAAGAGGTTCTTCTGCTTTTGATTATTTTGGAATACAAACAACAGAGTGTGGGACACTGGCTGTATAGATATCTTTAAATAATGATTAACAAAATCTATGGCTATTTACACAAAGTGTATTCAACTCCTCCCTTCCCAGTAAAGAATATCAGTCAATCCCAGGGTAGCCCAGGTCATCAAGAGATGGCTACTGAGTCTGGCTCCCCCTGTCACAGCTGCCTGGCAGCAGGCCCACCCTCAGGAACAGCCAGCTGGCTCTGCTGTGCTTTTCAGCTTCCTCCAAGTTTGCATGCGGACCTATGAAGCAGCTGAGTTTAGTTTGCCCGATCAGCTTATTTGTTGTCAACCCAGAGAATGTTCCCATTGCCACAACTCCCCATGATGCAGTCAGTTTTCACCATGGCCTCTCTGCTCTGTCATTTCTGCCAGTCTGCACTGGCTCTTCAAAAGACCAGATCTGATTCACAGATTTTGTTAGTTTCAAGTCAATTCAGCACTTCTCTGTTCTGATCCTACTGCTTGTCCACATGCTTAAGTTTATCTGCTAACTGCTGGCCCTTAGCAGACTCAAACTATGAGAAAGACTAATCCTTCCTCTATTTTCTCTTTTATTCCAACTGCAGACTTGTGAAATGTTAGAAGCTACTAGGGTTACCCTTTATTTAGAAGATCTTGTTAGAGCATAGACACCTATGTTCATCATTAATGACATATATCAAATATTAGTCAGAAATACAACTCCCTTGTAGAACTGTGACCAATAATGCAAACAAACCCAACCTATTCTATGTGCGTCTTCTGATGTCAAGAAAAGGGTGTAAGTAGCAGCTGCCATAGGAACAAACCTTTGAATTCAAGGATTTTCAGAGGCAACCTTAGGAGTTGTTAAAAGTAAGAGAGTACCCTCAAAGTAAAAAGATTATTTCCTGGAACATTTGTTTTTGTTTAAACTAAAAATATGATGTATGCCCAAAATATGCAGAAACTCTTTCTATTCCCAACTAATAATCAAGTATGTTTTTTTTTCTGGAAAAGCAAGTTATTAGTCCTAGCAAATACAAGCAAATACAATAAGTTGATATTGTAATTAATTTAACTATTCAGTCATATTTTTAATCTCATTAGATTAATTAATAACTTGTTGCACTAGATGAGGGAAAGAGATATTTTGTAAAACCCTATTTTATTGTCTGTTTTATTGTATATTGTCTTCTTATTCAGTAGGACAACACTAAAACCAGTTGTGATACTCATTGCTTTATGTGGCCTCATGATCACAGTTACTTACAGTCTCAGCTCAGTAGCACAAGTTTTCACGAATCTGTCATATGAAAGGCTCTCCAAATTGTTTTTAATCACTCTCAACTTCTGGACTTCTTTGTGATTGCAGTATCATTACTGAGATGTGAAATTGACTGAGGAAAAAGGGTCCATTCACAGACTTCCATATTCAGGGGATGTGGATTTAAGACCTTGTCGTGAGTCAGTGGTGGCCCTTCTAAGCTGGGTTACTGATAAGTGCAAGAGGCCTCTCAGATTTAAACAATGTTTTTCACAGGCACAGGAAGAGACTTTCAGCTGTTTGAGCAGCTCACTTCTGAAGAGTGTCAAGTCAGGTGCAGTCATGCTTACTGGCTAGGTGATATAACAACCACTTATTCCCATTAGCCATGGCCATCAACACAACAACATCAACACAAATTGCATACTTCATTATGGAGGCACTAATATATCTCATTTCAGTGCTCCTCCAAACCACACTAGAGTCATCTCATTCAGTATGAATTATTTTGTATTCATCTGGACTCAAATTCATTTGCTTCTTTGTTACCTTCCCAAATCTTGTTTCAGCTTGTCAGGAAGGTGTTCTGTAAGCATAGCCCATGTCAGCAGTTAGCAACCTAAAATCTGCTGGCAGGTAAATTTATTATGACTGAAGCCTGGTGAGGATGGCATCTGAGCTCATGTCCAATTTATGTGGGCAGAAATACCCAGATACTTGAAGCTGCATAAGTACCTTCTTGAAATGGGGCCTCTATCACGTGTAAGGATGAGCAGCTACTGAGCTGAAAATAATATAAACAAATCCTCTGGTGTGGAAATCTGTTTACAATACCTGCTCAACATCTAATACTGAACTAATTCTACCTATACTGCATTCACACATTCTGATTCTAATTTCTGTTAAATATGGTATCTAAAACTTGATCAGGATCAGTGTGGAAGTATATAAAGTAAATATATCTGGGAAAGAATTTTAAATTACAATGTACTTGAGAGCTAGTGATTACACTAAGTATGAAATTTGTGTGATTCATGATTATCCCTGCTGTTTCTGATTTTTGCTTCAAATGGAATTCGGCTGATTGTGAGGCACATTAGGGAATTATTCTGTTTGTTTAAGAAGGAAGTTGTAATTTTTGAGGGATGTAGAGTGTTATCACTGTCATAGTATCTGGGGATAGGAAATAAAGAGCCTGAGAGATGCTTTCCCATAAATACAGTGTTCTTCAGGCACAAAGACTTGCAAAGGAAACAATTTCTTCTAATTAGGAAAGTAATTTTAAGCAGAAAAAGATGTAAAAGCTTAAGGACTGTTCTTCTCAGATATGTTTCTGAGAAGAATTAGGGCAATAGAGGATTATTGTTTTGTTAAGCCTTTGATTGAGATCTCAGACTTTCATCAGTTCTGTAGCAATGCAAGCAAGAGATCTAAGGCTCAAACATATCTCCAGAAAAGAGATCTTAGAGAAAGAAAATAAAATAAAATTAAAAAAAGCCAACCCAGACTAGGATTTAGCTTTGGGGTATTTATAACTCCCAGTTGAGAGCCAAGGGGAAGTTTTTCTGTCATCGCTCTGTTACTTTTAAAAACAGAAGGGGAAAAAAAATTTGCTTTTGATTTCTCAAAAAATAGTGTTAGTTATTTGAAAAATTCCAGACCAGAGCATGAAAGATCCTTGAGAGGAAAACTCTGGAGTATAATCAAGATTAAAGCCTTTAATGAAGGCAAAGCTTACTTGTCTGATCAGATCCTAGCATAATGGTCTAGCATGTGATATTATTCTGTGTAAGTTACATAACTTTTTGTTTAAGAGCATACTTACCTTCAGCAGCACAAACAACATTTTTAACCTGTTTAGATCCTGGAGAAAGGCAAACAGATTTGAAGAAAAAAAAAAAAAAGAATATCTGTTAACAAAAGAAAATCAAACCTCTCTGTGACTTGTTTAAGATGAAAGCAAGACAGGAAACTAATAAAGAGGATCAGAGAACCTGGAAATAAATGTTGACAGGCTTGTGCACTGGCAGTTTAAAATCACATGCTATTAAGCATTAGCTTTCTGCTTAAGTGTTTACCCACAGATTGCCTTTTCCTACTAAAGGCTAGAGATTACCCACAACTCATTTTGTTTGCAGGTTTCCTGAGTGTGCATGGGTACATCCTACCATTTATCAGCCACAATGCGCTGAGGTCACAAGTCCCCTGCCTCATTAAAAGACAGTGAGCCAATTGAAAAACAACTCCCTTCTCCCTTGGCGCATCTGAACATATGGTGCAGGAGTAGTATGCTTAATTCTGAAACAGTCAGATCTGGGAAGAAGCTAAGCAGTTAGGCAAAAAGTAGGTAATGAAACTTTGGATTACAGAGTCATGTAGTTTTCCTGTTTTGACAATAGAATTTGCAGACTACAGTTTCAAGCTTTTTAGGGTTTCTTACACACTGAGAAATAAAGATTAAAAGTTACAATATCAAAAATTTTAGTGGAAAAATGAAAACAGAAGCATGACCCTACTCCAATGTGGAAATATCAGAGCTTGACAAAATCATCATCTGAATATAGAGTGTTGGTGTATTCAGCATACCTTGATGCAGGGTATTTTGTTTGCTGCTGTCAGAAAACATACTGACAGAAGAGAAGGTGGTTTTCTGACTCTTTATATGTCTAATATAATGTGATCTAATATGTCATATTAAAGGATTGTTATGAGTTTCACAATACAGGCATGTAACAATTGCCATTCCACAACTTAGAGTCATAGTGTGAGTATGGGTGGTGCTGGCTAGTGTCAAGCCACCAGTCTCACCTTTTTATCTTAAGAAAACTGTCATTCTATATCCCTTTTTCCAGGCTAAGGAACAGTTATACTTTCATTCAGCTTTACAAAGGAAACAATCACAAAACATTTTATACTTGAATGCAGACCTTCAGAGTTTTTTTCGAAATGGTCCTCCAGAGAACACAGTAAAACCAGTATCTCTTGGGACAGCAATGGAGAAACTTTTCATCAGCACTGAGAATGCAGTAATTCATTGCTTCTGCAGCCAAGTAAATGCTGTCTATTTTGTGGCACCATATATTCAATAAAAATAAAATTACTTTTGATTTTCTTTATTCCCCTAACCCCAGCAAGATGTCACATTCCCTGCTGATTATTAAATTGATTCTGGTTAACCGGAAAACAGTAAAGTTAGCCAGCATGGAATGTGACTTCATTGCCAAATAAAAGGACGCTCTTCTACTGCATCATGCCGTGGGCTTGTACTGATGTAAATAATGTAATAGGATGGATAGCTGCACTTGTCTGTGTGTTTAATGCTGTGAATTCAAGTTTTTGCATGAGGACAAGGCCAAAAGAGAATGTTTGAACAGTACTCCTTAAAACTAACTTTCCTTTCTGTGCCAGACATGTAAGCTAATTACTTTTTTGTTACATTTTTAACTAACAAGCTGTAATGAGGATTTAGAAAGCTCCTTCTACATCTATTTGCACAATGAAAGCATAACACCCCACAAGGAAGTGTTTCTACAGCTGGAAGAAGGGGGGGGGGGGGGGAGGGCAGGAGGCAACACTGAGGCAGAATAAATGGAACTGACTTTTTCTCTTCTTTTTCTCCCTCCATCTGTACAGTGCTGGGATGGAAAGAGTGTGCCACGTTACTTCCTTCCACAGCACACCAAGAAGCAGAGTAACTGATTTTGTTGTCTAGTTCCAGAAACAGATGTGGTTTGAATTTCTATGCACATGGGCATTGGTGCATTCGCAGATGTATGTATATATACCCTGCTTATTTCCACATGCTCCTACTTGATTGAGAAGGCCTACCTGTAACTTTTTCAATCACCCACAGCCTGTAAGCAGTTCAAGCACAGCTCCAGAGCCAGGGTTATGCTTTGTCACCAGGAGAAGGGCTGTGATAATGCATGATTAGTCCAAATCCCTAAGAAGCAAGACAGCTGGGACTACTAAACCTGGCATCACTGACTGCAGTGATCGAGTTGTGCACTGGGGTAGGGAGACACCTGGAAGCCATTTCCTGCTTGTGAACTTATCTCCCTCCCCCTTCCTTTCAAAGATAACTATATGCAATGTGGCTTTTGGCCACAGTGAGGTTTTTTGGATTTGTAACGTCAGGAAAGTTTGCTTTAAAGGCACAGGTCTTTCCTTACATATGAAAACTTCAAAAGACAATTTTTTCCTTCTGCTGATTTTTTTTTTCTTCTCCCAATCCCTCAATTTCTCTCTTTGGGAATTTCTTCAAGTGTTTCAAACTCCAAAGAAGTCTTTGCAATTTCATACTGAAACTGGCAAATGAACCTAAACAGACTAGAGACTGTTTAGGTACTGGCCTGAGCTTTCACATTGCCAATGCAAAAGCCATCAATTGCTGCTTTCTAGCCATACCTCAGTAATGTACAACAGGTTACAATTTCCACAGCCCCCTCCCCACCCCTTAAATATTTGAAGTTTCCTTAGCTGTGCAAATTAAGCACATATTTTGCCCATGAGAATGCCTTTGAGCTGTATCCCTTTTGTCAGTTTGGTTTCTCTTGTGCAGTGTGATTCTTACCAGGAGACATCTCCCGAATTTTTTTTTTTGTTGTCTCTGGAAACATTTCATTTGACAGAACATTCTCTCTGTTGCAGCTGTTGGGTAAGGTGTTGGTCCCCTGAAATAGGCAGGAGCCACCAAATTCTAATATACCAGAAGTTTTCACCTCCTGTCCACTTAAGACTTGAAGCATGTAATGTTTTGTCAGTTTGAAAGTGCTCCAACCTTTTCTTGACATTCTCTATGGAACTATTTGTCTTAGAAAAACTAATAGCAGAGATAAAACAGACTGGTATTTCTGACACAGGCTTATAAACAGTTGGGCAAAAAGGAAATTCATTGTAGTCCTGCGGAGAAGGACTTGGGGGTGTTAGACAATGAGAAAATGAACATGAGCCAGCAGTGTGCACTCACAGCCCAGAAAGCCAACCGTATCCTGGGCTGCATTCAAGAGGAGCGTGACCAGCAGGTCGAAGGAGGTGATCCTGCCCCTCTACTCTGCTCTCATGAGACCTCACTTGGAGCATTGTGTGCAGTTCTGGTGTCCTCAACATAGAAAGGACATGGAACTGTTAGAACAAGTCCAGAGGAGGGCCACGAGGATGATCAGGGGACTGGAGCACCTCCTGTATGAAGACAGGCTGAGAAAGTTGGGGCTGTTCAGCCTGGAGAAGAGAAGGCTGAGTGGAGACCTCATAGCAGCCTTCCAGTATCTGAAGGGGGCCTACAGGGATGCTGGAGAGGAACTATTCATTAGGGACTGTAGTGATAGGACAAGGGGTAATGGGTTGAAACTTAAACAGCAGAGGTTTAGACTGGATATAAGGAAGAAATTCTTTACTGTTAGGGTGGTGAGGCACTGGAATGGGTTGCCCAGGGAGGTAGTGAATGCTCCATCCCTGGCAGTGTTCAAGACCAGGTTGGATGAAGCCTTGGGTGATATGGTTTAGTGTGAGGTGTCCCTGGCCATGGCATGGGGGTTGGAACTAGATGATCTTAAGGTCCTTTCCAATCCTAACTATTCTATGATTCTATGATATATATATATATTTTTTGGCTAAGAGACATTTCACTTCTCATAACTGAAGTCTAAAAAACTTTGAAAACAAATTAAAAAAAGAAAAAATAGAGAACCAAATGTTAGGAGGCCAAAAAAATAGTTTTGTAAAGTCTCATACAAAACTTCAAATATTTTTAAGGGTTTTGAGGAAGTTGCTTTTTACCTAAACACATCTGTTTTAATGTAGTGTTCATGAGTATTACATTATCACACTTGCACACAACTACTGAAGTGCAGTAGTTGTAAGATTTTCATAATTGATTTTCATCTCTTAAGCAGTGGTCTGGGCCTTGTCCCACAAGGCCAGAGCAAGACAACAGGGAAGGCTCAGGGATTAAGCAAAAGTCCAAACACTAGGCAAACTTGTAGTAGCAAGGGAGGTCTAACGTCAAGGCAGGCAGGCAGTCTGCAGGTCAGGGTCAGCCCAGGAATCATCAGGCAGGATCATAGTAACAGGCAGAATAGAGATGAAGCTGGGAGGTCAGCCCACCTCATAATCTGATCAGCAGAGTCCAGGGCCAAACACAAGCACACCTAAAACATAGCTCAGAGAGGGACTGAAGGCACAGAGCTGGTCTTAAATGAAACTTCTGCGCTCATGGACAGGAGTGTGGGTAGAGGCCTCAGGTAGGGCTGGTCAGGACGATTAAATACCATTGATGCACTCAGGCCCCCTCACATAAGTGAATAGAACATCCAGTCTCATATTTCAGGCGTAAGCAAGGGGAGAATTATGGTTGTGGTTTGAACTGTGCTGCATTTTCTGACCCCTGAGTGCCTTATTTCTCAACCACGATATTACAGTAATGCTGTGTCTACCCATAGTTTATATAAACACAGAGTATGTTAAACAACTGACTTATGATACTTTTTTTTCCACTGAATTTTAGACCATCTGTGTACTAAAAATTTTCTAGATTTGGAAAGAAGATCTGATCTATTCAGTCATTTCACTAAGTAGTTACAGATACTCAGAGAGTATTCTTCTGTATGTACTTTGATATTTATATTTCATTCCTTTTTTTCATTGCAATTAAGCATCTGTTGGATCCCAAGGCTTAGTTGATACTTCTGTACTTTCAAAATGTCTTCTTTGCTCATCTCAAACCTTTAATATTGTCTGTTTATGTGCAGTTCAATGCAACCTTTTTTCCCAAGGCTTAGAGTTGTTATAGCGGAGTTTCAGATCACCTGATTTCTGAGGAAAAATTTGGTCCATGTCTATTGATAAGTGATGTTTTCTTTTTCATCTTTCCTAGCTGAGGTAATACATAGCTGCTGTCTCATGCTCTGAGACATAGAGCAGGATGCCAACAGCACTGCAGGGTACAATTGTAACAGGCAGTCTGTACTTTTGGAATATCTCCTGATCAGTGTATGAAGTGTCCAGTTGGCTAACTGTATCCCCCACCCTATAATTACAAAATATGTGATTCTCCTGTTGGCAGAGAGGAGCATATCAACTTCTACCAAGTTCTGACTCTGGTAGAAAGGAGCCATTTCAGTGTCTCACATGAAAGAATTTGAAGCAGAGAGCTTTAACAGTTACTTCATTACAGTCATTTGCTTCCCTAATTCTGGCTGGCCAGGACTAGAAGCAAAAGAGAAACAATAGGTTATGTTCCAGGTGAAGAGTGAATATGTAAGAAGTTAGAAGCACCTGTGCTGGATCAGACCAAAAGCCCACCTAGCCCAGTATTCTGTTTTAAACAATAATCCAGGATGGGTGCCTTGTGAGAAGGAAATGCTTTTCAACTTTTCCTTGCAAAAAATTATTTGCTCCACCCCTACTCAGAGAATCACTGTGGGCAGGACAACTGCATAAGGGCTAGTAATTAATGTTTTATGCAAGATAAAAAGGATCTGTATCTTGCTGATATAAACCAACAGTGTTGTTTTCAGTGCCAGTTGTCTCTGCTGAGGATATCACCTAAAAATTTTACACAGAAATAGTCTAAATTTAGACATGACTTTAGTAGCCATATCAGACTTCATAATCTGTCCACTTTTGATGTCTTCTCACAGATCATAGCACTGCTCTGTTTCTAGTCTGACACTTTGTTTTGATTTTAATAACCTAATGTGAATTAAAATAGCAGGTGCATAGCAACCCTTTTTTAGAATGAGTGTTTGATGCTAATAGGCATGTTTAGCCAAGACTTTGCTGAGCCATGGCTTTCATCTCAACCCATACAATACATACATGATAAAAAATAACCCCTTAGCTTCTGGGTAAAGGATTTTGAAAAGCACATATCAACACAAAAGTTACAAGTCAGTGAAGTTGTGGGAGATCATTAGGAAAAGAGGAGAGATTCAGTGTGGTCATTTGAATAATATCACTGTACTCTATATTTCTAATAATAATGATGTCAGGATTGGAAAAACTGGACATGGTCTGATAATAGACTGATGCATTTAAAAAGAACCAACCACTACAGAGGATTTCTGCCCAATGTAGAAGTGAAGGGAAAATGTAGACAGGGCACAAACTGCAGTTTGCTTCTACTGGAAGACTGAGTGCTCACTGAACAAAAGGGTTAATGGAGGGATTACAAGAATTGGCTACAGGCAGCCAGTGGATTCATTTCCCCTAGATTGTTGGGACAGTGCAAAAGCTGAATCTTTGTCTCTTGTAATTGTTTTGTTCATTAGCTCCTCCCCCCCTCCCCCCCCCCAAACAGCAAACAAGCCAAGCCATCCTGTCA
Source organism: Melopsittacus undulatus (assembly GCF_012275295.1). NCBI lineage: Eukaryota > Metazoa > Chordata > Aves > Psittaciformes > Psittaculidae > Melopsittacus > Melopsittacus undulatus. The sequence continues at coordinate 18,722,479 of NC_047535.1, forward strand.
CACAGTCTATTACAAAGGTTCCACTTGTAAAAAAACACTCTTGTCTACTTCTGTGCTTTTTAACATTTTATCCTCTTACCAGGATGAAGGTCAACATCACAAATAAAACATTATAATTTGTTTCACTAGCAAACTAGTACTTTACTGGAGACACTTACTGTATCAGACTGTGATAGTGCAGGCTTCATATGTAACCTGAGTCCAATTTAAAATTCTGAAGAGCAGCTTGGTTGGACTCAGTAATCTTAAGATCATTTATATGCACTGTTTTCTGTGCTGCATAAATAATATTTTTTTTCCAGTCTAAATGATTATGTGATTCTATTATGCATTTCTGCAACAAAAGGTTCAATGTATTATTTAGTGTCTCTTCAAGCTTCTGGGGCAAACCCTACATGCTCCAAATTTCTCTCACATGTTACCAAATAATAGCACAAGAGCATTCACCTCCAGAAGTTCAGCAGTGCTTTCGCTTACCCCAGGCCTGCTGTGTAAATTTTTCCCTATTCATTCACCGGTCTCATCATCATCAAGCTGCAGCTGAAGGACAGATGATAGAATGGATATAATTTGAGGCCTGGTAAACTGCCTCTAATCCCACCTTTTCCTCATTACTCATTTTTGTATGGTGCCTGAAATGCAGCCAGCCACCAGTACCAGCTACTTCAGAGATTAGTAGTCAAGTTCCTAATTCTTTCTTCAGTTTGTTCCTTTCTGCAGCCCTAAGAATCCTCCCACAGAACCATTACAGTTAGACAAGCAAAGCAGACTGATGGACAGGACATGCAGAGCACATGTAGAGGGTCTTAGTCACTGGGACCTCTTTTTGGAGAGTGAGTCCAGCATAGGAAGTTGTGCTGTATAGATTGGGTCTAGCAGTCGAGACATCCTTGATGTAGCGGCAAGACTGCAAATGGCAAATTGTCAACCTGCTGCTTCAGAGGTCCCTTATGATGGAGTTTTCCAGAGATGAGTCAGATGTTTGTTAATTTTTGTACCTCTCAGAAAATCAGGTCAATAAAACAAGGAATGATTTAGTGTCTAGGAATGGAGAAGGAAAGGGTGTTAATTACACTTTATCAAGTATAATTCTACCATGGAAAGAATATATAGAAATATTTTTTTTATTATCTTAAATTAACCAACACATAATACAAATTCTCTGCACCACTGAAGCTTCTAGTCTTTCCGTGGCTTCAGTAATTGAGCAACATTTCATGTCTCTCATTCTCTATCAAGAGAATCTGCACTTTCTGATAGGAAACACCAGCAAAATGGGAGAACTTGAAGAAAAATCCAGCCCGCACGACAGAATGAGAGGAGCTTCTAGAAGCTGCTTATTAAATTCTACTTTTTTAAAATATTGTTGGTCTTGGATATGACTTAAGAGGTATAATTGCGTGCATTCTCAGCAAGGAAACAGAATTGCTTAAGTGAACACTTTCTCCAGAGTTTTCTTCTTTGGCAATAAGATGGCTTAATGCAGTTTCAGTTTTGATGAAGCTGTTAATAGGCTGCATTGTTCAGCAGCATCTATTACTCTAGTTAGTTACTAACACATACTGCATGTGTATTTTACATGGGTATGTTACTATGTATTTAAAATCAGTGAGCTTAAACTGTGCAGCACAATTAGAGGAATGAACCTCACATTGCTTTGTCAAAACATTCTTTAGTTTCTGGATTTTAGGATTATTGGATTAGAAGATTAGATGGGATGACTAGAAATCTTAAATTGGAGAATCTAGTAAAGTAAGGCTTTCAGGAATCAGTGTTACAGTGTGTCTAAACCACACAGACTGTGTAAGTTGCTGTAGGAATTGTTCAAAGGTATTTCAATGCTAAGACAACAGAATACTGTTTTCTCTGACCTCCCTTTTTTTCTAACACATTTTTTAATTTTAAGAAATTTAGTAACTTTTCTTCATTATGATCAATTGGCAGCTGTAGTCACTCTGAGCTTGGTGTGTGAATCACTAAGCTTCTTTGCCTGTATGTTACTAGAGGAATCCTGACACTGACCAGACATTGCATGGAATTCACCTTGCAATGTATGTTTATTAGTTACATAATGATCACCCAGAACAGCTACAATTTAGTGGCTGTCTCACAAGACATACTTTGTTGTCAGAGAATTCTGCTTTGGTTAAACAGTGTCTCTTGAGTCCCAGAAAACATGGTGGACTACAGGCCCTTTCTCTCAGGGCAATAGCAGATTCACTGGCAAGTAAATCTTCACACATGGCACACAGAAAGTTTTTCTGTCTTCCTATTCTGTCTCACTTCCACAGGAGACTTAGTACTTCAATCCTAGAAGTTTCTGTGAAAAAGATTTCTCTCGCTGCTCTCCTGCCCTTGCTTTGTCCAGCATATTGTATACCACACATACAGCAATGGAACACACAAGAAAGACTTTCTATATAGTGTATGTATCTGTGTGTATGAGTAGGGAAGTGATGGCACAATGATAAATACACTATCAAACAGGGAAACTTTGGGACCCGGTTCAAATCCCTCTGAAGAAAAATGTCATGAGAAAATTTGAGAAGAAATGTTTGGTAAATTCTGCCAGGGATTCTGAATCTATAGGGTTAGAGTACAGATGTTTCAAATGGGATGGTTAATGTAATAGAACTATGTTACTCTTTCCTGACATGGTTTTGTAAGTGTTAGGAAGATGATTTTTAATTAGTGTATTAAAGAGTTTCAAAATTACTAATACTCTGTCATCAAGTTTTGTGAAGCAAACAGAAGAGGAGTTCTGTTCACAAGCAATATGGAGACAGCTGTGCTAGCCGTATTCCCAAGCCATTAACAGAATAGTCATCAGCACTTCAAAGCACCATATTCCCATATCATTAAGTATTTGCACTGCTAAAATGACAGCATCCAAAACAAAAAAACAAAATGCTGAAACATTGCAATATGATGAAGATCATGACTGTCTGAACAGAAAGATCATTATGGGAAGGTGCAAATCATATTTTTATTTTCTGGGGTATAAAAAACCAAGCTGCTTTAGTATAATTTTAGCATCTTTTAAAATCAAATAGTATTTTTGTCACGGATTTCCACAAGGCCAGAACTGTGCATTTTGGGCCTGACAGTCTTGTCAGGATTTAAACTACCTGAACTAGCAGAATTATACGTAGTGATAGCTTTCATATTTTCAAACTGAAACTGTAGGAATAGAAAAATAACAGCTTGTCATTTCCTTCTTTGTTGGCAGAGCTCTATCAAAAATATTTTTTTTCACTAAATTCCCAGTATTTCAAAAATTTCTGCCTGAAGCAGAACAGAACTCTCCATCTTCCTTAAACGTAGTGAGCTGTGTTTCTCTTTAACCCAGGGGCTGATACAAAATTATGATACTATTGGGTAGCATAAAATAAGGGAATAAATAGCTTAACAGATGTTCAATGGGATACATGTTTTTTCTCTTTTGTGAGTGCCTGCTCACTACTGTTGAACAGAAAGTATCTGCAAATATTCCTTGGATGCCTAAACTGAAAAGTCAGTCTGACTAAGTCTTGTCTAAAGAGTCACAGCAGGGGAGTCTCTATCACTGACAAGAAAAGGATCTCTAATGTAGGACGGGCTTTTTGCCAGCATGGCCGCTCAACCTGCTAGCAGGGATTGCAATCTTCAGGTTGTTTTCCCTCATTTTACACCAGTGTAACTATACTGTCTTTAAAGAGTATAATGGGTACCAATTTAAGCCTGATCAGAGTGCAGCCTTTCTTTAACTAAATATCCTCCTAAACCACTTATTTCTGTGAGACATCACAGCAAAACTCATACACAAAAAGCTAGAACACATAGCCTGTAAATAGGATCAGAATTGGATATGAGTCACTTCCCACCCCCATGAACAGCCGGTGCCCTTAAGTAGAACTATAAACCAGAGGCCTGGAAATCAGGAGAAATCTCTGGCCTGTCCTGAATTGCTCTCATGGGTGATACTAGCCCCAAAGAGCATGGCACCAACCACACATGTTTTGGGGATCAGTAGAACCACTGCTAACTTTCTGTCAATCAGCCCTTTTTGTGTGCCACTAGTTCTAAAAACCCAGTTGGCTTTTTTAGCTTCTTTGCCTTTTAAAAGATATACAAGATAGTTCTGAAGGTTTTTCTGTTCTCAGAGATTTACAGAAAGAGAGAAAAGTGTGGAAGGTTATAGTGTGTGAACCATGCCATTTAGATTATAGAAATATTTTTGTAATCAAAAATATCCTTGCAGAAACAGTTCTTTGGTATTTAGAAATCCTTTGCTAAACAAAGTAAAAATGAATGATAAACAAAATCAAGTTTCCTTTGAGCCTGATGTTCTTGCAGCTGCACTCCACTTTTAAGAGAAACTCATTAGCGATTAATTTAGAATGACACTGGCAAGCAGTCCCCAGACTTTAATTAATATCTTTTTGACAAGATCATAATCTTTCTAGTTAATAAAGTCTCTCTTAAATTAGTTTAACTCTGATTTCACTTACCATTGTAAGCAATTCTCATCAAATCTAGGGTACTTTACAGAACTTTTTCATTTAAAATACTTCTAAAAAGAGAATTTATAGTTGCATTTTACAGAGTAGAACCCACAATTGATGAAGATCACCCTCAATCCACAGGCAGAGCTGGAAAGAAAATCTAGGTTCCTGAATACCTTTCTGTTGTTCGATTGATTATACAATGGTGCTGTCTCCTGTCTCAGTATCTTGCAAGGAAAGGGTTAAATTCTGATTCCAAGTTACATAATTGATTCTTTTCCTTTATGCCAGTATCAAGATATTAGATAGTTACAGTACAATATTTTAACTATAATACAGTGAATTATTGTCTATAAATGTTACTTCAATAATAAATATCAGTATAAGACAATCCAGAGGTTAAGTTTTCATTTAAACTTGTGCTCTCAATATATGCGTCTACTTTTGAAAACTTTGTCCTTAAAGCTTTGTGTCAGTTTTGCCTGTATGTCTCAAATACAGAACTGACCTACATGACAACATTATGCAGCCACATTACTGTGTCCTGAAGAATAAGAGAGAATACTGTGAATTGGAAAAGATGTTGAGACAAAATCTCCTTTGATCTCTGGGTAAGTTAACAACTTTTATATAAATATTATGAAACGTGTTAAATGTGTGCCTGTTGCATATGTGTATTATTAGGGAAAAATTATTTACTCACCTGAAACCATTTTTTTATGTAGATGCCATAGTGAAGTAATTTTTGATACGTAAGATCACATCGGTGTTTCTTTCTACTTTGCCTACAAAATAAACTGGGAGATACACAAGTTACTGTCAGGCTTTGAGTCTGATAAGTTTCTTCAGGATTTAGAAAACTCCAGCTACTGTAGTGTAAGTCTTAAACTGATTACATCTACAAAAAATTGTATCTTTTCATTTTAAAGCTAATTAATGCCTAGTATCCAACAGACAATTGTAAGAAATATCTGTCTAAGCGCTGGATGACTCTACTTAGCGCACTGCCAGGGAAGATGGATGTAGGGTAATTTTTGAAAGTAAGTTTTGCCAAGTGAGGATGTAAAAGTTTTAATTTGGTGATTCACAGGGATGGTTTGTTGTAATTTTTACTTCTCACGTAAGATAAAAAATGAGGTAAAATAGGGTATGAAAAACACAAGATTTGCTTAGTAGTCTCCCCTGTCTCCTCTATAGAATCATAGAATAGTTAGGATTGGAAAGGATCTTAAGATCATCTAGTTCCAACCCCCATGCCATGGCCAGGGAACACCTCACACTAAACCATATCACCCAAGGCTTCATCCAACCTGGCCTTGAACACTGCCAGGGATGGAGCATTCACTACCTCCCTGGGCAACCCATTCCAGTACCTCACTACCCTAACAGTAAAGAATTTCTTCCTTATATCCAGTCTAAACCTCTGCTGTTTAAGTTTCAACCCATTACCCCTTGTCCTGTCACTACATTCCCTAATAAATAGTCCCTCCCCAGCATCCCTGTAGGCCCCCTTCAGATACTGGAAGGCTGCTATGAGGTCTCCACGCAGCCTTCTCTTCTCCAGGCTGAACAGCCCCAACTTTCTCAGCCTGTCTTCATACAGGAGGTGCTCCAGTCCCCTGATCATCCTCGTGGCCCTCCTCTGGACTTGTTTCAACAGTTCCATGTCCTTTCTATGTTGAGGACACCAGAACTGCACACAATACTCCAAGTGAGGTCTCATGAGAGCAGAGTAGAGGGGCAAGATCACCTCCTCTGACCTGCTGGTCACGCTCCTTTTGATGCAGCCCAGGATACGGTTGGCTTTCTGGGCTGTGAGTGCACACTGCTGGCTCATGTTCATTTTCTCATTGACTAACACCCCCAAATCCTTCTCCACAGGAGTACCATGAATTTTCTTATTGCCCAACCTGTAGCTGTGCCTGGGATTGCTCCATCTTACATAAATGTAAAAGTCTAATTTAAAATTATGTCTCATTAGCAAAAACTAGGATAATCAAGATGGCTGAGAAAGATCAGGGATGTTATGCAACTTAATAGGGATCCTGGGACCAGAAGACATTTCACAATCTCTGGAAGTCATGAACAGTCTGTCTGTGCTCCAGAGTATTTGTCTAGGACATGTAAAACTGAAAATAACATGACCCAAATGCCTTCTAGAACAGTTTTAGTAGCAATAGGCATTGACTTGTACCATGAGCTTAGAATGCTAACTTTGCACAAAGGAGTTATTTTAGATTGCTTCTTTGTTTATTCCTCAAGTCAACACCGGGGGAAAAAAAAAAAAAAAAGAAACCCTAAAAAACAAGATAGGTATTAGTTAGTGAGGAAAAACATGTTTTAAACCAGTAGGATATTCCTCAGCTGAATTTCTACAGTTTTTTCTTAAGTGCCTGCTGCCTATGTCAGTATCAGCATGCTGAACTAGAGGCCTTATTGCTGTGACGGTTCCTGTGTTTCTGTGGCAATGATCATTCCATTCCAGAAGCCACAAATTAGAAAATGGTTTCTCACAGTGAAACACCAAACGAAACACAACATGATCTTCCTCCTTTCTCATGCATGTTAACTGTAAAAAGTTTCTTTGTCTGGAATGTGGCTCTGATTACATTTCTCAATCCAAAAATAAACATGGTGCAAAAGGAAAGGATATTGGGAGGGGGGGGAAATGCTGTCAATGGGCCACCCTCAGGAAAACCTCACAAGATCTACTCTCTGTCTGTGCAAGCTATGGAAGAGCTAAGGAAGTGATCCCAGCTTGGTGGTCTTATTTTTAATTAAAACAAATGAGGCTCTTTCAGCTGCTGCAGATAAATATTTGATGAAAAGAGACAGGGACAGATGTCAAAAAAATGTAGTAAATAAAGAATAAGACCAGAAGAGCAAATGTTACAATGGCATTTTATATATATTTAAAAAAAAAAGAGAAAAGAAAAACAAAACAAAACCAACTTTGCAGATTTCTGTCAAAGGCCTGATTTTACTAAGATCATTCCAAAAGCAGAAAGACTAAATCTTCATACTCTTTTTGACAAAGTAGAATGAAAATACAAACGCATATAGATAAAGAAACATTTTTAAGTCAACATGCTGCACATTATGCGCTGCAAACAAGACTTCAGAGTCATTTCCATACTTCCATAAGAGTTGATGTTGATATTAGTTTGACTAGTAGTTTTGCTCCAAAATACATGTTAAGGATGCACACTGAAAAGGTGCCTAGCAACATATTATTTGCAAAATTCTCATTGCAATAATGTGGCATAACATTCATAAGTCTTGCCCTTTGCGAATGGTTCAGTTTAAGAAGTGAACAAGATGACGTGAAAAGGTCCTTTCCCACTTCATTTACTCTGTGACTTAATAGCACTGGGTCCAGATTTAGCTCACCTTTTAGCAAATTCACTTACAGCGTTTTGTGAAAAAAAATAATTAATGTAATTAACTTAAAAATAGGCCATAAAAGAAAGACGAGTCATGAAATAGAAGAAGAATCTCAGTAGTTGGCTCTTTCAAGATTAACATCTTTATTGTTAGCATTATATTGGCATTGTCCTCTAGTTTAAGGTCTGACGTTGCCATTCCTGGATAAAATGTATATTTCCATTGAGTCCAATGCAGATTATACATCTGAATGTGAAAAAAATGATTTTATAAGTAAACCTTACAAAACTGTAGAGTGAGTGAACCATAGAAGTTTCAATGGAAATATTTAATGTGACACCAACATTTAAAAATAGCACAGTGATTCAAGTCACCAGGAGCAGGATAAGTTTGTATAACCCAAATTCTGAAAATAGAGTTCTGAATTAATGTAGTTCTGAAATACATACCTGACTCTGAAGATGGTTAAGAAGAAAAAGGGAGAAGCTGATTGACCGCAGGGCTTAAGGATCTACATGGAGATACCATTGGAGCTATGGAGTCCAACAGTAGGCATAGGTGAAAGCAGGGAAACATCTGGTGACAGAGAACATAAGTTAAATTCAAATGACAGATGAGGAACAAATTTTAAACACTGAGGAAAAGCAACCTTATATTACAGCGAACTTTCTGTATTTGTAGGTAAATAAATCAACCTAGAATTGTAATGACTAGGTATATATCACATGGAAATCAAATTCGTGCAAACAGCAAACTTTCTGATAAAGCTCTAAGTCTAACTCCATTTAGGTTAATTACAAACCCCAGCAGCTTTGAATAGATGTTGAGTGAGGCTGAAGGTGAAAATCAACTCTGAGAAGAGTTACAATCAATTTAATACCCAGTTAGAACAGAAAAAAAATGTAAGAGGATTCTTTAAGAGTGGTGCCTGGGCTAGGAATTCACAAAGAATGAGTTGCAAGGATCTCTGAGCACTTTAAAGGACCCTTGCAGAGGCTGATAGCATTTGGCAAGGTCAGCATTCCCCCAGTTAGCATGGCATTACCATACACAGCTGAGAACTTAACATGGAACCTGACAGCAGCTACTCTCTTTATTTAGTCTCAGGCTATCTATGGGCTGTCAACATAAGATGCAGACAAACTGTTGTACAAACACATAATTTACTGGCTGATAAAGCAATAAATAAAACGTGTAGACAGAGGGGCCAGCTTTGCTTCTGTTTTCTAAACAAGTGTAAGGACTACAAAATACACAATGCCAAATCTATGGCATGTCCAGTGCAAGACATGAGAGAGGCAGGGAATAGGTACATATGCTACTTCTGTATGTCTCAAGCTGGCTGCAGCTAGAATATGATTCAGCCTCAGATCAACAGAGTGCTTGCACTAGATTCACATGCGGCAGCTGTAGATAAACACTCAAAATACCCACACAACAGTTCTATGCTACTGGAGCTATGTCCAAGCAGTATTGCCATTTACACAGGCAGAAAATGAGCAAGTTTTCTAAGGAACTTCCTTTCTATTTTTCAGCATGCAGAGGAAATAGAGATGTGTTTGGTGTTCCTAATCATCAGTGATGTGCTATGTAGAGGTCCACTTCTGGATCTCTACATGGACTTCTGTGCCCCGTGAAATACAAGCAGAGAAAAAAAGAAAAAAATTCTTCAATTCCTTGTTTAAAAAGGTAAGGAGAAGGCCCCAGAATAATAATCACTCCTTCTTCTCCTTTACAGATGAGATTAAGGCAGACAGAAATTAAAGGACTCACCAAGACTGCCACACAGTCGGGATTTAAACTCAAAACTTCTGAATCCAGCCCCAGTGCCTGAACCACACATTCCTTTGCTTTTCTGTATTCCCCCACAGCCTTAGGCCATGTGGCCACTATTGGTGAAATGAAAAACAGGTGCAGATCCATGAACAGATGGGAGCCCAGCCCTGGCTGATCTCTGGAGGATAATACAGTGTTGTTTTCCGGCAAAGGACTCCAGAGAACAACAAAGGCAGCCCTAAAAGTGAAGCTGCTCTGCCTCACACTAAATGTTATCTCCATCAGCCCAGCAAGAGGGAGTTTTGAGGCATGGTTTTTTTTGTCAGCAAGGACGCTGCCTTACTGACCTCTCAGACTGGCAGTATTGACATCTCTGGTTTTCAGGCATCCCTATAAAGGTTGTAGAAGACTAATCTCAGTCCCATTCTTTGCAGTAACTGCAGCCAATGTTTCTAAGTTGCTGAAACATAAAATTTCTTCCCTTGGGTAGACAACTTTGGAATGTCTAACCCTCAAAAAATGCCATTAGTCATATGCAGAATCTTTCTCTGAGAAAATCGGTAGTAGTATGGGACAAATCAGCCAGGTAAGATGAATAATATATTTGTTCTGGATCTGTAAGGCTAGATCTACTTTTAATTTCCAGCTCATTCAGAGCTGATGGCTTACTCCACAATATGTGGTTAAGCAAAGAATTTGGTCTGCTTTCTCACTGGGAGAGAGATAGTAGGTAACTAGTAGGGTAATTGCCTGATCCTAAGTTCAGAATGGAGTGCCAGGATGCAAAGTACTTCCCTGGCTTATGTGACCCACAGTTTTAGTCCCTGCAATGGTACAAGACACATTTTCCCTCCATGTATCACCTGACACACCAGTCAGAAGTATTAGAGAAGACATTGTGATCCTCAGTTTCCTCAGATTCACAGAGCACATATCAAACCCAATAGGATAACACACACAAGAGGACAGGGCATACCCTGGAATCATGGATAGTTGATGCTTCATGGAATCATTGGATAGTTTGGGTTAGAAAGGACATCTAGTCCAGTCCCCTGCAGTGAGCAGGGGTATCTTTAAGTAGATCAGGTTGCTCACAGCCCCATCCAACCTGGACTTGAACACTGCCAGCAGTGGGGCACCCAAAGCTTCTCTGGCCAACCAGTGCCAGTATTTCTTCAGTGTGCATGTCCACTTGTGCCAAGAAAATCTAATGAGACCTGACTGCTTCTTAAATACCATTTAAATTGGGGCCACAAAACATGATTTGCAACAGTAGGCCAAAGCCACACTGCTAGCACCATGTATTCTGCTCATGCTAAACAGTAAATCAGTTTGGGAAAACCTATTTTATCCCAGTTTTAAGCAGGTTTTGAAGGAAAGCATTCTCCACAGATGACACTAATAGAATTTAGCAATGAAGACCACCCAGGACACTGGGAATCTCAAACTGCTTGGCCTCAGTTTCTCTGATTCATTCTTCTCAGCTTCATGTGTGCTCTTTGAGAAACAAAAAATAGCATTTCCTTAATTTTGAACTTCGATTTCTCTTCCAGCTGAACATTCGTGAAAGCAGCTGGTCCCAGAGGTGGAACATTCCAAAACCCCGTTTGGAGCCAAGTGAGTACGTTATGGAGTCAGTCGTGACACCACTTTATAGAGAACAGACAATGAGTTTTGGATCTTGTAAGTACCTTTTATCCCTGCAAATAAGTTCCCTTCCCCCATTCTTTTGGAAACATCTCAGTCTGTATTGGAAACAGAGGATGTAATTTATTTTTATCGCCTTCCCTGTCAAACTGGCCAACTGCCACAGGGTTCTGCTTTCAAATGTAGCAAGAGGCAGGAGAATCACAGTGACAAACCATTCATTTCAGTGGCTCCTCCTGTTTCCTTATCTTATTTAGAGGCTACCTACTGTGCTCCCTTATCACTCTAATTCTGCAAAACTTCTCTGCAACTTGACCCTTCCACAGAAAAAGCTGACCTGCTTAGACCTCCCTGCTTCTCTACTCCTGTTCCCTTTCTCACAGAGCAAGTTGCTCCTTCCTTTGTTACTTTAGAACTCCTTTTTCAATTCCTATCTTAGTCCCTCTCTCCTCCTTTTCCTAGTTCATTATATTGCATTACATTTCCTAGCTGAATGCACATACAACTGTGTGGCCTCCTTCGGGTATGCTTAATTTCTCACTGTCCAGCCTGCCCTTTGATGTCTGCTGAAGAAGGATACATCTTCTTTTCCATCTCTTCACATGTGCCTATTAATTACTCTCTTCAGAGAGACTGTTTACTGACTATCACTCTGTTTACAGTTGAATACAGCTAAACATTTGGTCTTCACAGTTCTCCTTCTTACACACCACCCACCCAGCTTCTTCCCAATTGTTGCAGAATAGACGTCTCCAAATCACTTTATAGTCACAGATGCATTGTACTTCCATTCCCACACCCAGCCTCCTGCTCTCAAACACTGTTTTTGCTTCACTTACGGAGATGTAAAGAAAGACTTTGCATTGGTAATTTTGTCTCTAGTTCTCTAATAAAAAAGAAGCAGTGAGGCCTAATATTTTGACCTTTCTGTTGCACATATTCCTACCTTGGGCACTGTAGAGAACCCTGAAAGCTCTGTAAGCATCAGACTTCTGACCTGTGAAGAAATAATACGAGCTCAGTAGCAAGTACAGAAGAATGCCCACTGAAGTTAGGAGGGTTATCCTATGCATAAATTGTTCATATGTCTTTGTGCGACCAGGAACCTTGGGCATGGGGAATTTTAATATGCTGGGGAAGGATTAAAATTGCTCCAGCAAATGTGCAGAAAAATTATATGGTTATAATGCAGCAATTGAGATCTAAGATGAAAATTCCTTCAGATGTCCTTCTCATTCCATATGGAGCTTAAAATATTACAAAATAATATGAAATAAATGTAAAACAAATGTGGACTAAATTATGTTTTTTCCAAAGAAGAGATTATTGTCAATCATAGAATCGTTTGGGTCAGAAGGGACTTTAGAGCTCATGTAGCTACAACCCCCTGCCATGGGCAGGAACACCTTCTACTAGACCAGGTTGCTCCAAGCTCCATCCATCCTGGCCTTGAACACTGCCAGGGATGGGGTAGCCACAGTTTCTCTGGGCAACCTGTGCCAGAACCTCATAGAGAAGAATCTCATCCTATCTAACCTAAAGCTACCCTCTTCTAGTTTAAAGCCATTACCCCTTGTCCTATCAGGAATGCCCCTTTAACTGAAAATTGACTAAAAAATCTATCAGTTTAATAAGCATATGTTCAGTACAGGCTTATTAGATTTGAGTTGAATGAGGCTTCCCATGTAATTAACTCCCTCAAGGTGAGTGTAATGCTGCATGCCAGAACTGAGAAGACCAACTTGCTCTCTGTTCTCCTGCCCCCACTTGCTCTCTTCTGCATCCTGAGGAGGGTCAACTGCTGCTGTACCTAAACGAAGCAGTCGCAACACTGGGCCTGGAAGGAACAGAAGCCAGCATGCTTCAGGCTGGAAGGAAAGGATTGGACCTAGAGCTGGAAGCGTGGAGGGATAAATCCTTAACGATGGCAAATGAGCCAGGCAAGAAGTGGCGCAAGTAAGGGAGCCAGAGGTGTCTCTGATGTTTACCTATGGATGCTGGAAGGAACCTTGCATTGTTGAATCTCACCAATGATCTTCATACTGGAGCAGTAAATGGGCATCACAGTAACCATGTTATTAGTTAAATAGCAGAGGCATGTACCTGGAAATGACAATTTTTAAGTTTGCTTATAACTGATACAGTTTGGAGACCATATCTTATGCTACAGAAGCTGTGGGTGGGGTGAGGGCTGGGACAAGGGAGGAAAGAAGTCCAGGAAGACCTGTGGAAGCACATACAGACAGCTCAGTTTACATGGCCTGCCAGTCGAAAAGTCAACAGTTACAGAAATGTAGAATTGACTGGTGTGTGGCTGTGGTTATTTTTCATCAGTTATCCTGGATATGCAAAATAGCCACGCCAGAAAAATAGACAGCGAAGCTTAACAGACACATATCATTTTTGGTTTCATTCACACTCTTTTCCCTGATACCCCTGATATTCCTTTAAATGCAGAATCTGTATTTATATCCAAAACACTTCTATAAAGAGAGTTTTATTGACACATTTGTTATACTTCTATATAACATAATAATGACAACCAGCTGGCTACAGCTAATGACAGGCACTAATTCATATTGGGTTACTACCTTCGTGTTCTGCAGGCTGTCACTTTCTTCCCGCCATTTTTAGCATTCTTGCCCTCTTGTACTTGCATTTTATGGTGCTCATGTATACTATTCTTGCATGCTAGGAAAAGAATGAGCATTTTAAAAGCTTTATGTTTAATTACACTTGCAGATATTACTTAGTCACATAAATTAAATGGACATTTAATTAAATGTTACCCTTTTAAAAGGTAAACTGGAAGCAGAGCCTATTGACTGAACACCAATATTGCGTGCATTTATCTTAATTAGTCAGGTAGTGTTAGGGATTAACGTACTTTAGCTGTTATATCCATAATCAAATACATTAGCATTTATGTCTTTGTAGCATACAGAAGATCAGTTAAGATGTCAGCTCTCTTCTGCTGGGTACTGTACAAACAGAGCTTGAAGTGCATCTGAAAGACCTCCTTCCTAAGTCAACTTTAAAAGAAGATACTGCAATACCGTCTCCAGCTGTTGCAGGTGTGAACTAACCATTCTGATGACAATTCAAACCATGATCCAAAAATTTCCCCCACCGTATAATTTTGTATTTATATACAGGAGAATTCTCTCCTATAGAGTGAGTTTTCGGTGTTTTGAGATGGGGATATTTCATTCACAGAATCATAGAATAGTTAGGGTTGGAAAGGACCTGAAGATAACCCAAGTTCCAACCTCCCTGGCCATGGGCAGGGATGCTTCTCACTAAACCATGTCACCCAAGGCTCTATCCAGCAGAGCCTTGAACACTGCCAGGGACGGAGCATTCACAACTTCCTTGGGCAACCCATTCCAGTGCCTCACCACCCTTACAGTAAAGAACTTCTTCCTTATACCTAATCTAAACTTCCCCTGTTTAAGTTTGAATCCACTGCCCCTCGTCCTACAGTCCCTAATTCCGTTCTAACACATTGAGGTTCTAGTCTGAGTGAAGGATGGTGCTACAGTAAATACCAAGCCCAAATGCCTCAAAGAGCTCATCTGATTTTGTAAGTAGTTATTTCAGAGGTCAGAGAAGATCATTTGCGAGTAGTCTGGAGCACTGAATCTGGCTGTACAGCAAACAATGGGCTATTTAGTGTCTTTCCAACAAACACACAAACTAGGGCTACTGATTAATTCCACTTCTGTGATAAGCTAATGCTTCTGATCATCTCATTTATAGATTAAAATGCAAAGTAATTAATACTCCTCGGATACCTCATTCTGCAGATGAGTCTATAACCTCATGTTTGGAGAACTTATTTTTATAGTGATTGCTACAGATTCATTCATGTTCATGAAATTTCTTTAGTTGTGTTTGGATCTGTAAGACTAACCTCCTCCAATTCCACAAGTATTCATTTTTTCCTTTTTGCATACTGGATAGAGAAGGTGTGCATTTAATGCAATACTGTGTGTCAGAACTTCCATGGGCATAAGGAACCACTTAATTTACTTACATAAGTAAGTAATCTAGCAAACTAGTGAAAAAGCCTGTTCTGGCATTTCCAAGAGCTTTCCTTAGTCACTAAAATACAGTGGAGGGGGATCAGAAAAAGCCTCAGCACAAAACTAAGAAAGTAGGGCCTCAAATCCTCATTACTACAATAGCAACGCACTGTGGTTCCTTTTGTACAAGAGCTTGATGTCATGTCCATTTACTTTGAATAATTTCCTCCTGGATTTTTATCTTTTCTAAGAGCTGAATTGCTGAGTTTTCCAAAACAAACACAACTTACCATGTTGTTCAGAGGTTTTATGGAAAGAGATATCCAGCTATAGGACCTGCATAGGTTTCTCATGCTTTTCAAAAGTCCAGGACTAGCAGTAGTCTATGCTTAATATAGACTGAATTTTGAATTATATTGTCAATTGCTTTCTCATCTGTTCCATCACACTTGGCAGCAGTTACTATTCTGATACAGTTTATATTTAATTCCTTTGTCTATATTTAGGTGATACTGTTAAAAATGCAGTGGATCTCTCCTGAAAATGAAGCAACTGTGGTATTCTTGTTTCTCTAGTTTACCTGAAATAACCAGAATTCCAAATATTTAACTTAGCCACTGACGATAACGGATCTGCCCTTCATCAGTTATGATTAACATTATGAAAGAGATTTTTATCTCACTTGATATTTGGTATAGTTTTTTTAGGACTATTTTTTAATCAGGTTTTATTTAACAGATATTCTTAATTGCATCAAAACATTTGAAAAACCAGGAGAGAATTGAAAGAGCCCAGATGATTTGCAGTTTCAGAGCCCAAAGCCACTTGGCACCCCCCAAGTCTTGGAAGGCAGACACAGGGACTGTGAAAACCTAGACCCTGGGCCCACTGTACAAGAGGATCTGGTTCGAGACCATCTTAAGAACCTGAATGTACACAAGTCCATAGGCCCTGATGAAATCCATCTGCGGGTCCTGAAGGAGCTGACAAATGAAGTTGCAAAGCCACTGGCCATCATATTTGAAAAATCATGGCAGTCAGGTGAAGTTCCTGATGACTGGAAAAAGGGAAATATAACCCCCATTTTCAAGAAGGGGAAAATGGATGACCTGGGGAATTACAGACCAGTCAGTCTCACCTCTGTGCCTGGCAAAATCTGGGAGCAGATTCTCTTGGAAGGCATGCTAAGGCACATGAAAAACAACAAGGTGCTTGGTGACAGCCAGCAAGGCTTTACTAGGGAGAAATCCTGCCTGACCAATTTGGTGGACCTCTATGACGGCGCTACAAAAGTGATGGACAGGGGTGGAGCAGTTGACATCATCTACATGGACTTGTACAAAGCGTTCGACACTGTCCCACATGACATCCTTGTCTCTAAATTGGAGTGTTATCAATTTGATAGGTGGACCACTCGGTGGATAAAGAACTGGCTGGATGGTCGCACTCAAAGAGTTGTGGTCAACGGTTCAATGTCCAGCTGGAGATCGGTAACGAGTGGTGTCCCTCAGGGATCGGTGTTGGGATCGGTCTTGTTTAATATCTTTGTCGCTGACATGGACAATGGAATTGAGTGTGCCCTCAGCAAATTTGCCGATGACACCAACCTGTGTGGTTCAGTTGATATGCTGGAGGGAAGGAATGCCATCCAGAGGGACCTTGACACACTTGTGAGGTGGGCTGATGCCAACCTCATGAAGTTTAACCATGCCAAGTGCAAGGTCCTACACCTGGGTTGGAGCAATCCCAGTCACAGCTACAGGTTGGGCAATAAGGAAATTCATGGTAGTCCTGTGGAGAAGGATTTGGGGGTGTTAGTCAATGAGAAAATGAACATGAGCCAGCAGTGTGCACTCACAGCCCAGAAAGCCAACCGTATCCTGGGCTGCATCAAAAGGAGCGTGACCAGCAGGTCAAAGGAGGTGATCCTGGCCCTCTGCTCTGCTCTCGTGAGACCTCACTCGGAGTATTGTGTGCAGTTCTGGTGTCCTCAACATAAAAAGGACATGGAACTGTTGGAACAAGTCCATAGGGGGGCCACGAGGATGATCAGGGGACTGGAGCACCTCCCATATGAAGACAGGCTGAGAAAGTTGGAGCTGTTCAGCCTGGAGAAGAGAAGGCTGCATGGAGACCTCATAGCAGCCTTCCAGTATCTGAAGGGGGCCTACAGGGATGCTGGGGAGGGACTCTTCATTAGGGACTGTAGTGATAGGACCAGGGGTAATGGGTTGAAACTTAAACAGCAGAGGTTTAGATTGGATGTAAGGAAGAAATTCTTTACTGTTAGGGTGGTGAGGTACTGGAACAGGTTGCCCAGGGAGGTAGTGAATGCTCCATCCCTGGCAGTGTTCAAGGCCAGGTTGGATGAAGCCTTGGGTGATATGGTTTAGTGTGAGGTGTCCCTGGCCATGGCAGGGGGTTGGAACTAGATGATCTTAAGGTCCTTTCCAACCCTAACTGTTCTATGATTCTATGATCAGACCAAAACAAACAATCCCAGGGGACTGCAGACAAACAGCTTGACTAGCTGTCATAGTGAACATGCACATGCAGTTGCTTGCCGTATCAGTTGAACAGTATGTTAGTGTTTTAACCAGGAAGTAAACTCACAGTATTTTGCAATAGCATGCAGGTTGACAGTGGGATTAATTTCAGGAAAACAAATGATGGTTAATCAGTACAAAACACCACCCAAAAATGGCACCTGACTTATCTGCACTTGACAGCAAGAGCTGGAAGGGAAAAGAAAGGATTGTGGCAGTTTTCCCCCTTCCTTGAAAACTTTTCCCTCACTCTGCTGGGCAGTTGAGCAGCAGAAAGGCAGGACCTGGGGCTGTGCCTGTCACCAAAGATGCAACCCTCCATCCCTGTGTTTGGGATGCCCTGTAGCCAGGGCAGCCATACTGTGGCTCTCACCTCTGGCCACATCTTGTATGGATGGTGTCTGGATGCAGGAAGGTGTCAGCTTGCTTTCTCATTCCTACTGAGCCTTCTTGAACCCCACTGTTGAAGTGCTGCCAGGTCTCCAAACTGGGACAAAGTATTTCTTCCTTCTACAGGACATTTTAGTATCCACAGGTTAGGTATACTAGGAAGCATAAGGTATTAATGCTACAAACAAAAAGCAGTTTACCATCCAGATTGTCTTTTACATTTTGGTTTTGTTCTGACATGATTTCCAGATGCTAATGGGGAAAACGCTGACTCATTCTTGGAACAATATTAACTCATACATAAAGAACCCACAATCTTCTTTTTAACATGATTTACTCAGTGCTGGAGACAAAAAAGATTAAGTCCATTTTAAGCCTCTCCCAGTGCTTTAGAGGAAAGCTTTCCTACAATAATCCAAAAGCTCATTCTAGCAGAATTGTATTTATCAAAGGTATTGAAGGACTTGTGATAAGAAATCATATGCAAACAGGACAGCAGAAGTATGGTAAATACAAAGAAGAGGAAATGTCATTTTTACTCTAGAAGTGAAAAATTTGTAGGAGGTCTCATTCATAAACAGGGAGAGGAGCAGTGATGGATACTCAAAGGCTGGATCTGTTATTACAACTGGAGTAAGTTAGAATTGTTAACGCATGCTAGGGAAGGCAGCAGGGCACCTCGGCACCTCTTCCACAGCTAATACTAAATAGGTACTAAAAGACATACTTAAATTTGTCGAGTCTCACCTCCCATATTTGGCCAGACCTCATTAGATTTGCCAGTGGTTAAAAGTACTAGCTTATCAGAAGAACTTGCTTGTATAGGTATGCTGACAATGTCACAGTGTAAACCAGATCTCAAGATGATAATAAGATTTTTTTAAGGTTACAAAGGACAGTATCAAGAGTTGGAAAAGATGCAGTACACAGCAGCCATGCTGACTGACATACACCGCATTCAGTTAAACATCATAGCCTTATATGTAGAGTACCTGTTTGCTTGTCTTTGATGTGCTTTTCCCAGGGATATTTATTTAGAAAAGAGCTGAAAAAACTCAAGTTTTGGCCACATCTGCTTGTTACTTGAGGCTTTTGGCTTAAACAAATGTGGACTAAGGACTTCATGAGGATTTCCCCCTTGCCATTTTCTTTCATTTCACTTGCAGAGAGAAAAATTGTAGAAAATGTGAAAATGTTAATTTCAAGGTTAAGATACAGACTCCCCCCTCCCTTTCCCCCCCCCCCTAAAGCCTACATTAATGCATTGATTCAGAAGTAACTTGGTGCTTAGCTTCAATTCATGAAAGGGGCCTCAGCCTTAGAAACCTATCTTAAGGACAGGCAAAATAAAGAACAAGATACAACAGGAAGCATATACCTATGGCTCAGCTCCTGCTCCCAAATTGCTATTTGCCTATGAAATCCCCTTTGTTCCTCAGTGAATGCAGCCAGGGTACTGCTCCTCTTCGCCTCACTGAGAGTTTCTTTATTTGCTTCTCAGGAAGTAGCAACAACACTTCTTGTGCCTGCAGCTTATGCTGTGTACCTCGAGAAAGGATGTTAGGTTTTATTTAGATAAAGGTGAAAGCTGATTTTGCTGGTGTTTTTCACACAACACATTACCTATGAGGAGAGAGGAATTTAAAAAACTCACTGATTTACCATGTTAAAAAAAGATGGCACATTTATTGCTACATAAATGTTATATACATAGTGTTTTCTGTTACATTGACAGAAATTTTTTTGAACTTCT
The DNA here is from genome assembly GCF_012275295.1 of Melopsittacus undulatus. Classification (NCBI taxonomy): domain Eukaryota; kingdom Metazoa; phylum Chordata; class Aves; order Psittaciformes; family Psittaculidae; genus Melopsittacus; species Melopsittacus undulatus. The sequence goes on from NC_047535.1 coordinate 18,742,484, forward strand.
TGCTGCTGGTTGGAAAGGTTTATCAGCAATACCTTGAAATTTGACACAGGGTACAAATCTGCAATAAACCAACAATGGAAACTGGAGAACAAGATGAGAAGCAATTCATCTCGGACAATTAGCTCTTACAATACTCCATAGGTACTACACGGTATGCTAGAACCCTACTATGGTCTTACAATGCTATTGTAAATTTCTGATATTAATGAACAGGTTATGGTAAATAACCCTACATTTTTACTACCTAATATAGTAAAATAAAGTAAGAAACTTTTTACTGAAAACTTTTTCGATTTCAAAAATCTAGAAAGAGTAATATTTAGAATTCAAGAAATTTTCTTACAAGATTATTGTATAAAAGACTAGCTACAGTGAAAAATAAGCCAAATGTTTTTTTCTTTCTATTTTATGAAGGAAAGCTTCTGGGCATACTGCAAAGTCTAATATAGCCAAAAAGACAACAAGCTTAGAAGGAAAAAGGCCAGGCAGTGGCACGTGATCACTTTCACACGTCATAAGCAACAAATTTGTTTAGCTGATAAACACTGAAATGAAGAACAAGGCCACAGATATAGTCAGGTGTTATTTGATGATCTATGCAAATTAAAGTAACAGAAATGAATCCACTAATTCCACAAACTGTTTTGTTAGGAACCACCCAAACCATGAGCTGAAATTCATTAGTTTATTTTTAATAATCCATCCTTTGTTCTTTCAATTTAAATGACTTCATAAAAATTACTGGTTTGTTCCTGCTTTGTGTGTGAACCAATTGCCAGTGATGAAAGATGCTCTATATGAACAATAGCTCAGACAACCTTGGCATAGGAAATTTCCTCCCATGGTCATTGCAGTGGAAGACAGTTTCCATGGAAGTTCAAAGGGATTTTAACCATTTCAACACAACTGTGACAAAGGAATACTTAGGGACACTGTTCTGGTAGAGAAACATTTGAAGGTTCAATGCTAATGTGACTTGGAAGGGGGGCATTTGATTCACACTGGGTATATTTTTCTCCACTGACAAGCCATACAAAAATGACAAGATAATTAATGTATACAGTAAGGAAAAACTGGTGACCATTGCTCTTATATTCCATTTTGTAAGTAAGCCCACCATACTGGTGGTTATAGCATCACACTACCTGCCACGGTGAATGTAGGATTTCACTATTCACCAAAATTACAGCCTGAAAAAAAATCTCCTTTGTATTTTAATGCATTTTGTGCTTACATACAGCTAACACTTTACATGTACTATATGTAGTACTTACTGCTCGGAAAACAAAGCAACTCTAACAAAGTAGATTCTCCCCACCCAATTTACACTTCACGTTACAAGCTTTACTATGAAGCCTAGAAGCCTAAAAAGGTTTTGTTTATAATTAGAAAAACAAACGAAAAAAAGTATTTGAGGAAAGTCTGAGGGAAAATAAAAATAACTTCTTAAACCCAAGAAATGTTACGGTCACAGCACTGCTCCTGCTGGCAGCCTTCACCAGGCCTTTCACTGGCTTTGAAGCACAGACCTCAGTATGGAAGGGTGACTATGACCATAACTGTTCAGATTACCAGAGACCAAAAATAACATAAAAAAAAGCTATACCAAGGAATAGTTTCCTATTGCATGGAAAACACTAGTCATATGGCAAAAGGAGAGGAAAGGACAACAAAAGACTTTTCCCTTCCTTTTTTAAGACACTAATAGGTATGCTGGGAATGCTACGGGTCAATGTTTGTCACTGCTTTGTTCTCTGAATGTGAACAGCTTTAGCAAATGCTGGCATCCAGCTGAAACTTTATCAGCCTTTAACATGTTAACTTTTCCCTTTATATGTAGACCTTTACAGTTCCATAACAATAAATAAAATTTGTAGTTACAATGCATTTGTCAATTCAGTTTAGGCACAAGGCAACTTCCACAATGAGTGGAGAGATCACAACAGTCTCTGATTGTGCAGAAGCGACACACTGCTTGCAACAGAATGATATGTTCAGAGTATTTCATGGGCTGAAATTCTGTCTGAAGACCTTGTATCTCCAATCCTGATGCAGGTGTTGACCAGTAGCTTTGATCATAAGATTGCATTTGGGTTTCTTGCTTCAAGTGTTTTCTCCTGTCAGGTTTGTGTCTTCATATAATGTTAGTTGTCTGTGTCCTTGTGAAGAAAGGTCACCTTCTGTGTATCCTACCAATAATTCTGGAATTCTAGAAATAAATTTGGAAGAGTAAAGGGGTATTATGAAAAGAATCAGTAAGAAGCATGGGTCAACACTGGAGAACTAATTTAAACTATACCATTTTTATTTTTAAGCATAGCATTTTCAGTTAAGTGCAAAAGAAAAATCACACAGAGAGGCCTTGAAATCCTTCTTTCCACAGATATCCATACTGAATATGATACACGGAACAGTTTACTCTCAGGAACATTCTATTTGACTTCCTGGACATGGGACAAAGTGTAATCTGCAAACCTCAAACCTTCAATTTGCATTTGACTTTGGTCTCTAAAATAAGCAGGAGTCAGTACCCAAAGTGAATCACTACTGCTGACGTTAGCCATCGCCATATACCCAATGAGCTTTCCAAGTCAAAGTTCCACCTGAGTCACCTTACAAAGTTACATACAAACTTTTAAAAGCGGTACATTGTATTAACATGGCGAGAACAGGCTACAAATTCTGCTGTAAGTCGAGAATTCTCTGACAATTTAGAAGTAGCCTGTTTCTTTGGTATGAAATAGAGCAATTAAAGACATTCTAAGCACCTTATTTTCCTAAAAAGAAACCCCAGAAGCAAGCAGCTGCCTATGAGAGATGAGGGAAAAGTACTGCCTCGAGTAAGGCTTGCTTTCTAAGAAACATGAGAGAGTAATAAATTTCCACAGAATACATTCTGGCAAGATGGATGCCTTTACTTTAAGCTTAAATAGAAGCAAACCAGTCCATATACACAACAAACCTCCGCAACATAAAATTTAATAAAATTATGGATATAAATAAGGGCATCAAACCTAACTGCTTACTTGTTTTGAAAGTGGCAACAGTTCTACTATTTTAGAAGACACGGAATAGTCAGAATTTTTTCTTTTAAAAATCAAGTTTTCCCCCATTTTTAAAAAAGAACAAACCAAGCAGCTACATGTAATAAAACCAGAAGACTAATATATCCCTGGTAAGAGCACCCCACCAGCATGGTTCAAATGAACTACTGCATTTTGGACTACATGGGGCTTTTGGGAATGCTGATTTATCTTGCAAAGCTGAAAGCATTACTTCTTAAACCTTAACTATCTTTACTAATAGAGACTGTGACTTAAGATAGTTAAGCAATCTCTGCTGGGCACACAAGATGAGCTTTAAGCCAGACAGCAAATCTCTTTGTGATGAGAAGTCTCTCTGTTTCAGCACTGGGAAACTACATGGATTTTTAAAAGAGCTAATGTGATATTTAGATCATTTAAAAATGTATACTTCATTTCTATTATGCTTGGCTTATCTAGCAAACTGTTAACTATTCCTCTCATGTCATGCCAAGAAGGCCACCTGAGCCAAGAGATGTAGCCATTGGCAACAACACATGGAAATGAAGAGTTTAATGACAACTTCTTGGGATTTTGTTTTATTATAAAACTAAACAAATCTGCACGCTTTGCTTATGCTCAGAGACCTCAAAGTACTTAGCAGCATAAAGAAGTCTGGTGCTAGTGGCAGCTCAGTAAGTAAGAACAGGCATATCTACATCTCCTTAACTGTAGCCAATAAAAAGCAAAAAGAGCCATTCCCCTCTAGACCAGAAACGTACCTGGCTGGTGTTCACATATGACCCATAGGGTTGGTAGTTTCACTCAGGCCAGGGTGGCTTCCTGGGTGTGGTGTTGGCGGCTCTGCCGATACGGCAGAAACTTTTTCTTCTTCCCTTCTCTTAAGGCAGGCTGCTTTAGGGTTTAGGTTTCGTTCTGGAACAGAAACATGATGTTAACGTCCCATACGCTGATAAAGAGGGCAGTATAGATCCATTAAGTGCTGGAGTAAAAATAGCTGTGCAGCTTCCCTCTTTGAACTCCTGATGTCCCTGTGCTAAAAGGCAGGTGTTTAAAGCTGCAGACAAGCACTACTGAAAACCCTACCAGGCATCTCCTGAGATGTTATTAAAAAAAAAAAAATCCTAAAAAATCACCCAAACTTCCCTAAGTGCCTATCTACCCCCTCAAAAACCTGTTAGGAAGTGCCTCCCTTGTCACCAGGAGTTGCTAACGTGCAAAATGAGAACTGTAAGAATTTACAATGCAAACAACCCCAGATTTATTTCTGTGCTTCACTGGTATGCTGAAGTCACACCAACCTTACTGACAGCACGCTAGTTTTAGTAATGTTACTGCTTCTTTCTTCACCTTAATATTAGCCTGCTGTTAGAAAAGGGAAGGTTGAATGTCCTGAGTCAGTAGCTCTCCTCGTACTCTCAGGTCTGGGAAACCATCTTAAACTGAAAGAATATGACAATGGCACAGAGCAGAAGGCTCATGTATTTTCAAACCATGTTTCCTCTCACATCACAGTCAGTACTTTATATAGGCAGCTGTGGACCAGCTATCAAGCTACCTCCATCAGTATGTTTCCACTTCCCCAATTAGCTTCAATAGATGAAGCCTTGGATCTAGTTTTCAAATTATGATAGTTTCTAACAGTCAACTGTTTCTGTTCTTCAAAATGTTTTTTCACGAACCAAAATACAAAAGATGAAAACTGCCATGGCCAAAAAGACACACGAAAAGTGTGTACTATGTTCTACCAGTGCATGTTGAATTTAATCAACATGTTGAGGTATTTTTCTAGCTGTCAGTGAATTCTGGTTTGCAGTTTAAGATTGCAGATATAATTTTAGCTGTAAGGAGACTGCCAAGACTAAACAGACAGCACAAGCCCTTCTGCACTGCACAGGCACCCCACAGTAACTGCAGTTTGCATTTTACAAGGGTAATCTGACAGAGGCAATTTTGAACAGACTTGCTAATTCTGCTTTCACCCAAGTCATTACCAACTGCCTCCTACTGCATTTCATAAGGATGAACACTCCTAAAGAATCTACTGGGGGAAAAAAACAACCCAAAACTGCTAACTTTTCTTAATCACAGTTTTCTTTGTTTAAATCTGGCTTGTCTTGAAGTTTTAAAGAAGATTTAATTATGTGGAAACTCTGAAAGGAAGTTAATTTACAGTGATTTATGAAACGGAGATGAAAATGCTAGCCTACAGTTAGAGCTCAAAATCTGAAACGTTTCAGTCTGAATAGCACCAATCACAGAATGAGAAGCCTCATTACCAGCAGTGAGAGGAAATGGCTGATGCAATTATATAATGCACTGGTGAAAGCTCCTCCAGGCACTGCACAAAGCTCCGGTCACTCACTGTCAGGAATAGGTGCTAAGAAAGATGCAGAGATAAAAAGGCAGCACAGCCTCCTGCACAAGAGGCATCGTGTGCTTGTGATGCACGGGGAGTAGGAGCTGAGCTGTACACGTGAGGAAGGAAAAGCTCTCAATTTACACTGCCTGCAGAATAGGTCCAATTTAACTGTAAGTACATACAGAAGAAGATTTCTACCAGACATAAGGTTCAGAAACAACCTCTGACCAAGGCAAAAGTGATTTTACTAGCTTTCACACAGAGCTTTCTGTGACTGACAGAATCTGGGAGAGCCAAGAGATGGACTTGATGGTTTTTAAACATTACAACATGGTTTTAAACATTAAAAACCATGCTTGATTAATGTTATTCTGACTTCTTTGTAATATTCAACCTTATCTTCCAGACTCTGTCATTTTCAGAGCAAAATAATTCCCAAGGTCAAAGGTTCAAAGATGCTAAAATAGGGCTTTGCCATGGCACTACTTGGTGCCTCATCTGCAGGGCAGTTAGCTGCTCTATGGAAGAGCCCTGACTGGAGCCTGTGAGCCTTTATTAAAACCCAGGTCAGTAAAACTCTGCCTGAAAACACAGAATTTCACCCTTACTACACAGCACATAAGCCTGTGTTGAGTTATTGTCACTTTGTCACTTTCATTGAACTTTTAACTCTTGCTTTGATCTGTGTAAAACACAAGCAACAAAACAGGATATGGAAGTAAAAATAAGATACACAAGAATAAAACACTGACATAATTCAGTGGCATCAGTGATTCAAAGATGTTGTGCGTTAAGCAAGTATGACTACTGATATCATCCACATCTGAAAGACTTTTCCAGTCACTTGATGCACTTCTGTCAGCAGGACACTGAGAAAGACAGCTACTCACTAGTCCAAGAAAGCAAAACCTGATGGAATGCTCATGTCAGCTACACAGGTCAGACTATTTCAGTTGGACAGGACCTACAAGGGTCATCTCATCCAACTGCCTGACCCACTAGGAGCTGATCAGAAGTTCAAGCAGGGTGCCTCTGCACCTTAACATGTCTTTGACTCAACTGAAGTAGGTTTTCTCTCTCCTCCCCACTATGTGTTTAATGCAAATCCTTAAGTAAATGTGGTTAAATTCACTGCATTTTAATATTTCAGTTATATAAGGTATGTTTTAAAATAGATCTCATATTTTTGTTAGAGCTTTTGTGCTACTACGTAAGTGCTTGTTACAATTTAAAGCAAGGTATGTCAGTACTTTAAATTATTTACCTCTCACTTGCTGCTCTAGACTGAGGATGACTGCCACAGCCTGGTGGAGAATAAGCAGCTTTGTCTGGGGTTTCTCGCTCTTCAGATGAAGCTGACACATACGGCCAAGTTCTTTAAACGCTTCATTAATGTCTCGTACACGCAAACGTTCTCGAGCATTATTTGCCATTCTTCTCTCCTTTTCTCTTTCTATTTTCTGCTCTGGGTTTAAATCCTCATCTTCATTAGTACTGCTGCGAGAAAGTGTAAATAAAAGTATACTGAAGTATCACAAGTGATCGTGCTGTTGGTTCAAAATTTTCAGTTGATGAAATTAAACTTTTTCTGCTTAATCTATTTCATATTTAAGTATACTTAGATAACTAAGGAAGTGTTCCAAATCAGTGCTTAAGTACTCAAGGTAATTCTTGCTGTTCCTGCCTTTTTCTAAAAGTAAGTTTTAAATGGTGTCTGGCTGAAGAATATGCACAGAATGTTATCTACAGGTGGCAAACATCTCTAGGAGAAGTAGTGGCAACACACTGCCCCTTGAAGCAAAACTACCACTTCACTCAATCACCGAGGAATGAGGAGCAAAGAGGTAACTCAGCTACCTCGTCAGGTGAGGAATAAAGCCTTTTCAACAAGTAGTCCAGCCAGTTTCCAATATATCAGCTTATATAAGAAGGCATTTGGGTAATTTTCAATTTACTGTGCTTATTAAAAAGCATTAGTTTTGTTAAAGACCTTATTGGCCAATTTTAGAACTATTTTATCTTATAATAATAGCCAGTGTAGAGCTGATCAGTTTTAATCAGAATTCTTGTATCACTTCAAATTATTGTATTAACTTGCATAGCCTTTTTTTTAAATACAGAATTGTCCAATTCAGTCTAAAACTATGCAAAACCTCTGCTCTAACTAAAATTAACATGCTAAAATGACATTAGACACATGCGATGATACAGACTGTGCTGCCAATTGTTGCAAAACTCTCACTGTTTACTGTTATCCTAAATGTCAATGTTTGTTTTAGGCCTATCAGGCAGATCCAGAAGAATTTTACTCAGCGTCAGCTCCAGGTCTGGGAGAGAAGTGTTTCACAGACTATGTACCTGTCGTGCTCATCCCAGTGAATCAGGGTTACCAGGCTGCTGCTCTCCATCACCACTGGCTCAAGTTTAGAAGCACAGCCCTGGCCCAGGTACAGAGTATTGCAGGTTTCTAACGTTCTCCCATCCTCTATGCTGGGCAGGGTTCTCTGTATCTTACACCACTTACACGCACACAGGCAGGAATCAGGCAAGGCATCCACATAAGGGAATGCACACTTTTGAAGTGATTTCCCCAGAAAATCCTCTATTGGGTATTTAAGTGGATACAAATACATAAACTGTTTATCTGTTTCAGCTGTCTATTAACAGATGCACTGAGGTAATGCAAAAGCCTTGAAATAAATTAATCAGACATAAGGACAGCATGCTACACAGCATTAAGGAAACACAAATTCTATAGGACATGTCAGCAACCCACCTTGTTCTGCCTCTAGATGAGACCTTGATATCCTTCTGGGAGGACTCATCATCTGATTTCATGTCATCCGATGAGGGGGGTTCATGTATATTTTCATCCTTCTCCTTATGTTCAGACTTGATTTCTGTTGGACCTATAGCCACAGACTGGCTCTGTAAGCCACCTGACAATGCTGCAGGCAACCAGAGATCAATGTGAGTATCACAGGCATGAAATGCCAAGGAGAACCTCAAGCAGATGTCAATTGGAGGCCAGAGCTGAGCACAGAGTCTGAAAGGACGACAGGAGGAACTACACTCTGGCAACAACAAGAAGAGAAATCCTGGTAACACTGCATTACTGGGCATGTGTCAGGGGTTGTAAAGGGATCGCAGCTCAGAGCAGCTTGATCAGTAACAGCTTCATCTAAGAAAAGCACTGTTAATAGGACTTCCTATTAGGACTTCAGTGAAGTAAGGAAACTTGCACCTTATGTCTGGGCTGCAAATTTTAGGGCAGAGCTGCACTGACATCGAGGCTTGGGCTTAGATCAAATGTGCAACATGCACCTCCCTAAATGGTGCAAGCATGCTAATGAGTAAGCTGACTTGTGTCTTCTACAGCTTACTGCTTCAAGTTAAAAACTGAGGGAACCATTAAGACCTGTGTGGAGGGACTTCCTTTTATTAGCTAGACTGAAACCTGCCTTCAGCTCACTCTGCAGCCCTTCCTGCCGATTTGGAAATGGCTGCAGTACTGCAAATGCCATTATGGCTCCTTCAGCCAAGAGAACATGGCTGTAATGCGGTCTTCTGCTGGAACTATAGTGGGTCAAGTCTGACATAGGGATGCCCTGAAAATTGTTGCAGGGATACTTCACAGCAGCATTTTACAGTATTTATAATTAATTTCTTATTTCTCAACATCATCTATGTCTTTATGCCCTGTGCTGATGCAATTTTACCAAGATTTATGGCCTCACTGGCTCTGGATTACTGCAGACACCATTTAAAATAACTGGGAAGTTACCTCTGTAGCTTTCTTGTGTTTTATGATTTAGTTCTGTGCTCTGAGCAGAAACTGCACTGGGAAGAACTGAATGGTTGCTGCTGAGGCTGACACTTTCCTCCCGATGAGCCCCAACCTAAAGCAAAGCAAACATTTCCATTAAAGATGTGCTTTAAAGAAAAAGAAACAATCCAGATACAGAAGTTTAAAAGGCAAAGTATTCGCTGGATTACAAGCCCAAGTTAAAGTTCTAGCTTGGTAAAGGAAAGATTTAGTTGGAAGATGCTATTACACTACACCACTTGATCACACCACACAGGATTAAGCTGTGTTTCAAGCAAAGCAGTGACCAACACCTGTTTGGAATAACACAGCAACATAGCAACAAGGTTTTTCACTACTTTCCCACAGAACACTACAGAGTTTTCTCCTTGATTTATACCTGAGGGGTGTAAGACTCGATTAACCTTTGATTGTTTAAACTAATTCAACTAGCAACTCCAGCACATGTAACATTTTGATCCTTAAATCATGGAAAATAATCGTCTTCACCCCACGTGTAAGGTGTGCATACTGCCCCACATTCACATACACAGGCATGCACATATATAAATAGCATCTCCTCACTTGTGCTGAAACAGGATTAAGGCAGAACTGGGTCTAATATCAAAATACTATTTTGTTCACTTTAATAATTTCCTCTCATTTTCCTCCTTTCTCAGCTAAATATATTTATCTTGGTCCCATTACAGAATCTTATCATACAAAAATAACCCAGGTATCTCACTGCTCCTACCACCTCTCAGTATTTTCTAATCTGCTCCTTCATAATACATCATGATCAAATTTCCAAGCAGCAAGCACTGAGAGGAAGCATAAACTTGGATTAACAGTACTTATGCCAAGACAGCGATGAGTGCCCGTGCCCAGCTTGAACAGGCAAATCTGTTAAAAACTGCTCAAGACAGAACAGTGTTATTAATGCAGACCTCTATAAAAAAGTAATATTCTTTTGAGAAAGGAAAAGGTACAGACACACTGCCTGTATTTAAATAATCTGGAATGCAGACTATTTAAAGCTTTTGATTCCTGAAGACACAAAAGTCCTTTAAATATTTATAATACAACCACAATACAATTATACAACTAAAAAAGAACCCAAAACCCTAACAAAGCTGAGGATTCTACTATTATTTATATAGTTACAAAAATTGGCTACAGATGAAGCTTTTTATTGGAACAGTAGCAAACATGTCAAGTATAAGATTAAGCCTTTAATTAAATAGGTTTATTGCCTGGAGTTACACATGAGAACCACTGTTTTTCAATAAATCCTTCAATCCTAGTAAACTGCTGAGCTTTGAATCCCTCTTGAGTAATTAATGCAGCTTCTACCTTTCATGTCTTAGTATGGGTTTTACCCAGAGAGAGATAAATGCCCTTATGCAAGTTTATCCTTTGTTTAATATGTACTTGTTCCTGTAAGCTAACACACAGGAACAAGAAAGGAAAGGGGGAACCCCCCCGCCCCATAACTAATATCAGGTCATTCCAGGCTGCTATCCATATCTATTGTTCTGCAGAAAATCTCTTGTATACTGTGGGATATCTGTTGCTATTTAAAGTGTGTTTTCTCTTCCTGTGTGTGTAATAGGCTTTGTTTGTGAGAAGTTCCACTACGGATGCAGTCATCTCAGCTCCTGCGGTGCTTGAGAGTTCACTGGGAGCAAAGGGCAGAGGGCCCGGGTCTTCCAGCCTATGAGACAAAATTCTTTACAACAGGAACATGAAGCTTGCTCTGCACAGAGAACTTCCAAACCCGAGTCTTCCCCTAATTCTGCCCTGCAGGTTGTGTGATTTGTTCTTCTGCTCATGCTAAATCCTAACACATGAGGGTGCTTTTATTCAAACTACAGACTATGAATCACTTTAGGGCCAAGTTTGTTCCAAAATGTACTTCTTACAAAAGGCAAAAATTCTTAAAGCTGTGTCCAAACGAAGCATCTGCCAGAGCCCTGGCAAATTCCAGATCCAGTGCTAATCTAGACATAAGAGATAAGCACATCAGTTCTGATACAGGCAGGAAATAGACCGTGAATAAGAGCTGAATTCAACTCCATGTTCCAGTCCTTTGAAACAGGCTTACAAAATCAAAGCATACAACTTAGATTAACAACATTGATACAGAAATCTGAAGAGCCAGGTGTCACAAACCTGACCATGCCATGAGCATTCACCTCTGATCTGTGGTGGGCTAGAAAATTCAAACAAAACAATCCCTAAACCAGGAGACTTGCAGAAAGCCACTGTACCCCATGCAAAGGCCCAGAGATGTTTCCTGTAAGCACAGCTCATCTGGGCCTGCTTCAAGGCACCAAACTGGACCTTAAGTGTCTTAAACGTCGAGCTTAGAAACCCGAGTTTGCTTTTCTTTTGCTCGTCCGTTCGCAGAAGAGGCCCTCTCCACCCGCATGTCAGTGCAGTGGAACCTCCTGCTAAGCCTTGCGCAGGGCAGCCTGTGCCGCAGCACAGCCCCCCATCGGCAGTGTTCCGGTGTCACCGATCCCCAGCTCAGCCGGTTTCCCGGCACCGCGGTGCCCCCCCCGCGGCACCCGCCAGCTGCGCGGGGCGGCGCGCGCTGCCCGCATTAGCATACAGCTGGGAGCCTCGGCCCCGCCTCCGCCCGCGGCTGCGCGCGACAACAGGCGGGAGGGCTGAGCCGGCCGAGGGGCCGCTGTGAGGTAAAGCTCAGCCCCGCGTGGGGCCGCGAAATGGCAGCCGGGGGGAGCCGCGGCGTTCCGGCACACACCCCTGCTACAGCCGCACTGGAACCACTCACCTCCGTGCAGCCTCCCTGCACAGTGACAGTATAACGCCTGGGTCGGGTTCTCAGCGAATCGAAGAGCTTACATTTAGCAAAAGGGCAGCCCAAGTCCTGTACCGGCTCCTCAGTGCCTCAACACACTGACTGAAGTTCTGCACTTCAGGAGAGTGGCGCAGAGGGCAGTCTACAGCCACACTACACTGACTTGTGAGCTTAAACCCGTGAGCGCCGAACTTACTTAGTCTGTTTAAGTGATAACATTTGGGAGCTGAAACTAGAAAAGCAGTCCAGTATTTTTGGCAACTAAACAAAAACCAGACGGATCGTGGCAAATAGTACAGTGCTGCACATGTGGAGATCCGACCCGGAGCCACACGTGGGGAGAGGACCTTTGCTCTGCTAACGCGGGGCCTGCATCTCACACTTCAGTTTCGTTATTAGTTTTGAACTCGTGGCAATAAAGCTTTTGAGAACTGAAGAACCCACGAAAAAACTCCCCCAAAACCAGTCTTTGCTCGTATTTGCTGTAGGACTTACCTAAGCACAGTTCAGAACACAAGCACTTCTCTGCCCACGCCAGCTGATCAGTAATACAATTTTAACAGAGGTGAACATAATTAAGACAATGAAAAGGGGCTTTGGAATCAAGATGTTTACACTTGGGACAGCTCAAAGTGGTTCAGTGCGAGCATCAGTTCTGCTTAGAAATACAGTGTGCAAGAGCAGAGGGTGGTGCTGGCAAAGCAGCTCCTACTGCCCTGTCCTGCCCTTACAGCACAGCAGACACAGGGTAAGAAGAAGGAGATCGTCCAGTTTTCTTGGATTCCTGTTATACCTGGAAAAAACCCTGTGACTTAAGGATTGAGTTTCATCCTTAACCGAGTTTCCAGGCCTTTTATTTATTTATTTTTAATCAATTCAGGCTGTTCTTTTTCCATTGTACTTCAATGACAAATAAAAAGCAGCTTGAATAGGAACAAAAAGAGTATTACTTCTTAACTTTTCAATAATACATGAAATAAAATACAAATCAACTTCAAAGGCCACTTAGCAAATATTTGATGAGTTTGAGATATTAAAAATCTATTTGAATAAGTCTAATGGCCAGCCCAGCTAAAAAAAAAAAAACAAGACCATTCAGAGCAAGCAGGAAATGAAGTCAACTAGAGTTTTAAAATAAATCTGGCACAAAAATTAAGCAAATGTTAAAATAAAACCATGTCTGGTTACACTAATTACATAAAAAGGAGTTAAATTACTCATTTCCTAGCTCCTTCTGCCAAGATCATCATCTTCAAGGGAAATTAAATTTAACTTTTCTATTTTTTTTTCCTACAGAGAAAAAATGTTTTGTATGAAAAGACACCCCCGCCTCTCTCCCCCAACGAGGAAGTTTTGTTCAGTGCTGAATCCCAATGAACGTTTCTTGACTTAAAACCCTTCCAAACACGTCAAACAAAACCAGGTAAACACCTGCACTGATCACATTTCCCACCATGAGAGCCAACACATTATTTTCTTGAAATTTACTGGAGGCTCTCTGAAGTAAAGCACTCTTTAATTCGCTGTTCTCCCACATTTACTATTCAAGAAATACAAACAGTAAATAAGTATAGGTTGAAATTGATTATTGAGTAGCACAACAATTGCACCTCTTAAGCGGGGGGCGCTACTGCAATGCAGTCATCATTAACTAACACTGCTCAGTTTCCACTACAGCCAGAAAGGCCAGCCTCTGTCTTTCAGGCTCCATCCTAAGCCATGCTCACTGCCTGCGACTGCAAATGATGGCAAAGGGCACTCGCTGGGGACTGGTCAAGGCCACGACAGGATGCTTTCTGTTGGAGCCAATTATTCTGATCTAACAAAATTAGGGTTAATCCAAGGAATTCTTTAGCTGACTCACTATTCAAGCAAAACTGATCTGCAGGCTTGCTTCACCCAGCCAGACGAAATATAAAAGCAAGTGCTGTTTGTTTGGTTTTTTCATTTTCCTAATCTAAGTTGTTTTTTTTTTTTAACAGAGAGCAAGCATCTTTCAATTGAAACAGCAGGTCAATCATTTGGTGGGAATTCAAGTCTAGATTACATTTTAGTTACACAACTACATCAAACTACAGCAGACTGGGGAATTCATTCTGGGGAGTCATCTTCCACCACCACCTATTTCAATCAAAACCAAGCTGATAAAATATTTATCATAGCTTAGTTTAAAAGAGAAAAAGAGATTTCTGTGTACATTGCAGCACTATCTGCATTTGACTGGATCTGGCTTAGCAGCACCAGAAGGTTCCACAAGACAGAGAGAGAACAATTCTGGCACTACAATTTCAGTCACTCTACCCCACGTCATTAAGACCAAGGAAAAAACAAGTTTTCTTTTATATAACTAGACTGCAGTCTACCCAGACTACTGCAGAACATTCCCTTTTAACAGCATTCTTTAAATATGAGGCAGTATTCAGAAAAAATTCTGAAGTATTTATGCATCACTTCCTTCATTACTAATTGTAATGGCGAAGTTGTATAGAAACCTAAAGCTGAGTATGTGTTGGAAAACACTGCCCCCCTGAAAAGACCCCAAACACACGCAGCTTATAGAAAGTAACCAGTTCTTTTTGATGTCTACTGCAGTGGTTCTGAAATTAATATAAATGGATGTGTGACGTGCAAATGGGAGAGCCTGGAACTAATTCAGTTTTATAAAATACAAACCCTTCAGCAATTGGGGTACCTAATTATTTTGATGATAGGTGAAGTTTTGCCTTGATCACACAGTGCCCAGCTGTGAATCTGTTTTATGACAGAAAATTTCACAGCATGTAACTGGTCTTTAAAATTACGCTGTAAACATGCAAACACATGGCACCACTAAAATACGCATGTTTTAAAAAGCCCTTTTTCCTTTAAGCGTTCTTGAGAAGGGAGGAATGCAAAGGAAGAAAAAGGGAGGTGAGCAATGCTACAAATAGATTTCGCTTACTGTCTAATGCTTTTAACATACTGCTGATCTATAAAAAGCTCAACTACATTTTTTCAGAACAGTTCACTTTTTAAAAGAAACTAAAAGGGATGGATTGAATTATTTCACTCTTCTTGTGGATTAATCTAAAAGTTGTTTCCCCTTCATTGTTACTTACACTGCAGCTGTGCTCAAACTCCTTTTCATTTAGAAAAAAAAGTTTACATTTTGAGCCTGCGCACACCATGGTTCCACATTCCAACAGCTTCCTCCCAGTCCTCTGCCAGCATCTGCTATTGAAGACTAGTTCCAATTTACAATAAACAGCTTTTCCAGACCAGAACACTTGAAATTCAGTCCTTCTTGACTGCTTTTCCCATTCAATCTCCCTATTCACCATTTCAAGGAGAAAACTGTTCTGCCAATTATTACACATCTGGAAAAAATGCATGTATAAGCTGAAATGCTCTCAGCAGAAAGTTTCAGCTTTCTGCATATGGTCACAGCAGGATTTTATGGGCCACTGACCAGGCCCAAGTTTAAGTTTTCCCATCTTTCTCCTCCCCCTCATTTCTACCCCCACCCTAACCCTCTAATTGGAAACCCATAGCAGGTGCAAGCTGTCTGCCACCTTTTCCTCCGCAGGAACGTCAAGTAGTTTCTTCCTGATAAATGTTGGTCTTACACCCCAGTTGTAACTCACTAGGCTCTGCGCTAAGTCAAATGCATCAGCTGAAGCTGTTATGCATAAAAATACACATTTAAAAATACCATTACCATTGACGCTTGTCTGTTGGTTGTCACAAGGCTGGATGCTCCATAGTTTGAGTTCAGGCTTCCAATTGGCCCATTGTGGGATGGTCCCAATAAACTGTGTATATCTCCATGGCCACCTGACAGGCTTGTTGAAGGCCCCACAGCATGATTTCGTAGTACATGGATGGCATCATCAAGTCTGTCCAAGCGATCCTCCATTCGAGACTGCTGTTAGAATTAAAGAGGGACAGGAGCAGCTATTACTGAATAAACCTGCACGCTCATTATACTGCAGTAGTTTCTACCTCAGAGATATTAAAGACAGAAGATGAAATGCATATATCAAAGACTTTGAAGGCACCTACCAGCACTACAACAAACAGGAAGAAGAAAAGATACCTGGAGATTTTGCTCAAGATAGCATTCATTCCACAAATAGGTGGCAGCTTTTAAAGTGAATCTTATTACAAGGTTAATGTTACTCAGCTTCTATTACATGGCATGAACAAAGAAAAAGGAAGTGCTACAAAATAAGCTAATAAAGGATGAGAAAGAATGATCATAAAATCAGCCTCACCACACTGGTAACAATAAAAGAGAGGCTTTTTGAGAACCTGTATTACAAAAAACCTGGACAAAACTTTGAGCTATCGTTTTCTAAAGTGGAGCTTTAAACACATCAGCTACTGCAGAAATAAAAGTGATTTCTGTATGTTACTGCAGAAGAGGCTGTCTTTAAATTACTTTCCTTAAAAAAAAAAAAAAAGACAAACCCCAAAGCAAAACCAATTCTGACACTGCAGCTCTCCAGAAACTGAAATGGCAAGATGTTGGAGTCAGAAGATGGGTCATATGCTACGCTAATTTAAGTTTTTAATGGGGAATCCGAAGGAAGCATTAATTGAAACACAAAAAGGCACCATCTAAAGTGAAATAGTACCTCACAGACATCCTTTAAGAAGGACATTGCATCTTGCAAATGCTCGTGAAGTTGCTGTTCAACTCGATTTTTCTGGCAAAGTCAAGACAGAACAGGAAGCAAAGCACAGGTTAAGATTAATTCAAAAAAGAGGTGAGGAAACAGCTGATGTGCATGTCAGCAATAAATTGTTAGTCAAGTTAATGCAACAGAGATCTGATTATATTAAGATAAGAAAAGGCTAATATTTAACACTGCAGTTTTGTTAGGATTTTAAGATGTACATAACAATTATACTTAATTGCAAAAATATTGAAGAAAACAGATTTGCCTTAAATTTACTCTTGTTAGACAGAAAAATGAAATTTCACCTGTGGAAACTAGAAATATTAACAGGTAATCAAAGCCTCCCCTCAAATTTTTCCCTTTTCCTTCCTGATCGTGTATCAAGAATTTAAGAAAGAAGTCAGTAACTTAAATCCTCTGCTGAATCTTCAAAGGAAGAAAATTTACAATGCTGTAGATGATTTCCCACGTCTTTTTCTGTAAATTGGTTCATTAATTAATAAATGAACACTCCCCAATAACAAATAATAATTATAAATAAAATATATTAGTACTTTAATTAGACAGGTGTAGTGAAGGCAAGCCCAAGAGGCTACCATTTCAGGGAGGGAGGGGAAGGACAAGTAAATGCAAAGGCATGAAGTCTTTATCTTTCCTCCAGACTGAACTTTAGATAAGAATTAGCTATGGATTTGTGAAAAGGTACCAGAATCTCATAACAGTGCTTTAGCACCAGCTGTCCTCAGCACAGAAGCCTGATGCCCAAGGAACAGATGGTGAAAGACACACCCTGCACGTCTTATATTGTTCAACTGAACAGGCCATTTGTTAGCAAAGAATTCATTTGTAATGCTATCCTACTGTTTCCTTTAATGATATGCAGGATTTATACAAAACCAAGCCTTCAGCTCTTAAGTAAAAAGTATGGTGTTGCTTTCAACAATTCTTACCAAGGAGTGTAGAGAGTTTTCATAGTTTGGAGATGAGGGGGCTTGTCCTCCACTCCTAGACCACTGACTGGCACCTGTCAAAATTGTCTAGGTTAACAGAGATTTATGCAGCAGAAGTGGGAAGCAGCGACGCAATATTTCTCAACTTAATCAAAACCAGCATTCTGCATAAAGGTAAGCTAACATATGGGTACACAAAGGAGGACAAATTCCTTCATTCTGCCTTGCAAAGGGATAATTTTTATATCCTGGCATCTGTAGGGTTAGGCACATTGTCGATGACAAAGCAATGACATCTTCACAGTACTTAAACGATACAAAAGTGGACTAAACACACACACAGAGTACCTGAAATACCTGCCCTCTGCCAGTGTCACCATAAAAGGGTTGCTGAACTCCTTCTTCAGGTTATGTTCAGTATACGTAGGCATATCTTTAATAATGTTAAAATATACCACAAAAGTATTTAAAGAAAGCAAATGGACACCGAACTAAGGATAACTGGAAAACCATTTTTATGACACCTCTTTACTAAATGAGAAAACTTAAAACTAGATCAAAAGGACTTATCTTACCTCATTTCACGATACCATTTTAGATTATAATGCATTTCTAGTTTAGAAGAGTAAAAATACACCCAAGTAATCTCCATTTGTGATTTCAGATATACTGCACATAAATTGGCAGTTAAAGAATACCGACTGCAAGAAATTGTCAATTACATCCATACTACCTATACAGTGCAAATTCAGATCCATATCCATTCTCCTCCGACATAAATATACCTAATTACCATGCAAAAATTAAAAATAATTAGATGTGAAATGCTAATAAAGAAGTACTTTTAAAACAAAGCCTGAAGTAGTCAACATGTATTTTTCTCACCAACTAATAACACATCTTTTATAAAGATACTACACAAAATTCTATGGTCATTAGAGACAGCTTCCTTTCAGCCATACAAATGTAATAATAAAGCAATTACATTAATAAATTATGGACGTACAATCCAAAGCAGCTCATTAAAGGAAGAGCCTGTGGGCTTGTTCTTTCAATAACAGCCAGAGCTGTACATCTGGAAAACTGGGAAAAGGTTTAATAACATTACAGTTCCTTTGTTCGGAGAGCTGCAAGTAGTTACCTCTCAAAGAAAGGGGTTTATATAACAAAAAGAGTACAGCTTGCATAGCTATTAAAATACCTAAATATTTCCTTTCTAATTAAAAAAAAATAAACCATCTCCAGTTTCATAGCAGCCCAGAGCTGCTATAACTGTGCTGGAATTCTCCTTTAAAATACAACAACATCAGTGAGCAAGTTTATAATTATCAATTTTCACTTCACATGACTACTCTGGGTCTGGATCTGTAGTCTTTCCCCCCGCATTACTGTCGTTCCTGAACTTTGGAATGACGCTTGGAGTCTCACTTATTTTTGTAAAGCATTAATGGAACAACTTCAGAATATTCTGGCTCACTGTAAGGTCCAGCTTTTTATCTGGTCAAAACTCCATTTTTAAAGACAAGACCATAGTCAGGGCTTT
Source organism: Melopsittacus undulatus (assembly GCF_012275295.1). NCBI lineage: Eukaryota > Metazoa > Chordata > Aves > Psittaciformes > Psittaculidae > Melopsittacus > Melopsittacus undulatus. The sequence continues at coordinate 18,761,673 of NC_047535.1, forward strand.
TAGTGAATGCGCTACTTCCTACAGTAAAGCATGAGCTGGCAAACAGAAAGGCAACCAGCTAAGAAAAGAAAGCAAAGGCTCAATGCCTGTTCACCTTGTCTCATGAGTTCGCTGGGGAGCTTTTTTAATAGGAAAAGGTTATTATTTCCTTAGTGTAAGCCCAGAACACTTGAGTGGGACTTCTCACAAAGGAACTAAAAAAAATAAAGGGGGGGGAGGGTAATACTAAACTCCTCTCATACCAACCACCCAACTGCAACCTGCAGTTTTTAATCACACCTCTAGTAATGCTGGTGCTCTTTCTGCACGATGGCATACTCCATCTCCATGTCTGCACAGGTTGCCAGATGGCACTGATTTCCTGCCTTCCTCATTCCACTCCCCCTCCTAGAAGTTTGTGCACGAAATCCACCAATTATATTAGAAAGCATCCTGGCACCACAAGCCCTGCAATTAACAACTGCAGCTTTTAGTGCAGCACCAACATAGCAGCATGAAAATACAAATAAGCTAGGCAAGTGTTAGGATTTACAGGGGTCATCAATAGTAATCACTCCAGTATTGTTCTTCTACTACCAACACTAATCCTCTGGCTCTCCTTTCAAACACACACTGGGCATCAGAGTCCACAGAGGGCTGGTTTTGTACCCTCAGAACCAACTGAAACCTTCTGAATACTTCTGATCCTGGGAGGAGGATTCTTACAATACCAAGGTTCCCACTGTTCAGATTCATATATATACTTCACATATGTATACAGAACCATTGAAACTATGCAAGAAGCTAAGCTCTGGGCATGTTTATGTAAAATTAGAAATTAAATGAGGGCAGGGAAGATGAGACATGCTATTGTCTCACAGTACTTGGGGGTTTTCATCATGATGTTCTCAAAGCTTTTACTTAAATTAATTAAAAAATGTCATTACCCTTATTCAGTAATGTAACAGCCAAATGGTCAAATACGAGTTTATCTACGTGTGTCATGAAGCTATCATCTCTCAATGCTTTAAATGGCAGAGTACTCCTACTGTAATTTACAATTAAAGGATATGCAAGTTATGACTCACTCAAACCTATAATAAGAATGCTAGATAAACAAAGAACTAACTGCAAAAAGAGGAAAATCACAATGAAGGCTAAAATGCTGCAAAGCATATTATTTTAGTGTACATAAAACATTTGTGTTATCTGCAATAACTTTTTGGGTCAGGACAGAAAATGGCTACCAGGAGTATCAACAGCCATAAATGTAGTAGTAATTACTTTACATTGTGCTTCACTGTGTTCTCAGTGACTCATCTGGGAATAAAGATAAAAGTCCAGATTCATAAATGAAGGTAATTAACTACTGCAGCAATTTACCAAAGGCTTGATAAATTCTGTATCACTGAAATTAAAGGGGGTGGGAGGGTATAATCGTAAAGCAGATGCTAAGTTTGTGTCTAAGAAGGATTTCAGAGTTATTTGCTTACATATACTACTGTCTTAGCCATCAGAATCCAGAATAATGAACACAAATTAAAATGCAAATTTTGGAGAGTTTTACATTTGATACAGGTTCCAACAGACAAAGGCATCAATGGCAAAGGGAAGCTTCACATTTCAGGGACCTCAAATTTGTGTTCTAAACCCAGGAATTAGCTGGCGCTTTCACACTTACAAAATCAGATGTAGTATCTGCTCAGGGAACTCCAGTTGGAATCTTTAAAATTTAAATACTTTGAAATGTCAGAACTTTTCTTCCAGCCACAAAGTATTTTCAGTATTTGCTTTGATGTTAAAAAGAAAGCAGTAGCAATTTTCTAGTCTGATCTACCTTTTCAGTACAACAAGGATACACAAAACATTTTTTGTCAACTGCAATCACTGCATCAAAAAGCCCATTAAGCCCATCCTCACTCAATTCAACACGGAATTTTCAGTTATAGAAATGCTCAAAGCAGCTGCTCAGGTATACCATGTCAGATATTCAGTAATCCATTAAGACCATAGAAAACCAGAGCAGTGTCCATTAAACATAAGTCAAGTATGAATGATGAAAGTTTTCTGAGTGACACTGCATGTAGTCTGTATATTCACTTACATATGTCCATGGCTGCATTTTATGTGCCATAACTTTAACAAATTATTGCTCTAGATTACGGAAGTGTCCAGCCAAGCTCATTCTGTGCACCTTTCACTGCAAGTTAATTTGGGGGTTTTTTTAATAAAAAAATCTAAACACTACTGCAAAAAGTGACCAATGGCCTGGAGCCTGCAGGAATATATTAAACAACAGAGAAAGGGAAAACAGACTGTTGTATAAACGTTAAATAATTTAACTAATTGCACTATAGGAAAGAACAGGTTAAAGTTACATCATCTTGCTTGTAATTCTAGTTCTTTGTTAAACAACAAATTTAACTCAATGGCGCTTTCACAGCCCTCTCTATATGGAGAACAGCTGTTCAACTTTTACTAGACAGCTGAGGCCACAGTGTCTGTGAAAGCTGCACTACCCACTAATAGCTGTAGGCAGCTGCCCACAGTTCATCTCCACACTGGAATGCTCCTTCCCACATTCACACTACAAACACACAAAGCACAGGTGACAGAGGTGGCTGCAATATAGAGCATTTATTTTGAAAAATGCCAGAAATTCTTCTCCCATAGAATGAAAGCATTCATGAGATACGAATGAAAAGCTATCCTGTGTAAAAACTGGATACTCTCATAGCTGCTATATTTTCATTAGAGGGAACACACATCTGTTGTGTTTGTCACTGAAAGCTGCCACAGAATTTTAGCATATAGCTTTAAAAAACCCAACAAAACCAACCAAATCACTCTTAATTCTATCCGATAGTACAGATCTGTACAGACATCTTTATAGCTGTGGTTGTATGTGGTCAGTGTTGTCAAAGATTATTTTAAGAAGCTAATTTTAAAAGCCTGTCACCAGGATTTAAGTGAATGCTCGTAACAAACCAGCTAAGAATCTGGATTTCTAAATCTGGATTCAGTACAACGGAAATATAAACTAAATGCAGAAGTAATTTTGCAAGGAATCTAACTGCTGATTTCACTGCGATTCCAAACAGGAGGCTTTCAAAACAACAAATGAGTTACTGACAAATGGCTATTCTCTACCTGTAAGAGGCGATGGTGATCCAACTGGTGTTGACGGATTCGATGGGAAACTACTGCTGGTATGATCAGGAGAATAAATCTAACAACAGACAAAAGAGATTGTGTATCAATACATGCCATAATATTCACTAAAGAAAATAGCTATTAGGATTCCTTTTCATGCTTTTAATTGTCATTCATGATGCTAGATTGATAAAAACCCCAATTTCATCCTTCAATCACAGCTCTGCTTTATCACACTCAAGCCTCTAAAAATGTCCAGAGAACTTTCATTTTCAAGCAGCTGTCAAAATAAGCACAGCCTGTATTTGATAGCAACACGAGTGTAACTGATCTTCCTTCTACTTCAACAGCAGCAGAAATTACAGCCTTGTTGTCACTGAAGGAGAACAATATACATAAGAGTTAACAGCACAAAGATAATTATAACAAACAAAACTTCAGGAAAATGTGAAGAAATAATGACTTCCCCAATTTTACAGAGAGAAAAGATTTTAGCAGTCAACACGTTATCTTCTAGAAATTAAGCCTTCACAAGAGAAAAATACCAAGAAAACATTCAGCCCTAGTTACGTACCTACCAAATGAGAACCATCTGAAATTTTTTTGCTCTTCCTATTGTATTGCAGTGTGCACAGATTTTCCCTCTTATTTCTGTATCAGTTGCTCCCTTGAGATACCAAACCTCAACTTGCAACAATCCATTCCTTGCTATTAATGTAATTAAAAAGCCTTAATAAAAACAGAAGACATAATGCTTAAAGCTTTAATTAAAACTTAGAATTCTAAGATTCTTGGAAAATTAATTTTGTGAGGGCAACTGAATCAGTTTAGGGGCTGACTATGGACTTTAGAACATATTTTTACAGGTCACCAGTTCAAACCTGTTTTGCTTGAGCAGAGACCAGGATTTGTTAGTCATCAGATGGCAGTTAAAAAAAGTCTTCACTGGCAGTGTGGTTGATGTCTCTTCTCACAGACAATATGACATTTCAGCATTTAGCTGACAATAAACTGGGACTTGGTTAAGTTGCATATTGTATTTTTTGAACTGACAAAACTAGGACCTGAGAGACCACATGCTCCTTCTTGGTTTATCACACTTTCCCATTAGAAAACACCATCAGTTCCCTATTGGAAATACCTTCTCCATTTAATATATGCTAGGAGGTAAGTATATTTAAAAGAATAAACCACCTCAGACCACTGTAGGAAATTAATGCATTGCATATGAGCATAGAAATAAATCTTGGGTATCAGTATGGGAACTGCAGAGTTCCAGGCAGGTAAGATACAGAAAAAATTATATCAGAACAAAGGCCACAAAGTTTCCTTTGAAACTGTTTTCCACTGCTCTACCTGCTGATTTTGTATGAGGGAAAACCTCCATTATACCAAAGCCACAACTAAGACACGAGATCAGAATTCATTCTGCATTCAGTCACTGGCCGCTGTGCTGTTAAATGACCAATGATGAACAACCCTGACACCTTCTGCCAGGCTTAAACGGTAACATGACTCATTTTACTGCAACAAATGAGACTCCTCCTCCTATCAGTCATGGTCCATTCCAATCAGCAGGATGCCAATATGCCAGGGTCTAATGAAAAGGCTCTTAGACAAAAGCTGCACAATTGAGAGCCTGCAGAGCCAAACCTCGGAGCTGTTAGTCCAATTTTTTAAACACTACAGTGTACATTTCAGTTAGGCTTTGTTATGCTAATGTTATTGAGTCTAAAGCAACAAAGAAACTTAATTCATGAATTACTTTTAGAAGTCAACTTCCCCACATTTTCTTTTCTTTTGTGAGGGGACCAGTGGCTATTTAACTACTGAGACCGTACAAAGGCCTTTACCCTAGTTCTGAGGTAGGAATCAAAATGTAAGTTATCACAAAGAGGTCTGATATAATCAACAAAGTTAAACAGTTCTCCTGTTTGATCTCCTCTAAATTAAAGACCAAGTGTTTTGATTTGGCATTAGGCAATGAAATAAACCAGATGTTTCTCCTGCCATATAACCCTCCATGGGCACAATCTTAAAGGGTTATTGTTTGGCAAATGTTCAGGGAAACACATTAGAAATGGCACGAATACCCAGATTTTCTTTTCTTTCTATCTATACTAGTTCATTATCCAAACTAATGCGTAATCCACAGGGCTTTGGGAACTTTGTGTAAATACTTTCATGTACAATTCTCTTTCTTGCCTACCCTGAGATTAAGACCACAATTATCCAGGCTTAAACCTAAAATAAAAGAACCTTTGCAAATGTATTATCTGGCCTTACATGTTTAATCACATACTATTCTGTATGGTCTTTAATACCTAAACTGAAGAACAAATGTCATATCCTCTGATGTTTCGCACATGAAAGGCCTATTGTGAGATGTACATCAACAGAATTTTAGAACTAAAAATTCCTCTCAACAGTTGCAGCAGTAGCAGTTAAAACCCCACCAGAAAGGCACGTACTGTTGTCTTGGGGGAGGCAAAAATAAACACTAAAAAGACAATCACAGTATTTAAATGAAACTTTGATCAAACAGAAAAAATATTCTTGTTTTACTGGCTATCAAAATTCATCAGTGCCAGCTTCACCTGCAGCAGAGAGCACCTCCCCGCTCTCCACAGCCAAGCGGTGCTCCTCGCTGAACAAGCGCAAGAAGTGTGCTGGGTGCGCGTGTGTTGTGGGGTGCGGGGGAAGCAGATGGATGAGGCGAGGGATTTGAAGTGTGCAGACTATGGCATGCAGTGATAGAGCAGATGGAATGCATCACCATCAGCTATGACAGAAATGATTTATGGAATGACCTGGCTGCTCCTGCCAAGCAACAACACGAGATGACAGAAACAAGTTTCTATGACAACCAGAGCCCACCCACCAGTTAGATTAAACATTTCTGCCCTGACTTCCACTCGCAATATATTTAGAGTTTTTCCTCACAACATCAGCCTCGCTTTCTCGGCTAGTGACTTGGGAAAAAATACCTGAAAGGATGAGAAAATAACTTATAAAAGAAGAGCAGTGGAAAATGTCAAAGTCCTGCAGCTCTAACGGGCCAGCATGTCAGACTAGCAACAGAAATTTTGGTCAAGCTGCAGAACAGCACAGCAGACATCCTAATACATCTGCAGAGTAAGGAACAGCCTGAAGTATGTAAGCATCGCTATTTCTAGGAGTCAAAATGATCCCAGTTCCTTTCTGACAGGTCTCAAACAGACAAAAAAAGAGTGTTAACTGCCCTCTGGGCTCGTGAATTGTTATCTGCTTGCTGAATCTCCAAAAGCAACAGGGACAATGTTTTTCTCCTCAAAGCCAGTAGGTCAGAGTTCTTCTACCCAATTTGGACATTACAGACATTATCAGATCTGGTAATCCTTTAACATATGACCCTCTGAGGGATGCAGGGGAAACAGGATCTGCACAAATATGCGCATCTGCATTCACTGATAGGAGGTAACAGATGCAGAATCCAACCCAGGAATGGTGTTTTGGGGCTGCGAAGTAGTCATTTCTATCTTTTAAATCAGACCTAGTCACCCTATTCGCTATGTAGCAGAAATACAAAGTGGTCCCCCAGCAGCACTCCTAACTGAAATTGCTGCTATACTGAATCAACTACCACTTCATAAAACGTACATCTGATTGTATTAATGCAAAAATAACTGCTATATGGGTGCACACACAAAGCTTATGATAGACTAAAGGTACCTGCAATATTTTACATTATCTACATTATTGTAGCAAGAATGAAGAGTTTAAACTTTATGCATATATAGCATTTTAAAAGCTGCTCCATAAATCACAGCTGTACAACACAGCATTCAAACCCACTCAGTTTAATAAAGCCACTGAGAAAACATTTTTAACCTTGAGGCAGGATCTGTTCTAAGAGTAATGTTAAAAATGTTTGACTTTAGCTCAACACTACAGGGAAGGAAAAAAACCAAAACAACCAGTCAACCCCCAAGCTCGTCAGGATTGTCTTTTCCTTTGTCTGAACAGCTTTCTGAACTCGGTCTGCCCCAAAGTTTTTGATCACCTAAAAAGACTGAATGAGTCTCCTACTTGTTTTTTTTATGCATTTATCTATTATATGACATTACATCACAGTGTATTATTCTAACTTTGTACATGAAACTCCTGATTTGGTATCAGAAAAGGAATGAAATAATGGATGCAATGATCAAAATGTGATTCTCAGATCTGAATATTCGAACTGCTACTTACAGATGCCAATGCCTTCCCGAGGGCATCACCTGTCTGTGAGCTTCCAGCACCATTTCCTCTGTTTCCTGTAAGGTGGAAAACAAACCCAACACTTATTTTTAAAGCCGAAATCTTATATATGATTTTATTCATCATGTACAGTTGAGCAACCACTTTTGAAATGGATATTCTGAGGAAGTCACTGTCAACAGAATCAGCTCGCATTATACTTAAAAATTTAATTAAAACAATTAGATTTAAATTGAGATGATCTCCTCTTTCAAGTCACACATGGTATCACCGCAATAACTTCAGCACCAGCAAGGGAAAGCAGTTAGAAAACAGACTAAAATTATTTTCTAGGACTACAGGCTAATTTTAATGAAATAAAATTGTATCATTGCAGCTGATTTCTAAACTGTTCTCACTGAAGTGCTGCACATTTCATTAGTTCTTAAAGCCAAATTCACTGAATAGTTCCTTGTGTCTCCCTGCTCCCCCGCTCTAATTCCCCGTGTTGTACTCTCATCTTTATTTTAGAAAATCCCTGAAAAGCTCTTATCCACCAAGCTTTCCGTCACTCCTGCTCTCAGTTGCATGTCAGCAGCTTTGCATGCCCTTTTGCTCCACACACCATTAAGCCGAGAGGCAGTTTGAAGCCCTGCCAATTGCAAACCCAGAAAGGGCCTGAATCCTGCAAAATCTCTGCTTTACTGCAGGAAACAGACCCTTTAAAAGTGAATCTCCTTTCTCCAATTATCAATTTCTAATGGAAAAAAAAGTGTTTATTTAATGTAAATGTAAGCCATTCACACCAGAAAGCCAAATCATGCAACACTTGCTGCTTCAAGTTTGGGGCAAACTTGGATTTTCTAGCCTGAATTTCCCATGCAGATTCATTAACTGCATTCTGTTTAAAAGACCCAAGTGTAAAACTTCCCAAATCAAATCCAATATAGTCACTCTAACTAAACTTTGCTTACTTAAAATGAAACTATGCAAATCATATCAAACTGACAAGGGGCATGTACAAGCAGTTAATTTCTACATCTGTATCTTAAGATGTGCAAATACGTGCAAGGAATGGATGGATCATCCTTTATTTTGTGCTAAGTAAGCACAGAAGAGACTAAATCAGCCACCATCCTGGCTACCCAGTAACGTCTGAATCAGTTAAGAGAGGAATTTACAATGCAGTTTATCAAGCTCCCCAAAGAAACAGCCTTCCTGCCTTTCTCCAGCACAGTACTTCGGTGATGCAGCAGCTCTGAAAACCGCAACACCAGAACTACCTACATGAACAGTACATATAGCAAACTATGGAAGGATAACTGCTGTAAAGTCAGAGAGATACGATCTCCTGGGAATACGCTTGGCTGTGAAAGCAAACAAGCTAGTAAGTCTTAAGCTAACTGCACAATTTGCCTCATCTCAGCCATACTGAGGACAGAAACGTCACAGTGGTGCAGTATCCCTGATTTACATGCATCCTATAAATTAAAGCTTACAAATTCTACATGTCATGCAGCCCCAAACTGCATTTTCTCATAAAATTGAAACAAACAAAAAACAAAATCCAAACCAACCAACCAAAAAAAACCAAGCCAACAAACCCAAAAACTTAAACAAAAACAACAACAACAACAACAAAAAAAAAAGGCAAGAAGAACTTTTTACCCAGAATAGTATCTGATCCATTGACAGGTGGAGTGTGTGAGGCAGCTACATAAGGTGAACCGCTGGTACTGCCACGATGGAAGCTAGACATTGGAGGAAGACTGGCATTTATATCTGTAGGTGAGACTGAATGTGGGGGATAGCTCTAGAGAGAAGAGAAACAGACATAAGACATTAAGTTTGTCTTTAAATAAATGTTGGTACTTTAAGATATCAAACACACAACACCCAGTGCCTTACTAAAGAAAGTGTCTCATCCATCCTCTGAACACACCACTATATAGCCACAGATATTTATTTATACAACAGACAAATAAAAGGACATAAATCTAATATAGGAAGTCTGTGATTTCTGACAACTGGGTTTTTAAGTGACACACAAGAGCAGCAAGAAATTAATTCCTGTAAGTCAGCTCTCTGTATACAAATACACGAATCTGTGCTACGTGTCTTACCAAACGGTCGTGTGTGTGCAGGCTGCCGTAACTGCCGGACTGGGACATGTGGGAAGAGGAGCCTCCCAGCATCCCACCGTAGCCGGGCTGGCTCATGCCATTGGATGAACTCCAGAGGTCAGAAGAATTGTGGGTCCCATCTTTTTTTTGATAAAAAAGAAAATAAAAACCCCATGTTGAATGAAGAAGTTAACTGAGTGCTACTTCCCTTTACACCAGTAGTTTAGGAGCAGACAAAACTCAGCTACTCAAACAAACAGCAGCTGGGAAATGGTGACCAGTTCATCCGGTGGTTCCTATTTTCATGCCACCAAACTGTTGCTGAATTTATAAAAAAAAAAATAAAGAACCAAACCCAACAGAGGCTTTTATAGCTGAAACACAATCCAAGCACAGCTGAGAAAATACCAAGTACTTGTGCTAATTACACAGACCTTCAGTAAGGTGACATTTATATCTAGAGGCTTGATAAAAATTCCAGTCTGAAAGAAATAAGAAAGGGGGTGGAGGGGGGAGATGTTTGGCTGAGCAGAGCTCATCATGCACATACAGTGCAAAACAGCCATTCACCTAAAATAAGCAATTTATAGTCTAAAATACCTCCATACCATAAAAACACAAAAACATTTCATAATAGCACACTGAAGTCACGGAAATGACTGCATTACATAAGCCTTAAACCCGTGTGTCGATGCAGTTTTCCTTCTGCAGCACAAACTGAAGTGCTCTGTAAATTCCCGTATTGACAGACTATGCTTTCAATATGCTCCAAAACCTCATCAGACTCCAGTACGAGCTAACTGCATGACGTGAGGCCAAGGAAATGAATTCCGCTCTCGCTTTGTTCAATGCAAACTCCTTTTTTTTGGCATGCTGGATATACAAACATTTGAGAACTTAAGACTGTTAGTTGATATTGTACAGTCAAATTCCAAAGCGACCAAAAAGCCCCCACCTCATTTTTCTCCATCACTCCAGTGTGCTGCTCTGAAGCCCCTACAAATCAAAGGATGGCGGATTCTCTCCATCTGGCCTGGTGTATAATCCCCTTAAATTTCAGTCAGCAATTAACGTCATGAGAAGAACTTTAAATCAACAGACAGCTCCCTTCATTTAACTGTTTTAGACGTATATAAAACTTATTGATAGACTCTCGCACAACGTTACCTTTACACTTCCTCATTCATTCAGTACTGCAGTGCCTGACTGCAGATGTCTACTCGAAAGACAAGTGACATCTGCCCATATATTTACAGTCATTTTACCCACCTTGCATAAAGAAAGTGCTAGCAAACATACTGCTCGGTGGCTTTGGAGATGGGTAACTTGGAGATTCTCTGTTGAAATCATCAGAACTCGGGGACGGTGCATACACCTAAATATTGGAGAGCAATAAAAGCAGGTTAGTAGTATCTGGTTGTCGTACATTACAAAAACCCATAACAGCATACAGCCACAGAGAGAAAGCACACATAAAAAAAGAACAGTGTAGCAAGCTGCAGCATTTGTTGCCCTTGTTTTATTTGCTTTTTAGCAAGTTGCCACAGTACAGAGGAACTACAGTAGAATGATCCTAACAACACACTTTCTGGTGTGCCAACTCAGCCAGGTGGCCTGATAAAAGCCTGAATGCTGATTTTTCTTTCTAAGTGCCTGACTCGCACAGACTTGTTGCTCAAGATAAAAAAAGCAAGATAAAACAACTGGGCCCCAAACAAATTTTATTTTAAAACAACTGTATGCCCGTTTGAATATTTAATTAGCTGGCATCCCAACAGTCAGAAACAAAAAGAACATCCAGTGACAAAGGTTTTAATGCAACCATTGTATCATACTTTTAGAAACTTCCACACCTTTGTAGAGTCATCAAAAGTATAAGTAATGCCAGTCCTAAGGACACATTTTAAAACTGCAACATCCAGCATGTTATTTTCACACTGGCCTAGCATTAAAGAAAACCAGCCTCGTTCTTTTTTTCAGCATAACTTCACATTGGAACAACCACTCAACTTGCAAGCAACAAATTATCTGAACAGGCTAAACGTTCTAAGATGCCAAATAAATGTAACCATTAGAAGTCTTTCACTGCAGGGACTCTAGGAAGAAACACAAAGTATATTCAGGAATAAGGCAAATCAACAAAGCCAGTATTCACAGACTCAAGGACTTGACCCATAACATTAGTTGTTCTACACAACGCTATGTCATCACACCAGTCAATACACTGAACACTGCAGTATGACCAGTGCATGCTAAAAGAAAAATTTTACAACAAAAAAAGGGCAAATTAACAAATAATGTAGCAAAGAGCATCAAAATGTAACCCTGAAACAAGAGCGCCTTTTTGCTACCACATAAAAAAAGAGGTATTTTTTCACTTTATCATTCACCTCGCTTGTAAATATATAAATCTTCATAAACACATACATTAAGAGTAATTTTAAAACTTCAAAGCATACATAATGCAACCTATGGAGTGCACTATGCCCTACAATCCTAAAATAAGAAGTGATTACTTCTGTCCCTTCCTGCGCATCTCTAGGCACAAACGTTTCTCCAACATTCACATCTCTCCCTCGTCCTTCTGGGATGTTGTTTACCAAGCAAGAGAAGGGCCAGGAAAACCAAGCCGGCCAACAAAAAAGCCGTAAGTTCCCTAAAAGGGAACCATTGTTCTCCCGGAGAGTGACTGTTGTGATACGGATATTTAGAAAGTGAAGTGGGCAAGTCCCGCTTCCATTTGCATACCAATACCCCTCCTCCCCACTCCCAAATGCTTTTCTAGCCTGCTGTTGTCAGAACAAATGGCTGGGCATGTGCCTGCAGACAGAGCTCTTCTATATCAGAGGGGCTGATTTACCACTCGCTTAGACTCGTTTTACATCAACAGAATTTCAATACAATCTCTCAAACTGAAGTACAATGGAATCGGGACAAGGACACAAGGAATTAAGTTAGGGCATAGCTGTCGGTATGAGCTATGTAATGAGAATGGCAGCAGGTAAAAGGGCACTTGGTAAAAAGTACTCAAGTGGAACACAATTTTTTTTTTGTTTTAATATTTTTAAAAATAAAAATAAATTATTTTTTTCTTTTTTTCTTTTTTTTTTTTTTTTAGGAAAGAAAGCCTTTCAGGAAGCTTCTGTTCAATATTTTACTTGCAAATTTTCAATTTATGGAATAAATGTAAAACAAGAGATGCTTACCAAACCTGAGTGACAGAATGACAATACGTTCTAAGTGATGTTAACAGTACATATGTATTTACTATATATGATGAATGCATGTATATTCCATGCCTCCGACATATTTTAACAGAAATGTCACTCTGTCAAATTGTAAATACTCGCACTCATAAGACTGCAAACATATTAGGCAAAACTGGGCTTAATTTACAAGTTCTCCGTTGTGCAGAATAACGCAGCATATGCTATAGCTGATGGATAATCTATCACTGTCACAGGACAGCAGTGGAAACAAAGCTTTATGACATTTAGCACTTCCATGGAGATGTACGCTGATTAATGCGAAATCACCTACAGTGACGGAGTGCATTGCTTTTAAACTGTAACATTATCAGTGAGATTTGTAAATACAAGCTTCAGACAAATTTTAACATTTTGCATAATTGGGTGATTTATAAAAACTGAACGAACACCATCTCAAAAGGGAAATTAAAACTGAAAAACTCCTACAAATGTATCACTTAGATACATATGTACAAGCCATTAACATCATAAAAAAATATTATGAATTCTATTAACATAAAAGAGGCCCTTCCAAACAGCTACATGAAAGCCCTAGCACAGACACATAACTTTATATAGTTTCTGCTTGTTTTGGTATCTTAACTATAGCTTGCAAAAAAACATAGCTGCAATGTTATGAAGCTGCACTTGTGCCAGTCTACATTTTTCAGATCAAAGGGTTCTTGCGGCAAAACACAACTGATGTGGTCTCAAAGACTTCATTAACTCCAGATGTGGGGAAATAGTCAGCCAGTTCCACAAAAGGAGCAAGTCTCTTTTAGTTACAATCAGAACTACCCACAAATTAAAACCAGGCCTCTGATGTCATCTGATCACCTGCAGATGAGCGCCAGGTTTTTTCTGGTTAATGACCTAATCATCATTTTTATGTTGTGTTACTACAAACAATTCAAAAGCAAAGGAGAATATTTATTGAGATTAACGTGAAGTCCGAGTGGCGAAAAACACCGGCTTAAAATAAAAAAGTGTATAAAAAAAGTTGAAGTTTTATTTTTGAGCCAGGAAGCGAGGTAACAGGCAGTTTGAGGGCTGGCTCTGAGCACCCACACACACCCAGAGCCCAATCCAGCAGATCCCAGCCTCTGTGGTACTGGTCTGCAGCTCGCATGGCTGCGTCCTAGTTAAAGGGCTTTCTCTTCTGCAACAGCTGAATAAGGCTGTAATAAATATGACGTGGCTGCTCAAGACAGCCTCTTTTAGCTATTAAACTGATAACACTGACATCCAGAAGGCACCAAACCAGTTTTTCCTGGCTGACATTCCCACTAAGATGAGGAATACTGTCATAAGGTCAGTCTGTCTGCAGTCTCCTTGAAGAGTCTTGTCTCCAGAAGGTAGAAGAGGAGCCCATCTTCTAATCCCCTTAAAACGCACTGCACCCTAAGGCATCGGATGTGTCTCCATGCTGACAAGCAAAACACTCTCTGATTATGAATGGGAAATTCCCTTCTTATAAACTCACACCAAAACTGGATTTTAACATGACTTATCAAGTGGAGGACTTGACTTTCTTGGAGCTGTGCTAGAATATACATCAATCCTAATGTTGCAGCGCTTCTGAAGGGTAGGCAGCCTCCGCAGAGGGAAGTAGGACAAATGAGTTACAAAGGACATCAAGTCCAAGTCCCACGTCTGTCTCTTCTGCACCCTGAAATGGATGACAACAAAGATATTTTTTTGAGGGGTAGTGGTGGGAGCTGGCTTCAGAACAGAGCTGAGGAGCCATTATCTGTACTGCATCACGTTTAAGCAAAACAAACGCATCATTCCAGTTCCAAAATCTGCCCTGATTATTAACATATATAATGAACACTATCATGAAAGTTACATGCACCTAATGTATCTAAAACACATCAAAGGACTAGACAGTGTGCTTCTGTTTACTAACACAAGTGCCAATAACATGAACATTAATTTAAAGATCTGCGTTTACCGAATTTTATGCTAAGTAAAACTTCCAAGTCTTCTTCTATAAATGCATTTGATAAATACAACTCTTTGAATCCTCCTGTTGGCATACTTCCTCTCAGGCAATTTTCCTGTAATATTTTTCAAATTCTTAAATATTTATAAATGTTTAATATTAATGTTAAAAGCAGAATAAATAATAGCAACAAAGCAACCAAACCTTCCTTATGACGAACTTATGCTACCTCAAGACCAGGGCTCCCATCACACATACTGTTTATGGATTTAGGAATTATGTTACTCATTTAAGCCTAGTTATTAGTAATACTTGGAAGTTCCAAAAAATATTTATCAAGCTGCTGGAGACAGAGGATTTTCTGAAACCAATAGAGATGGATAACCTATTCTGTAGCTTGTAAACTCTGCTAAGTAGCCTATCTACATTCCATCAGCATCAGTCATGCACTAAGCAAGTGTGCACTGATGAATGATTTGTACATGTGGCAAAATTTTACAGTGTATTATCTGCAGGTTTTGTGGCAAAAGCTAATTCTGCTGAAAGGCAGCTCTGGGAAAAGGAAACTTGCTTTCATGTTTACTAAAGCTTCAGGAATGTAGAATAGTAACTATAGTTTTCCATGCACCTCTTTACAGCGAGACAGAAGCTGCCAAAAAAAAACCCCAAACCCTAACCAAAAACCAAAACCACCACCGTAAATTCTGATGTAGTTAATACTCAAGCAAGATGATAAAATGAAGAGCCCCAGTATACGAGATCAGTACACCACATGATCAGTACACCACATCCTCAGTCGTACTCTGTATTTCCAATGTCAGGTGTAAAGGTTCGCACATTTTAAAAGGTCTTCTCACCACCCAGAATGAAAAAAAAAACAACTCTCCTTTGAAAGAGCAGAGCATCAGTCTTGTCTGCAAATCCAACCATGATTTTTAACATTCAAACTCCCTGAAGTAGCTAAACTGAATTCCATCTTAAATAAATGTTTATGCAGTTTAGGCATGCTATACATGCCTATTTGACTATTTCTGAAATGCAGAACCTAACTGCAATGACACACAGCCTAGCTTCTTCCCCAGTGTATGACAACTTTAAAGTCATGTTAACAAGTGACAGGTAAACTTACAAAAATATCCCAAATTCTGTATATGGAAATCTTTTGGTCTGTTCTTTTGATTTTATTTTCTGAATTGTAGTGTAAGGCAGAGAGCGGAGGAAGAGAAGGTAAGGCAGCAGGAACACCAGAAATACATCCACGTATATAGCGCTTGAAGAGTCTTTTTGCATTTTATTTGCTAAGCAAAATCTCTTCCTCCTACTCTTCAAACTACACTGTTATTAAAGCATGCAATTGTTAGTCTATTAACTAACAACTAAGTTTTTAGAAATCCCTGATTAAATTCAGATTTTAAGGAAATAAAATTAGCTGAAACTCATCAGCCTGTTTCTTCACCTGTTCCCTGTATTTCAGAAGGCTGTTCTAGCTGTGGTAGGAATCCCCAGCACCAGTACTAACCACAGAAAACGCATGATAGATATAAACATGCAAAAGATAGTGCAATCTCTCCTCTGAACTCACTACTCTTAGTTTCCGTAAAGCCGTCAGAAACTATTATATTCCTGCAAACAGACTTCAGTATGCACATGATTATCAAAACAAACGCACTGAGCAAACAGGGGTTTGCTCCTCTTTGGTGCTCACATTTTGAGAAATATAGATCTGTCCAATACAGCACCTGATCCCAGCCCTTGCTGTTCTCATTTGCCCAATGAAAGGGACATAACCTTCACTTTAAAGCATCAATAAAGCTTGTTGCAGACAAGACACCCTTCTGGCGTGGGACCACTGCTCAGCAGATTGGCAGTTCAATGCAATGGAGTGGAGAAGGGAAAACTCTCTTGGGCTGATGCATTGTAACTCATGGAGTTTTTTTAGTGGGATAGGGAGGTGAAAAAGAATTGTGAGGAACAGGGGGGGAAAGAAATCCAGCTGACCAGTGTTTACTGCCTCTCTTTATTCAATGTCCCCAGTCATGCGCCCCTAGAGATTTTCCAGATTATCTTATATTTGCCCGGACTTACAAATGTTAGCATTGACCTTGTCTGAGTTGCTGTGGGCAGCATATGGTACAGAACAGCTTTAATTGTACTTTTCTCCCTCTATACTAACTGGCCTGATACTAATAAAAGCAGAATTGAATTGCTCTTTTTAGCACCTGGCTGCTCCAAAACTCACAAACTGAAAACATTCTACGCTGATGTTAAAAGACTTAGTAATTATTTATTGCATAGCAGCTCCAGACAGACATGCAGCCGTGTCATTTAAGCATCGCGCAATAGTATTAACATGTTTCTCTATGCTGTAATACTGAGATCTACAGCTGCAAGACATGCATTTTCTCCACTAAAAAATACCCAAGTACATGCATTTGTACTCACACCTGTGTGTATTTAGTCATTTATATGCATGTGCCCATTTGTATGTACATACACACATTTATAAACAGCCTTCTAGATTACAAATTCTTGAGAAAATTCTCAAAAATAATGCCTATTAAAAAATAAAATCACAAAACATTGTGTAAATGCAAAATTATATATATATATATATATGTTGGGTTTTTTTTTTAATCCCTTTCCAAAAAGGCATTGTAGAAATCTACTATGAAAGATGCAGCAACTCCACCTTGGAAAAGGGCTCAAAATCTCAGCCTATGCTGAGAAAAACACAGAGTAGTATATCAAATGTACTTGTTCAGTGCACAGAATACAAAAATAATGTGTAATATAGTCACAAATTTAATCTCATAGAAATAGTAATCATAGGTGATATAATATATAACCAATTTTATTCCTTAAAATTATTTTGGTGATAACTGATATGTTATTGCAGTCTATATAAAAATAATTCTAGAGTAGATTCAGGAAACAACAAATTTATTTCTACACTTGTAAAAGAACTGAAAGGAGTGGAAATCTTTAAAGTCTGTATTTTATTCCTTAAGCACAAAGAAGATACAAAACTGCTATCACTGAAGTATTTTTTTGGTGCTATTGCATTTTATAAAATTTAAATGGAAAGGCCTCAGTGAATGAAGTTCATTTATTTATTGTTAAAAAAAAAGAATGAAATCAAAATTTATCAAGTGCAATTTAAATTTGTGCTCCTATTTCTCCCTGAACATTTTTGAAGCTTTTTTTTTTAATGGGGGTTTTTTGATGATTTTTGGGTCTGTAGCAGAGCTCTTGAAAGAAAGGGAAAAGGTGGAACTTCAAGGGAGATGTCATTTTTAACTAGAATAATTTTCTCAAAAAAAGCTTTACATTAAAATTTCGTTAGCCTCCATAAGCTGAGAATATTTTGTACATATCAACAGGTGAAGGACAAAAAAAAATGCAGGCTAAATCTTTTAAGTTCTTTATTTTCTTTACAAAATAGATAAAAACCTTTTTTCTTTTTTATTTGGGGAGGACTCTTGATATATATATTTATTTATAACACAGATTACACATAACGGTAAAATTATACTCCTTAGCAAGGGATATGTATTAAAACACTATTATTCACTTCCATGTCTCCCTCACAAAACACATTGAAATCACAAAAATTGAACCTCTTCTAATAGTAAACCCCCCTGACTTAATTTTTAAGCTTTCAATTTCTGTGCCAGTGCACATAGGACCATCTATTGGACACTTGGCTTTTAACTTAATATTAGGCTTTCTCCTGGCTTACAAATTTAAGAAGTTGAAAAGAACAAAAAATTTCATAAGAAGCTGACAGACACACACACATTTTCTGCAAATCATTTCCTATTTGCTTTGTGTGTAAAGAAATGAGTTTTTATACACATCAGCAGGTAACAAGGAATGTAAACACTCAAAATCTAACACAATAATCTAAATAAAAATCTCAAACCAAAATAACGAGGTACATACTGCCATCTACTAATAGGTCAAACAATACAAGTAGAAGCAGCAAGACATCAAAATGAGGGTATATACTGTTCACTCACTATGGAAAGGCTCATACAAAGATCTGGCAAACACAAGAGGTGCACTTCATAAACTGTAACACAAACAACAATCCCCCCTGCTTCACATATCCTCCTCCCGTATATTTAAATCAGTACTTCAGTCCAACCTACAGAATTCCTAGGAGAGAAAATGCTAAAGACTAGTGAGATGCTTGGGGAAAAAAAAGTTACTTAAATAAAACCCTGAGCAACATGATATAGGATCATCATATGATTTGTCATCTATTTACTAACTCTTCAAGCTCATAAAGGTCACCTCTGACCCACAACAGGCACATGCTATCAATTTTCCAGCCAGGCTCTCCTACAGTACCAGCACTTCCATCTACTATATGCCTGGAAATACTTAATAAGATCAAAGCCTTTTTTCCTCCTACAAGAACAAAGAGAAATGTTGTAATAGAGTGATCTGTGCTCTAGAAAGAATAAAATCAAAACTTCATGCAAGTTATATTCCCTTTGCTTCAGGGGTATTGTATAGTTAATTTTACTTAAGTCTTATATATATCTCCACATAAAACTTCAAACAGATTGTTTTAGCCTAGGAGCAGACATGAAAGAAAAATAATGTCATATTTGAAAGACAGCTGGCATTTATACCAAAGGAAATTAAATAGAGACCAAGCAATTTTACGCATTCCCCCAGCCTCTCCCCCGGTATCTTTGCTTTTATTCAAGAAGCCCATGCACAGTGTCTTCAGTAACTATAAAGATCCACAGTTTAATTATCAGCGAACAAAGATCTTGGCAAAAGTTTACCGATGACGGCACAGCGCACACAGGCCCACAAGAGAAGGCGCAGTTAAAAGAAAGGGAAAGAAAAGAGAGATCGCTATCAGCATCTCGCTTTTTCTTCCTACTTAATGTAATTTTTATAACAAAAGAAAGCCAAAACCGCATACATCATCAACAGACCGGGAAAAGCACACTGTGTGCAGTTTACCATTGTTTGCTAATTTTTATACACAAAATTCCCAGCTCTCGTCATACGAACTTAAAAATTCAAAGTATCAACCGTGAGGCAGAAATCTCCAATTTCCACAGTTATAACGCAGAGAGGAGGCTTCTGTTCGTGAACCTGTCCGCCCGTCTCCCCCTCCTCCCGGGGCTGTGCAGGACTTTATGCCCCAGTCCCACAAGCGAAGGGCAGCTCTGCCCGGCAGCGGTACCGGGGAGCGGAACCCGCCGATCGGCCACAGCCACAGCGGCGGTGCTCGAGTCGCGCCCCGGGAGGTGAAGCCCAAACCGAGCACCCAGCAGCGCGCAGCGAGCACCGCGGCCACGCAGCAACTTCTCCGCAGCGCCCCGCCAGCACCTCAGGGGCCCGGCGAGAGCAGGGCGGCTGCGGCCCCGGCCCGTCAGGGAGCGCCGCCTGGCTGCGGGCCGCTGCCCTCCGTCCTCCGCCGAGCCGGACTCGGTGCTTCCGTGCATAACTGAGGAGACTTCCACCAGCTCCCCCCGCGGACCCCAGCGCAGTTCCCCTTCACGACCACTCGCCGCCCGCCCCGCTTGCTCCGGAACCGCCGGCACGGACACGGGCTGCCGGCCGGCGGAGGAGCCGCCCTAAGAACTAAGTATGTGCCCGAGGACCGGCCGCCAGCCCCGAGCCCGCCGGCTCCCGAACAAAGGCGGCCACCCTTACCGTCTTCCCGTTGTAGTAGTACATGAGGGAGTTGCTGCCCACCCCGGGGACCGGGTACGCGCAGTACATGGCGCGGCTGGCGGCGGGCCGGGCTGAGCTGCACCGCCTCCCTCCGCCTCAGCCGCCCGCCCGCGCGCCGCTCCGCACACATGGAGCGCCTCAGCGGCGACTTATGCAAAGCAGGACTGAACCATCTCCGGCCGGCGCGGGGGTAGGGCCGGGCGCGGGGCCCCGCCACCCGCCGCGGCCCGCGCCCCAGACCGCGCCAAGCGCCGGAAGGCGGGGGTGGGGGGAGCGAAGGGGGAGCACGCCCCAGTCCCCACACGCGGCCCTGCCGCCCCCAGTAAAGCGCGACCTGCGAGGCCGCGGCAGAGGGACACGTCCTGAGCCAGTTCACCTCCCGCTTTCTGTTCTAATTAAATTAGAGCACTTGCGGCAGCGGAGGCGCCGCTTGGTGCAGCTCCAGCCACACGGCCATCTGCCTCATGGAGTTGTCTCCAACTCCGGCAGCGCTTCGGGAGCTGCCGGGCCAGAGGCCCCCGGGCCGGCCGAAGCACCCCGAGAGACACCCGCACAGACACCCCGCACCAGAAAGCTCGTGTGATGGCACAACACGCACACGGGATGCTCGGCTTCATAATCACTCTTAAAATCATGTAACTGTGTTCGTGTTACAGCATAAATCCAAAATCCAGCTTCAAGATCCCATACACAAAGTGTGATGGCTCTTTGGAAACATGAGCCCAGACTTCCTGTATATTGTATACTACATTTTTGCAAGGATAAAGCAGTTCTGTGCCCATATGAGAAAGGGAGGAGACCCTAACAACCCTGGCACATCACAAAATGGGCATTACACAACATAGCAAACAGGCTGCAACTTCCATCGCAGTAATCCTTTGTATCTGCACATTACCTATGCCTGGTTTCTTAACAGTGCCATTAACTAATGTTAACTCTTAAATGAGGTGTTCATTTCTTTATGTCCTTTATGAATGCACTTCGTTATTAACTGAGCTCCTGATTAAGTCAGAGACGGATTTCAACCCAGGAAAAAAAAAAAAGGTTAAAGCGAAACCACATTCTCTACCTCTGCGTCAACTGCCAACGCTGTGAACTCCCCCTGCCTCCCTCCTGACAAAAGCAGGAAAATACGTCAGGATAAGGAAAAATATGGACAAAGTTCCACAATTTACAGGGAAACAAATCAAGCTCCAGAAATCGGGTTCATTCTGCCAAGTACCTTGTGTCAGTGGAATGAATCTTCTGAACTAGAAAGATCCATGAGGATGACAAACTGACTACAGCAGAATACTGTGGTCAGATAAAAACCTTAGTGGGTCTTCTGTATCATATCCATTATCTCAGGACGTAACTACTGTAGTGTCTGTACATACACAGAATATGTTCATACTGACAAAAAATGTTCACATCCCCAGCTTCAGATGTTTTCTCAGTGAACTCTTCCAATCATTTAGGAGACTACTGTGCTTAGAGTACACTGGCAAATACATCCTGAAGCTTACATCAACTGAAAAACACTTGCACGTTCACTGCAAATCACACTATATATCCAGAACTATGCACTAAAGCTAAAGATACCCAAACTGAACTCTCCTCTGATACAAAAGGCATAGCAGCAGCTGCAAAAAAGAACATCCCTATACTTCAGACTATTAAATCGCCAGGCCTGCAGAGCGAATGGCAGCTTCCTTGTTCCCCCAGGGACCAGAAAGACCCATTTCAGTCCCCAGAGAGTCCATAAGCTCTGTTTTGCAGCTAACAATGCCATTCCTTAAAGCTCCTCACTAATGTTCAGGACTCTACATATGCGATATGTTAAAAGATCTTCATATGTTTACATGTGCTACTTCTCATAGCACCCTAGATTAAAATCACCAATTCAAACTACTGTACAACTTAGAAAAAACCCTAAACACTGGAAAATGCACTTTCAGCTTGCAAGAGCTGAAGAACTAAGAAACCCCTTGTTTTCCTGAAATAATTCAAGCACACAAACTTTTTAATCACTAAATATACTTCCCGGGTAACTGGAATCAGTTCTTTGAAGTAAAGACTATCATCAACATAGTTGTAATTGCTACTGCGCCTCCATGCACACATGCTCTATTTTTTCAGTAGTTGTGTTTGAGCTGAAAAGCGTGATCAAGCCCCCTCTCAAATAATCAGCGTTCTCCACCCATATTACAAACAACTGGAAAAATGCTAAAAGATGCAGCAGAAAAAAACAACTTTCCGGGGTAGCACTGGGGAGGAGTCTGGTGTTTCTCTGCGTTACAATGGCCCTATACTTGTACAGAGCAACTGTAATGAAAAATATATAGGTAATATTAACTGGTAATATTTACTAACACAATTAATATCTATCAGCACAAGGAATTAATTGATGTTGCTCACCATCACATGGTTAAGACAACAGCAACAATCTGATCAATAAAAGTAACACCACTGCAAATGCTGTCTATTTGCAGACAAACTGGTTTAAAAACTTGTACCTCCATAATGAGGCAATAAGCAAATTTCCTCCCAAGTTACTTCCCCACAGATCAAAAGGATAACAATTTCATTTTACCAAAAAGGGATTTAGTTGTCCTACTCTCAACGCTGGTGGGAATAAAATCTTAGTCTACAATACCTGAAATTTATCACTGCAGCTGCTCTACATTTACCATACAGAAATGCTGTTTCTCACAGGATGTTTGCTACATCGATGCACCTTACAGGATCCAACCATAACTCCCTCAGCATATGAAACTTTAACCCCACAGAAGTTTACTTGCACCACAACACATGAAAAATAAACCTAAACCGGAAGAATTTGAAAGACTGCTCAAACACTTGCGCCGTTGTTACCACCAGCTCTGTATATGCAGGAACTACTCCCACGTAACTGTTCCAAAAGCTCCTCAAGTCCAAAGTAAGTTTTCGCTTTGTGGCTGCAATTTCTATAATCCCCATTTAAGCCAAGCAACAGCTGCTCCGAAATTTGTTTTCTTAAGAGAATCATGTTACAGTGAAATGAATCATCGCTGGATTAGCGATACTGTACTGGGTACAGTTGTTTACTCCATTTTTCCTTGGTGACAAGTCAAGGGTTAATCTCATGACTCAGCCTGACAAAACAAGTCAGCTGGAGACAGGGCCAATTTTTTAAACTTGATTTCAGACAGACATGCCGTCAGCAGAGGAGCACTGAACTGACATGCACTTTGTAGCCCCAATTGTTTCCACTCATGACCCTGTACTGTGTGTCAAAAACAATAAACTGCCTGTTTCTAAAGTATGCAAAGAGATTATGAAAGCTGATGCGGAATGAAATACTGACCTAATAATAAACCAAGCTACCTGCAGGAGGGTGTTTTCAAAGATGGTTTTAACACCAAGAGATTTTGTGAATGAACTACGTGTTCTCCCTGAAAACACACTTCTATGTGAAATATGATTTTGCCCAACTTGTCAGAGCCTCTCACAAACACGCAATAAGCACATGTAACCCATCATTTGAATTTATAGAAAAATAAACATCATTTTCCCAGATGACTGAAAGTTATACTGTGTGAAGGATAATTACGTAACTGTCTCAGCAGATGAGAGCCATCCTCTGGTCAAACCCATTCCACAACACTGAAATATCAAAATACTTTTAAAAGGTTACTGCTTTTTAATCACAGCTTTATGTTCTAAATGGGTTTATTCAAACACAACAAGCAGCGAAAACGAGAAAGTGAAAGTTTCTTTTCCACTAACAAAAGCAACTGTGACCTGTACACCCAAGTACCTAGAGTTTCCTCATAGAGAGCTGGTTTCAGTCCTGCTGACAAAATGGTGACCTCGTCAGAGCCAAAATTCTGGGATACAAATTCTGTTGTTCTAACCAACCTCCATTTAATTTCTTAGGGGCTAGGTTAACCTTCTATCTGTGGAAATAAGGTGAAGGCAACTGCCCTAGAAGCCCCTCCTTTCCTCCCTACTCTCTCCAAGGTTGGAACTCCTTATCAGTTTCAACCACATTGGACAAAGGAACAGAAGTTTCACAAGTGATTAAGCTCTTACCAGTTTCTAAGAAAACTGAACCTGAAGAGAAGACAGACCCCAGCTGATACCCCAGTGAAATAAAGGCAAGGAATGGGGAAATGAGGATAAAAGACAAATTTATAGTCCACTACTGAACAACCTGTTGCTAATTAAAATACACTCAGTAACTTTCAGCTGCTTCTCTTGCGACTATAGCAAGGTCAGAGTTAGGATCATTGATAAAGGGTGCATTGAATATAATGCATAATGTAGCTGTTAGACACAGACAAGCTTTCAAGCCTTAAGAAACAAACCTGGCTGTTCTAAGGAGAAAACACATTGCTTATTATACTGTCCTCTATTCAATTGATCAGTTAAGTAAGTGCTAATTTAGTTTTAAATCCTGGAAGTATAGTCTTGTGTTATTAACCAACCACTAAGTACGCTGTTCAGCAGAAACAGAGCAGACTGTGGAAGACAATTTAAAATAACCCAGTGGACTAAATTCAGTAGGCAAAACCTCCACAATATCCAAAGGAAGATGATTGAAGCAAATTAATTTACTCATCTATGCACGAGCCAAAATACTTTGGTGATTTTCCTGTTAAAAAGGTTTATCTTTAAATTCACATTTAACAGTCATGTTATTACAACCAGGAAAGAGGGAACAGTGTGAAGGAATAGAGAATAGACAAGTACTAATGACATGGCTATTAATTGCTATCCGTTACTTTTACCTAGCAATACTACCAGGTTTTAGGGGATGTTTGTTGGGTTTTTTGTTGTTGTGTGGGAGGGGTTTGCTTGTTTTCAAAAAAACCCAGTTACCTGTGACCGTTTGGGTTAAAAAACTTGGGTATTTTTGTTTGGTTTTAATTGCAAACTACAGGTAGAAAGTTTCTCTTTCAGTAGTTTTCCAAATAATACTGAATTTTACATGTTTAAATTTTTACATAAATATTGTACGAGAGTGAAAAGCATGAGGGAAAAAAAGTGCTGTGTATCACATGCTTTAGAGCCAAACACAAAATAGCTTGAGTTTTTAAGACTTGTTCCACAGTCCTTCAAATACAGCTTCAAATGGGATATTGCTCAAATCCAGAACGTTTTACCATGTTGCTGAAATACTAAAGGTTTGAAAGCCTCCATATGAAGGTCTTAACTCCCCGTGTCGGCATTAAAAAGTAAACAAACGTGTTAATTACTCTGAGGCAACAAATAACCCCATCAGAAGCCAGATAATCATCATCCCAAAATGTGCTTTAACCTATCCCATCTAAACATGTGTATAGACAGTACAGCCGGACATCGGTCAGCAAGGCTGCGTTAGGGAAGGCTGCAGAAGTCCTGAATCTTTCCACAGTAACTCAGTATGACCAAGGAATTTTATTTGGAAAATTAAACAGTGATTAAGGGGTCCCTCTGCTGGTGCAACCTCACAGCATCGTTTAACTCTTCTTTCATCACTGAAGTACAGGGTATTTTTCACTTCCTCCCCTCACCAAAACCGTACGGCTACACCTGCACTCGTGTGAGCTCCCTGTAGGTGGCTCCAGACTCTACACCTGAGCCCAGCCCAAGTTCTTAACACACACACACACACACACACACACACACACACACACACACACCCCACTTTGTGAATTCATGAAACAATCCCGTGTCAGAGAAGCTGTACAAGCTTGCGTGTCAAAACGCAGGAGCTAATCGTGCCGCAGCAAGAACTTCCCTGCATTCCTCCCCTTCGCCTGCACTTACTGCTTGGAAAAACTGTTTTGCAAATGAAGCCAAGCGAGTTATCAAAAGCCAAAGGAGCAATCCCCCTGCCATCCACAGTTAGGAATCTGCCTACTTCTTCCCTACAGAAATTAAAAACGCTAACAACTAATCCTAGCTATTGGTGCAAATCGTGAAATCCCATACTTAAATCTCCAAGACTGTACAACTTGGTTTTTTTTGTAAGTCTTGACATCACAAGAAACTCCGTGGCACTAAAACAAGAGGTAATTTAATTCACTTTCTTCTCTTCAGTGTGTAAAGACCCATCTTGCCCTGAAATTCCATTTCAAGATGATGTGCTTTAATTTCATAAAATAAAGCAGAGCTTTAATTTCAGTACCATTCTTTTGAAAAAGCAATCATTTTTGTATTGCCCCTTTTGACGAACGGGCAAAGCAACCTGCCCAGCACTGGGGCTGAGCAACGAACTGAAAGGAAACATCTCATTTCAACAGCATGTAAAAGCCTAGAAACACAACACTGCTCACCACTTTCCCAGCTGACTTCAGGGTTTATAAAAGCCTTCCCACCAATACCACAAGTATTATCAAGCAAAAGACATTAAGAAATAGTCTTCAAAAAAGCTTTTATCCTTATCTAATGTTATAAAACACCACACTAATTTATGGTAATGGACACATTAATCTTTGAGGTAAAGCAGAAGTTGCAGCAATTCCATATAAATTCTCCCTAAATTATATGAGCTGCAATTCAGTCATGTTATTTTTTCCAGATAACAGTTTTAGAACCTATGCACAGATTTAAGGTCCTTTTATGCAGATCTACACTCTAATTTAAGAGCATTTAATGTGCTCATTTTGATATGTTGTGAAAACTTCAAAAATAAACTATCTCCAGTAAATCCAAACACAGAGAATTAATGTGACATCATTAGGTATCCCTCACATAGGTATATGCAGGATTTTAACAAAGAAGATCTCTCAATGAAACAGCCTCACAATAGTTCACCCCAGTCAGATGATGAGGTAGCTTGGAAAAAGTATTTGATTTTCATTTTAAAAAAAGCTATTAGGAGAGGGCTACTTAAGCACCTTTACCCTAATTCTGTGAGAACTCAATCTGAACTTTTCACAACAGGACTTCGCAGTGGACTACTCAGTTGTTTAATGACAGCTAAATGTGCCCATATAGCAAAGAGCAGGTGGAATGCTGTAATCTGAGGTCACTGCTGGTTTCTGATACATTTCAAATAAAGCTCACATTGAAAAAAACTAAAATCATCCAACCAGAAACACTTCTGCTTGGTTTGTAACAGACTGGGGGTTGGATGGTTTATATATTTGCTTTCTGTTCAAGCTCACAGATGAACATGGTGCTTACAGAGGAGTCTAGAGCAAGTCCCTAAAAACATCCCTTGAATCAGGTGACCAAAGAACAGGCATAAAGTAGAAGAAAGGAAGATGAAAGACTAAGTCACAAGGAAGAAATGGCAAGTTCTGTGTTGCATTACCCATAAGGATTTATTTGCTCAGTTTTGTTATTTAAAATTGCCTTCTAAAATACAGCACAGCATTGGAGGCAAGGGTCAATGAGTTACTGCTGTCTTTGAGAGTGTTAGATACTGAAGACAAGTGACAGTTGAATGTATTACTTGACTGCACAAGGCAATTCAGAGCAGCTCTGAACAAACTAAATGCTGCTGTCTACATTTTGACACCATTTCTGGCAAGGGGGAACAAATCTTACAATAAAACCAAAATAAATAGAAGTCTCACTAGAAAGTCAGTTAAACACATCATCACTGCCGGTCAAACACTGCACAAAGATCTACCCGGGATGCTCCACACTTCCTATCCAGAGCCACAGACTTCAGCAGAGTATTCTAAGGATGTTGCTTTACACCAGGCTACTTCAATACCCATTAAATTTGGTAATATTGAGGATAATTCTCTAAAGAAAGGCCACTCCACATAGTGAACAGTGCATTTCAGATAAGCATTCAGAGGACTGGATCCTTTCCACTCCACCATTTCAAATTATCTCCTTTACCCTTCAGGAAGGGCAGACGAAGTAGGGAACACAGAAGGGAGTAAGATCTATTATTTTCCTTCTGGTACCATTGCTATCTTTTGAGACATCTCCTAAAACATATTTATCAAGCTCGGTCTTAAAAGACTAACACGATACCAAAAAAGAAAAGTAAATGTTTGGGAGGTAGTTCTATTCACTAAACCAGGTTTTGGGGTTTTTTTTAGCCTTTCTTCATAAAGAACTCCTGTAATAAATTAGCACCATGGACTATACACATACAATAGAAGATGATATATGAGGAACCCCTATAATCAAATTGTAAATTGTCTTAAATATATTGAAAAACAATGAACTTGAATTTACTAAGAGAGCTCTAGTACTAGAAAATATTCATTTGACAATCTCTTATTAAATAAGTGGAAATCTAAAGATTAATATTAAACCGATTGTCTCAGGTACTGCGAAAACTAATACACTCAAAATATGTATTAGAAATGGCATCACACAGAAAACAATCAGGTATTTGTTCCTGTGTGTCAGAGCTCATTTTCTGTAACAAAAATTAACAGACACGATGTATTCCAGGTTTGTTTCTCTGACATGAGACTAATTAAATAGCAAAAAAAACAATTATATTCTCACTATTTTTCTTAGAATTATGACTTCACAATAGCTAGACATTATGGTACTAATAAAAAAACATTAGTTTGAATTATTTTCTGACTACACATGTAAATAGTATGTTTCTGCTCATAGCCCGTACATAATTAGATGGCAATCTCCCTGTGCATTTCCAAGTGAGCCTTACTTGTCTTTCTCCTCCCTCTGTGGACTGAACAGCTCTTTGAAAACCCTGGTACCCTGCTCTTCCTAATTCAACCCCACGGATTAGTTACAACTGGTTTCAAGTCATATGATATTAGTTTCCTGGTTTAAGCTAAGGTACCTCCCACAATCAGAGAACAAATCACAAATACAACAGTCCTGAATCTCCGCAGATAATGTAACTCACCAAACAGTATTCCCCCCTGCTAGAATATAAATGGCACATCATAATTTTTCTGCTCACTCAAGCCTGGCTTGAGCTAACAGTGAGAAAAAATAAACTACTGATTGTTTTAGTTTCTATCCTCCCCAGAAGGCTTTAAATTTAGTAGTTGTACAAATGCTCGCGTGTCAACATTCAGAATGCTTTGGGCAATGACTCACCACTTAGAAACTTACAACAGGAAAACTTAAAAATGCATCTGCCCGGTGCATCTGATTTTTGCAGTAAAAGGACACGTTCAGATTCAGTTGTGCTCCAGAAACTAACTAAACAATTTGTTAGCACTTCTCTGTAAGTGTTTTTACTTTAGACCCTAAGAATACAAGAAGAAAGATAAACCTCAAAGCAAGTAATTTCAGAAAATACCAGACAAATGCAAGAGACAAAGAAAAAACTACAGGAAGGGGTTTTTTATTTTTTTTTCCTTAAAAGACTGTTACTAAATTACAGTTATCTGGGAAATAAAATTCCTGTTGAGTATCTGTTGACATGGCAGCCCTATACTAACATGAAAACATTGCAGAAAATCTTTCAGAAACTGAAAAATTAAATACAGATTTGTAGAACATTAAGTATCACCTTTCTTGTGACTTTTCATATTATAATTAAACTTAATCTGCACTGCCTAGTAGCTAAACTGATTTTTATCCCTCCACAATACATTCGAGACTTCTTGCAAAGGTATATTTAAAATAGAGACAATACTTCCACATTTATCTGTCAGTGAAATTTAGTTTTTGTGTCATCTTCCAAAATACATCATACCTTGTATCACTTTTTTTTTAATACGGCATTTTGTTCAGCCCTGACAGCATCGGAATACACAGAAACAGTACTTCAAACTGCAGCATCGCAATCACTGTTTACTCACAGTAACCGCACTTCAGTGCACAGATTGGTACAATGTTAACACAAATAAAATTTAGCAGCATTTTGTTGTCTCCACTCTTGCCACAGAAGAATTAAATGAAAGCCATTTTTAAAATACTGTTTCTTAAAATTAAAGTTTGGGAAGAGAAATGAGAGAAATGTTTCATTTAGCTAAAACAGTCTCTCTACCTGGCTGATGCTATTAACTATTAAAAATGTAACGTAAGCTTTATTACTCGCCCGGAATTATGGTAATAAATTACACGAAAACTGCACTGCTCTGTGTTTTAGCTTCTCTGACATCTTAAATATATTTTTGTTAACCTAGCAGAAATCATCTGCTAGACTGTAAAGCCACCCCACATAACACACAACTGTTAAAATGTAAATTGCCAAACTATTTTTAGCTGCTGCTGAAGGGGAAAGGAAAAAAAAAAAGGAAAAAAAAAAGCAGGGGGGGGAAGGAAGAAGAAGAATATTCCTGGCCTCGGGAATAATGATTTGAGGCATTGTGTTCATTTTGTTTATCAAGCAGCTATTCAGCCTCTAGTGGGGCCCAAGTGCTTATGCAAGCAAAAGCTTTTAAGAGTGCCTGCAGCTGCAATCCTGGCTTCCAGGTAGGCTGCAGGTTCAGAGCACAGCTGCCCCAGGCTATCTAGACTATCTCAGCTCCATCTGGAAGTACGGTTAAAATAGGATTTCAGATCCTTCTTTCTGTATGTACCATAGTGAGCAGGGGGAGGGAGCAGGGAAAGAGGGAGGAGAAAACGGGGAAGATGCAAGGGCTAGAAGACACCATCCGTACTTGAGGCTCAATACAAAATGAAAAGCTCAGAGCATTCCGCTCGGCTGTATCTCTGCTGCCCGTGCAGTATGTTCCATTCAGCCTATCCGGCTTTGAGTTATGACTCAGCCAAGTGCACCTGCGCCCATGTGTTAAGTACTGCCAAATAAAAGCCCAACAGCCATTTACACAACAAAGAGATGTACCCCGCAAGGCAGGAGCTTCCCCCTCCCCTCCTGTTTGTTCTGAGCAGGGGAAAACACAATTCCGTCCTTCACTTCACTGGGGATTTTTCATTTCACGTGGATTTTTAAATGCAGATTCATTTATAAACAATTTTCTCCCTTTTAAGGATAAAACATATTTAATACCACAAAACACCCCTATAGCATTAGATTATCACAGCCATTAATGATTTTTTACCAAAACCCTTCCAACCTTTTTCATCAAAGCCCTTTATTCTCGAAGGATAAATTTTCAAGCAAAGAGGGATCAACAAACTAGTTGCTTGAAAGCTTTCCTGATGCTAGGCTGAAGTTAGGAAAGGCTTAATGAAGGCTTTAAAATCCACCAGGGCTTCACAATGAACATCTGACTCGGTGATTTATGCATATTAATAACCTCAGTCCTACTGAGGCAAGCAGAGCTGTACATGTCCTCCGAATCTTAATGTCTTCAGCTCCACTGGGATTATTACAAATGTAAATTTCTAAGATTCTCAGCTATTAATCTCTGTCTGTCCTCCTGTTCAGCAACATAATGACTAATTAAACATCAAAAGACCTGTACAGGAGATCTTCTTTGACAGCTCCTGGCCCAGCTCTCTTCCCAAGAGAGGAATTCAAATGACAGGGACAAGTGGGTAGGAGCATATGAGCAAGCTACAAATCACTGCTATGAAATCTAAAAATTCCACATCAAATGTGTATTTAGTCCTCCAGAACCACACCCAATCACCTAGCCTAGCTGTTTATGTCCAGCAGATATCCTTTCTAATGCTGAAGTTAAGTAATTTGTGTGTATGTCAAGTGAAGAGAGCACAACTTGAGCATGATTTGTTTACTATCAGTAAAAACATGCAGTACTTACAGAAGAAGGCAAACCAGGGGGCACCTTTCTTACTTTCTTTGTCTGGAGAGGATCTGAACACAGAAAAACAACGTTTCATCAAATATCTCCGTTACAGATTAAAAAGAACAAATAGCTACACGAGACAGTTTTTTCTTTCCATGCTAGATTTCTTACTTTCCAGTGTAATGCATTTTTATTCTATGCCAATGAAATCTTTCACACCAATACAAGAATGTAACATACCAATGTTCTTCTCTAAAATAAAGCTTCTGCTAAATATTTCGCTAAACAATTACTTTCAATCAGAACACTAACTCTGAATGGCACACTGATACCTTTTCATGTTTGATAAGAAACAGTAAGATTTGGACTGAATAGTGAGAGAAATGCTTTCCCTTTTTGTACTTCAAAGACAGAACTGTCAAAAAAGGATTTGACACGTTTAGGTACAATTTATACTTTAAAAATACTAATATAATTTTCCATCGTTTTTAAACTATAGCAAGGTTCTAAATAAACAGCAAATCCAATGACCTAATCATTTTTCTTAAGTAGTAAAGCAAAACAAATTTGCATGTAATAGTAAAGCATGATACCTTCTTCCTTCTACCAACAATTATTATAGCATCATGAAAGTATCTAGTAATTTCACTACCTAAATTAAGACTCTGAACCAGTTTAATCAGCTGCTAATAAAATTACATTTGAACACAATGCATACAAATTAGAAGTCAACTGATGGTCTGAAGACTCATATCTGGCAAGATTACCAGTTCTACAGTTGACCCATTGAATCTTCAATTAAAATACAAAATTCGTGTTTTTCTATTTTCATTCAGAACATTTAATCACAGTGTTGTTACAAGATATGACAAGATAAAAGTGAGATAAGGTGAGAATGTCTGCTGGGTATCTTTATGCTGATTGTTCCCCACAGGGCTTGTTCAAAACGAAAATAAAAGGACTTATGGAAGAGATATTTACACTGCACTCAAAAGTGTCACCTAGAATGAACAACTGGTTGGGTTCTATGAACTTTAGTAGCAAGTTTAAAGACAGTTTGTTAAAATCCTGGTCAGGCAACTCCTTCTTGGAGATAAACCAGCCGTATAATTAAACTTCTAACTAGTAACATTTAACTAGTCCTTAAAAAAAAAGATGAAAATTCAGACATACTTTCTCAAGCCACTGGAAACAAGATGTGAGATACAAGTGCACTTCCTCTTTCCTGCATATCTGGAATAACATTTGTAACTAGCCCCTGCCATGTCCCAGGTTTACAGTCCTCCAAGATTTAGCCGTGAATCTTGCTATCATGCTGCTATCATTTGAACAGGTTTATACCCCCCCCCCCCCGGCTTCTCTTTCAAGGAAAATAAATAAATAAATAAATAAATAAATAGTACTACTCTGTAAGCACTATGCTTAGCTTCATTTTGTTATATTTAATATTATTTGCAACTTATTGAACTCTATCTAGTTTGCAGAAGAAACTAACTTTATCACATAATCAAGTAAATAACAGGAATCAATCTGATGTAGGACTCTCCCTCAATGATTGGTCCCTAACTACTCTACGATTCATACCATAACCTTTCTGCACATGCTGGCATCAATGTCCAGCTACCAACCAAACACTCAAACAGCTCCCCACTACTTGAAACCATAGCAGGTTACTATTACAGTAGTTTCTCACTAAAATCGATTCAATGGGGACTAAAATATGATCATCATTATCCCACTATCCAACTCTTCTATTAAAGTTCAAACATCCTTCCAAGCAGCAAACAATTTCACTTCACTTTCCTCAACTGCTCCTTTTCTGAAACAGATCTGAAGAACTGCTGCCTTTGATTCTCATGTTCTGAGGAACATGAATACTTACAAAAATATCTGTGAAGACAGACAACCCCAGATTAAACGGTGGTTGTCTTGACAACAGGTTAAAAAGTTGCACAAAAAAGGTATTTTAAAATACATACACACACACATATATATAGGTAAAGTTCCAAAGTAACAGCTTCACAATTAAGATTTAAAAAACCAAATGTCAAGTATGTTCAGGGCTTTTTTAATGCCCAAGGAGTCTGCAGTTCTAGCTAATACTAAAATTACTTCAAGAAACAATTTGCATTTGATGAAATCTTATTTTGAGTAAATATGGTTTAAGTTACATGGTTTCAACAAACAAGATTTCATTATGGTATAGAAGTGCTATACAAAATCGGGAGCATTAAAAACCCAAACATACAACTTGACTAATCCTAATGACATAACATGCTAACATTGAAATATAATAGCTTTTAAAATAGAATATCAGGTTACACTCCTTCTTACACAAAAAAGAATGTTTTAAAACCTGCACACCCAATTATTCATGATACTCATAGCAGAAATGATAGAACAGCTGGTTCCTTCTTGATTCCCTAATTCAATGCGAAGTCTTTACAGCTATGAAACATTACAACTAACTATGACCGAGTACAAAAATATCATTATCTCTAAGTCTCTCCGGAGTAAAATATTAATACTGTCACAGGATTAGAACAATTTTTAAGCAAGTTCCTGCCTGTATTATTTTGCAAGGTAGTTTGATTTTAGGATGAACTATTAGTTTCCTATTGGTAAGAACTTTAAAGGCATGTTGAACCAATTACAATGAACTATATATTGCCCTGAATAAAGTTACTTCTAGCATATAAAAGGATAATTGTTTCCCCTTTGTGTCTTTCCCCTACTAAATAATGGTAATGACCTCAAGGTCAGGCATTTCCAGGAGTTAATGATGGCATGGGTTAAGGGCACTCAGCTGGTCATCAGCTCCTATCCATCTGTCATTATTGCTTTTGCAATTACGGGGTTTATTGGGATTTTCTTGTTTGTTTTATAAGCAATACTGACCAGTGTTGAATCCCAACTAGTGTATCAAAGAAAATGTTAATAATTCCAGTTTCTCTCTTCTATAGCAGTTTGCTGTAATTTGAATTGCTCAGTACAGAGCAATCTCCAATATATAAAATGAGCTGTCAAAGAAAACAATAAGGTCTGCAGAAATGCAGCAGCAAAAGTAGTTTAAAAACTGTCTATATTACTCACCAAGAGCTGGTGAGTCATGAAGTGGTCTTCGGCGCTGATTTGTGCCGGAAAATGGATAGTAGGGTGCTCCAGGTTTTCCAGAGGATGACAGCTGAGCTGGACTTCCAAGCCCCATATCTGACCGAAGCAGACTAGACTGCAAAATATACAGAGATAAGTAAAATTAAGCTCTATAATAACTCAGTTGTTATTATACCAGGCTGACAAACTATTAACCACACATACTGCTCTCAGCATTTATAGAAATTTACTGGGCTTTCAGTGAGGGTCTTATGGTTCAAAACAGAAAAAGTTTACTTTTTGAAATTAGTATTCAGAGACTACTAAAGCATAATTCAGAAACGCAGAGCAAGTTTGGCTGCGGGCCTCCATGAAACCGGAACCACTGCAGTTTAAAATAGTCGAAAGAAACAGTTCATACTTGAATTCTAAACAAATATCATAATACTCTTTAGTTTGCCAGCAACACCTCTTCTATTACACAATATAAACTTTATTGATAAAAACTGCTAAGAGTTTATAGCGTGACATCAGGCTTTAGCACATACTCAGAAATCCAGACTGGTATTACATTCATAAAAACATGGAATAATTGTAAAAAACACCCGACACAAAATGAAACCCCACCCCAAAAACCCCCACAGACCAATGGGATAAGATTAATGCATAGACCATAAAAAATGATGACATTTTAGAAACTTCAAGCCACTAATGCAGTTGAACCCTACGCTTTGTGTTCCCTTTTCATGCAGTAAATACAAAAAACATTCTAAATACTTAACAAGTGCATTATATGTTGTTTGACCTCATGTTATTTGTATTTCTTCTGTGAATCTAAAATTAATGTTGGTGATTTGAGAACAGAGCTTTACCACGGTTGATATTATGCTTAGCCTTCCTGGGGTCTGAAAATCCCCAAACTTGGAGGGAAACCCACAGAATGTTGTGCAGAAAACAATGCTCCCAAGCACTGAAAATGCATTCCTCACTGCTTCCCTCCTGGCTGTTGCATGCAGCTTTCCTCATACAGCAACATTCAGTCTGTGGTGCATATAGCTAACGACATTTAGCTTTTAATATCTGCAAAACCAGATTATTAACTTTAATAATCTGCAAAATTGAGGTTCCATGGTGGCCTTCAGAAACAAGTGATTTGATTTCCTCATACTTGGTCATTACATAGTACAGTGTTCCCTGTCAGCTGGCAAGACAACCTTCACACTCTTGTCCTGCAATTGTCAGGTGATGCTAAGACAGAAATCACTGACTGGTTTAACTATTATACCAAAACAAACTAGAGGTGCCACTAGTTAAAATTTCTCCTTCACCCCCACCACTCCCAATCCAAGTTTCCTCCTCCCCTCAAGCAACTCTCAATGACAAAGTCCATGTGCCCCTGCAGGTCTCAAGCTCACTGCAGGAACTGCTTTAGCACTGGTGCCTTCTAGGGGTACAGCAGCCCACTGGAATAGATGCAGAGGACATTGCTCTTGGCTCTCCTCACCTCTCCTTCTAAGGCCTGCACACCCTCATTCATAAACAAATGTACTTTTTGAGTCATATTGTATCATTCAAGCCAATTCTTGTAGTGTGATGACTTGTGAAAGGTGAGGCTAACTCATATGGCTTTCAGCAAGGTACTAAATTCCTTCTCATTTGGAATGCACTGGGATTAGCAGAAAATCCTGAGTTCATATAAAATTACAGACCACATAAAAAAATAAGCAATAACCTCAAGTGCAATTTTCCAGATAAGTGGCTTTGCATCATACCACTACTGAAATTTCTATCTTGTATTTCTCTGATGACTAATTTGAGCATGAAAATCTTGTATTTTAATTGAAAAGACTGGGATGTGAGTCACCCCATTACAAACTAAAGGAGGGCTCAGAAGCGTTAACTATTTCTTACAAATCTATCTCACAGTTTGAAGAACAAAGTTAACAATGACTAAAACTGATAAGGGCATACAGTTTCCCCTCAACTCCATTTCCTCATTCTTATTCTTATAATAAAATAGTCTTTAAATCAGAATTGTTAACATAAAACTTGTACTGAAATGAAATACCCTTATAAGGAATGAAGGAATCTTTACACGAAGTACACACAGAAAATACGGGGTGTGTGGAGGTGGAATCTGCTTGCAGACTGTTTCAAGATTTGCTATTTTTGTCTCTGACAAACAGTTAAGAGTTTATTGTTTTGCAGAAAACATGATTATCAGAATATCTGGCTTACACAGTAAGAGTGTAAGAGTCTGAATTTAGCAAAGATACTATTCTAAACAATTATTAGTGTTTTAGTGGTGAACACTGTGCAGGAAACCTGGGCAACATTCTGTGAAAAGCAAAGGCATTGCTCCTCCAAAACACTTCACAAAGGAAGAAATGAAACCAGTTCAGCACTTAGCCCAAGACTTGACCTTCAGACCAAGAATACCTAGGTCTGAAGCAAAACTACTTTACATAGCCCATGGGGAAGGGGAGGAAGTACTGCAATAGTTGTCATTTCAAGTAGCTGAAGCAAGGTCCCACTCACAGCATTCCAGAACCACTGAGGCTGGCAGGGACCTCTGGAGGTCATCTAGTTCAGCCCTGCTTGCTCAGAGCAGCTGTCAAACACAATTAGGAACTATGTCCCATTCACATTAAAGACAAATCTCCCTGCTTCTGCCAGCATCTCCTGATCATTGGCAGGGATTCTGGAAATGCAATGGGATCCATACAGACACCTCCAAAAAAAGAACGGAGGAGCTAGGAACTCTCACTCCTCTATTCACTGGGTGGTAGGGAGGAAAGGAGGGGAAGGAGACGACAGAAAAAAAAAAAAGGTCTAGAATAACTCAAACTCACTTCTGCCAAGCCACTCCAAAAGGCATGTGTCTATACCTTTTCCAGACTTAACCTTCAACCTTTACCTCCTGACATTTGCCACTCTTGCTTTTGTTCTAAGCACTGCAGTTGTTGACATTTTTATCAGATCCTGAATTTCAAAGCAGCATGGCTACAACAACATGAAGTTAGTGTGTAAGTAATATAACACATACACAGGAAATCTCAAGCTATGTTACACACTCTAAAGAAGATTTCTGATCCATACTGTGTTTGGGCAAGAATTCTTTATATCTATCAAAAAAGAAGTGGAGGGGAACACACCAAACCCACAATCCTCTTCCACCATCCCACCATCAAATGCAGCATCTGTGTAAAATTTTATAATTGTTCCTCAGTCTTCCAAAAGAAAATACAAATAGATGTCATTAGTTCAGCTCATTGATTTTTCTGCCTGTTTGAACCAATTGAGAAGCAATATTGATTAGGACTGATCCTTTCCTAAGGGCATCTGATAAAGAAAGGAATACAAAAATACCACTGAGGATAGCAAAAAAGCTTTGTATTATCAGCACCAAGCTTCTCCTGACTAAGTGCCTGAGGTCCCTGCACAGAGGCAGATCACTTACATACATAGTTTGCAGCATTCTCCACAGAGAATGTTCATGCTCACCCAGAACCTCATCTGCCAAGCACGGATCCAATTACTAAAGAATAATCAATGACTGGTTATTCTCCTGAACACTGCCGAGTCCTGTGTGCATTACCATTATAAATAAAAAGGCATAACCCTTAAAATATGCCTCTTTGGATTCTATAAAGGGTATTTTCAGCCTCGAGATAAACAAGAATTTATCTAAAGCAGTATTTTCCCTAAACAATGTGTGTTCAATAACCAATATTTAAAAAAAGGGAAACAAAATAAAAAAGGCTTTTATTACCATGACTGAAGAACACATCAAGCCTGATTCCAGAGAGAAGAGAGAAAGAGGTAAACATGACTGCTTTACTTCTCAAATCTATCCCTTTCAGCAAAACCAAAACCCAGTTTTGACAGCCTCAGAGGAAATGGCACAACCCAACCCAAAAAATAAAGGCTTTTACAAGGGCCACTATCTAGACAAATGCTTTATAGGTGTCCTTTTCCTAAGACGCATTCTCATAAAAATAAAACGCAGGGGAGTCATCTGTTCAAACATTGCAAGGGTGAGGTGCAGGGAAAAAAGAATCACATCTACATACAGGGTGCGTGTATTTATGCACCTTTGTTGCAGAAAACAAGTGACATTGTACTGCAGCTGCACTTAACATGCACGTAAAGTTAGCTTCCATTCAAACTAACAAGCTAATCAACCATATGCTTATACCAAAATGGTATGTATGCCTGAGATAAAAAAAAAAAGCTCCTTACTCGACATATTTTAAGATGTTTTTTAAATTGATTATTTCAAGGAATTTGAGCATTAAAAAAAAAAAGAAGTGTTTGACTGCTTTGGATGTTGTCTTTTCCCCAGCCCAACTCTATGAATCTTTAGAATCCCAAAGGTATGACTTGATGCCAAAATACTGATCTGCCTTGAGTGAACTTCTAGGACACCAGCCAGCAGGATTCTAATATGTTGGTAAACACTTCTTTGATTCTTTTTTGGTTACTTTGATATAAAAAAAGAAATATGAACATGTAAAGGCCTGCAGATGTCCTTATGTAATATTCCTTGCAGCTCCCCAGCACTAAGGCTGTATGCAGATAGGAAAAACAAGCTATCCCGTAAAATACACAAACATTTTTTAACTAACACACTCCATACACTGCACTACCATATATAAGCTTTTACCTTTTCAAAACAATGTATTTGTTAGGGGCAGTTAGCCATGTGCTTCTTGGTTTAAATCTCGTTCACGTTCATAGCCAACCTATGCAATATTTTCATCCAAATACAACCATGTGCCTTTACATTATTCATTATTTTCTATCAAAAGAATAATATGGTTGAGAATAAAAGCACTGCCCATTATATGCAACTGATTATGACAGGCCCATTGTGCTGGCATAATAAGGCAGGCTGCTTTGGCAGAGAAATGAGGGCTGCACCTTAGTGACTGCAAACTTAGACCTTGTCCCTCCCCTCCAATAAACTACTCAGATTTTATTTTTTCCTAGTTTTTTTTGCAATAGCTTTCTTTTCAGAGAGTTTATGCTGTGAGGCCGAGCAGCCAGGCTGTCCCCATTTCCCAAAGCAGGAAAACTGTTCAAAGTTTAAAAAAACAAACAAACAAAAAAAGAGTACTGAGGTGTCTAGTTAAAAACTGGAATCCATGATTTTGTAACAGCAAAGTAACACAACACTTCAATCAAATCCCTCCATTATTCCATCACAGTTGTAGACTAACTCACTTCACATTTCTCTATTTCTCAGAATGTTACAGAGCAGACTAAGTGCATTCCTTGCCTCACAGTAAACTTGAGCCGCTGCACTGAGAAGAGCAGAAGTTTCACATACATGTCCTTTTATTCAAGTGAGCCATTTGGATGACATAAAGCATGCATATAATTCATCTTTATTTCACATCCTGCTTTACAGATAAACCTGACAATTTGCATGAGCTAGATTAATGTAACAATCTAGCTCATGTCATCTAATATAATTGAAGAATGTAACAAAACTGAGAAGTCAAACTCTGCTAAACTTGCAAAATCCTCCAAGTTGTGTGTGGTTACTGTGATTCCATAGGAAAACCTATCACAAAATCAAACGTTAACAAATAATTGCTCTGTGAGATACTTAACAAAGTACAGAGGTTTGAGCTGAAAAAAAGACCATTCACCTCAGCTTCACATCATGCAGTTTAAGCCAAAAATATAACTAAGATACAAAGTGTTGAATTTCACTTTACTCAAGTCTCCAGTCTTTGGAAACTCTGATGAATATGCACTCCAAAATAGGAGCTGAATTTGGAAAAACACTGACATATGATGTAAATTCATTTTAAATTTAAATTCTAGAGATATGTTTGCAATTATCAGCATGTTGTTAAAGAATCTCATCCTGAGAATATCATCAAATAGTAATGTGAAATACAGTGTTACCATTTTGAGAACAAAGGGACCCTGAATGAGTAATCAATAGCAACTGGCAGAAAATGAGGCATTAATTATGATCCTCTCTAGTGTTTTGTCTCAAACAAGGTTTCATTAAATATATTGTGCTAACCTGTACATCTTCGAGCCATTACCAATAGATCTGATCAGATACATTTTTGGTCTGTTTCAGGAAGAGGAAAATATCAGAATTAAAAAACAACAACATCTAAAGTGTTATATGATAACTTGAGCATTTTTTCTTGATCAATTTAAAGGAAATCAGCAGTTACTAATAAAACATCTCAGGAGAGGATCCTCTAACAACATGCTGATAATTGCAAACATATTCCTCATCTGAAAAAAATACTCAGATCTTATAATCTCAATGTAGTCTCTTGAAAATTTAATTATCATCTCCTATACCTAAAGTATCATGCAGGTTTGAGAAGATAATGACAGTCATCCATCAACTGCATCCTGCCAGTGTAATCAGGCTAATCTAGCTCACTGGAGTAAAAACCTGCTACCTAGGGTACTAAATACTGAAGTGATGCAACATCATAAACAAAATAACAGACGTTTAGTTTTACTGTCTTCCCAATTAATGCTAACACTCAAAAATATCAAGGTATCAATATATTCTCTTTTTACACCAAAGCTTTCCCAGATCACCATGAAGTGCTTATTTAATGTGT
This sequence comes from Melopsittacus undulatus, assembly GCF_012275295.1. Taxonomy (NCBI): domain Eukaryota; kingdom Metazoa; phylum Chordata; class Aves; order Psittaciformes; family Psittaculidae; genus Melopsittacus; species Melopsittacus undulatus. The sequence goes on from NC_047535.1 coordinate 18,803,304, forward strand.
TTACCTAAGCAGAATCTGGTGCTAGGAAAATTCTGCTTATGTGTAAATATACTGAAACTAAGCACAGGGACAGAGGACAGAAGGAAGAAGCTTACTCAGAATTCCATAAGATTTTTTTTAGCAGTGAGCGGAGTAAAGACTAAACATGAAAGCAAGAAAACATTTTGTATTCCTTCTGTATCTAGATGGCTTTAAAGCACCCGATTAATACAGATATTTGACTGAGGCCCTTCCTTCTCTTTTGCAGTAATGGCCTCCCTGTTCTACTACCGCATATTGGCAGGAGTACAAATTCTGTTTTACGCTTCTCAAAGAGGCACCCTGCTGATGTTGGTGTCCAATCCCCGAGGTTATGCTGGCTCAGCTTGTCTTCACTCATCCCCCCGGGCAAGGTATTTTTGCGTTGCTGACTGAATTCTAGGAAGGCATTACTAAGCATTGTGATTACAGGTCAGGCTCCCCTCCCGTTGCCTTTGAATCTTTTTGCTGCATTATGAAAACAGTAATTTGAACAGCTTCCTCACTGTGATTATACAAAAGCAGAAGGTTTGTGGAGAACTGCAAAATGTCAGAAGAGAAGCAGCTGAGGGGTTACTCATTTACTTTTTAATTTTTCTGCACCAGCCTTCCTGTGTTTCTCTCTGATTACCAGATATGAGCATGAGAAGTCAACATTAGAAGATTTTTTTTTCTTATTTACAGAAGCCAGACGATAAAGGGCATCATAAAGCCCAAACTACCCTTACATCTGTTTCTCCCTCCGCATCATCAGCAAATTGATTTCAAAAGATTTCAGACCATTAGTCGAATGCTTCATGTACACAGTATGGAAGCTGTGCCCCTCCTCTCCCACACAACAGAAAAACCTCACTCACTCTAAGCATGAAGTCAGAAAACGTGTAACATAATGAGGGTTCAAAAACTAACATTAACATAGCAACCAGATAATTGTTAGGACTTAACATGGAGGGCCCATATGTTTCCATATATGATCAAGCGAAAGCTATGCCCAGTACTAGGGTGCTAATAAATAGACAAGCCCAGTGAGTATCTTGGGGTACAATCTCCTTGCCTTAAAAAATGTCACCCTTCTCTCCCTACTCTTTAGAAATCTGTGCTATCAGGAGCACTATCATCTTGAAAAGCATGCCACAACACAATTGAAACTGATGCAAGTTGGATGATTTAGTTCCATGGAAAACGAATCAAAATGGCAAATCTGTCTTGCGCTTCTTTCCAACCACTGACTATTCACTCAAGCTGCAGTCTCTCCTAGCCCATGCTAGACAGCAAATAGTAAGCAATAGGTTGCTTACAACACTTACTTCCCCTTTCCCAATTCTGCTCAAGGCCTTGTACTCGTCTCAAGAGCAGTCATCTCTGCAGATGCAAAGTTTGGGAAGGGATTTTATCCCTCTGTGAAGAGTGGAAGGTAAATGGGAACTCAACATATTAGAGTAGTCACAGACAAAAAGAATATATGTCAAGAAAATCCAAAGGGCAATCCAGCTCATTCAGACTGGCAGGTTTGGCTGGGATAACTGAGCTAATCTTTTCTCCATCCTGAAATAGTACTATAAATTTTTAATTGGGAAGCACCCAACTCTGAGGCAGTAAGATTAGCTGGAGACAAACAGTAACTGGCTGAACAAATTGTATCTGCACTCCATGTTATAACATGCTTTTTCCTTCTTTATGCAGGAATATGCAAGATACTATATATATATATTGATTTACAGGATATTCATTACCTTAAACACAATCAAACATTAAAAGGAGGCAAGAAAATTTGCCAACCCTAAATAGTGTGAGAAAGTGAAGGGCAAAGACAAGTAACAGTTTGTTTGCTTAAGACATCCAGAATGATTCCTCGCAGAACTGCTCCCTTTTATAAATAGCATCCCTCCCCAAGTATAACTAATTCCTAACACCTGCTACCCACTCCATTCCGGGGGGATGTCTTCCCTGATTAACTTCAGGTGGTCACCTCCAGCTCTGGAAGAAGACATCTCGCCTGTCCCCAGTTCTGTTTTACTTTCTAAAAAGGTTCTGCAGATTTCTTATTTGCTGAGAGACAGGAGATTATTCTCCCAGTAGCACAATAAGTAATTCACTTCTAATAAGTCCTAATCAAGAGAAAGTTAATATTGCTTGATTTTACTGGAGGAGTAAAATGAAGCAAAATAAACTCAAGTGTGGATATTCCATCTGCCCTTAAACTATATATCCCTCTCCCTATTCCATCCTAAGATGGTATCAGCTGGCAGAATCCAGAGTCACTGCTTCAGTTAACATTGTGTCACAGCCTTTCCTTCAGAAGACACATTTCTTAGAGATTGATAGCTCAGCTGTAAAAATCTGCTTTAGGGAGACACCTGATATCAAAGATGTCAAAGAAGAGGAGATTAAACAGAGAACGTTTACAAAATAAAATCAGTTTGTCAGCTTTAAAGTTATACTGGTATTAAAACCCACACACATGTACAAGCCCTATTTTTTTTTTCTGTTACCATGGATGTTCTCCATACTGCTTCTAAAACTCTGTGAGGAAGTAAGAAAAGCAACTGGTGCCACTGACTGTACTCTTCTCTAAAGGCCCCACAGGTAAGAAATGTTCAGAATATCACATATTTTTCTGCCTCACTGGAAAGACCCATCTAAAGCATCATCTAGATCTTTTTTTAACTACAAAATTGTTGCCATGAATAGCACCTATGCTTTTTTATAATTAGCACATTTAAAGTGTGCAGAGCTTTTCCTTAATATGGGGAACATATGAAGGGTGTTGCAGTTGCTTGTTTTAGTGGTGGTGGGGTTTTTTTGCTTGTTTTGGGTTTTTTGTTTGGTTTGCGTTTGCTTGGTTTGTTTTGGTATTTGGTCGGTTGGGTTTTATCCCCACTCTAGCATCCCTTTTGCCACAATATTGCTTCCTCTACTGTCTGCCACCTAGGTGTGGTCTGAATTTGCCTCTTTCCATCCAATTATTCCCAAGACAAGCTATTTATATTTTTCTATCAATTTAAACTCTTTCATTAATTGCCCCCCTCTTAAAAATCTTTTCAGTAACACTGCAGTATCATCGGAGCAGATGGCACATCCTCAATACAGAGTAACTGTCTAATTATTTTTCTCGAGGAAGCCAAGCAGGGATAGAAGTCTTAGAGACAAGTAATAAAAGTTTCAGGATATGAACTGAATTCCTACAGGAAGAAACGAAGACTGCAGAACACCAAATGTGTGCAAGAGGGCTGGCCTATGCAGACTTCAGCATACATCAGGTTACCCGAGAAGAAACTACTGGCCCTACAAGAAATGATGTATCTGCTCTTCACAGCTGTCTGCCACTTCTTTCATCTTCCAGCAACATATCTAATGCTCACTATTCTTTGAAATATAATGCTACACCAAAGCATGTTAGTAGTGGTCTAGTACAATGGCCCTTGCATTAAAGTAATGAATAGTTAAAAACTCAGCAAAGCATCCTAGGGGGACTGCAGAGACATGCCACACCACCATGCTGCTTTCAGGGGGCCATACCTGCAGATCAAGAAAGACTTGTTCAGAAGTTTTAAAAACTAACCTTATTTTAAAATGCCATGCACTAAAAATACCTATTTTCTGACTTGCCCATTTCAGGTAACATCTCAGCTGTCAGACACCACTAAAAGACTGTTCACAATCACTCTTCTCTCACTCTCGCAGAGTTTTTTGTTCTTACAAAACACATATTCCAGATTACATTTTTCATACTGTTCTTTGCTTTTCTATTTTTGTCAGTAAAACTCCTTTCTGTTTCCCACATACCTTTTTATACACTCTTACCTCCTAACATTCACATTTTGTCTGCATTCTTGTTCTTCCAGCTGTTTGTCACCTCATGCTTTACTAAAAAACTTAAATCAGTTATCTTCCCCATAATACTATGCACACACCTTACAACTATACGGTTGATGAATGTTTTCAAAATACATTTAAGACAGTGCTATTTTATTATTTTTTTTGTCTATGCAGCGTGCTGGTGTCTGCATCCCAGGACGGATACTTTTGTTCACTCTTGCTTGCATTATCCCTCACCACCTCACCAGTACACAAAAAAATGCAAAAAAAAAACCAAAACAAAAAAAAGCCTTTACATTCTCTCTAGACAACTCAAATTTCTGGAGTTCTACTCTTATCACACTTGTCTAACCTGTGAGGGAGCTGATATAGAGAGCGTGCTCAGAGATACCATTTTCTCCAGCAAGGCAGGATTGTTCTTTAGATTTGCATTCTGCTCAAACTGTTTTAAAGTCTTTTTAAATTTGAAAGAGGAAAATTACTGACTATGCAAAGGCAAAGCAACATACACTTGCAAACATTTCTTTTGCCAAAGTGATCATCTGTTAAATTGCCCAAGAAATTGGTGCTAAAGGCATTTTTGGCGTTTATTTCAGAGTTCCAATAGTATGTTTGTTAAAGAGCATCTTAGAATTCTTTTGCACAAAAATAAAACAAGCTTTTTAGTCTGCAGAGTATGTAAGAGCTAATAGACACGGTTTTTCATGCTTGCAAATTTATACTTTAATAGATTGCTAAATTTGCAAACAAGATGCAAACCTTTCAAATTCCACATTAAATTGTGAAGAAAGTTGTTCTTTAGTCAACAAAAGTCGCAAATTTTTGCTCAAAAGCCAGCAATATGAGTTCCAGTTGTTTAATAACTACACAGTATTAAAATCTGTAATATATTTCAGCACAAGTCAGGCATATACAAATCTAGCTTTCTCTGACTGACCTCCAGATGAGAATGTTTCCAAGCTGAATCACAGCAAAGGTGGAAGACTGATGAGTTTGTTCCAACATATTTTAGCAATCAGTGTGAAGTCAGCTAATTTCTTCTCCAAGGTACCTATCTAAGTTACAGCATACACTGAAAGTAATGAAACACAAAACATGCTCTGAAGATGTACAAATGCCACATTTATCTTAATTCCGGTGAAGCATACTTTTTCTTTCCTGATAAAGAAGAAACTGGTAAATCCTGAAAAGTTGTCTGAAATCATATCTCAATATGCTTACTTCAAGTATATTCCCATAAGGAGCTCTAAGTATGGTGCTAATGTGCATAAAATGTTACTGTCATACTGCACAATTCAGGCTCATTTAATAATGCCTGATGTGCCTTGCATTGTGTTGCAGTGATGCAATAATCTGCTGCTAAATGAGTCATCTCACATTAGCTTCACAGCAATAGCAGAGTTGATGGCTATTGAAGGGAAAATAGTGGAGCAGTATTTATTGGAAACATTGATGGGGCTGCTCTTCCTACTGGATTTTTCTTCTTCATCTAAAACTATAGATTCTGAAGCAGCCTTATTTATTACCAATACGCACAAAACTTCTAGAGTAATAGTAGCAGCAGTGAGTTAAAATCCAAGTGCACTACTAAATAAAATATGTGGAGTACACACAGTATCCTATCAATTCTTCATACACACTCTATGTAGTACTGTATATTTCATACTGCATGAAATATATAGTAGCATATGTACAGATCATGTACTATACAGTAGTATATTTTATGCAATATTTTATATGCAATTTTACATAGACTAAATGAAGTGTATTTAGTAAATATAATCCATAGCTCCTTCCAGCATTCATCTACAGATCAATTAAGCTTTTTTCTAAGTGCTTATATACCATTTAAGCATCCCATCATTGCATACTGTACAGATTCAAAAGAAAAATAAATTACTGTCTCTTTATAAAAAGGTTACACTAAACAAAACCTGATTAATGTCTTTTTAGTTCTTGCTTAACATCCACTACATTTAGTACTTGATTTTTATCTCCTTTCTTGCACATGGGATAGTATGTGGACCTGAAATTATTATATGAAGGGAGGGTAAATGTGTTATCTCAACATGTCAAAAAATCCGTAATGTCTATTTTTCATGCATGATTGCTCAGAATTAAAACGGAACATTAAGGGGACAGTCACAAATAATTTACTATTTTCAGCCTAGTGATGCTAGTGGGGAGAGACAGACTTTGTCAGACAGATGAGAACAGGCACTGTTAGGCCAAAGGACCATCCCCCCGCCCCTCTCCACCAATTAGCCAGGGCACTTACAGGCTCATGGGGATAAAGTTAGCTTCTGTGACGACCCACAGAAACAATTATAAGAATTAGTCTAACAGCTACACATGTACTGCACATTTATCTCAATTTCACTTTGAAAATAGTGCAGATTCCTGGCTTTCTTCAAGCTCAGACCTGTCAAAGCAATGTGCAGTGACAGCTGGGTGCCCTTTTGATGATACTGGAAATGGGAGTCATGCATTCAGTTTCTGAAGTCTCATCACACATCCACACCAGGTTATTAACACCATTTACACCAGTGACATATGAAAAGAACTTTGGTAAGAGAAGAACAGGTTAGAGAGTACTTGCAGAAGTTACGTATTTTCAATTCAGCTGCACCCTCTATAAGATACTCAGAAGACTGGCTCTTGCTGTTGTTGCAATTTCAGAAACCTTAGCCACTGTCTTTGAAAACTCATGGTTCTGAGAGAGTGCAGAGACTAAGAAAGGCTGTGATTAGTTGGTTTGTTTCACAGGTAGGAACAAACAAAGTGGCTTGCAAATCCTCAACAATTAAAATTTCATTTGGAAGAATATAACAGAAAAAAATTAGACTGAAAATGCCAGAAGGTAACAAAGAATTTGTATAGATTCAGCTGGAGTAAACTCTCTAAAGCCTATTTACTTCCTTCTCGACAGCATAATAGGTGTTTTAATAAGGCTTTTACTACTTTCACATTTCACAGGTGAACTAAGGAACCAAGGACAACTAAAACTACTGCTGAATACAGAGCATAGCTATTTAAAAACCAGTAGCTAAGAGTTCATGATCAACACTGGGTGAATGTATTAACTGAGAATTTGCAGGCATCTGTTTTGGGCATCATTCCACCTCTTAATTAGTGATTTGGATGAAAAACGAAGACCACATTTACTAAATTCACAAAGCAACCCAGAAGGATCTACAAATGCAGTGCAAGCCTGGAATTCAAAGTTGCATTGACTAATTTAGAGAAGGTAGAAGCAATATGTTAGAAAGTAAATACATTTTTGCATATGGAACCTGTAAACTGAAAAATACAGGCTGAGGAATGACAAGCTGGCCAGCACTACCACAAGAAGGCATTGGAAAATTTTAGACCATGACCAATCAGACAGCTATCAAACAGTGGATTTTTTTTTTAAATGAAAAAGGATAAATACCATATGGCAGAAAAAAACAACAGTATTGTCAGAAAGATCCAGATTTTATTTTTTTTTTGCCATAATGGTAAGGCCTTAGATGATGTACTTTACCTAGTCTGAAACACTGGAATTCTCTAGTTGTGAACCTACAAGTTTTTTTACCAATACTTCAATCTGAGATAGACCCTGATATGTACCTGCTACTAAATATATACCTCATTATACACATCAATGTAAGACTTAAACAGAGTTAATTTTTATCTTTTTTAAAGCCTGCATATCATCTTAGGGGATTTCCAGCCCCTACTGACTTAAAAGAGCACAGATCCTTCTCCACATCTACTGCCTGTAAGACAAGAGTTAGATGCCTTAATTACAATGATATTTAGATAAGGCATCAGGGAAACTTTTCAGGAGTAAGTATGTTTAAGGAAAACAAAACCCAGTGTGGCCATGCAGTCTCCATCTCTAGAGGTTTTTAAGACCTGACTATTTGAGCATCCATGAGGGACAATGCAGCTGATTCTTCATTTGGATTGTCAAAATGATCTCTCAGGATCGCTTTCTACCTTTTTCTCTAAGATAGCTTTCAAGCATTGTAGCTACATTGAGCTGTATTTCAGGCATTGCTATGGATTTATGAAAAATAAGTTTAAAAAAAAAAAACAACAAAAAAAATTCAGAAACCCCACCACATTTCAAGTTAGCAAATGTTTTCAAGCTCTGTCAGATTTAACTGATACTGTCAAATTAAGGTACAAACTGTAACTTATCAAATAAATTTAAACTGTATTAAAATTTAATTGCAAGTTAATTCTATGACCATTTTCTATTACCCTGGGCTATAAAAAACAAAACAGATTTACCTAAATAACATTTTCTCATATACTGACAATGTATTAGAAACTGTGGGTGAGAAATAAGCAGGAAGCATATCAAAGGAATAAATGGAATTAGAAGTGATGTTAATAGAAACAAATATGTATAAGATTTTGGCTTTTAGAGAGCTACATGTAAAAGATTAATATTAAATGGTACTAGATAGAAACAATTAGAAGAATTCTCCTCAGTGAGAAGCCAAACAACAGAAATTACACTCATTACTGCAAAGCAAAACAGAATTTTATGCAAAGTTAGCAAAAACTCATTTTCCAATGCAGAACATTAACTTAATGAAAGAGAAATGTGGAAATTAATTTGCTACTAAACTAATGTCAAGTTTAAGTTATGATATTTAAATATACTACACACAGAGCTATTTGAACAGTAATAATAATAACATTAATACAATGTTTTACTATCTAGACTGTCAATAATGTGAAGCCTATAACTTGAACTTAAAGAGTTATCCTGCTTTCTGTGAGAATGTTACTGAAAGCTCACCAATACAGTTACAAATGGGTCTTTGTTCCTCACATCTGTGTTTCAGAGAAGTAGTAAAGGCTCTGAGAATGATCCTTTTTTAATAGGGGAAGCAATGCTTGGCCTTCATTGCCACATGGGGCTGCCCATTCACACTTCCCAAACTACTAGTGAAAAGATTTAAAACCAAGATGTCAAGTTTCATCCTCAAGGAGAATGATGTTCCTGAAAATATCAATTTAAAGCAAATAGTCTGTTTAGAGTAAAATAAAAAGAGATCCCTCTTTGGGAAAACAAACATAACAAATTAATTGATTATAATTAAAAATACAGTATTACTTATTTAAATCTTTGTCCACAAACACAGAATGCAATCAAATGTTCATTAAGAATTCAAACAGACTTGAAACAACGATCAGAGTACTGTTAGTGTGGCTCATTAAAAATAACACGGAAGAAATCTTCACTTTAAAATGAAAATCTAAAGACATAAGACGAAAGTTTCTTTAATTAAAAAACACATCTAAATTACAAAATAAAACAATATTACACTGGATAACCCAGTAGCTAAAAATTAAAAGCCTAGTAACACTGTCTTCTTTAAAAAATGCCCATGATCTCCACAGGAATAACATTCAACTTATGAAGTATATTTGGCAATTACTGGAATTTTTTGACAAACTAAATGTGGAAATTATCACGAGTATCGTGGACCAGTTGTGATGTGCAGTCAATACTGGCCTGCAATTCTGTCTGCAGACTTGGAGAGAGGAACTGCAAAGGGTAAGAAAACTCATTTCACAATGATCTGTAGGAGAGATGTGATACACCTGGAGCACATTGCTCCATATGTTCAGACCAGTAACGATCTCCCTTTTACTAAAACCATCTGAATTCATGCTCATGAACTACAGAGCCAGTTCCACTCATACATTGCAAAAGTGTCTCCCCTAAGCAGATGTATTTAAGTGCAAGGCAATTTGAACACACAGAGGCCAGAAACTATTCTGCAGGTTGTGGAATACATTCTTGTTTATTATGTTTGGTAGCCTGACACATTCAAGTAGCTTAAACTAAATTCTAGTTCAGGTTATTCCATTTGCTTTCAATCATCACTATACTTACCTGACAGCCTGGTAACCCCGTATCTCTTCCATACAATGGAAATGGACCTCTGTCGGAGGTTTTTCCTGTAAAAGACAGGCATTTGATTAGGTTCTTCTAAAAATCTGCTAGATAGCTGCATCAGTTGCCCTTACACAGGCAACTCAGAAAACCTGTGACCATCATAGCAAATTTACCAAAATTAAACAGCATGAATACAAGCAGGCTTTTATACGTGTTTTTAACACACGCCAAGACCACTACTATGATAGATGACATACTTACCTAACTCAATTTCTTACATAACTGATCAATAAAAAGAACTACTGATAGTTTTCGATGTTATAAAATATCCCTATTAGTATGCTTAAATAAAAAGGGCAAAGGTCCAGCTTCATTTTTGCTAACAATGAGAAAAGACAGACACTTTTAGACATTTCTCCTTCCTACACGAAACTAATAACATGGCTGGTATCATCTTAGGCAATGAATATACATTGCCAAATAAGCAGCAAAATAAAACCAACAAAACAACATGAAAAGTGAACAAAAATTTCAATTCAGAACAAGAAAACCCACACCAAACTTAAACCATGAATGAATCATTCAGCTATCGACACTTACCCCTTAAATCCTTAAAAATCCTTTCATTTCATATACATTCCAGTGAGGTATAAAACTCAAGCAATAAAACTGATCAAGATGGCAAAACCGACTGGACTCTTCTGCCATATGTGCAATATTTGCCTGTAGGTAGCATATACTAAATATAGTGCCTTGTACAGAGTGACTGCCCTCTGATGTTGCGATCTGAGGTCACAAGACATTAGCAACATACTTGTCAAGTCCAGAAAAAGTACTCCGTGATTTATTGCTCGTTGTGCCACCAAACCGGCATGTTTGTGTATTAAAACTGAATGTGAAGTTCTCCAGTAAGGCTCCAGTGTCAATCAACATTTCTTTTTAAAACAATCCTGAAGAGAAGTCTCTTGAACAATGTCAAGAATCAGACAGTCATCAAGTATGTGTGTAATTGCCCTAATTATGACACAGACAGAACTAAGGAACACCCTATAACACCAGTCAGACTTACCCAGAGGTAAGCATTAATAAACTACAATACCAGTTCATTTGAAAATGGTTGTCATATTACCCAACTAGGCATTGCCTTTTCTAAACAACGCATGTCTCATTCAGCCTTCAAGAAGAAAAAGTAGCCTTGCTTGCACATTCCCATTTCAGTGATAAATAGCTCCATGCTGTTACAAATGCACTTCTAGAACAGGACTTCCTTTGCTTTTTCTGATTTTTCTCTGTAACTACCAAAAATCCCTAAATATCATTTTGTAAGAGAAAAAAACTAAGGTATGCTTATAGTTCATTTTAAATGTGCATCTTGTATAAGCAGAAAGGAAGTTTCAATCTCTTGGAACAACAACTCTGCAAGGTTGTCATCTTGATAACAGGTAGTCTGGTCAACAATAGTTTCCTTGAAAAATAACAGCTTTGCTGTAACAAAGGGAGGAAAAAAACATTTTTCTGCTGAAGCAATTTGCCTCTAACAACTATCAGGCACTAAGCAAGTAAAATACCTAGTATGCAAAATTATATGAAGTAGGATGAATCACGTTGTTCACATTAAACCAGACTCAGCATTTTCTTCCCAGAAAATGAGAATCTTGTACCACATGATAAACAACTTTGACTGAAGTATGCAGTATTCCAGGGCAGGCTTTGAAACAAATATTTGTACAAGAGTCAATTACAGACACTAGAAAAATTATGATTTAAATTATGGTTTGCGTAGCAAGCAAGAAACCGGTAGATAAGAATGCATAAAACCACGTTATTCAAATGTTATCACTTTGCAAGTCTGGCAGGTTCCTACTACTAGGAGAAAAGCTTAGTAGAATAGCCCAATCTATGCAAGATTTGGTTCTAAGAAATGATCAAGAAAAGTCAAGGGTACCTGATGCTGCACTGTGTAAATATTTATCCAGATCTGGAGCTATTTAGCATTTAACCTGCGTTCAAATGGATAAGCTTTTCAGTGAAGGGTTTGGGAGCACCCTAGGACCAAGTATAAGACAGTGACTTTCATAGACAGTCTTCCAAACACACTCCCAGTGCAAGCACTTAGATAGGACTCTCAAACCTGCAACAGTGTCACAATGTTAAAGGTACACAATTTTAAAGAACAATAAAAACCAACAGGCACACATGACAGAAACACACGTTGAGCCCACACTCAAGTCCTGTCCTGGTTCTCTCTTGTACAGTGGAACCAGGCTGTTCTGTCCCTTTTGCAGGACTGTGTTAGCGTCAGTCTTCATATTCTTAAAGCAGAAGCATAGGAGAGAGAAGGTGAGCCATCCTGGGCACTGCTAGAGCACATCTGTTGTACTGCTCACTAGAGAAGAGGAAGGACTCCATCAACAGCCCCTGGAGCTTCACTGATACTGTATCAAAGAGGTTTCCCAGCATGCTGCTGTCTAGCTGTACCACAGGACCCTTTCACTATAAACACAATCCAAAAGTGAAAGAGTATTGACTAGGAATTGCCTGTTGTCATTTCAACACACTTCAGCTGCTCCTGCCTAGGCACAATGATACTGTCACTATTTAAAGCCTTGTAAGCAACCACCACAGTAGTGTTTACTTATAAATAGAAAAATACTTAGCAACTACTCTGCACAGTGAGCCAAGTACCTTAAAAGTAGGTAATGACAACTTCGAGAAGGTGACACTTCCTCATTGGTTTAATAAACAGGTAGGTCCCATACATAATTTCTGCACAAACCAAACTTACCAGGATACCAGTGTTTATGACACTGAAAGCCAAAGCTGACCCTGAAACGTCTTGCAGGTTTACCCCACAAGATCTGCTGTTAAGCATATTCTAACCTCTGTCCAATCACATCTTCTCCACCTCTTGTCTTAGTTAAGTGCTCACCATGCAGATGGCAATAGTACCTTTCTTTATTATAGCTGGAAATTCAGAAACTCTAATGATCAGCATTAAGGGGACATGAGGAAACTCACTACAGCATCTGACATTAACTGGAAGAGGGTTATGCAGAAACACTATTAAATGACAAAACCCTCACTGAATTTTTTCCTTTTCACAGGTTTGTGTGAACGTGACTGTCAGGTAGTTTGCAGACATAGCAGCTGGGAAGGTAAAGCAATGCCCAAATGAAATTTATTTCCTCATCAGATTCTATTTTCACAAAATATTCATGAGAATTAAAGCAACTTGGGCCATTTTCCCAGCCCCACTGCTTCCCATCAGCCTTGTGCAGGATAGCTTCCTACTGTGAACCATCATAGAATCATAGAATAGTTAGGGTTGGAAAGGACCTTAGGATCATCTAGTTCCAACCCCCCTGCCATGGGCAGGGACACCTCACACTAAACCATATCACCCAAGGCTTCATCCAACCTAGCCTTGAACACTGCCAGGGATGGAGCATTCACAACCTCCCTGGGCAACCCATTCCAGTACCTCACCACCCTCACAGTAAAGAATTTCTTCCTTATATCCAATCTAAACCTCTGCTGTTTTTCAACCCATTACCCCTTGTCCTATCAGCTCTCGATCACCTGAACATGTACTTCCTAACTCACACATTTCAGAAAGAAGCTGTCATTTTAGAAGCAAAATCTAAGCCTTGCTTACACAGTGTCTCAATATCCCAGAGTTTTGTCTTTTAACCAGATTTGAACTAAAGCAATGGACATTTAGAAATTATAGAACTGACTGCATACAAAAATCTTATATCTGCACAGATCAGCTCACAAGGCATCTGAATCTCTTCACTTGAACTTGGCATGAATTTACATTCTTTTTTTTTTTTAGTATGTTTCATGTGTTTTCATGAACAAAACCTTCACTGACCTAAACACTTCCTTAACAGGCTTAAAAGCCCAAGGACTATGAGTTAAAAGGCATCCAAACAAGAAAATCCCACTGAGCATTCTTGACCACAAGTATTTCCTGAATTCATAAACTTATAATCTGGACACATTCTGCACCAATTCAAACATTAATAGGCATTTAGTAAATAATTTTTTTCTCTTGCTATCACTTGTCTAAATATGATATGCTCACAACTTAATATAGCTTTCAAATACCACACAAGGAATTGTCTTCCATAATAAATCTATCTGTATAACAGCTGTGCAGACTAAATACTCTCAACACAGAATGAACTGAAACAGCAAGATGCAAAGTCATAGTGAGCTGAAAACAGCTCTACATAAACTCAGTTGAGGACTACTTCAGTGAATGTGCTATAAATGCCTGCCAGTAGTAAACCAGCCTTTTCCCACTGCTACTAGATAATGCTTGGTTTATGAGAGCATGACAGAACATAACTGCAAAAAATCACTTAAATTCCCACAGAATTAACCCTTTACAGAATGAAGATCTTTGTATGTATTGCTAAGAATTCATTTAGGTGCTAACATGGAAAGCACCAAAATTTTTTAATGAATCCATGTTTATCATCCAGTATAAATACCATAGTGACCACAGCTGGCACCTGCTCTATTTGTCAGACATGAAGTATGTCTGCCCTACTTGTACAGAGACTCATCTTTCAGCAAATCTTGAGGCCTGTTTTCAGAGTTCCTAATCATAATTTCATAATTGAAAACACTGTTAACTGGCCACAACAGATAGCATACCCAAAAGTCAAGTCTGTAACAAAACGTTGTTGGTATCTTTGAGGACTTCCTGTGGGCTTTGTTTTGTGTTGAGTTTTTTTAAGTTATTAAATTGCTGTTGGTAAATTTGGTTACAAATAATTTTTTATATTGCTTTCTCCCCTTCCACACCCAGTAACAAAGAATCCAGCAACAAAGTACATGGCTTTGTTAGTCACAGAATACATTCGAATGTTTTTCATATGCAGATCCAATATAATAACAAACAAGTTGTAAAATCCATATTGACAGGTGCATATGCATGATTTAAAAACAACATTCAGAGTAAACATTTCTCTAAAACTCAGTATCACTTTCCAACATACCACAAAATAGAAGGAAGCACACAAAGTTTATACAGGAACATCCTTGCTGCCTCCAATACAGACCCATTCTTCATTTTTGTTGCTGTTAAAAATTCCTATTCAGCAATTATGAATTATCATTCGGTATGGTGAGAATAAGATTACACTCGATCAAAACACAAAACCAGCCCCATTCCCAGGATTTGGCATGCTGCCGCCTTCTCAGAGGCACAACTGACACATGGAGCCATAAAAGTTTTACTACATATCTAGACATTTCCCACAGCACCAGAGAAATAATTTCTTCCTCTTCTACTGCTATATAGGCCTACTTATTAATAGAGGCTGTCAGTTTGAATATCTGTCTTATACATACAATCTTATCTCTAACATTTTGAAGGTACTCAATACACAATACATGTATGTCTCTGTGTGTTAGTGAATATATAGAAGATTATTATATGTTTTTCCTTACAATACTTGTGACCAGAACTCCTAGAAATGAAATGAGATCTGAAGCAACATAATTTGAAGAAAGTGCTTAAAAGAAGTGACCTCCTGTTCTCTTCACAACAATTTAGGTATTATTGGTTAATGTGTGCCAAGCACGCTGCTGGCTACACTGAGGATGTTTAACAAGCCAGTGCCAACAAGTGCAGCTGCTGGACTTGCAGCACCCTCCTCCTGTTCATCCCAAGCCAAATTACTCACTCAGCTATGAACAATGAAGCAGCAATATAGGAAAATGACAAGTGCAAGTGAAATTAGTGATGAACTGCAGGATCCCTACAGAGGTCAGTGATTATCAGGTCCCCAGTTGTAATCACTTTCCCAACCTAGGATTTTATCTCATCATTACACTCTATCTTAGCTCAGTCTTCTGACTGTGAGTAGCTTCCCAATCAATAACCCTTGAAGTCTTGCAAACTCATCCACACTGTCTTACCTTTTAATAAAGCAAACCTACATAATAAGAAGTGTATGCAAACTCATAATACAAATTTTGAACCTTAAAGATTAATGAGTAATTAATGCATTAAAAATGTTACTGGAAAATCTTGTATGAAAGTAACAGAAGAAAAATTATGAGCGTATTTAACCAGGAATGCCAAGTCCAAGTGATGACCATCAATGCAGTCTATACAGGTAATCACACGAACATTGGCCTATGTGGTTTTGAAGTATGGATAAGGCAATGGTATGTACAGACTATCACCAGTGGACATTATTTTAGATTTCTCCCCCATACTGTGACATCTTCTAAAACCAGGTTTCCCAGACAGGAGAAGGAAAGGTTAAGGCAAAGCTGGTTTCAAGACTACAGATTTGCTCCCTACTCTTTCTTTGTTCAAAATTTTGAAAGACCATGATCCTACAGAACAATTCTAATAATCTGCAAGAAGCAATGAGATTTATGGGATTTAACTGTCCAGTCTCAGGTCTTCCAGAAATCTCCTAGGATTCTCCATGCCATAAATTCTCATTTTTAAGATAGCACTATACTTCTGCTATCCAGTCCTATTGCTTATTTGCCTTATTTTTTTTCCTATCTAAAAGACACCAAATGTGTGAATTCTGAAGCTGGAATTATCTGGAACCAACTTCCCATTGTAATTGCTGAAATTTAGGTACAATGCTTTAAGACAGCAAATACTAATTTATTGTTTTTGTTGATGTTTGGGCAGGATCATCTGGGGGAAAAAAAAAAAAAAAAAAAAGCTTGGCTTTTTATTTTTTTTTCATTGTACTTTCCAAAGATCAGAAAAGTTCCTAAATTCTTTTATACTTGTGTGGGCACTTACAGATGTCTTTCACTCTAATATGACTGAACTGACCAGGCAACAAATCTCAAGAATACCATATCACAATGATAAACTTGGAAGCCAAGGGATATCTTACCAGACATTTAATACAATATTTTAAAAAGAAATGTCAGTGTGTGAAGTGGTATTACAGAACCTGCTTCCCAAAGACATGCCTTTGACACTTTCATCCCATTGATTTGTAAGTACTTCTGAGGAAAGATGAAATATTTTGTCAGTTTGCAGAGCACTGCACAGATCTTGTACTGTAAAAAACAATTTATTAATGCTCTTACGTACTTACACAGGAGGTAAGGGTGGACTAAATTCCATGTTCTATTTGGACTGAACCTATGAACTTGCAATTTACATGCTCATGTCAAACTGAGACTATTTCTATTCCACCAGTGGCTGATCCATGATGGCTCTCCTTCCTCAGTAGTGTTCTTGTCCCTCCACTTACCAGGCTTACACTGTGCTAAATAACACATCAAATGTTTGCAAGGGTAAAATGTACTGAAGTCTCCGACAGGAAGATGCACATGAGTAACTGAAAGCAAGGGGAAAGAGAAAGTACAAACCTCTTAAATGAAGAAAGAACTTCCTTATCCTCCTCCTCCAAGACTAAGTGGGTAAGTATTTGCGAACCAAATAACTTCTGAACAGCTGTGTAGTATATTTAGTTTCAATTCTCCACTGCTACATCTACTCCAGGCTAGCCTTACAATAATAATGTTACCGCTCTATTAACATATTAACATCTGCCATGCATAGACAGAACATCCAGCAAAATGTACAAAAGTGTACTAAAAATGAGGGAAATCAGATATGTACAATATCCAGAAAACAATTAGCCACAACAAGAATGCATGTGAATGCACACACATTTCAAACCGCTGACAAGAAGGCATTTTTTCACATGCGTTTACTCACCTATCCACCACATATATTTCTATAGTGTTTGAGTGTTTTCACTTTGTCTATTAAAATGTGTCTTCCTTTGCCATCTTGCCAATCTCATCCCAAACTAATGAAGTTGCTATTTACAACTAACTTGAAAAGTATTCCTTGCTCTCCTGGTGTGGAATTTGTCTCAGATCTAATGACAGAAGTTACTCAGCCGCTGTCAGTGACATTGAACATCAAGCACATTATTAAGTCTAAAGGGAAGAGGATTTTTTAATTGGAAATTAATAGAGAATCTACACTTTACAACAAAATGCTACACCTGTTTCTGATTAAAAGATCATTTTGGAATACTACTTACTACAGATTGCTAAATTACTTCATATATATATAATGATATAAAAATTAGAAAACAGTTACTTCAGCTCCTCTCACCATCCAAGGTCTATTAATTCACACTAAACTTGAAAAAGCCAGCTTTATCAACAATGGTTTCCCCCCTCAACCATTTCTATATAAACGCAGGTACAAGCATGGAAAGCACTTACAACCACCTTCCATTAAGCAGCTGGCAAACATACACAACAGTACTCTGTTGTACAGTTCTTCCTTGGATGACTTGCATAACTTATTCAAGCTTCCCCCTTCACAGGTAATCCAGGCATCCCAATCACACAGAGACAGATGTTTGTCAGGTTTTCCCAAACTGCACTCTCCAGACTACCAGTAAAAAACCCAAAACAAACCAAGCACAATCCAACCAAAATAAAGAAAATCAAACCTCAAACACCCATTAGATACTAAACCAGACTTCAAATGAAAACAAAACATGTTAAGTGTTTTCCCAGCATTACTGCTTCAAGAGAACAATTTCTGCAGGTACCACAGAGTAACCAAATTATCCATTAAAACAGGAGTGAAAATCCTCACAGGACAGTGCCTTGAAAGCAGTCATCTCCTGTTTGGGGGCTGAAACCCATGACTATTCACATGTTCTACTTGCAAGGACACTGAGCCAAAGGAAGATGAAACGAAAGCCCCATAAAAAAGAGTTACACAGTTTAAACTAATACAAAGCTCCTAAAATGCTAAGAGATTAAAATAGGTCCTCTTATTTCAGTACAAAACCAGTAAGGGACTTTAGACTGTCCAGAAATTTGAAAGCAGTCCTACTAAGCCACAAAACATTGACGATAAGTGCACAAGAGAACATCACTGTGTTGCAGAAAGACAAACTGGTATTGGAGTGACATAGAGAATGAAATTCTAACTATCTACTAAAAGAGAAACCAAAAACAAACAAAAAACCCCAAAAAACAAAGCCCCCCCCCCCCCAAACCCAACAACAAAACAAAACAAAAAAAAACCTCAAAAAAACTCAGACCTTTCTAACCCATCACCTGTAGGCAACCCATGTCTCCATGTTTATGAAAACACTGATACCTTACTGCCAAGGCACTTGAAAGAATTCTAGAGCTTGAAGTTATTAAAACAATACCAAAATAAAACCCCAAAAAAAAGCCAACACACACACACACAAAACCAACAACAAAAAAACCCACCCAACAAGCAACATTAAAACCCAAACCAAACAACCAAAGAAAAGCAGTTGTAACGAAAACAGGTGACCGCTGCTTGTTTTGGGAGGTGAGACAAGTGGCATTCTTGATAGAAAAAGAAAAAAAAAAACAAGTTTTCATGACATATCACAACAGCCGTGGGAATGGACTGAAGAAATGTGAACAGTAACATGCCAGGTGAATGTAAGTCTCAGGTTCAAAAGAACCAAGTAACATGGTGTGCTGTTCAGTGAACTAAAGAATAAAACTTCATGTATCACTAAATATTACCTCCCCGCTTGGCTACCTCTAGAAGTACCACCAGGCTGCTTTAAATGACCTAAAGCAGATAATTAAAACACTTTTCCTCAGCATGTTAAGAACAAAAAGAATACTCATGGCAATATTGGTAATTATTTTATAGAAACGATAACATAAGAATGATGAAATATTTTCCATTTCGACAACATGGAAGATGTAAAAGCTATTGCTAACACTCTGCACTTTGGCATCTGCAGATCTAGATAACTCCAACAGGACTAATGGTTTTTCACATACACATAAACCAAGGAGTTCTCTCAAATATTGGCACTGGTTTACTTTCAGAAGAACATTTTAAAGGCATAATTTAATTACTCTTCCAAAATAAAAATGCATTAAGGTAGTAAAAGCCAGGCACCAGACAAAGTTTTAAAATGCAACTGTGAACAGAAGAACATCACTGAATATTTTTCAGTGACTCAAACTTTGTCCCTAGATTTACACACACACTTCCTCTCCACCCCATCAACATGACAATCGAAATGTGTTACTGGCAATTCAGAGCTTGTTGGCAGATTGAAACAACTGAAGACAGGTCACTGATCTGGAGTGCTCAGAACTGCATGTATGGAAGCAAGCTGCCTTTTTGTTCAGCCAAGTGCAAAAAGATGCCTTCAGGATTGAAACAAGGCCCTACAGACTCCTCTTCTTTAACTAGATTTATGGCGGGGAGGAGGGTGGTGGCTACGGAAACTTTTTGTTGTCCACCATTATCCTGACCTTTCCTGTTGGCCAGCCTCAGCAGCTCTGCAGGAGGCACACCAGCCCTTGCAAATCCTCCCCAGGCATTGAATAGGAAAGCTTAAAATGTCTACCTTGGGGCTAGGAACATGTGGTTAGCACAGCTCAAAGAGTTGCAAAGTGAAAATCTTCCTTCTCAGCCTAAATGGTATTAAAGAGTGTAAGTAAAAACTGTGTGGGTTTTGTATCTTTTAATCTATTTTACCTGCTCATACTTCAATTCCTGTGCCACCGAATGGGAACTGTGGAGCTTGAGCATTATTATAGAAGTCTTTTATACACAAACCAGGATTAATTTCAAAGACACTTTCCCATTTTGTATCTAGCCCTTATCTCTGCTATAAGCTCTCAACTATATTACTTCTTGATATTAAACAGTCATAAACACTTAGAAAAAGGCTTTTCTTGATCCTGCTCTCTCTTGAGTTATTCATCCAAGTCTCAGCATCTCAAGCACCTATTTTACTTCTCATGCAGTTGCTTTTCAACCTAAATTTATGTTAGGGTGGTGAGGTACTGGAATGGGTTGCCCAGGGAGGTAGTGAATGCTCCATCCCTGGCGGAGTTCAAGACCAGGTTGGATGAAGCCTTGGGTGATATGGTTTAGTGTCAGGTGTCCCTGCCCATGGCAGGGGGGTTGGAACTAGATGATCTTAAGGTCCTTTCCAACCCTAACTATTCTGTGATTCTTTGATTCTATGTTTTTATCAATCTTCCTCCATCTATAATTTTGTCATTAACAACTATAGTATGTATATGGAGCCTGTCCTGCTTGAAGTCTTTACCAGTAGCCTGGAGGAGAAGACAAAGTACACCCCAAAAGAGTTTGAAAAGACCCCAAATTTGGGGGATGCAGTTAGAATGCCTGAAGGCAGGACCACCATTCAAGGAGGTGTAGATTATCTAGAGAACTGGACCAATAGGAACCTCACAAAATTCAACCATAATAAATGTAAAACTCTGCACCTAGAATATAACTCCTTGCAGTGGTGCAGGTTGGTGACCAAGTCTGCTGAGGACCAGTAGTCTTGAAAAGCACATAGGACAGCAAGTGGAGGGGAGTGATTATCCACCTCTACACAGTACTTGTTATACCATACGTAAAATAGCACATCCAATTCTGGGTCCCTCAATCAAAAATATTTAAAACTAAGAAACAGAACGAAGCTAGAGAGCAAAATGGTCAACAGGAACATTCACGCTGCCTTCACTGGACACTGAACAAAGCCTCATGATGATGTATCCCTTCCTTCAAATGGTATCACATCTATTCCAGAATCCCAAATTCTAAAATCCTACAACTTACAATTCTCCCTTAAACTTTCTATCACTGGATCAAATCACTTCTGCTCCTCCAATTTCTTTTCTCAGCTTCCTTTTTATTCCACAGCAGGCAACTGGTTTCTCTTTACCTCTTACACTGAGACCTCATACTTATTTTTCCCCCAACATAAAGATTTAAGCAAAACCAAAAATGTAAGGTTCCAATTCAGCTGAATTAACTCCCTTGATTATTCTTTACATACTGTCTCTGCAAAAATGCTCATGCATCTAAAAAGCCCTACACGCTATTTATTGTATACCATCTTTCCTTCTCTGCCCCAAGAGCACTCTCTTGCATACCTGCTCTCTGCAGTGAGTTTATGATTTTCGCTATGCTGCATGAAACAGTAAATGATTCTGAATTATGACAAAAACCATTCTGCTTTGAGCAAACCATTTGAGGAAAGGTAATAAAAAGGATTAAAACTGCTATTGAAATGCCTGGACCTCTCCATTTTCAGATTTAAAACTGCACAGTAAAACATCGCATCGTTGTAGGAGTTCCAGGCTACAGTTGTATCTTAACACCCTCACTACTTCTATTTTAATTTAATTCACATGTATATTCTAACAGAAAAACAAAGTAGTACTGAGGTGATTTAAATTGTTGCACTTTTACTTTGAGGGTTATTTTCACAAAGTCTATTTTAAGAACTCCTTTGGAAGCAATTGATGTTTTATGCAGTGAACTGCTATTTTCCCAGATGAATAGAATATCCATTCTTTGGCTCACAGTTTCCATGACACTAAAAACAAAACATTCATCGGCACCGACTCAGTGTTTGATGGTAAATGCAGCTGCAGCTCACAACAGCTCGCAGTGTACCTCAGCCTGCCTCAGCTGAACACAGGCACTGTATTTTCCCAACGCAATTTCATTGTTTTACAGACAAGCCCTTTCTTGCCAAACTCAAACATTTCAAACCCTGCTGGTATTCCGTCTTGAAACGAAAAGTAATTCAGTTCTGCAAGCAATGATACTAACACAAAGTCTTCCAAATTACTGAACAAAGTACATAACCAGAAACACGGCTTTGGTAACAGCATCATTTGCCCCACAGTTATGGAGAAATTTTTGGCCCAAGAATTTCAAACTTTGCTCCCTGTTATAATTCCAACTCACAAGAAGAATATTACAGGGACCATTTAAAACTCATAGACAGAGAAAATCACACTGGCAATTCAGAAACAAGGAACAGCACTCAGCTTTCAGTGCTGCTTCACTCCCCAAAAGAAGCATTAAAGCACACACCTCTCTTTAGAACAAAAGATATTATGAGACACAGGCTTTTGCTTTAGGGGATGATGGAAAACTCGCATTAGCTAATAATTTAATCTGCCCTATATTAGCTAGCTTTTTGTCTATTTGAGATGCAGTTTAAGTACAAGGTCACTCACCTTTTCACACTGGTAAGTACACTGCTGTTACACACACCTTGACTTAATCCCATCGGTCTGATTCGAAAAGCCATGCCGAAAACAAAACCTAAACAATGCTCTGCATTTATAAGAAGCATTTTTAGGCACCAATTCTGTAAAGCTACTGGGCAAATAAGTACTTAAAAGTATAAAATTGTACTAAATTCAGCAGGGATTACTTATATAATTTAAACTGTACATTACTGAATATTGGTGGACTGCAGGCTGATTACAGAGAAATCTGACAAAGGAGAACGCATCACCTTAGTCTACTCAACGTAGGCTTTAAGAAATTCAGCCAGGACTTCTGAAAGCATTGAAAATGGAATATGTCAATAATAACCTATGTGCAACTTAAGGGAAGTGCCATTTTAAGCTAGAAACTAATTTCTTTACATTATGCAGACTGAAATCCGTTTCTGGTTTCGCTACCGAGCAGAGTAATGATACACCCTCTCTCCAGGCGAAGAAACAAAGTCCTGGCTCACAGCGTGCGCGTGTTTAGGGACACGAAAGGAGACAAACATTCGCACTGAACTACTGAAATGTTATGAAAACAACTTTCCAAGACAAGTGAGAGCGGGAGGGGAAGGAGGTGGCGGCAACCTCCTGCCCCCGCGCAGTGCTCCGCTCCCCCTCCTGCCCCTGCCCGCTCTGCACAGGGCTGCCGTGCCGAGAGCTCCCCCTCCTGTTCCCAGGCACTCGAATCACGCTGCAGATGGAGCTGCCGCACATCAGCAATCAAACCGGTCCACGGCCTTCTGAGAAACCTCTACATCGTTACAAAAATAATCAGATGGGAAATATAAGCTAAAGGCATTTCCTTATACTAAAATGGAACAAGGCTCCCTTTCCAACCAATCTCCTTTAAAATACATCTCAATAAAGAAAAGCATTAATCCAAAGACTGCAGCAGTATTTATTAATAAATCATTAGCAAAACAAAAATAAAAAATTTATTGCTCTTCATACCCAAACCACTGACTTCAACTTGAGATTCTGCAGACCCTTCAGGATCAAAGAGCGTTACAGCAGCTTACTGTCAGAGGCCAGTGGAATTCACTTTCAGGCATGACTCCTAATAAATTTCTATTGATGGCCTTTCTACTGACAACCTACTGGACTTTTATAACATCCTCACACTAAGCCATTAACAAGAGTGGATCATCAGTGAGCTCCCCACAGGCCACTGCAGATTACAAGATCAGAAAAAAGTGAAGCCTGCTTTTGTAGCTTTTCCAGGAGCCAAATAACAACGGCACACACAGAGAACATTTCTTACTGCCAACACTTACATGTTCACAGAATACTATGAACTGGAGTGTAATCTAGGTTGCAGGTAATCATTGTAACCTAATAACAACATTCCTGTTTTTCAAATATAGTCCTGCAGAAGTTCCTTAGTTGGTCAGTAAACACTGATACGGAACACAAAAGCTATCTTCAAAATTTTGGTTTTATTACGTGTCTGCTGAGGCTTTGACTCTTACTTTCCTTCAGAAGCCAAAAAGGTGATCAGAGGTCCAGAAGCTGGTAGAAAGAGTCAACTCCCCTTACAGTTCCTGGAAAGAATTTTCTTATCTACAGCTCTAAATTCTTCAAGTGTATTGCAGCACTGGTGCACATTTTCCTATCCTAGTATTTCCCAAACAGTGGACAATAAAATACAGAGACCCACTAGCTGACTAGCACACCAGATGATATGTTGCTCTTCCTCTGCTTCAAATATGGAGCAAGTTTTACTAATAATGCTAGACAGATCAAAGATAGATCAAGTTTTTTCCTGAGACTGCCTTTTTGCAAATGCAGTGGCGGTAGCAAATAGGTGACTTCATAGTACAAATATAAGCAACAATGTCCTTAAGTCCACAGTAAATCCCCACCTGGCTCTGATACCACACATACAGCCTGGTATGCAGGGGAGAGATGAATGAATCTAGAGAAACTTTTTAAATTATAATTTGCAGCATGAAAAGCTGAAAAGAAACCCCATATCCTAAACTAACACAGATTCTTCATAGGTCAATAGTTATCCTTTTTATTGTTGACCTTCTCAAAAGCAGATTCTGTCTAGCTGCTTACTTTCCAAAATTTCAGATAATGATCAGAGATGCTAAACTGGGATGTTGAGCTATGAAGCTGGCAATGTGGGAGGGAGACTGAACAGACAAACAGTATCTGTTATAATCACAACCAATACATACCCCTCTTTCCCAGCCATGCACCACATCTTCTCTACCTGCTCAGGTATACCTCAAGAGCTATTTAAAAAAAAATAACAAATTCATATTCATGTGATAGTGATTCAAAGGAAGGAAGAAAAAAATATATCACAGCAGCTATTTTGGGTGGGAAGGTCAAGATTTCCAGAGACTCAAAAAACTGTGCTTTAGAAGAACTTCCAAAACTGCTATCTAAAAGATGTCTGCTTTTCAGATAGTAAAGCACCCCATTTTATTTGGAGCCTAACTCGATCACAAATATACAGGAATGCTGAAGCCATGTCATGCAGCTCTATTTGAAATCCTAAATATGGATTTATAGCCCTGATCCTTCAAACAACTACATACATGCTTAACAGGATTATGCATGCTTAAAGTCTCTTCTATGTGGAAGTATTTGTAAAATTAGGACTTACCTTCAGCACATAGATCATTCAATAGGAGACATTAGATTTATATTGGCTTTTGTTAAACTCTAAGACATGGGACACTTCTCATTATATAATGCAACCACTGAAGTAAACAAATTAAAGGACTTCAGCAGTATTTTCCTTCCTTGCATTGCAAAAAAGCTTATAAGGATTACTGTTTTCCCCTAAAAAAACCTCAGGATAGCATCAGGACATTACCAAAGCACCAGAATGCAAATTAAGTGGTTATTTTGCTTATGATTTAAAAAGAAAGTCATTAAGTAAAAATCAGAGATTTGTTTCAAACAGCTTTTCTCACACTCTCCTAGAACGTTCTGTATTTCTAGAACTGGCGCTATCCTGAAATACCTGAAGAGTTAAACCACTTGAGGTATTATTTTAAGCACCTTGTATGTGTGTATGAGTAACAATACCTCACCTATGTTTCAGTGTATCCAAACCACTTCAGCCATATAGTTTCACTGAAATTTTTCTTCCTTGAATAAGGCCCATTCTTTGTTTACTACTTTTTTTTTCTTTTTCTTTTTTTTTAAGTCTTTTTTTTTTTTTCCAATTACGGGCAGGAAATAAAAAGAAATGCAACTCTTTTATGTAAAGTAAATCCATCTGGATGTTTGCTGCATCCTATATTATAAACTTGTGATCCCCAACCAGAATGAGTTATAGTGAAGCTGCAGGCAAAATTGTCTCCATATACCACAATCCATTATCCCTGTCAAGTTAATGTTGCATGTTGAGCCATATGGCGTGGGTACACACTCAACAAAGGAAATTCCTTAAACTTGTTATAATCAGCACTTACAGTCATCCAAAAAAACTGACATAAACAGCTTTATTGTGTTTTGTGCATTTCAGTTGATATCCATGACAAAAAGAGGAAGCTGGGGTGGGGGTGGTAAAGTTGCAATAATAAAAGGGGGGAGGGAGAGACGGAGAGAGAGAGAGACTGTACATTTCATAATTACACAACATTTTCCTTAGCAAGTGATTTTCAATTACAATAAAGCTCAAGCCTCCTGACACTGATACACTGTGCCAGATTAACAAGAAACAAAAAAACACCACCAAAACCCCCTGCATCAATACCTCATTTTCAATGCAAATAAGAAATCCTGCAGTTTCAAAGTGCCTGACTCATGTAAAAGATTCTCAATTAAAAAAAAAATCTGAATCATTTTTAGTTTTCCTGACTTTGGAGAGAAGGTTTGCCTTCAGTTGTTGTGTAATTACCAAGAATTTAACAGTCCTTCATTAACAACATGGTAATTTAAGTAAAATATCTTTCTATGCATCAAGTGTAGGTCACAGATGAATTAAGGGCTCCCAGAAGCCTCCGCTACCTGGCACAACCCATCACATCAAGCCTAAGTCAAGGTACAAGTAGAGCAGAACTTCATTCCAGCCCCCGCAGTGACAACAATAAAACGCTGAGAAAACACACTATCAAATACTGAACTCAGCATCAATTTCTGTTAATTACAGCCTTGTCAGCAACGTGATTATTCAAACAGCTCATGCAAATGTTAATGAGTCCTTATTTGCATATTTATTTTTTCCTTTGTTGAAATGTCATTGATTATTACATTCTACAATGATGAATGCTGCTGATGATGTGCTCTGATATGTAATTAGTCATTAAGTGGAATGAATAGATCAATTATGAAAAAGGAGTGAGATTAAGAAATATCAAACAAGACCGCCCAATGTAACTATAGAATTTTTTTTAAAGGAACTAAAATAATTTCTTGGCATTTAAAGTGCAAGATCAGTAGTTTTCAATAAATAAACTACTACTTTTCTGAGGTTAAATAAGATCTTCCACATGCGCTGCTACTTGGGTAATCTAATTACAATAGCAGAGCGCTTTTGTAAGAACAGTAAGAAATCTGCAGTTACACGTAGGTTTTGGGGTTTGGTTGTCGGGTCCCGACCCTCCCCCAGCTCTTGAAAGAAATTATAGCGGTCCCAGAGCTGCTCACGAGCACACCGCAGACTATGTGATCTTTTAGCAGAAACGAAAACAGCGCTCGCTGCACTCGCAGCAGCCCCACTTTGTTCTCAAGGCAAAGACTCACGCTGCCTTTTGCAACCGCCGGCTCTAACGACCCAGCCAGCGCTGGCTGCTGGCGGATGAAGGGGAAATGGGAGAGCAGAGGAAGGAAGGGGAAAAAAAAAAACCACCCAACAAAAAAAACACATTACTGCAGACCAGATGGGAACATTCCACATGACCAAACCAATCAATCACCTCGGTGGGGCGCAGGTGCAACACAGCCGTGTAGCAACACACCATTTCACAGTCTATCGGGCACAAACACATGGTCACCAATCAATGGCACCCCCAGGACCTGGGGGGGAGGCTCTCTCGAGCCTTACTGGTCCATGCCTGATGACTTCATAATCACACATCATTTCATTCACTGGAGGATACAAACCAGCATTCTAATAACCTTCCCCCGAAACCGGTCATGTTGTGCATATTAATAGTGCTGGGTAGAGCTGAACCACCGGCTCCGTGCCGCAATCTGAGCAGAGCCTGCAAGGAAAAAACCTGAAGCTACAAACTCCTGCCCGAGAAAGGATAGTCGGCTCAGACCCAGATCAATGGAAACATTATTCATTCTGCCAAAATAAACTGTGCATGATGCTCGCACCTTTCACAAAGCAACCCTTGAACAATAGCAAGCGAGTAGGGATAAAGGACAAAGCAAGATGAAAAACGAAAGAATCAATGCAAGAATGTGCTTCTGTACTTGGCAATACCTTAGACAAGATTCTGAAACAAACAGGACCACTGGCAATCTAAAAAAACAAGGTTAAATCTACAAAAAAATAAAACAAACAAAAAAAACCCACAAAAAACCCCTACAAGCTTGCCAGTGCTGTCAGTGCAATAAATTATTACATTTCTTTTAAAGCAAGTATCACAAATAAGTTTTAAAGAAAGTAGATAAAATATTACGCAGGGTGATGGGATCACACTACAAGTCTTGAATCAGAGCCCTAGCTGTTTTTAACTACAGTTAGCAAAAAGGGCCAATTACAAATGTCTATTTATGTTTGTCTTATTGATGACTTAGGAGCATAATAAACATTACAGACATAAGTGTATGGAGACAGTTTGGCCAGAGTTTATCATGCTATACTCGTAAGTAATTGCACTGTTAAAAAGATATTCGGGAAACAAATGTGACAAAGAGTGCATCTTCTCTTGAAATTGCTTTATGCCTTGGGGGTAAAAGTCAAATAAGTCACAACTGAAACGTAAAGTACTAAACAAACTATTAATATGCACTTTTCACATTTAGAATGCTCTAAGTGCCCAGATACGTAGCTTTCACTCCACCATTTGGTATCAGAGAGCTTAGTTTTACCTTTTTTTTTCTTAAATCAGTTATATGAAGAGCAGACACCTCTGAATTACACAGTTAGATCCCACAAGCCTGAACCACCTCATCTTTGCTTTCGGGTGTAAATTGCTGAGAACTACTTGGAGAAATAAGTACAGTAGCCATAGTAAGAGTATAGTTGTTAGGTTACACTACATGTTGCTTTTGGTTTATCACAATTCCTCCTTTCCCATCCAGAAGGCTACACAAAGGGACTACAGTCCAATTCATTAATACAAGAAGGGGTGTGGGGGGATATCACGTCAGAAGCAGAAAGCACTATTTTTGTTAAAAAAACAGATCATTTGGTGATCTGTACTGCTGCAGGCCCTTTTATCTCCTTCCTTTGGCTTCCTCCCTTCGCTATCACAAAGATCTCAGAAAAATGCACGGAAACATTTGCATTTTGCTCTCAAGTCAGAGTCTCAGTATGATTCACCTTTTCACAGGGCCAAATCTGTGTTCTGTAATCCAAAAATTCCACACGATAAAGAGGTTGCAAACTTGGTGTTAAATGAACACAAAAGAGTTAAAGAACAAATATGAGTAATATCAAAGGAATATTCACATCCTTTTGCAGAATCATGCTGACCAGCAGCAGATGAGGAAGTACTCTCCCCTCACTAGAATACAAAAAATCATTAATCAATAAATCATTAAATTAAGGGCCTGACGACTAGTTCTATTCTGGGCACTCACAGAATGCTAATTACTGTAGTATCTGGGGAACCTACAGTGTTAAAACCAGAACATCTTCCTTAATAGGATCAGGTTTTTTAGATTACATTTAGCTTCTTTTATTTTCAAAGCTCTTGAACAGGAATTAAAAATGTCATAGAATGAATCAAGTATTAATATTCGTCATACTTCATATGTAACACAGGGCAAGCTGGTAACTATGCTACAGACTTGAAATCTCTTAAGAGGTAAAAAACTAACAGCTGGTGACATTTACAATGGAAAGAGCTGGGAAAAGTTTGACAAAGAATGTCATCCAAAATGAAAACAAACCTCAGCAAACCTCACCCATAACTTAAGCAAGAGGAAGAAGGGGACAGTTAATCCAAGTGTCCAGGCCAGCCTGAGCACCTCACCTGCCTTCCCTGTGCTAAAGCACTACACAAGGGAAGCCAAGGACATGTATCTCTGGTAGGAGGCATGCCCCAGACACTAAACCTGTTCTGGTTTAGAACCTCTCTTCTCATTGACTAAGGTAGGAAAGCAGTGCAGTTTTGCTTGCTTGTGATGTAATTGTACCTAAAAAAGCTACAACATAGAAAGTGAGGGTTCAGCTGAACATATGGAAACTAAAGCACAAAAGGGTAACGTTTATCAGAGAAACTTCAAAAGAAAAGGTATTTCAAGATGGCAGAAAGGTGACACTGCTTGCAAGCAAGGGGATTTCAAAGAACACTGCATGAAACGACGAGACATTTTTAATGAACTTTTGAAAATCTTTTAGAAGTATCGAGGATACAATTGTTATATAGATTTTATAGGCAATAGGACATCGAGATAACAGGAACAGATTTTAATCAGTTCATCCAAATCAGTGAACAAGTCATGACAACAGTAACACAAATTCTAATCCATAAGCAAAACATTATATAACTCCTGATATGTTGCCTGCAGCAAAGGACTCTAATGAAAATTTCCTTATACTATGATTCTTACTCCTAAAATATACAGACACAAAGCTGTCAACAAAATAGTATATTTAATTCACACACATATAGTGTATAAATTAGTAAAATTTATCTTGCAAGTAGCAGCTTTCATTTATCAATTCATTCAAAATTAGGCAAGTACCACTGTTTGGAAAAAGAGAGACAGAAGATAATGAGCAAGACAGTTATAAAACAAATGAACAACACCACCACCCCCAAACCAGAAAATGTCGTCTTGTCAGTGCAATGGTAACTGGTTACAAGGTTAACCTGAAATGATTTCTGCCAGAAGTACTCCCAATATTATAAATACAGCAGAATTGTTATTTACAATAAACAGAGGTAAAAATGTGTTGGAACTTATGACAGTTGATAACTAAGAATGCAAGGGTTTTGTGATTTCTGGAGTAAAAATGGTTAAATGAGGCACAGTTAATGTGAATGTTGCCCTAACAAGCAAAAGACATGCATTTGGACAATGTTAAAAAAAGCTTCACAAAATTAATTCAACAAATAAAACCGCAAACTGAAAACCTAGCTAAAATTAGGTATCTAGTTCTTTTAGCACAAGCAATTCTTTTAAGCATACAAATCCAAAGAACAACTGTAACACTACTAAGAACCTTCTTTAACTACTATAAAACATACAAACCCAGCTAAATTGAATGCTTTAACATTTAGATACAACCTACAGCGTAACTGGTCTCCCTTATCTAAATCACCTCTACTGATGTTACTCAGCTTTATCCAGGATCAATAAAAACTATTCATTTTACATTTTGTCTAACTGGATTCCTTATGATCAGCTGTTAGTATCAAGCTGGTTGATTTCCATTCAGGTTTTACAGCTGGGTTATTATAAAAAGGAGTATTAAACCCTGGGCAGGCATAACTGTCTTTGACTTCAAAATAAGCATTTTTATAACTAATCAGGCTATACTTCCAGGTATCAAATAACATTTTCATTCCAATACTGTTTTTTCAATGTGACACAGACTGCATGTATTCAAGAATTTCCAGTTGCTGTCAAAGTTGCAAACGTAAAAAATCAAAGACAGAATTTTCAGAGAGGAGGAAAAAAAACCCCAAATAATGAATAAAGCCAAGAATTTATCTTCTATCAGTAAAAGTCTCCTTGCAAAGCAGAGCTGGAGTTACATGGAGGCAACGGCTCATTTTTCTTTTTTTTTTTTTTTGAAGAGATAAGGAATATTTTGGGATTTGTTTTACAGTACTTACTGAGTTGGATCTTAAAGTCATGATAAAGAGAATACTTATGTTACGTGGAGCTATTTTACATTTAAAGGCTGCTCTTGATAGTGAAAATAGTTTCCGCAAGATGAGTATATTCTTAAAAAATAAAAAAAAAAATCAACATCCCTGGGGGAAAAAAGGGAAGTCTGTGCAAAATTTTTTATTTAGATTTGTCTTCCAAAACAGAATAGAGATGAGCAGCTCTCCCAACAATGCCTATTTTAGCAAATATTTGAAGAGGGTCAGCAGGACAGAAAAGAGAAAGTCAACGTAAGTTAGAAAAGGTGCTCCTGTGTACAAATGAAAAAATAAAATATGGCCACTTAATAATTTGCAGCGACACTGCCATCCCCTTCTTATATCACTGAAAACATCTGCTAGAAAGAAGAACAGGTGGATTTTCTCAGGGGGAGGAAGTAAAGAAGGCAAAGAGCCACCTCCTCCTCAGAACAACAGACCTTGAACAGGCTACAAAGGGAGTTCGGGACTGCGCTGCTCACACGGGAAGGGGAGAACGCAGGAATATATACTGTCAAAAAGACAGTCAAAAGCAAAAAGGCAGGAAGGGTAAGAATGTAAGTAATTGAGAAGGAAAAACAACACAAAAAGAAACCTCAAAATAAAATTTACTTGCTGTAGTTTGACACTTCCTGTGCCTCACTGTTGAAGTACTACTTCTATACATTTGCAAAAACAGGGAGATACAAATCTTGCCACAACAAAATGGTCAGTGCGTATGTTTTTAGAGCACTGAATCTTAAAACTGAACAGCCAGGTATGAATTTAATTTTACCTGCTACAGATTCTAAACTATTTAAAAAGCATGAATTGCATTAAATCCTAAAAACATCAACATTTTTTAAAATGTTTTCTTTAGGCTCTCCAGAGCATATTTATGGACCCCAGAAAGGAGACTGTTGACCGGATCTTATATCTTGAAACTTCAGGTGTTATTATTAGCTGCCATTAATCCTGTCTTACAACTAAAAAATGTATCCAAAGAGAGACACAAAAACACATTTTGGACAGCATCCTGCCGTTACAATCACTTGACACAATTCTTGTAGCAAACTAAAACACACAAAATATCCCCATCAAGCTGAAGAAATTTAAAGAGAGCATTTTTAAAGCCAAACTAGTCCTTTTTGTGCCCCATTTTTGAGTTTGGTCAGCAGTTTCCTCTACATACGCATTTATACGATGTGACCCCCACATTATTTACTAGTAGAAATGAAATGTGAAAAAGTTTGGAGTTAGTACTTTCTGAACTGGTCACAGCAGAGTAAGCTCAGATGGCTAGTCGAACAGAACATCCTTAGGGAGACAAGAGCCACCCCAGCGGCTGTGCAGGCAGAAAATCTCCAGGCAAAGTGATTCATCATGTGTGGCAAGATGACTGTGACATCTACAGATTCTTGCCTTGAGCAGCATGGTACATGCTACAAGGGATCGAGCATCCTGAAAAACACCCATGTACATCACAGAAGCTTCAGTAAGAAGGACATGTTTTAAATAACAGAACATTGCACACTAAAAATGTGCATATTATTTTGCTTTCTGCAGTGGAAAACTATGATGTTTCCCTTCAGCATGTCTGAACCCATGCTGCTGACCTAACACAGATATAAGCAAATTTTACAATTTTGCATTCAAGCTCACTCTTTCAGAAGTAACTAAAGGGTGTTTTAACATCTGGCTCATATTCCTTCCTCCAATGTAGCTAAGCCACAGCCTTGCAGGTTTGTTTACAATCTGGCCATCAATAAATGATTCTTTTTCCAGTTAAAAACGTATTTTCCTATAATGGCTTTTATTATCCTCTTGTCCATGCACTATAATTTCTAGCTCTTCTAACAGAGTATCAGAGAACGCACCTCTACTGCAATATGAGAACAAACAGTTTTGATCTTCCAAATCTAGTACACAGCAATCTGTGCTGTGAAAGAGAATACTTACTGTACTACACAGAACCCCTGTTCACAATCTGCACTCTAAGATCACTTGGAAGAGCCTGGTTTTGAATGTGCAGATGTCTCACATATAAGCAAAAAGATCCACAGTGAAACAGAGAAATACTCCTCTACCATGGTATTCCACCAATAGCACTGGCCAGTAACACATACACAGATAAAGCACCAAGAATAACAACAGAGCAAATGTGAAGCATGACGTTATGCTCTACATTTCAACAGCCAAGGAAGTACCATATTGTAAATAACAGAGCATAATCAGGCTTAAAACTTTCTTCATATTTAAGATGAAGGGAAAAAAAAGAAAACCTATCTACAAAAAGCAACATAACTGCACAAAAGCACAAAAAAATGGCCTTTCCTAGAACAGTCAAAAAAAGTCAACTGACCAAGGAAGACAGTCAAGCCTGGTAAAGACAAGGAAAATCCCAACATGCAGCTGTGTGTAAGCCTGATGGAAGTGTCCAGGTGGAACAGTGTATTGATCCAGATGGGTGAGTTCAGGGACAAAAATACAAGTTTAACCATACAGTAAAACTATACTAAAACTATACCCTATAGATTTGAAAACAGGTGATTCTGCTGATGATTTTAATGTAAATTTACATTATTTTCTGCTTCTGCTGTTTTGGCATTTTTGAAGGGAATATATTGGGCCAATGACATACAATTGTGTTGCACTAAAACAAGAAAGCGACATAAAAGTACCATCAAGAAAACAAGAGAGATTGGACAGAAGGGCAGTGGCAGGCTTTAAAACATAGCTTTCAGCTCAATAGCGGTGCTGAAATTGGTTATCAAGGAAATAATGATGCTTTAGACCACAAGTTAGAAGACGAAAAAAAGTTACTGGGGCCTGGATAACATTTTCTCCTGATGAATCACTGCCTTTCAATTTGGTGTTTTATTTCATGTCGGTTTACTGGCATTTGCACTATGTCTCTATCATGAGTCCAAGCTGTGCCTGTGCTGGGGGAAGAGAGGGAGGCGCACAAACCAGCAGATTGAAGGAGTACAATCAACAGGGAAGCTTGCCTCCTTCATACTGCAGAATGTCAACCAAGCACAAAAGAGCCAGCTAAAGTCACTATCTTGAGTTCAAGGCATTTGTGCTCTGAATTTTCTTCTATGTAGGCAAAATGAGATGAATCGTACAGAAAATCCTCTACAAGTTGTTCTTTATCTTTACTCTGTTCTAAATATATTACTGAAAGCCCACTGTTAATTCCGTATATGTAAGCAAACTATCCTATATAAAATGGTTACAAACTGGAGAAACACATGGCCCTTTTCCTTCTGCCAGCAATCTATATTCCTTTTCATAGTTTGCAACTGTGCCACTTCATCAACGAAAACCAGCAGTATTTCTCTTCTGCTCCCTCTGCCTTTACCCCCACTCCAAAATACTGGAGGAACAGGTTTACACTCAAATCATTTTAATAGTTTTACAAAGTTGTTGAGCTATTTTTACCAAGCACCTTTTGAACCATGTTTCTAGGAAGATACATTTCTAAGGTAATAGCAAAAATGTAAATGAAATAAAGAGCATACACATATACTGGACAAAAAAATTCACTGTAATTGTGCACAAGGCATAGTGCCAGATAGCTGTCAAACAAAGGAACAAAATCATACAGTTGTTTGGCACTCAAGGCTGAAATCATCATGAAACATGCACTGTTTATAAATTGTCATTGATGAATAAAAGCAGTGAACAAAAAAATTAAAGGAAATGCAGCCAAGCACCAGAAAGACAAGCCAATTGTCGCTCCTCCTCCCACCACTCTCAGCAATCAAACAAAACAACCCCCACCTCCCCAGTATGCTGGGCAAGAACAACGCAGCAGTGCAAGGTAAACTGAGCATTACATGAACAGCAGACTTCAGATTACGCTCTCATAGCTCAGCCCAATGTACCTAGAAAAGTGATAGGTTCGGACACCTAAAAATAAATGGCATGAGGATTTCTCAGCTTTGTTCCTTATAAAGTAATATTTTAAATACTAGCAATGCTAGTGACATTTATCTTGAGCTTAAGCATATCAATCCCAGAAGATGTAAAGAAAAATTGTTTCAGTGATGGTAAAATACGTTAATAGATCTTTTGCCAAAGAACATAGCACTGCTTGAAAAAAAAACAGAAATAGCCTCAACTATCGAGACAATTTAATTCACATCAGGTGAAAGGATGACATTTCCTTTGACTGAGTACAAAGTAAGACAGAATTGTATCCCAGAAAATAAGAGCTCAGTTTCCGATCTTGCGTATCCATACCAATTTCAGTATCTTTCATACTTGAAGCTGTGCACTACAACACATTTATATGGAAACAAAATCTCCTCTAAAATTAAAGAGAAAACTTTATAAATATGCAAAAAATCTTCAGTTTTTGACTGACAGGTAGAACATTAAGGTGTGCTAAATGCTTTCTGTAGAATAATACATATGAGCTTCTGCCAACTCCTCTGAAGCTAGGGTGACATGATCAGAAGATTCTCTACAGTATAAGGCAATGCAACTTTTAGAATAGGTATGGCCTATTTAAGAAATATGGTTCTGTAAGGAATTATTTTTTGTAAATCTCTATTCAAGCAGGTTAATCAACCTGTACTTGAAGTTGGATGCAGACTCCAAATATATAAATTAAATCAAATCTGAGGTGACAGCTTGTAATGGACCAGCAGTATGTGAAACAAATAATGGATGTCATAGGAAAGAAATTAATCCAGTAAGAAACAGAAGTGTTATTTATCACAGTAAAATTGTAAATCAGACTTCACTTTGATCCTGCAATGCAGAAAACATACTTAAAACTGCAGTACCCTCATAAAGAGTGTGCAAGTACACTTCTTCCTATCTCTGCACAACTTTTTAACCCACGATAAAACGTATTTATGATGCAGTCATGCACTTAAGTATTCAGCGCAGACCAAAGGGATCAGCCTTGAAACTTCAAGGACTGTTAACAAGTCACAGTGTTACTCTCAAGACTTCTGCTTTTTATGTCTCATTGTATAAGAGGAAGAAATTGCAAGAAGCCTTATTTGTAGTGCATTTGTGCCACAAGTGCCAGGCTTATTTTAGAGATCCCTGTTACACTGGGAAGTAAACTAATATTTCGTAATAGCTATTGTGACGGTAGTACTGGTTTTGCACACAGCCTCTACACTCCCAATTTGAATTTACACATACATTTACACATTACATATGTTAGTGCACATGGTTCTCAGCTACCTTTAAGGTTTATGCCAGACCTCAGCAGTTTCAGGAAAAACTGCAAAATCAGTCTGAATTTATTTCAATACTACCTGCTGTGATTCTTTCCCATTCCAATGAACCTTTTTTTATTTCATCACTGAACTTAAGGCTAGTGTTCTCTTTACAGGAATCATTAACAGTAATCCCAAATGCTGTCAGTTTCTTTATTCCCGTACCTAACATAATATCACATAAAATGATGTATTAACTCAATCTTCAGATGGGGGACCCCTTGTAAACATCTTCCAAAAACACCCTCCCCAACCAAACAGCACCCTCCCTCCACCAAATACCATCCTGGTGAGGCTTCCACTCATAAGAATAGCAAGTTTTCTATTTCTCAAAGTGACTCTTCACCTGGATGCCTAAGAAATAACTCAGAATTTTCAGCTGACTTCCCAATACACATACATGCGTTAGAGTGACAGAAACCACACACACAGCTGAAAGCCACCGTGCTGTTTACCTTCGGAAAAGCATAAAGACAGCAACCAAAGAAGGCCCCCATGTAAAGCAAGATACTACCATCTCCTAACAGCACGAGCTGCAGCATCTCTGGTCTTCTGCACATTGCTGTCACACAAAAATCTTTCACCCACTTTCCAGAAACAAAATTGTGGTGCAATACTGGGCTGAAGTGAAAGTGTCCAGGCATTATTTTCAAAATCAAACTTTAAGAACTTGTTTTCTTTTGGTGATACTCTTTCCATTAACCCACTCCATAAGTGAAGCACTGCACACCTGCAGCAGCTTACAACTCTAGAGAAAACGCAGAGGCCGCTTGGGCAACTCACAAAGCCAATAATATTAGAAGTCCAATACCTTCATGCACCTAAAAAGTAAAATTACACCTTTTATAGGCTCACTCACACTATTTCATCTGGTTTGCCTTTAGCTCTGAAGTGTCTGTGTATCTAAACAAAGTCATGTTTCCAGCAGCAACAAACAGTTGACTCACTAAAACCCCTTCTCTCAAGAAAACTATTAACAACTTCAAATCATATTAATGCAAATACTGTAACACCTCAAATCACAAAAGCTACTTGTTTTGGCACGAGCAGCCTAGTTACATCATTTTGGTTGATCGGTTCAGGATTTAATCACTGGATACAGGCTGCTACATTTATTAAAAGCTGGACTGCTAGTGACTCACAGGCTGCAGCTTACATGCACACAAGAATGAAAAAGAAATTAATGGAATGAAATAGAGATTAGGTAAATGATTTTTATGCACCTGGCGATAAGCAAACATCTTTATTGCAAAACAAAGACAAGCCATGAAAAATTACAAAATTATCTTTTAATCACCAGTGAGCTTTCTACAGTCTCCTATTTGAACAGGATAATAGTTATTATGTAGATCCCTAAGCGACTGCCTCATGGGGAAGTTACATCAGCAGTATGGGAAAGAGTCACCCCCTCCTCCCCTCTCCCTGGAAAAGAGCTTGGTGCCTTCAGACAGACTGAAATTTAAAATCCTACAGCTTCACCCAGCTGATCCCATCCACTGGAACACATCTACAAGTGCCCAGGGATGGCAGGAACCACAGGAGAGAAATATGCCCTTTCAGCATTTCATGCACTGATGAGCCTTGTAACAGATAAACATACCCTACAGCAGCTAAACTGACATGTTATAACAAAGAGGAAATGCAAGACTTAAAAATTTCATCAGATTGCCTCTGAAAAGGCGAATAAATAGTAGAGTACACTGTGAATAAATTGACACTCCATGATATCAGACTGCACTAACTAAAACCCAAGCTTTGCAGAACAAATTTTATCAGAACCAAAATATTTCAAAATTAAAAAAATCCACAGACTTGCATATTTGAATTCCCCCAGTGGCAATCCAGAAGTACTCAGTATGACAGAAATTCTGGGCTTAAGTGTGAGGCCTTTTGGAAGGAGGCAACACTTTGTTTGCCTCCAACACAACCCACACTAGGGCCCACTTCCTCTTGCATCAGCAGGCAGTGCCAACACCACTGCAAGTTCTGCCTGTGGGACAGGCTGTGTCCTGTGTGAAGGTGCTTGTGGCACTAGTAGTATCCGGTGAAAAGGTACCACCTGCTCTTCATCATACAGTGTTAAATCATACAGTTTGATGGATTTTCAAGGACAGATTCCTTCACTTCCCTACTTGCCAGAAAAAGGGCCTTTTTGTTTTCTTCCCTTGAACCTCAGACTGAGTCTGAAAATGACTCCAGCACTGATTTGGAGACTATAACAATCTTGTAAACTTGCACAACGTTACCAGTGCTCACTCAGGCTGAACTGCTGCAGCAGTCACTTGTCAGGCTCATGCAGGGAGGGGAGGTGAGCACAGGGCACCTGCTTGCCCGGTTCCTCACCCGTCGGGGCAGGCAGCTGCTCCTACCTGCAGCCCCACACCTGAGCACCACTGGAGGAGGGAGTGGGGCTGCCTGCCCCTCTGCCACAGCTGCTGGCAGGAGGAGGATCAGCCTCTCCAGGGGGAGTGAGCACAGGCGGACACCTGCTACAGCACAGCATTACCGGGGATGCGAGACCCCGCTGCATCTGCGGAAAGCCTTGAGGTATTACTGTGTTTAAAGAAATGTTAGGAAAGCTATTTGATTGAAATATTACTGTAAACAGAAGGGAAAACTGAGCTTAACACACACTCTTGTGAGCAAAAACCCAAGGGTAAAAATGCCCTGCACTTAGCACTTTCACTAAATGACTGTGTAATTTAATTTCCCAGAAACCCATTAGCTTTCACAAAAGGAAAATGAAGAGCAGATGAGAGCAATTCTTTGGTGTGAGTGGAATTTATTTAATGTAATACCTGGGGAAAAAAAAAAGAAAAAGAAAAGATAAATCTGAAACCATACCAAGAGATACAAAACATTGTAACTAGCAGGCTTCAGCCTGCAGATTGGCACAGTAACCAGTAAGCCAGGTCCAGGGTTTTCAAGGTTTTACAGGTAGGATCAACAAGAGGAGGCTGCCACTGCCTAACAGGCCATGTCAGAGCTGGGACACAGGCAGATGTCCCCAGAACGAAAGAATTACTAGTATTTAAAACAAACAAGACAGGGCAGAGGGGAAGAGAGAGAATGATGGGGAACACACCTGCAATTTACAGTGATTTATATATATGAAACAACTCCAGAAGAGAGGAAGAATCATTGAAATTTAGCTTAAAACAATTCTCTGAGTTTGAAATTTTCATTATAAGCATTCACATTAGGCTGTTAGCCGATCTATAATATCATCTACAAAGGGTTACACAGTGCCAAAAGGAGAACAAGCATTCTTACATGGAAATGTAAATATAAATCTTCCATTTGCCACGTTCATTATATGCAACTATTGCAGAAAAGTAATTTAGAAGGAAAAACAAAACATACAGCAATGTGAAGCAACAAAACATACAGCTCTAGTGGGGTGAAGCAATGACAACACTTTGAGAAACACAGCCATGATCTATTACATATAGATGAGTCGACATTTTGGTATTTTTAGCTTTAATAATCAAAACAATAAATGATTTGCTACAATGTAAACATAACGCTGTGAAACTGCATTACTGTAACTGCATACTGAAACAGCTACTGTCAAGTGAATTTCAAGGAACTTCTCCAGCATGGGAAGCTGACAATCTATAGCTTGTGGTGGACAAGTATCTTAGAGCAGCCCAATACCCTTGAGTACTGTATCTGTGGATGATTCTAACTTGGTCTTTTCTACTAAGAGAAGTTTTTTTGAACTCTTAGCCTACAATAACATTTGACAGGTAATTATGTGAAACTTATTACCTCTCCTTAACAATTTTCTTTAAACTTATTGCCCCACTCCTGTAAAATGAGATGAACTGAAGCACTTGGTATAATTTTTGTTGTGCCCCTATTTTGTTATTGTCTTCTTTTAACATTTTCATCTTTTTTCCTAATGATTTCTCTGAAGGATACAAAATATTTTGTCCCCACTATTCTCCAAGTTAATCCTGATGTAACTGCGCACAACTTATCTCAGAACAATCTTGCCATTGCTCATATCTCTGGTGATCATTTCCCTTGTGAATGCCTATTTTATTCCATGTGTGAAGATTAGTAATAACTACAGAAGACAATTCAAGGAAATCTAACTATTATTTTGGACAAGTATAAGGCCTGCCAACATACTACTCACATCTGTCCTCTCCTTTCCTAAAGGTAATTAAAACAAGATTCCTAGCAAAAGCTGTAACGGCATCATTCTTAACATTTGCCATTTTAATAACTATTTACCCTTGCTTCCTTCCTTTTATTGCTTTCCCCATCATAAAGCCATTTGATAATAAGCTCTACCTCTGCAATTTCAGAATTCTTTTATTGAAGAGCTACTGAGAAAGAAAGCAACAGTTTTCCTGAAGATCAGTTAGATTCTTAACTGAGAAATAATTCAGATCAATGCCTTCTTTTACTTGTATTTTGAAGTTCAAGTCTCCCTTTTTACCAAGGATAACCTTTGCAATTTAAGGTTTAAAAGGCTTACATCACCTGTTCAAGAACACCATCAATATTGGAAATCTTACTGAAGCTTCAGCCATTTACCATGTCACTTAAAAAAACGCCTGAAGTGTGCATCTTTAAAAATACTTACCACAAAGACACTTAATTTACAATTCAAACAATAGATTTTAGAACAAAAACAGCGATGTCACTGGTTTGACACAGCAATGTCACTAGTTAGACACAGTCACTCTTACAAACCGACAAAACCCAGCAATCAAGTCAATTAAGTGAACAGTAACTCTAAAATCAGAAGACATCCCCAATCCAGATATTGGTCACTCATTTACATGATTAATCCACAAAATGAGTCTTTAGTTTCACAGTAACTTGAAAGCCAATTCATGGAATCTGGCTTTGACCCATCAAACACCTCTGCTCCTGCCACCCTTCACTCCAAGTGGCAGTTTCTACCCAATCACCTGCTACACTGGTACAAGACAGTTAAACACTAATACGGGATAATACCATAATAAGTGGTGTACGTATATGTAATATATTTGAGAACCCTGTTTTGTGAAGCCTGATGACAAAACATCTGAGTGATTCAAGCACATCAAATACAAATACATTCAAGGGATCCAGACAGCAAAACCCCAAGTATTTATTACTTTGCTTTCACTAAGGAGTACTTTGTTTGCTTCCTTCACATTTTTATTTCAGGGTTATCCTTTATATTCACACTATAAATAGAGTGTAAGAAACTATTTTTGATTAAAAATCTGAACAATTTATAGCTCTAATTACTGTAATAATACTAACTGAGGCATGTCTTGACTTCCCTGCATACACTTAATGCTGACCCCAATAAAATACTATGTCCATACCTACTGCGGAGTTAAGTTTGTTAGCAACAATCACCACCTCACTAAGACACTAATAGAGGTGACTGTTACAGTGTCCGCAGATGATAGGAAATAAGCAAGTAATTATGGCCCTGCAAATGGTCTTGGACAGTGAGTAGATGAGCCCAGGAAGATGCAAATGATCTAAAATCCTTCATTCCTGTACATTCATAGTTTCCTATGACAACAGTTTCCAGTTATTTTGGTTGACAAGTCTTTAAACCCTGTGACTAGCTCCAAAATACCCAGAGCTCTAAAATTTAACCAAATTAAACTGTAAAACAACTAGCAAAAGAAATAATGGTAAAACAAGGAAGTATACTTTAAAGAAAACTTGAAAAAAATACTTCTCTCTCTACTTCAAGCAACCAATTTTAACATGGCAAGCTTACATTCAACCAACATCTTTTCACTCAGTATTGACTAAAATTGTTAATGACAGTTTATCATGTATAAGCCTATGGAACTGGGTAGGACACTGATGATGAACACAGAGCACTAAAGTTTTGCCTTTATCCTTTCTGCCTCTTGTGAAAGAGCACATACTCAAAAAGAAATGAAGTCACTCACTTCAAATTTTCAGGACATAGCAACAAAAATCTGTTTAAGCTATATCCAAGAATGACCTGCTTTCTTCCTGGTAGAAGAAAATAGTAGAAAAGCTCTGTAGAATAAAGTCCAGGGAATAGTACAACAGAAGATACAGTACCACATACTCAAAGGGTCCTAGCAAAAACTGACCTCTGCTTGCAAGAGCAGCATACTAAAAGACAGCATAATTAGAGAGAAAGAATCTCATATCCTTGTGAATAGTTTTCTAGAATGTAATTAAACCAGAAAGTGTTGAATAAGCAAAGATTATCCAGTCTAAATGGAGCTACAATACCACCAATATATCTTAGCCTGATTTTCTACATATCTCTATGGATACCAACAGACTATGGTGGTGCCAAGAGGATTCAGTGGTTTTACTTAAAATACAAGCAACGGCCCTTCTTTTTTTGTACTAACAAATCAACAGGATAATTCTGGAATTCATTAGTGAAGAACACTAACCAATCCAACATAATAGCTTTACTTCCTCTGCAAAACACTTCAAAAAATATCTAAATGAATATGGAAATGCATCTTTCTGTGGTAAATTGTTCATTATTGAATCATTATCAACTCTTGTTAGACAAAATTTCCCTCTTTTGCAATGTACAAGATCATTAAAATGTTTGAGAGCTCCATCATGAAAGACAGTGCCACTTTATAATACGCTATCTCTTCAGGCAAATATGCTTACGGCTGAACATAATACACAAAATAACAACATCCCCTTGACACACAATTTTTTCTTTTAATGGTGCTCTTAAGTGTTGACAGCAATGGTGAAATATGTTGTTTCTCTTTTTTATTTTTTTTAATAGTTTTTAACTATTTCAGAGACATATTTCAGTAATGATAGACTGTTGGGAAGGAATGTGTTTCTTACGTCTTCAGCATGCAACCCCAGATGCTCCATCTTTCTATTAGCCTAGTAAGATACTGCCTATAAGCTCATCAAGTTCATGTTCCTAGCCTCCATCTCCTTTTAACATCACAGACTAATCAATTGATGCACTAAAAATCATCTACAGTAGCTAATAAAATGGATGTTTTCATCCTGTTTATAGAAATGTGTCTGCAATTTGATGCTACACAAAAAAATATTACACAGTTTAAGAAACAAGAAATCTAATTTTCTTTTCAATAATAAACACAGAGGTACTACAATGAAAACTACTAATCAATACTTCTATGTAGCTTTTATCATTACTCTCTTCAAGCTTTCAGCATCAAGTTTGGATACACTACAGAAATTC
This sequence comes from Melopsittacus undulatus, assembly GCF_012275295.1. Lineage (NCBI taxonomy): Eukaryota > Metazoa > Chordata > Aves > Psittaciformes > Psittaculidae > Melopsittacus > Melopsittacus undulatus. The sequence goes on from NC_047535.1 coordinate 18,847,506, forward strand.
CTGATGTGAAAGTATGATATACAAAGCTGCATCCTTTACTGTAACATAAGTAAAATGAATATAATTTTTTTGTTCTGACAAGCCAAAAACCACAGGTGGAATATTTTTTAAAGCACAGTTTTAGAGTTTTGAGGCGTACATTTCTTACAGATACATACTGAAAGCTTTCTAGAATTCTTTGCTACATACAGACTGAAATGAAGTACTATTGCTCCAACAAAATAAAATCTGTAACAACTGTTAGCTATAAAGCATTACAAAACTATTTCAGCTCACAACTGCATTAGGCAACTGACACATACACATCTTGCAATTCATTAGATCTCTCTACAAAACAATCTCAATGGAGACTTCTTCTCAAATCTGTATTAAGGATGTAATTTATTATGTCTAATGGAATCACCTACCCATCTCTTCAATAAAACTGAAAATCCAAGAAGATAGTTTCTTCAAGTATTTAGAGTTATATATTGTTTAGAAACTGGATGTCCCAAAATAAAAAACATGAACAACTAAGGGAACAGTTAACCTTTGGCAATACAAATAAAAAAAAAAAAAAGTTAAACTTTGCTATGTATTTTTGCAAAATAAAAATCAGTGTCAACTACAAAGCCTAGAGCCATTCGATACCTGCTACTGATCAAAACACTGGAGAAGCAATTGAAGGAACTTGCCTTTTTAGTCTCTTGTATTTAAGGATGAAATATTTGAAACCATATTATGGGGACACTCTACTCTGCTTTATCAAAATAACTAAGGGAAACTACATTTTAGCTTTACTGTCTTCAAATATAAGTATCATTGATCAATTGACATGCACTCTAAACAAAGACTACAGAGACTTTCATTTTCAATTTACATAGTTTTAGGTTCATATATGGAGGTTTAAACAAAATTTTGATTTCAGCAATAGCTATGCTTTGTCTCCTCTATCTGGGAGAAATTAAAAGTAGTAAACAAAGACTGAGCAAAGTAGAAAGACTTCCAAAAGAAATTGCAGACCACCAGGATTTGGATTTAGGTAATCCACTTAGATTACCATGGCTATGTCTTAAAAGGACAATACTGCATCACAAAATAGGTCATGTCCACAAGACAGAATATATAAGTGAAACAATGCCAAATGTACAAACTCAGAACAAACGTTCAGAGTTATCCCTAGGTTTAAGATAAAAAAAAAAATTGTGCCAAAGCCATGTATTGTCAAGCAACAAATATTTTAAAATCAACATTTTAAAGCTCTAAACTGGAATAGGAAAAGAGTTTCAAAAAATGCCATCAATACATTAACACATTTCAGGTAGCGCAAGTGAGGCAATGAAGAAAAAGCTTTCACTACCTAAACCCACCATGTAATACACATTATGCTTGTTTTGCCAGTTTCAAAAATAGAAAATGTTGGACACCCACAGGCTTGGATGCAGTGAAAACATTTGCCATGCAAAGAAGGAGTTTGTAGCTATTTGTTAGAAGTGACAATGTTCCTAGCATAACAAATATCAAAGAAATCAGAGAACTAAAAATAAGAGGCAAGACCTCAAATTATTAACTGAAGAAAAGCCTAAAGTAAATTGGCAGGTGGTTCAGTAATTGATAGCATTAGAAAAATAAGCCTTTTTTATTTTTAATGTTCAAATTAAAAATGTCTATAGATGTCTTCTCACAAAAGGGATAGTCTTGAAATAATTTAGAATTCACACAAGAAATGTAAAAATCAAATATAAATATAGCCGCTTTCTAGATCGACTCGAGAAAATCTAGGTTGGTCTTTCTTCGAAACTGCTGCCCAATTCCTTTATGAGGAATTTGCCCAACATAAAAGATTTCAATAGGGAAGTTAGTATTGCTATGAGAAACAGCAACTTCCAGATGCTTGACATGTCAGGCCTAGACAAGGGAATGAAAAATGTCTCTTTCTGACCAAAGAGGCTTTGAGGAGATACTCGTAAAGAATTACCTACTTACCCATCAGATTTGAGTTCATGAAAGGTGTCGGGGACAATCCTTCATGGGGCCCTAATCGACTGTCATTCAAGTGATCACTGTAATGAGGACTGTCTGCAAAACCCTAGAGAAAAAAAAAAAAAGAAAGAGACCAGAGTATTAAACAGATTATTTGGCAGCCCTGCTAATTGAGTGTAATGACACTTTCCTAATTAAATGTGTGGAGTCACAATCGGTCATTAATCACAAAAGTTGGCTTTGCGTCTATCTCACAGAAATTACTCCCTGCCTATATTTTACCTTTTCCCCCCTCTTTCCTCTCTGCCTCATCAAAATGAAACCACATCATTTCTTAATAAGCCGTGTCCTCGTGGACAATATTTCTAGAAACTGAATAATACTGAGATATGTTGATATTTGAATCCTCTTAGTGATAAGTCGCTCACCACTGAGAGAAGAGAATTAGTCTGGAGAACCCAAAACTGATTCTCCCCCCCCCGGTTTCTGTTTGCTTCAATAAAACACTGCAAAAAGGTCAGGAAGAGAAAGGACTTTTCTGACATTAGGAAAAAATATTAGTGCAAATGAGAAGAAGGAATTCATTTCCCCTTGCAGCCTGCTATTAATGTTACAGATTAATAGTCATTTTGACCCTATCACATTACTAAATGGCATAGCTCACTGACAAAAGGTTTCCTTCCAAACAGTGATCAAATAAACAACTTTGTCACCTGATTTGCAAACAAGCACTCAAACTGAAAAACTTTTTTGCACTTTTCTACCATTTGTAGAGCAAACTTAGCAGGCCTGGAGCAACTCTCTCCCAGTCCGGAAACACTGGCTTACTGAAAGCTTGCGCCAAAGGCATAGAGACAAAAACCACAGAAACCCTTGGATGCACATGTTATTTAATTAACCCAATTACTTAAAATGCTTTTGTACATTTCAAAACGCTTTCAGCTTTTCCATATAAAGATATGAATATAGAATTTGACATTAAGACTGATCAGAAGTGCACTGAATCTCTTACTCTGTACCAAAACACAACAGACCTGATACTCAAAATTGCACCTCTTTTGTAGCCAAAGTTTTGAAAAACATTTTGTTAACCTTATCATATAATTCCCACTTACTAATTTCTCTATGTCTGGCAGAGAGAAACCTAGAGCTCAGGCCCAGTTAAAGGGGAGGGAAGTGGAAACTGTTCACAGCTACCAGAAACCATCCCAAGTGCCCTGGGACTATAAAATCATCAATCACTGAGCATTTATCATTTTTGCAGACCACAGGCTCACATTCAAGACAACATTAATGGGGCTGAAACAGGTTTCACTATCTTTGCAGGCATGCTGTCAGTTCTACCAAAGGGCTAGTAACTGAGGGCTAAATAACTGTCAAATCACTACTGCTGCTTATGGATGCATGTCACAACTCTGGCTGCTATTTGGCTTTAAAAGTAATCTTCTGGGAGTCCCAACTCCCATATGAATCTTAGGCTGACTTTATCTACTTCAGAATCAGTGATACACATGTGATAGGCATTCAGAAACAATCTTAGTGACATTTACAACTTGGTTATGACCACAAGGGTGTCCTCTGGTAACCATGACCTAGCCCCATCTGTCAGAAAAGCAGCATGCAGCAGCAGCTGCCGAGGAAATGGAGTGGCTCCTAGCTAAGGTCACCACATGTGGTTTATTTTTATGCTGAAATAAAACAAAAAAGAAATTAAAGCTGCTGAATGAAGGAAAAAAAATACAGCTCCTAGGTAGGCAGTTTCCTATTTGTCTCTCTGCTTATATTGTGGGGGTTTTAAAAACCTTTTTCCCCAAGACAATACTTCAATTATATGTATTTTTTTAAGTAAAAAGCTAGAAAGGACACTGTCAATAAAAGAGAATCGTTTTATCTCAGACATCCACTAGTGGTACCTAGATGAGCCCCAGAAACTGACATCTTCAAGAGATCTTTATTTACAAATAATAAAACTACTGGAAATGTAACAAGAATCATTTCATACATGGTTATACATCATACAGGACAACCGCCCTAACACACAAAGATTAGTAATGCCCCTCCCCAGGTTAATAAGCATATTCCCCCCCCCCAAAAAAAAAAAAAAATAATTGAGGAATTGGAGAACTGGATAGGTAGTTTACACTGAAAGGAATGTTTTACTGTCAGAATTCCTTCAAATAGTCCTTTCTATCACGTTCTTTTCATATCCTCTCAGTTTCCCAAAATGCCCTGCAACCAATTACCACAGCATCAAAATTACATTTCTACACCACTAAACAAATCAACTACTTCTACCTGAAATAATGCTTCAAGCCCTTCACTGCACTAAAATCACAGAAAACAGAACATTTAGTATGGGGGGGGGGGGGGAGGGGGGGGGGGCTGGGGTGTGGAGGGGGAAATGTTCTACAGCATACACGAACACAATTGTTTTTTCTATGCTTGGATTAAATTACGAAAATTAGATGTCAGGCATTTTATTCTTTGCCACGCAGTGCAGAACTTACACTTGTGCAAAGCGTAACCTCTCTCAGCCTTCATCTACAGTAGACCTACATAAAGAGGTCTTCACTTGGCTATCAACCATGACATGAGTTATTCAGAGTCTTAGTAATGAGTTATGGATTATCAGCTCAAGCAGCAGTCTTCTTTCGGATTAGAAACCCTGGACTGATTCCCATATAACGCACCCATATTAAATGCATACAAAATAACCATAAAGACATGCAGTTTTAACAAATTTCTTCTGCACTTCACAAAAGCAAATTAAGCAAAATCTGAAGAATTCTAAAAGGATTTAAATTACATAGAGGTATTTCAGAGCATTCTTCACATTTAAGCTGTACTTCAAATAAAATTGCATTTGTGTTACCATTCCCTGTTTCTACATCTGTATTGTTAACTTACATAATAAACCACATAAATTTCTACTGGGAAGAGCTATAATCAGTCATAGATAAAAGCTTTAGAAGCTTCCAATAGCTTCTGAAAAGCTACGGGAATCTTCTAGTCATACAATCAAGGCTTAAAAATGTATTTAACCAATACAATAGTACAAATGGACAACATGTTTACTGCTTAAAGAGGAATGCAGTTTAACCTCATGCAGTTAAAACCTCTGCAGCACCTATAAAGGACAGTGGTTTATTAGGAGGATATCCCACCTGTGTGACTGAGTAACAAAGAGAAAACACCATCAGCTGGCATCTGAGCTCACCTCTCACAGCAAAAGCAACAAAAGGTGGTGGTGGTGATTTATATGCATCATAGAATCATAGGATAGTCTATCAGAGCCCCTTTTCAAATCTATGTTTTAAAGAAGACTCAATAATATAGGCAAATCTCATTCTTCCTTTCTGGGAAAGGAAGAAAATTTCAGTTCATGACAATTCTGAAGACTGTCATCTGAAAGGGGACTCACTTGATCATAGCTAGATACTGACTCCAAGGAGAAACAGAAGCTAATCAGTTATGCCAAAAGCTATTCTCCCCCTTGGGAAGAGCTATTCAGTGGTACATACTCTGAGCTGGCTCTGCTGGAACAGGCTGGTGATGTCATTCTTGGACCACAGGTGTGCTTCCAAAGCCCTTTGGAGCATTGCTACCTACTGTTACCTGTGAGGCAAGTTTGACATAGAAAAGCTGGAAGGAGACACTTCATGCAGAGTACACATCCCCACTTCTGCCAGCATTCCTCCCCAGCAAACATACCAATGGATTAGCATGCATCAGAGCACACAGTTTGAGTATTTAGCAATAACTAGCAAAAAGTCTGCAAAATAGGAGTTACTGATAAACTTATTTTCTGTTCTGAGCACCCTATTCTGAAGTGACAGCAGATAGCTGGGGACATTTTTCTGTCTGCAGAAAGAAAGCTGGTTTTGACTATGATAACCTTCCAGTATCTAAAGAGGGCCTACAAGAAGGCTGGAGAGGCACTTTTTACAAGGGCATGAAGGGACAGGACAAGTGGCAATGGCTTTAAACTGAAAAGGGGGTGCGGGTGTGGGATTTAGATTCTTCCCTATGAGGGTGGTGAGGCACTGGCACAGGCTGCCCAGAGAAGCTGTGGCTGCCCCATCCCTGACGATGTTCAAGGCCAGGCTGGATGGGGCTTGGAGAAACCTGCTCTAGTGGAAGGTGTCCCTGCCTGTGGCAGGGGCTTGGCACTAGATGAGCTTTAAGGTCCCTTCCAACCCAAACCATTCTGTGATTCTATGATTAGATGCCATAACTGTAAACTCAAAAACATCTTGTTTAGACTATTTCTTACATAGCTACTACAAAAGCAAGCAGGAAGGCAAATTTTTGGAAAAGGAAGGCAAAACTTTTCTTTCTGTACAACAGTACAGAGCCCCAATAAAGTCTAACGGGGGCTGACTGTTCCCTTGTATGTTGCTGTATTTTGTAATGTTGTCACCAGTCACTCTGCACCTGGATTTCAATCCGACTGCATGTTTGTGATCAGAAAGACAAAGTCAGACATGTCTACAAATGAAAGCAACATGTATCACCCATCAATAATACCTGTCATGAAACGCAGCTGAAAGACTACTGCTAATTAGCTCTGCAATGTAATTGAGTAGCAAAGGCACTCTCAATGTTGAATGCTCTAACATTTTCCTAATTTTTCAGGTATTTCATTAGATTAGAGTGATGTTCTCTATGCAACAAACACAATCCAACCAACCAAAAACCAACAACAGTTGCAACAGTTTTCATTCCCACCTCTTCTGCGTAAAATGCCCCAATTGTCCAAGTAATTTAGGCTTTACCAGGAGGGTGTCCCATGCACAGGTACGCTAACACAACTAAACTAACTGAAAATGAGACTGTTTACAAAATCATAAATGCAGGACACATGAAAATTATCTTACAGAATGTGTTTCTCTAGAACAGAGAAAACACATTCCCCCACAGCACATTTATCCTATCACACCATAAGGGAAGGCCTGATACAATGAGTCAATGCCCCGTTTTACAAAATAAAACAGGAATGAGCCTCCTAAAACTCAGTGTCCATTAAAGTTCTGACATTTTGGATTAAGTCAAACAGAGAACTCACCTAAGAACAAGTCAAAAAGCCTTCTCAGCTCACTGTATCTACCCTTTTTCACTGCACTGCTTCCAGGGCTCCTAGAAGATTCACCCTCTCCCTTTTACTTCCACTTCAAAAACATAAAGCTGTTGTCTCTTAGTAATTATTTTCTTAAGTCACACCAGGATCTGTCCATGCTTAAGAAAAACTGTACTCCTGACTCTAAAGTTGGTTGGTCGGTTGTTTCTAAAAAGCACAACATCCTATCTCCACTTCAGGGTAAAATCTGAAAACTGACTGAAGACACTGTAACTACATGGTACACTATTTTCTCATGCATTTACTGACTTCATAGAACAACTTCATCTGGTACAGTCAAGTACTCCTCAGCATTTAATCTGTCCAAGTCCATGAAAGTAGAGAACACAGGCGCTTTTCCCTTGCTCGTCCTTCCTCACCCCAAGCCCTCTCCTACACAAGTCCCTGCAACCAGACCAAAATCAGACCCAGCTGTAGCTCATGACCAAGCTGCTAGATCAGTTAAGTGGGTATTTGCATTTTAGCAACTGACAATATAGCTCAATTACTGCATTTAAACTTGAACCATTAAATTTTCACTAAAATGAATGGCTGATTTCACAGCTTGATGTGGCCAAAAGATGAAGTTTAATAAAGGCTCCTTCCGATTCCTTGAGTTTTACAAGTTGGGCTGACCTTAACTAACAAACATTCTTTAAAACTCAGGAATACTGAAGTCTCTTCCGAGCTAAATTTGGTTATGATCATATGAATCAGGCAACAGTCATCTAAATGACTAATGTATAAATGAATGACAATGAATCTACTGATGAAATCCACTTTATTTTGGATTATCTGCCTTTCCAAACTAATCTGAGATTCTGAAGACAAACAAGAGGGGAAAATACTCAAGAGGGGAGGGAGTGGGGGAAGAAAGCAAGATGCAGAGACTGACTACGCCCAGGAACATTGTGGTGAGTCACTGACTGAAGATTAGACACAAAGTTCTGGGCAACAGCCATACCAAGGTGTCCTAGCTAATTTAAAAGATTATGGATTATGTGATCACGTATGCTTCCAGAAATAAACAACCACCTTGTTCTGGAAAGACTATTTCCAGACATTGAGGGGGAAGGGGGCGATCGTGTATGGAGCAGACGGACAGGAACACTAGACTCCCTACACCCTTTAGATAATTTCTTCCATATTACTGCCAGTTGCCTGCTACAATGCAAAGTCTAAGAGACCGAGCTGAAGACCGGTCTGATGTGCCAGGAAACAAGCACCTCTTCCCTCTGCAGGCTCCATGCGTGCCATGTCCCAGCCTGCTGAGAACAGGCAGCACTTCAGCCCCATCTCACTTTACTGCGCAAAAAACTTGTCTAACTCTTGAACAAGGGAATTAATGCAGTTAGCTGATGGAGATCACCCAACTGCAACAGAAACAAGGAACTGTACACTTCCTAGTTTTAATTCTGGTTCCCTTTCACTATCAGCAACTATTAACATTCCACTACAATATCCTAAAGACAGAAACATAGACTTGTATACTACTCAGTAACCTGCTACACTGGGGGGGGGGGGGGGGGGGGGCGGTGGGGGTGGGAACCAGGTATCACTACCCCAGATGTCAGGTATTATTGCGAAGAGAGCTTTCACAAGTACCCTCCAAGCACCACCGTAAGAAGTTATGTGCTTTGTAAGCTGTAAAAAATTTCAGTAACTTATTTCCACACATCAAATTGAAATAGATGAAAGCTACATGTGCAGGAAAGGAGTATGAGAAAAACTGAAATACGGTTTACTTTATTTAACCTGGTAGAGCATTGGAAGGGAAAGGGGGGCACAACACACTGAACAGAGAATCTACTTTGAAGTAACCACTATTTTCTCCAGTTGTAAATCAATTTCCAGTAAGTTAACTCGGTGAATGATGAATCGGATTTTAAACAGCTAGAACCAATGGCCAATTACACCTCTCTAACCTCTCCAGAGACAACAGCTATCAACATGATATGAAATGGGACAATTCCCTGGCCACACAGAAAACGAGTCCGTGAACAGATCCCAATACTAATTTCAACAGATAGGTAATTGCCATAAAAACAAACAAAATAAAAACCAGAACACACTTCTCCAGTATGGAGTGAAAGCAGTTTCTTCTAGCTCTTATCTAGGCTATAAAGCAGGAAATAAAATAATACAGGTATAGCCAATATACTATCAATAAATGCTTATAAACAATACTTAAAAACCTACCTAAAGAGTTCAGAACTTACATGTCAGAACTTGCTTTGAGAGGTGCTGCCCAATCAAATTAAAAAGCAAGCTGCATTTGCAAACATATCCTGTGCACCGAATATGGAATATTTAATTTTACCTTTGATTTTACACTGAATTGTCTGCTTACTTATAAAATATCTCAAGAAAAGCAAATAACCAGAAGAACCACCAACCTCCATTACCCACAAAAAAAACAAACACCAAGAGACAAAAAGGACACAAATACAACAGATTTGATAATGCCTACTGTATTTCTGTATCCCTCTTGTTTTGCTATTTTAACAGCTTCCTTTCTTGTCAAGTACCTGAGAGGTATAAAATACTAGCTCAAAACCTGCTAGCTCATTACTATTTTTTGACTTCTTCACAAATGAAAAGTACTAATGGGGAGGGAAGAATAGTTGAGGCATACAGTATTTAGGTTCCAATTTATGTCTGAGTATTTTACATACAACACAGGGCATTACCTGTTGACAATTTGTTGACTAATGCTACAAAACCATCTAAATCTAGCAGTGGTATCTTGATCTGTGCAACTTTGGCTTCAAGTAGATATATAGAAGAGTTATGTAAATTAAAAGAAGGATAAACTGCATACTCAGTACTGAAGCTACCTTCTGTGTTAAATCAGCTCAAAATGTACACTCATCTTTTAGTGCAATGTAGGTGGTGGAAGATACTTAAAACACTCACCATTCAGATTTTGGAAAAGAACAACCTCAGCTAATTTATGCTACATTTTTTATTGTTTGAAATGATGTGTGTTTATATAAAAAGACTATCCAGCAAGGAAATGTCTTATGGAAAAATATTTTTAGATATGCTTGGTTTGCAGACAGCAATCTAAGCAGGTTAAAAAATAACTCGCTCCTCTTATGGCAATGATGTTACAACAAAATCAAAACAATAGAAGAAAACCTCAGAGAGCGGGATTCTTCATAAAACAAAAGCAATCATTAGCCACACTGCAATAAAAACTATGGTAGATGTTTAATTAAAGGCAATGTATATCCCAAAAAACATGGCAACACCATTCTGTTGCTACATTGTAATTTACAATTCCCAAATAAAGTAGGAAAGCTAAACTGTTCAGAATCATCTCACAACAGGAAGATGAAATTTTCATATGCTGCAGTGCAGCAAACATGCCTCTTGGTTCAAGCACCTCAGAATTTGCCTCAGAGAACTCAGTAGAGCAAGGCTTTCACAAAGCAGCTTTACAGTCCTGTGCAACAAACACTAAGAGCCAGCTACCCTCCTAATGCAAGGGATTATGAACACGTGCAAAAATACATCACTTAGCTAAGGGAGGGACTTGCATACATCAACCGGAAGACAATCACTAAAAAACCACCACTGCTGCATACATAGAAGTAAAAGTGAACTTGGAGAACTGGAAGAATAACAAGCACCACAAGAGAAGGAAAATAGTAACATGGTTTTCTATATGGGCTTCATTATAACCATTCAAGAATAAGAGAGACCATCAGCACTGTGCAGAATTCCCCTGACTTGCTAATCACCACTCTGGAACAGTTTCCTCTAGAAAAAAAAAATAAAAAAATAAAAAAGTTTTCCTACTTTTTCTCCCACAAGAGACATATTTTCAAAGTTATTCCTTTTTCTAACAAAACACCTGGCCTATGCAGAAGAGACTTTGCGCACAGAAACCCCTAATGTCTCAACTTGCACCTTTTCACATATTTAAGACTGTCACAGCCAACTCTAACACAAATATGCACTGTTCCTTTAGTTTCACAACACTGTTTAATTAGTAGGTAACAAAAACCAAGGCTTTCACAAAGTTTTCTCAAGTTTACAGTGGTTCTCAGCCTTCAATATTAGTATAAAAAACACTATGAAATAAGAGTTTGTTAGCTTTTAATGCAGTATTACCAGAAACTCTTAAAATAAACTGCTATAGAAAACAAGAGAAGGAGCTTTTGTGAATTAATTATTGATCACAAGATTAAAATACATGAACACCCCACCCAAAGGCTCAGGAATATATGTCCAGTTTTCACAGTGAAGTTACCAATCTGTTTCCCCACTTTCACCAAAAAATGTACTCAGCCCAGTGTTCTTAAACATTTACATGACTAAATCTAAAAAGACTGGGTAAACAAAGACATAGCGAAGTTTGCTGATCACAAAACACCATTCTAAAATAACTCTTACTAAAGTTAGTGCAAAATTGCAAAGCGAATTCTTCATGCAATTGGTAATGAAACAGCAGAGTCTGGTGTAAATGAGTACAAGATGAACGTGGTAAAAGATAACAATGTCATAACAATGTGATAGCAACTGTACAATGTAAGAAAAAATATCTTTTTCTACACAGTTTTTGAAACATCAGAACTCAGTGACAGTCAAAGAATCAAGACTTAATACTTTCATTCTCTGTTCCTTTCTTGCTTATTACTTTGTCTTGCAGAAATTGATGGTATACCCTCATCTCAACTAGTACAGGCTCATAAACACCCTAAATTTTGGGTTATTCAGAAAAAGCAGAAAAATTCAGAGAACAGCACCAAGGACTAACCACAGGTTAGAAGTTACTGCTCAAGCAGAGACCAATAGATTGTGATTCTTAATTCAGTTGAGGAGAGGAGAGGCACAGAAGTGGCATGTAAAATAAAGATGTTTCTTTAAAAAAAAAAATTAAGCCCATCAGTAACAACCAATCATTACTATTTGGAACACAGGAACATGGCAGAAATCAGTGAAATCACTGATCAGCACACTTAAGACAAAAACATCAATATTTCTGCCAAGAAATGCTTGTAATTATTGCCAAAACTGTAAGCGAAGTCAGGAAAAAAATAATACCACAACTTGCAGAGAACAATTCCACCAACAGCCGTAAGAACAATGTCCAAACAGTCACCTCTGCCCAGGAAACCTCCTAAGTCCCAAGGTACTGCTTGTCTCAAAAGAGTATGACAGTAAAGATGGCAAAATATTTGACCTATACTTACACTCTTCCTTAAGCATCACTGCTGGACACAATCAGACCATCTATACTGACCTGAACAGACCTTCAGCATGAGCTGGGAAAGGAAGATCTCCTTTAGCCAGTCTTCCACCATCTCATTTAATTAGCTTTAACAGGTATGTACTTAACTATCACCAAATAGCAATTCTATTCAATTGGAAATTGTCTATCTTTATGTGCCTTTGGAAATTCCAGCCAATACTGTGACAAAAATTTAAATTCTTCAATAGTTTGGTCCATGTATTGTGACCTTTAAAGAAAAACCCCAGTAGCAGGCTGCAAGATTTAAAAATAAATTATCACACTCCAGATAAAAAGAAGAAATGGTACCTCTTGAGGTTTCAACTTTTCTATGTCTGTGGAGAGGTCTGAGCTTTTTCCATGAAGACTGCCATTTTCCTGTGAACAGGCAAGCAGTAAGAATAATTAGGACAAGAATATCATCTATATTGAAATTACAGAAAAAAAGCACCGAATTTTCAAGTTGAACATGTAAAACAATTATAACTTATTTAAACCCTGTATGTTAACCACAACGAATAACATAGGAATGTAGAAGGCTAAGTGTATCACATGCCCTGCCTCCCGAGAAAATCTAATCTATATTCTTACAATATAGGCCCACACACTCATTTCAGCTTTTCCTCAAAGTCATCCAATCTGGCAGCACATGAAGTAGCACAACTTATCTTTATTCAAAATTCTGAGCCAGTGCAAAGCATTTCATTAGTTGAAAGAAAAATCAAAAAATAAAGACCATACATCTTACGTCAAATTTATGCACGTGCACTTCATTTAGTCCAGTGTGTTTTCAGCAATTTCAATGCAGAAGAGAATTTCCTTTGTTCTACTTTTTTGCAAAAGAAGATGGCCATGGGATGAATTAAATTTGTGCCTCCTAAGCATTACCAATTCTGTACACAGACTGTATATATTTCGAGTGTTCATGACTTCTGGGGAAAACACCGGAATGGAGTTTTCCTGTGAAAGAAATTCAGTTTTCTTTAAAATAAAACTGTTGTCATTTAAACAATATCCCAGACAGCCATTCTTTATTCCTTCATGCAGAGCCTCTAGAAAAAATGGCTGTGTTGGGTTTTTTCAACCCCATAAAATTTGTAAGTGTACTGAAGGCCTGGGCAAAGATGATATTCATCAGCCGAACTCTCTGAATTCCTCTGGATAGCCACTTCACACTGATGCTGCATAATATCAATCTTGACCCTGTGGGACAGGACCTACTCCTCACCACATGAAGATGATCTCCATCATAAAAGAAGGATGTTTTGTAATCTTAAAGCCCAGCACCAGAGGCTGATGCCTCCTAAGACAACCCAACCACACTGGTGTCTCAGGAAAACCTAAACCTACCCACAGCCACTACCTGGTCAGTGATCCAATCAGGAACTGGTGCCAAACAGATCAGAACCTTCAAGGGTTGTGAGCCAACAGCTCAGAGCTAAACTGACCCCATGGAGAAATTTTGTGGGCAGCCTAATCTAACACGATATTTGCTCTTGAATTTATCTCATTTAGCAGGCTTTCCAAAAAGAAGATTAATGTAGGAAGACACTTGAGGAGATACTCAACTTGTAATAACCTTTCACTAGAACTTAGGACTATTGGGGTACTGTCCCCCATCATTTCTGTTGCCCTTTGACAGGGGATTTTTTTGGCTTAAGTGAAGAAAACTCTACCACCTCAATACTACTGTAACAAACCATCTTTTTTTCTTTAAAAAGAGAAGGCAAAGAACACAAAACACTGTTTTGGGAGACAGAGGGAAGAAGTGAACCTTATTATTTTGTTTTTAGTTTATAAATCAAGAGAGTTTGCATGCAAGTATTTGGTTCTCTCTCTAAATTTTATACTGATGCATACAAAGCTATACTATAAAATAATTAAATTCAGCCACAAATACAAGTAGGGAAATAAATCTACATGTCAGGATTTCCAAAGTCTGTAACTTTCCAAAAAAAAAAAAAAAAATCAGACAGCATTAACTACCAATTGTCTAAAATTAAACATAATTTATAATGTATTTAGTTTGAATTGAGAAAGACCTATTAAAACTGTATGCTCCAGTTTAAACAAAAATGAACATACTTGCTTTCAAAAAAATCCTGTAACCATCACAAGCTGTAAATAATTGGTGCTTCAGAATGAACTCTCAGCATCATCTTAAATTACTAGCATGCAAGAGAAAAACCTCTGCACTTAGCAGAGGAACAAATGCTTCAATAACATTCTGGGGATAGATTCCATCAACTCTTAACAATATATTTGGGTTTGGGTAGAATCCAACTGGCTTTAGCTGAAACTGTGCTATCATAAATTATGATTCTGCAAGAACTGTTTGCTGGGAGGTAATTCCTCCCCCCATCTCACCCTGTGCCACACCCACCACCCCTTTTTTCATATATACTATATTAAGTTCAAGTTACACAGACACACACCTGACTGTACAAGAATTTAAGATCTATTTTTCCAGAAATTTTCCATAGGGCTCAAGGCAAACCGACACTTACATTTGCTTTTCTTAATGATAAGAAAATAGCAACAACCTCTTCCATGGTTCTAACTTCTGTTAGAGCACTAACATCTGCTTTTATTACCAGCTTTAGGGTATAATGGTATAGTTTGTGGACGGTTCAGTTCTTGCCCAGTGTTTGAATTTCACAGACATAATCTTCTGTTATAGCAAACACCTCCACACACACACACACACATCATCAACCCAAAAACAACCAAAAAAAACCCAAAACAACCAAACCCAAACAATAAGAACACACCCAGCACCCTGACTTCACAGCATTGGAATGCTAGCTGGCTGATCCTCTAACAAGAAAAGCGATTAATATAGCTAATACATTACAAGCTCAAAATCATGTTAGGTCATCTTAATTTATGACTTATTTAAATTGATCAGCAACATCATAAATGAGTGTCAAAACACCAAATAATATGACTTACTTAAAGCTGCATAATAAGATTCTAGCTCAAATGTAGAAAAAGCATCTAAATGCTCATCAAATTACACAGGATGTTTTCAAACAATCCCTACTTTCTATGTTTTACAGAAATATTTCTACCAACCATAAAGGTCTCCTATCTTTTTATTATAATTTATTTAACAAGACCAATGGAAAAATGAGGACTTCATGATAAAATCTTCCAAATGCTTTCTTCCAAAGTCAGAGAGCAGCTTTAACAATATCCAGTGAGCTGGACAAGACCTTGCAGACTATCCACTTTATTCCACAGCAAAAGCAAGCTGCAAAAGAGCTAACACAGCTGAAATCGCAACAGATTATTTAGACTAGGTCTATCGGTTCTGCTGTGTATTTCCAATAATTTATTCATTAGGTACTTAGGTCACTGGCTTTTCAGGGAGTAGCTATTCATAAAAAGAAAATTGAGAATATGAAAAGGAATGTGATTTACAAGGGAGAAAGCTTGCTTTTGACCACTGAGTTGTTTTTTTAAAAAGGCAGTATTATTTTAGGATATTTAGATACTATCAAAAACCTTTAGCTCAATAAGCAGGATGGATGAGGCTGGAATGGGAACAGAAGAAAGGTATTTAAAGAGAAAAGCCGCTCTCTGACACGACAAACACACCCTATAGCTGACTAATGATAACGGAAAGTGTTCCCTACACTTTGCAAATACATGCACCTGAGTAAGCACTGACTTATATTTTCATTTTCCAACCATAAATAAAACAGATATTCATCATTCAAGTATACAGTTACATCTTTTCATAAATTCTTAACCTTTATAATTTTTAGGCTTAGAAATGTGAATAACTATAGGAACTTACAAAGTCAAAGTCTCTAAAATATGCTAATCTCTTATTTAAAGGATCTTACCCCTCAAAAACATTGCCAAATCATTTGCTGATTTTCACTGCACATTCCCATATACTTTGCCTATGAATTATTATGTGAAAACCTTACCCTTGAAGATTCATACGAAGGACTTGGCTGACCACTTGTTCCCCAGGATGTGGCACCTGTTCGCTCATCCATACCTAGCAATAAGAAGAAAAATACAGACCTATTAGAAAAGACAGCAAAAGCACAATGTTCTCTGATGCAACCTGAAAGCAAATTAATCCACTTCTATATATTTAAAGCAGTATTTCTAAGAGCAAAACTTAAGATGAACAGTTTCCTTGTTAATGAAGCTGGCTACAAAGCAACCTACTCATTTGGACACCTGCAGCTGCTGAAAACAGGAGTATAAAAAGTCAAGATGATTTGCCAGTCTACAGTGTCTGCCCTACCCAATCCATAAGAAATTAGCATCAGTAATGAAACAAGCACAGCGATTTTAGTGTGGCTTTCTGCACAGCCTGATTCATCCTTCGTCTTAACCAGTGAATATTGCAGCACATACTGTGGAATATATACTTATCAACTTTTTGCTCTCATGACTTGCGTAAGTATTGTAATACATGCAAGATTATTTCCCCTGCTTGTTCTTTATGTGACATGCAAGATATTTTAGCATAAGGGGAGAAAAAGCAAGACAGACTGGTTATACTACGATGGCTTAAAAAAAAAGTCCCAACAACCACAGATACTCATGGTGTCTGCCCTAGTAAAACAGGAATCTGTAACGGTTCTTTTAGAATCGGTTCCCTTTATGCAAATCCAGCTTACAGTTCAAAAGAGAATGGGGAACAAAAAAATAGGGAGTTCTTTAGACTCTTTATCAGAATAAATATCCCCTGTATATACACATATAATTTATATCCTGTGCTTTAGCCAACAATTACAAACACTGTTGCCAAAAATTTCTTTAATTACTTTCTATTAAAATTAATAGGTCAAACCATCTTTAAGCCACATTCCAAAACAACTGACTGCAAAAGTATCTAAATTCCTGTAACCAATTCATACAGGATAAGGTTACTATTCTAGTAATCAAGTTCCTGATTATCTGTGTCACAAGGTATTTTTAACAGGAAGGAGCACTTCCATCCTAAACTGCAGACTTCCACATTCTTTGGCCTACACAAACAACTCGTTATTTCCCTGTCACTCAAACTCATAAGGAGTTTTGATATAAAGCATAAATTCTTTATGTGATGTATAGTATAAAGTATTTATGAAGCTTTATGAAGTAATAATTTATAAGTAAGAACAAAGTGCCACAATTTATACATAACAGCTGAGTGCAAGTTACCCTGTCTATGATCCCTAAACCCTAATTTTATACTGAATCTATAAAACTTCCACACACACCTCTCAGACTCTCACTACAAAATAAAATGCAAGGAAATAGTGTAAATAACTACCTGTGGAGTAACAATATGCTAATATTTTTCTGTTTATGAAGCTTTCATTATGAAATTCTAATAATTTTTTATGTGTTTTTCAAAGCTACAAAATACTGTCTTGACGAAGCCTGCAGAAGGCTTGTTAAACAGAGTGTACAGCACAATCACCCAGGTGAAAGCTACAGACACCTTCTGTGTACTGCAGGAAAGATCCTCATGGCTGGAAATGCAAAACCACCACTACACTCAGCCAGCAGTTTGTCGAAGTTTGCTGCTTTGCAGCTGACAGCACTGTTGTTTCATTGTAACTGGTCCAGGAGCTGAGTAAAAAGTCGTGGCTGGCACTGACAAAGGCAAAAGTAATCTTTTGGCACAAGTGACTCTTTTCTGACAGAAACAACAGCGCTACTAATACAGTGATCATCATAACAAGTCTGATAGTGCTTTAGTTTCAAAAGAGACATATAGTGGAGGGAGGAATAAAAATATCTTCCTGCAAGACAAAAGCGTTTGGGAAAGTCTTAAGACACAGTACATTATATCAACCTATTTAGGAAATACGTCAGCAGATAATGGTTATGCAAAGAGTGTTTAGATGCATGACCCCTGACCAGTAAAACATGTTATTTAAAAATCTGAGTCAGTGGGGCGTAAGGACCCACATTAAAATTCTGCTAAACCAGCACACGTATAGCTAAAAATTTTCATAATTCTAAATTTGAATTATGCAAATAAATTTTTTTAAGAAATTGCTCTAAACCAAAGTATAACAGTTTAAGATAGGGAGAAAAACTGATTTCTACATAGTGCCCAGAACTGGTTCTCTAAAAAAGCCCAGTATGGTTAGTTGGAGTACTGAGAAGTATTAACACACTTCCTGTTCTTGCCAGGTGTCTTCCTCCTCCTTCTCAGGCAGTGTTTTTTCTTCTTCTACATGCACCAAACTGGCTTGCATCTAGACCTACCCTTTAATCAGAATTTGCACACAAGGTACACACATTCACACTTTAGAAGTTCCTTCAAGGCTATGAGGAAGAATTTCACTGCCTACAGAATGCAAGCACTCTGACTTCCCACTCCTTGACATCTGGATTTGACTTGGAACAAAGGTGCTTGCTGCCCTCAGGTCCCCATCAACATACCACACAGCAAACAAGAGGAGAACTGGCCAGCAACCCTCAAGCAGGACATCAGATATGTATCTACAGTGATGTTCAAGGAACCTGTCCTGGTTGGTAGACTAATGTATGTGATGTAATTTCCAGTGATGACACATGAAAAACAATCAAATGCTGCAAGAGACAAAGATCCAGAAAAAAAACTCTTAACAGGCTGGGCACAAATGAACATCACACACTTTAATGCAGCCACGGGAATGCATCAGAACCATAAAATACGCATTCCAGATGGGAGGAGAGTGGCGAACACTCACCAAGAAAGAACACAGGGGTCATCTCTGGTAATAAATTCAATAGCCTCAAAGCAAAAAAAAAAGTGTCATCAAAGGGTTAAAGCATTTTCCTGAGAAATGCAAAACAGAATTGAGGAACTAGGGGAATCATCACTTTCATATAACTCCTTCCACAAGGAAATGAGGTGTCCAATTCCAGTATCCACTAATTCCTCACGGATGTTAAAGGGCACAAGAAAGCTGTGACAGTTAGCAGAGCACTGAAAACCATGCTGCACATGGAAAGGCTACAATATCTCAATCTGTTTAGCAATGCAAAGAAGGGGGAAATACAATGACTATGTTATAAACACAGATACATGCAGTCAGGTAGACAAAAGTATAATGAGGTTCTAACCCCGCTTCCTTTTTTGTGTAGGCATTAAGAATGAAAAGCAACTGAAATGACTCAAGCTGATTTTATAGTTCTCTATCAAAATAGGCTACTTGTACAGCAGATAGGCCACAGTTTAACTAGGGGTAGTGCGGTATGCTTGATCTCTGTTCAAGCAGACCTAGCTGGCAGCCTGTGGCTGGCCTGGTTTAACACAGCACCTCCAATGCAGTTCCTGCTGCTGTGCCAGGGAGGGCCAGCAGGTCACTGCCCCTGCCCTTGGCCAGCCCTGCAGACAGAGAACAGCCCCAGCCTGTGACCTCAGCCAGGCCGCAGGAAAGGCTGCATGTTCCTCACTCACCTTGGGAGGGCCAGGGCAGTCACAAGAGTGCTTTCTGACTTTATACACTGAACTCTAAAAAGACTTCGCTTATGTCACTTTAAAAGATGGCACTGTGAACATTTCGAGCTCTTCTAGAAGAAAAGCTGAAGAAACCTGTTGCCTCATTACTTCTATGTATGCATTCATACTGAAGAAACAGGTCCAAACATTTATTTAATAAAAAAATTGGATCTTACACTCAAACTGAAATGAAAGTTGTTGTTCTTGCTCATATAAAACAAAGACAACCATATTTAAAACTTATTTCAAGAGACACAGGCTCTCATGTTCGCGTAAACAAGATAGGGTTACCATCTGCTATGATCTTGATCAAATAAATGATTTGACAAAAAAAAATCACATTGCAGATTGTATACTAGGTACTCAAGGTATGAGTTTCTATCTTTCATAGCTTCTTTATCTAATTTTGTTTCAGAGTAATAATATTCCTTTAGATAAGATTCAACAACTGAAATCAATTGCAAAAAAAACAAGAGCACAAACCATAACATTGATTGTATTTTGCATCTTAGACACCCAAACGGATCAATCTACCATTAGATCCTATATTGCAAAAGGTCTATTGTGAAGTACGATACAACTTATTACCTAAAATTGTATTTCAGGTCTAGACTTTCCAGTAAGGGGATGCAAAGAGAAATCTTATTTGATAAAGAAATACTACTTCAATTAAAAAATTTAAATTTCAATAGGTTAAGACTACTTCTCAGCCCCTTCTTCTAGCTTCCAAATAGAAAATATTTCTCACTTTAGATTACACTTAATATTTTTGGTAACATAATTATTTTCATTGTAAAATAGTAGTTGAAATTTGCGAATCAGATAAACTAGTAAAGAAAAGATAAAAGTTCCACACATTTATTATCAGGAAAGGGGCAGGGAATACAGGGGACAGTACTCAAAACCAAAGGCAGCTTGACAATAGATGTCATGTGGTGAGCTTAAAATATACAAAGCTAAGGACATTAATCAAATTGAGAAGAGAAATGAAACCCAGGCAACCTATCAACAGTCTAACCACTGAAGTGCCATTGGGATAAATTCAGATGCAACATTATAATTAGGTAAAAGGCAAGCCACTTCAATTTCAAACTATATAAATAGAGGGCTTTCTCTCCAGCCACCCCCAAAGGAAAGGCAAGAGGAAGTACTTCAAGTAACGGGGGGGGTGGGGGGGGGGGAAAGGGGGAAGAAAGAGATTTAATCGCAATCCATACTGCTTCTTGGAGAATGTAGCAATTGCCTTACAGCATATGGACGTGAAGTCGGGATCAAAACAGAAAGTTCCTCCCAGTAAAAGAACTTAATCTTAGAAGCACCAGTGTCAGTATCTCTTTTTATACCTTTTGCCCCAGAGAAGATTAATGTGCAATGGGTATGTCACAAACACTATCCTGAGTCAGAGTTGTCTGGTACAAACTCTGGACTCCACAATTTCCTTCAGGAAACTTTCTCAGATACTCTGATTCAATTGCATGATGCTGCTCGCTCTCCTACCTTTATTAAGCCCCAGAGTTGCAGATCAAATACTTAATCCATTGTGTGGTCTAAAAGTGAGATTTCTCCTGGGCCTAACCATTACTTTCAATATCCCTCCCCACCTGCCCAGTCAGGTTTATAACCATGAGAACTGGGGTTGTTAACTAGCAAGCTCTAATGGCAGACATTTAAAAGCTCAATGAAGCGCTGCAGGGATTGAAGCCACCCTGAGGAGGCATCAGTTATCTCAATTATTACCCATAAAACATTAGCTTCCATTTGAATTTTTCTTTGTAAAGATCACTTTGTAAGAACTGTCTGAAATATCAACAGATATTCTTATTAGTAGTAAATAAATTAATCTGTATTTTTGAAACATTGCTTATCCTGGAGAATCCCAGAGCACGATCATCTGACATAGCAAAGAATAAACATCCGCTATGCCAGTTATCGTGGAAATTATTTTCAGAATAGGCAATAAGAAATGCTATACAAAGTTAATTTCTATCCCCAGAATAAGCAATCACAATTAAAACTTCAGCAGAACAAAATTATTCAAATGGGAGAAATGTACATCAAGTACATCTTGCCTGAGTAACAGCAAAAACAGACCAAAATTAGCATTGACAGGTGTTAAAAATTAGTTGGATCCTAAACTGTATCAGCAAATTACATTAACTCTTCATGGAAGGCTTTTAAAAATCTGTATTTCATACAGAAAATTATTTGGAAGAATAATAAAACTTTGGGGTGTACACTTGGAAGAACTTTTTTCTAATACAACATAATACTTATGTTGTATAAAGACAGAACAAAATGGGAAAAAAATCATGCTGTTTCAGGAAAACTGATGAAAGCTCTCATCTACTTTAACAGTGTCTAACATGAAAAGTCAGTACTGCTAATAGAGTTCCTGTATAACTGTAAAGTATGTTTTAGATTTGTTTCCACTCATAACCTAAATATAATTTGCTATTAAAAAAAAGGCCATTACTACTTTTTACTTAATTTCAGAAGCAATCCTATTCATTTCTGGTAATAAGACCCATGTATTCTGTAAGAACAACATCAGGTTATTAATTCCTGTAATAGCATGCTCTTACAGAAATGTCAGAAGTAACCTGCTTCTCTTTCCTCTTACTCTGTTTCTGTAAATCACACCACCAAACACAGCAAGCGACCTGGTATGACCTGGACACTTTAAATACAATACAAATAAATAATATTAAATTATTTAATAATTTATTATTAAAAATAAAAAAATAAATTAAATACAAGCTCAAAAATAACACTGGAACCAGCATTTCCCACCCAAACTGTACTGAACCAGAAAACTCCATATTGCTACACTGAACCTGCCAGAAAAAGTACATCAGGTACAGCTCAAAGATGAGAGCATATTCACAATACTGCATGTAATATGCTGTATGTAATATATTTATTATTTGTGTATGTTTATCCAGACACTTCAAGCACAATTAATTGATGAAAATATAAAATCAAGCATCTAAATTAGTTTAAAAAATAGTTTCCCTGTATAAAACACAAGCTTTAATATGTCGGGGGGGAAAGAAACCCAACACCTAAAATGCTTATATTCACGTATATTATATTTATATGTGTGCAGACACAGTATAAATTGAAACCTCTCTGGTTACAGATGTGAATTCAGCAAACCAGCTTAGAGATCCAGCCTTTAGCAGGGATACAAGCCAGAGATTTTCTTCATATGCGAACATACACACACGGTTAAACTGCTATTAAATCGCATCATGCTGCTTATTCGCCCCTCTGTATTGAACCATGAAGTATCAGACTGAAGAGCTCTAACATGCAAGTCTCAGCTTTACGATATTAGCTGCCATAATGATCCATTCAACTGGCAAATTTTCCTGTGGTTACTTCAGTTATGACTCAACAGCTTTATACAACCATACACTTTACTATACATATACATATATTTATATTTTTCTTTATATGTAAAACAAACCAAGGCCAGTGTCACAAGACTGAACACACCAGGCCAAAAATACTCAAATATAGCCCCATAGTCAACAGCCACTGTTACCAACAGTATCACAACAGTACAGAAAACAGGCAATTCAGGCACCAGAACACAATACAGTCTGAGTTACACAGTGTGTAACTCAGGCGCTAATCCTCATGAGCAAAGAAAACACTGCAAGTGTAACAGCTTTTCTAACAATATGTCTAAAAACATTAATAAAAAGTTCTTTCTGTCATTTACTGCATAAAGCAAACTCTGACCCTCTTGAAAACAAATTCCAAGATCAACCTGTCAGCATCCCTTTATAGTGTTGATGATTGTCATGTACATGTACAATTAAAATCACCCAACTGTATCAAATTAAAAGTACTTGTTGATATTTAGATTATCACTAATGCATTAATTAACACTCAAACCCTTTAAGGAAAAAAAGACCAAACAGTTGTGTGTGTGTGTGTGTGTGTGTGTGTGTGTGTGTTAAGGGAGAGGGAGAAGGAGGGGAAAGGAACTGAAACGATACATTTGTGAGAAACATTATAAACTTCATTTTTCCGAATTTATGTAAGTGAACCAGAGGAGAAATAAAGTATCACACAAAAACCTTCCACCCTAGTAAGCCTTGATTTTGAGCTTTAAGTATAATGGCAATATACAATATAGACACGGAAATGTAAATGCCACATTTAAGCTTCTATGATTAGAAACAAAGATATTTACAGATATGCAGTCAAGATCACAGAAGTCTGATCTTCAAAAGATCTAGACCAAGCCATTTCCTAAAAGTATGTGAAAGAAAGCCTATACTTCGCTAATGCACACAGTATCCCTGTATCCGACTTTTGGCTACCCTACGCTACTGAAATCTAACATCTATCTATTAACACCAGCACAGCATCCCGGCATCTCACATTAAAACATCAATACACTAACATCTTAGGTTTATCGTAAAAGAAAACTCATAGAAGACAAAGTAGTTTGAAAGATTTCAGGTTTACCCAACCCTAACACTGATTTTTTCCCCACCACTGCCCCCCCGGTTTATCTTTAAAAGAAGATTTCTTATGATTACTTGCTCAAAAGAGTACACAGTTCTTAACAGAATTCTGGCTCTTTCAATTTAGCTGGGAAAAGTGTCTATTACATGAACGTCAGCATCAGACATCATCTTTTAACTCCAAACCAAAGTTTATCTGGTCAGTATTTAAACAGGGAAGAATGCCTAATGGATAAATGCAAGCAGAGCACATCTGTTCAGTTAAGCCAGAGATGTGGTAGGCCAGCTCTATGCTACATGTGAAAAAAAAATAAATATAGCAAATATTAACTTAGGTAATTAGTACAACCTGGAGCACTTATCTTCCTCTTTTGGGGGGAAGCAATCAAGAAGCAAGCCTTCATACTTCTTCATTTTCATCCAAGAAAAAAGCTTTCATGGGGTTAGGGCTTTACCATTTGCCCTACAGCACAACATGCCCTGCTGGCTTGTCCAAGGGAAGATAGCACCTATTCCCTCAGTAAAAGCCCCGCCTAAAGCAAAATGTGTGTTCTTGCATTATTTTAGGTATAGATTGGGGAAAAGAAAATAAGAAAAATTTTAAACTATTAAAAACTTTCAAGAAGCCTCTTTATCTGCATTTATACAGCCAAGAATTTGAACTGATGGAAGTTAACATCAGCCTGCAATGTCAAAGACTACTTTTTCCAGGATGCATTGTGCACTAACTGGTGCTTCCCCTTCATAAGCTGGCTGGAATGTAATAAAGCTCTTGCCAGATACTCCTTTAGCAGAGGTCCAAAACCAACAGTTCTCAGTAATTCCATTACTTCCAAAAGCCATAAGCAGAATCCAGTCTGAACAAACGACAGAGACCTGGCACAGCCTGAGCTGCCAGCAGGGCCCTCAGACACCTTAAAAAAAAAAAACCTCAAAACACAACAAACCCATCCAAACAAAAAGCCCAAAGAATCCTTCAAACCTCTTCCCTCAACTCTGAGAGAGTTCTTCCAACCACTTCTGTGACAGAGATTTTATTGGTATTTTTGAGCCTCATTCTCAGAGTAAGAAAACATGACATTCTCTGTCAAAGGAGAGAAATCTGCCTTTAAATTTCCCAGATACCATCATATCTGCCCAAGTATTTGCTGAATCAAACTCCTTGATGCCTGGGTTGTTAGCTACTTTCTGAGTCAGGCAGGCAGGTTTGTGTTGACAGCTCCCTTAATGTGAGTGGCAGTAAATGATGGTGTGCCCACAATGCTGGAAAGCTGATATGATTCAGTTCAGTCTCTTGCATCAACAAATGAGGTGGAAGGAAGATTGCTGCCTGATGTTAATGGGCCTTGCACTAATACACAGTAGTACTGCAGCAACTGAGATGTCTGAGGGAGCCTAGTTTACCCTACATCCCCCCAAAGAAGTGTTTCTGTTCATTAGGAGTTCCCACTCTTTATTTGAAAGAAAGGCTGTTCCTTCCATTGAACCATGGTGTCTTACCACACCTCACTGACGTATTAAGTTGCCCAACACCTGTATTCACCAGTTTCTTCCTTCATAACCAAACGGTATTAACCTACTTCCTTATTTCCATCACACTTTAGGATCATGTGCATTTTATCATTCTTCTGCTAGTATATCCATGTTGCTACAGCTAGTAAGATTGGAAGGATTACCTTCCAACAACAAAATTACACCTTTAGACAATTTAGTCAGTTACGCAGAAGTAACAACTCTAGAGTAGTCAAGGCCCCCTGTTCAGCACTGTGGTATTTAAATGCTGAAAAATAATGACAACAGTTTAACACTGCTAATTTAGCAGAGGGACCCAACTATTTCTAAAAGAACTTAAAGTACTACCCTCACTAACTTAAATAAAAAAGGCTCTGGGTCTGATGGAAATGAGTCCAGAAATACCTATATTTGATAGCAAAGTTATTGAGATTTCTCCAACTTTACTTCTTAACCAAAAGACAGATTTTTTTTTCCTCCGGTTTGAAGATTTCACTGCTCTTCCTTCTATTTCTTCTGCTAGCCTATCATTTAATACTCCATACTCTGGTTGCACTGTGTAACATTTCTCCTTGGCTTAAATCCTAAATATCACACTTTTTATAGAAATGTGAGTTTTCAATGCTTTTCTTGTAACAAGTGTTACATGAGCTAAAACACTTTTAATAAAATACACCTAGAAACCATACACATTTCAGAAGCAGAACTCTGATGGAAAAGTTAGAACTGGGTTTTATATTCAAGTATCTCTATTTTAAATTGCCTTTGTTCTTTAACAACCTTATGGCTGGAACTGACATACCTGTTGCTGTTGAAGTGTATTTTTAAAATGAGGACAAGGTGCACTTTGAATGAATAAACAAAAAATCTGCTTCTGCTTCTCAAAGTATGCTGTTACAGTAGTTCTGTAGCTTATAGCTAAAAAATGCTGAAAGCCACTGAAATATGGTACACTCTTTCTGTGGTGAAAAGCACTCTTACCCGGTAATTACTCTTTCTTATAATAATAATACATCATTAAACAATCCAAGCATTAACTTGAATAGTCTGTAGACAAAAAGCAAGTAGCAATCAATAACTGGCTGGTTGGGCTATTTTTTTAATTCCTTCTCCCAGGATGTTTTAAAAGTCTCTCCTTCTAACAAAAGCATCAAATAGTCTCATAACTTCATTCCTACAAAACTTAGACCTTAAAATTCAGAACAGGTTTCTAGGGATATTTCACTGGGACACAGAAACTAATGATTTCAGATTAGAATTAGAACCAATACTGCAAGTTTAATATTACAGGTGAGTAAGAATAAGAAGTGGATGGAAGGATACGAAAACTCTCCAGCAGTTCCCTATCACTGCAGGGAGCTAGCTGGTACCTGCCAGCACAGCATCCAGCACATTGGCTAACACGTAAGCTACAGCACTACAACACTTCCTCATGCAAAGTAAGCCTTTAAACAGTCAAGCACATTTCCCAACTCCTCAGAAGGGATTTTGATGCAGGAAACATTGCCAGACAACCGCTCATGAGTCAAGTTTTATGTATGCAAACATAAGCCTATCTTACTAACAACTAAGGGCTGGCTGCCACCCCAAAGGAGGCCACCCTGTTTCCCTTAACACTTTGCTATCCCCATTACCCACAGCAAGGCTTTTGTGTCTTCCTCCCTCATACGAGCACCATTGTTTTGCAAGGTCCTGCAGTAAACGCATTCAGGAAGAAACTAGCAGAAAACAGAACCATAAAAACAACCCTTGCTGGTTTCTGGCCAGATGAGCTCACAGAAATATTTCCCTTCTGGGGCAAAATATGACCAGCACTGGCAGAAAGGATGGGGAGAGTACAAGAATCAGAAAAGGCCAGAGTCAAGAGTCACAGTCACTTGAAGAGCCAGAGAAGTCAGCCCAACACCTCCCAAGCAATTACTAGCTCTGAGACTGGCAATACTCTAGAAACATGGTGATGTCTTTGGGGAAGAGGGAGAAGACATCACTGTGTGGCAATGCACAAAATCCTGCAGTCTACTTTGGAACTCTACTGGCTTTATTGGACCATTGATACTACATGAGTGTGTGAGAAAAAGAACAGAATAAATGCATCTTTTCATTACAATAAAAACCAACAAGCTTCATAAAATCTTAAAGCTATCAAATCTGCTCAGTGTTAGGGTAGAAACAGGTTACCAGAAGTTCAACAGTGCCAGAACACTCACACACAGTTTCATTCATTTGCTAGAATTTCAGCCAAAATTTAAAGGAAAAGCAAATTACTTAAAACTAAATGGCAACAAAACCCAAGATTTTTCCTTCCCTGTTTCTTCTGTAATTAAAAAGACAAAAAGTAGGACTCTTAGAAATTTCTAAGTACACTTTGAATTCTAGCCAAAACAAGTCTACAGTTCCGTGTGCCAAATAAGTTGATTCTATAAATTACTATAGCACATTTTCTCTTTTGTATTTTAGAATCTCAAGCACTGCCAAAACAAGCCAATTTAAACCTCGCCTCTCTGGGTGGTGACTTGAAGTTTAAGTTTTGTTGGCCTTAAATCTAGCATTTGGCTCTCTTTCTGTTACTGCTTTTAGCTCTAGCAACAGCTTTCAGACTTTGCTTCACTTTGTACTTTACTTTTTCATACTCCAACACAATGAAATTTGTGTAAGTGCCCAGCTTTGCTCAGCCACTAAAAATAAAATGTTATCCTTTATAAGGATTATCAAATAATTGAGACACTCTTCACATTCTGTTGAGTATGTAAAATAACAAAAAAAAAAAGAAAAAACACTTTCTGCCTTTTTGAAAGGGACAACTATGACTCAGTACCCGGGAAAAAAATTCTTACGTTCCAGTCACAAAGAATATTATTACCCTTCAATGTACTATCACTTAAGTGTTTTGCAGATCACACTGTGTGAAAGGGTAATAAGGCATCAAACCTCTCTTCCTATCCCTATTTGTACACAAAATGTTACTGACTTAGGTTCAGATGAAAAAATATCAACCCTCCCTTCAAGATGGAGAGCATTCTGAAGATTCACATATGTAATAGGACAACTCAGAATAAACACCACATGCAGCTCCACAGTATGTGTTCACATGGACTAAAATTGAAGAACATACTCCTTTAGAAAAGGAATGGCCCACATAATGTTAAGAAAATGGGGAAGGGAGAAGGGAGAAGGGAGAAGGGAGAAGGGAGAAGGGAGAAGGGAGAAGGGAGAAGGGAGAAGGGAGAAGGGAGAAGGGAGAAGGGAGAAGGGAGAAGGGAGAAGGGAGAAGGGAGAAGGGAGAAGGGAGAAGGGAGAAGGGAGAAGGGAGAAGGGAGAAAGGGAGAAGGGAGAAGGGAGAAGGGAGAAGGGAGAAGGGAGAAGGGAGAAGGGAGAAGGGAGAAGGGAGAAGGGAGAAGGGAGAAGGGAGAAGGGAGAAGGGAGAAGGGAGAAGGGAGAAGGGAGAAGGGAGAAGGGAGAGGGAGAAGGGAGAAGGGAGAAGGGAGAAGGGAGAAGGGAGAAGGGAGAAGGGAGAAGGGAGAAGGGAGAAGGGAGAAGGGAGAAGGGAGAAGGGAGAAGGAGAAGGGAGAAGGGAGAAGTGAGAAGGGAGAAGGGAGAAGGGAGAAGGGAGAAGGGAGAAGGGAGAAGGAGAAGGGAGAAGGGAGAAGGGAGAAGGGAGGAAGGGAGAAGGGAGAAGGGAGAAGGGAGAAGGGAGAAGGGAGAAGGGAGAAGGGAGAAGGGAGAAGGGAGAAGGGAGAAGGGAGAAGGGAGAAGGGAGAAGGGAGAAGGGAGAAGGGAGAAGGGAGAAGAGCGAAGGGAGAAGAGCGAAGGGAGAAGAGCGAAGGGAGAAGAGGAGAAGAGAAGAGAAGAGAAGAGAAGAGAAGAGAAGAGAAGAGAAGAGAAGAGAAGAGAAGAGAAGAGAAGAGAAGAGAAGAGAAGAGAAGAGAAGAGAAGAGAAGAGAAGAGGCTGTAGGGACTGTAGTGATAGGACAAGGGGTAACGGGTTGAAACTTAAAACAGCAGAGGTTTAGAAATTCTTTACTGTCAGGGTGGTGAGGTACTGGAATGGGTTGCCCAGGGAGGTTGTGAATGCTCCATCCCTGGCAGTGTTCAAGGCCAGGTTGGATGAAGCCTTGGGTGACATGGTTTAGTGTGAGGTGTCCCTGCCTATGGCAGGGGAGTTGGAACTAGATGATCTTAAGGTCCTTTCCAACCCTAACTATTCTATGATTCTATGAAAATTGGGAATACTGGTAAACAGAACTGCACTGAATCTTAATTCAAACAAATGTGGTATACTCACTTAACTGAAGGGCTACAGTAGATGAAGTTCATGTCCTTTTGTGCCCATTCCACAAACCCCAATAGCCAAACAAACACACGAGTACTTCACTGAACTTTTGCAAGTGATGCGAAAGTCCAGTGAATCTAACAAATACATGTTAACATAGGGTGCATATGAATCAAATGTAAAAATTCAAAGTACAAAGAGCTCCAGTCCATTGTAATTCACTGCACATATCTAAAGATGTAAAATTTATACTTAGAAGGTCACACAAAGGCAGTAATCATGTACGTCACTCAGGTGCACATACGTAACTTCAACTTTAAAAAATCTCAGTATGTCACCAATTACAGTATCAACTTCACATGAAGTAATATGGACTGTTGTGAGGATTTTATTCTTTTCTTTTTAAAAAAGCAATAAATAGATCTGAAGCCACTTCCTTTGACGTTTTCAAGTTAACTGTTGAATTTTTAAACATCAGAGGCTTAACTTGCCTTGAGTAACACATATATTCTTAACTAATTATCAAGAAACCGTAACACTGTATACACTTGAGCCCTTAAGATCTCTTTAGCCTAGTTTTCATTTTCCTAAAGGACTCAGAGTGTATCATTATCTTAATCTGCTAGGAAGAAACAAGAGAAAATGAAAACCAAAATCAAACCACCCACTACCTACGAAATATTACATAAAAAGACAATAAAAGACAAGAAAATCTACACCTGCTGTTACTAAAAAAAGGTTCAAAGTGAAAAGAAACTTCATACATGGTCCTCTTAAGTGAAGCCTAAGTTATCCAAAGACTAACTAAGTTTTTAAGTCTTAAACATCTAGTACACCTTATTCACAGAAAATATAAATTAAACATAGGTTAACCCTTTCACTGTAAAATCAGAGTTTAGCAGTTTACAAAAGATTCTAAAAATACAAGAGAAGCTAAGCCACTTCATCTATCTTGCTATTAAGAATAAAATACCTTTGAAGCTAAAATTCTAGACTTGCTGCACTTGATTATATACAGAGTAATGCCATCCACAATGTCCTACAGACAACTAATAGAAGAATCTGATGTGGTACCTGCTCTGATCTAGTGTTGCACCTAGCACCTTTTATACTGAAAGCCAATTACATCTCCTTCACACCCACATCCCTCATTCTAAGACAAGGTTTACAAGATTTTGTTAAATCATTATAATAAAGCTTCTGCTGAAAAAAAAAGGTATGAATTATAGAGGGGAACACCTGTATTTCAAACAGGTCTCAACATTTGGCCTAAGGAAAATACTGACTGCAATTACAACAGTGTCATCATGTGCATGCCGTCTTTTACACATGAAATCCACTGAAAGCCATTTTTAAAACAGCTCCAAAATTAGACGTCTGGAACTACAGCAATCTTCAGACTGTTAAGCTTCCAGACCACAGCCAGCTCAGAGCAGGGCTGATTAGCTCAATCACAGCACCTTGTTAAAAGCAGCCAAGAGCTCCAAACTGAATCTAAATCACATCAAGCAACTCAAAGCACAGGCAAAAGTACTTTACCCTCAAAGCATCAAGGATACTAAAATAAAAAAGGATGGATAACCTGCACAAGTTCATGAGTTAATTAAAACCCCATGATACATAATATTTCCACAGACAGCACATATATCAACAATAAAAAGTAGTATTTAGAAGAAGCCTAGAAATCAACCTCATGAACACTCTTAAATTATGGAATACTTCAAAGTTTAATGTTCTGTTTGAACTTAGCAGTTGCAAATATGGTTATAGGACAAAAAGAGTTATAAGGGGGGAGGCAATATGCTATTGATCAGAGAGGGGGGAAAATCAGAGCTAGCAGCTCTAGCTAGGTCTTTACTAGCTCTTTCTTTGTCCCTTGATGTTGTCAGCCTCATTGGAAAGGAAAAACTAATCTGTAGAACTTATTTTATTTACTTTTAAATGCAACCGAGGTAAATCAAGGCCACCAGCAGCCTAAAGAGGAAGAACAAACCACCTGCAGAGGTCAGTATTCTAAAAGCACGTCAGTAAAAATTAAGCAAAATATATCAAATTCTTTTTTTAGGAGGAATATTTTACTATGCCTATTGAATGACAGTAACCTAATGCATCTATACACATGGATGCATTCTTCTCTGTCCTTTGGCCAAATAGCACAGAACTAATTTTGCTCTGATCAACACAATGTGGAAGAAGAAAAACAAAATTCTTGAACTGGTTCATCGCAGGGGTAATACCTGAATAACTGCTTAGTGAATTTAATGTCAAGAATTTTGTTTCGCTAAGCAAGCCTCTATATAATATTAAATATTATATAGAATGTATGTATTCTATAGAGAATATTCTATATATATGAGAGAGAGCAATGGCACTATAAAGTCTACTTTCAAATTTACATATAAAGTTTTCATACTAAAATCAAACAGTAAAATTACTTCTCAGACAACAGAATTTTGCTCAGCTCATATCACAAAATGCGTATGCTACAGTAAAAGGTCGTTCTGGAAGACTGAGAAACACACACAGTTCAAAAATTTTACATACTCACTGTGCAACAAGTAAAATATCTTTTACTAGACCATGAAAAGGATTTAAAATATAGAAGACTGCATTAATGTGCTCTACAGTGAAAAGGATCACGAGAATTCTTACCATTGCATCTTTTCTCTGAAAGTGTATGACATGCACCAGACAAGATACCAGGTTTAATCAAAGTTTTCTATTGATTTCAGCAGGAAATTTAAGTTATGAAATTGAAAAGGAAAGGTACACAGTTATTCAGTCTTTCCCACAAAAAAAGAGCATTGCAACAACAGATCTAATGAACCTTCAGCAATAACATTAATGTTTGATTCATATACAAAACTTTGGTTTGAAATTCAGGTTTTCAAATACAAGGCAGGAGAAAGTCACCATACCTACTTACCAAGCAGGACACAGAAACAGTATTTTTTCTGAAAAGGGTCAATATGAACAGCTTAGATTTAAACAAATGTATGTTTCATCCTGCACCAGTGACTCACTGGTTTTTAAATGTCTTTTTCTTATGTTTGTTTACCATTGTGTTTGGTCTTCCGGACATGCTGTAAATGATTTTTTTTTCCTGATTTCCAGTCCTTCCCTTTGGGAAATAATTTTTTCTCCAAGGTTCTCCAATTTTCCATCCTCTTCAATACACATCCAGTTCCTGTATTTGCACCTGGCTGTCAGTTACAGAAACAATTCAGTCTCCAGACAACCATTTATGTGACAGGGGTTAGCAGCAATGGTCAACAGGTTGATCTGACAAAGCATTTGTTTAGAAACCTGCTTCTGCCACATCATAGTCTTGGCTCTTTGAATTTTATTTTCTTTTTTCCATCAAAAACAAGGAATCTATCTACTGATCTAGAACACTGATGTTATCCAACTACACAGAAAAAGCAAGCCAAAAGTTCTTTGAATAACACAACCTTTGAGAAATCCTATCAGCAGAACTCCCTGAATCAAGGACCTCAGCACTCTTCAGCCTATTTAAGCAGCCAAAGTGTGAAGCAATTAATTGACTGTATGATCACAATATTAAATATCTCCCACTGCCCATGTTCAAAGTGAAGCTGTTGAACAACAGAGGAACTACTTCTGAGAAAAACTTTTTTGCTGACTACCTCTAGGACCAATACCAGCAACATCCTCAGTTCTGTGCCAGGCTACACCCTATGCTCAATTGTCTACTGACTAAGCATAGTCTGGAAAAAACACTTATAGCTGGCAAATATGATCTTTCACTATCACTGCCAGAACCACTATATGTGATGATTGAGACCATCTCTCTACAACTTCACTATCATCTAGTTTTTAGGAAACACTGAAGTACTCTGCCATTTAAGAGTGTTAGGTGCAGTTATTAAAAAACTTACTTGAATTTTTATTTCATAGAAGGGTGCCTTCTGTAAGTCTTCAACCAAAGAACAGTTGCTGTAAAAGTCACTGTGCTACAAACACCACAAACCTCAGGCAGAAGGTGCAATTCCTCGTCAACACACTTTCACTGCATACCCACATCTGTACTATGTGGTAGCAAAAGTAGACAGAAAGAATCTATTAAAGTCTGAAATCGTTCCACACTCCAGAAAATAATTATACATGTGCTTGTGTAAGTAAATAAATATAAAAAATAAACTAACAGCCAACTAAATCACTATTTCCTTTATAGTCATTCCAGTTCAAGAATACAGGGTAAAGCCAGAAAGAAAAAACACTTAACATCCAACCTAGGACAGAGACTGACAGCTTTCAGTGCACTTGGCCTTGAACACTTCCAGGGATGGCAAATCAAAAGCTTCTCTACACTAGCCAGCCTGAGACAGGAACAATCCTAACCAGCTACAGTCTGAAATGACATTTAATACCTGTTGCCTTTGACTGAGACATGCTAGGAGATTACAGCAAACATGCTATAAAAAAGCACTGAGCTTTCTTATAAAGGACAAAGTTATTACATGCCTCTATATGGATTTTCTTTACATGGACCTTTTATTGTGAATGGATGCATGCACTGATTGGTATGATAATAATTGCTTTTTATATTATATGATATTCACATATGTACTGGAAAAGATACACTTGATAAAATATGTAAAACTTAGTCAGTAAAGACTGGACAGGTTTTTAAGCAACCTCTGCTTAGTGGAAGGTGTCCCTGTCTGTAGCACGGGGCCAGAACTGGGTGATCTTTAAGGGTGCTCCCAACCCAAACTATTCTGTGATTCTGCATTAGTCTATACCAATGGATATAAGTTTACCTGCAAACTAGAAACTATCTTAAATATTATATGCAGTATTTGCATGGAAAACATTTTCAATCAGTGTATTAGGTTTCTAGTTCTCTCTTACATCTACCACACCTGTCTTTGGAAGCAAAGATGGGAAAAGATAAGAATTAATTCACCAGACAGTTTTTCCATATTAAAAAAGGTCCCAACTATATTCAGAAAGGAAAAAAATGTTTTATTAAAGACTGCTGAAACAAAAATGAGAATAAAAAGATGCAGGAAAAAAATGAATGGCTGCAAAACAAGCAAGAGGAGTCCTAAGGATTCAGGGAAATGGGATGGGTCAGGAGGTAGAACAGTTAAGTAAAGGACAAGGAAAACTAAAAGATGAGTACAAAGTTTAAACCTTTAAGAACACCAAATAAAGTATGTGCTGCTAATCAGCGTATGTGCACACGCAGCTCCCTGACCTCTTCTTCTCCTGACCATTTCAGTAAGCACTCCATGATAACCTCTCAGATGAACACCCCTGCCTTTGAACGTGCAGGCATGTGGCACACAAACAACCTCCAGCAGGCAGGGCTCCCCGCATGCTCCCAGCCCTCAGCTATGCCACCAGGTGAGAGCTGCTGCACCAGTGCTGGGCTTCCTCCTAGCTGGAGCACGGGGAAGTCAGCCTCCTCCTGTCTTACCTAAGCAAGACTGCTTTTTCGGATGGCAAAGTGGGAAGGCGATGTACATTACCACTTTGAATAGATTTGGCTTTAAAAATAAAAAGCACCACAAACAAATCCCCACACACAACTTCTGCCTACACTGTAACCAAGAGCAAAAAGAAGGAAAATTAGAGCATGTATTACTAAGACAGATTTTTAAGAAAGGCAATCCTTTCCCATAGCATGCTCCATTTT
Organism: Melopsittacus undulatus; assembly: GCF_012275295.1. Lineage (NCBI taxonomy): Eukaryota > Metazoa > Chordata > Aves > Psittaciformes > Psittaculidae > Melopsittacus > Melopsittacus undulatus. The sequence goes on from NC_047535.1 coordinate 18,883,204, forward strand.
ATCATCCAGGTGCTGTAACAATATCCATTTGCTATTGAAACTGAGTTATGTTACAAAAGATCAGATAACAGTAACAGGCAACATTGGACTATTAACGCCACAACCTCACAAAGTATTTAAGCATGATATTGACTTTGTAAGATTTAAGATAACAGCACACACACAACAGCCTATCCTTATATAAAACATCAGCATACTGATATTAAATGGTTGGATTAATGGATTATAAGGGAGTAACACCATAAATTAATTCTGATACATCTCAAAGTTGCTGAAAAAGAGAAGAGAGAAAAAAGGAAAGAAAGAAAGAAAGAAAGAAAAAGGAAGAGATCAGCATTCTAGAAGTATCCCTGGGGGAAAGTAGCAGCCGATCACGGCACACATTACCTCTGCCCCTTGTTCATCCATCTGCTGCACCCCAAGGAATGCCACAGGGGAAGCAAACATGTGGAGCACAGCTAATAACAGCAATTCTGTCCATATTAGAAACTAATTATCACCCTTTCCTATCAGGATCAGTGCTTCCAGAATTATAAGCAATTTACCCTACTAAATGCAGTCTAGAATTTAACACTCAATAGCTTTTTTTAAAAAAAAATGCCAATTTGGACCTGTATGTAAAACAAATTTTATTATTTCCTTTCTGTACAACCTGCTCTCTTGCACCTGAAGATTTAAATTTTGGGGGGTTTTGTGGTTTTTTTTAGTGAAGGGTTGAACAGAATGGAACTCTGCTTTAACACAATCCTGTGCATTTTAACTCTCGGCTCAAAACTGCACAGTAGCTGTGATTAAGTCCAAGTAAATCTAAGAAAAAAAGACAAACATTGGGTTTGTATTGTTTTAGCAATCTTCTGGAAATAACCAGCACAAAATCCCATTGCTCCCTACCAAATATACTACTTCTCATTAGACACACGGACTATAAAACTACAAAATGAGATAAAAAGCTCTGAATAGCATTTTATATACTGACCTTGCAAATAGAAATCTGAGTTTTCCCTTGGTCTATTTTCATTCTACCAAACTAAAAATTAAGAACTTGGAGAACTGCTGAGATTCCTCTGCATTAGGCTGCTATGAGAAAGTAATTTTACTTCAAAATAATCAAGAAAAATTTGTTTTGCTGTAGTTAACATTACCTATTTGAGACATTGCTTCTGCACACAAGTGATCCAAATGGTCTACAGCACAATCCAAAGAAACAGGGTACACTAAGGAAAATCATACTATGAGTGCCACAACCTGAATAAAGAGCATTAGGCAGGGATCAAAACAGTACTTCTCTCCCAAGGATCTTAATTTCTATTTGTTTTCAATCCATCCACTCCTGGAGCAAAGTACTTCTTTAGCCCTCACAAGCCCTAGTTCTGTATCACAGCCCACCAAGACCAAAGTACTCTCTTCCAAATTTCCTCCAAGCCCCTCTTGGATAGCCAGCAGGTGTCACTTTTTTGGAAAGACAAGGTCAACAACTCCCTAAGGATTTGAGCACAACGCCTCCTTGAGCGAGCAGTCTGGGATTTGAACTCTGGTCTGCTTGCTTGAGACTGCACATGCTGGCTCAACGCCTTGAGGTAGCAATGTCAAGAACTGTTACAGAAGGATTCACAGAGATGCCTCAAAGATGTAAGTGAAAAGCATTCTAATGAAAATCACCAAATTAATTCCTTTGTATCCCTGAAAAACAGACAGATATTACCTTATAAAACATTTTCAGATGGAAATGAAACAGTCCCCAAAACATAAATAGAACTTAAGAGTCAGATGCTGAAGAACTGTAAAAATACAGCAGAGCACTACTTTCTGTAGACAGCCAAGTCTTACACTAGCATACATCCAAACTACTTCTAAAGCTATCTTTTTAAAATCAAAAATAGTTGAGATTGTATTTATGATCAACTACATCCTTCAACATGAAGGGATACAAAGAACAAACCTAATGCAAAACGCCAGCAATCTGGCTTAATAAGATTACAGTACATTAAAAGGTGCTCATAAGCATTTTCTATAAATGAAATGTAAAGCCTGATGACTACATACGATCCGGAAGACCAACCTAAGCTCATAATGAAGGTGTGACAAAGCTTAGTACCTAACACACCAACAGAATCGGTGTGGTTTTGAGGTAGCTCAAAATTCTACACCAATTTTAAGGCAGCCATGTTCTCACTTCTCAAAATGACAGTGCATTTACAGGGCAATAGCACATGGCTGGAAAAATTAAGCCATGTGTCAAATACCCTTAAAGAAATTAATAATATATGCATATTTAACTCTGTACTAAACAGTTTCTGGAATATGATGAAAAAAGGATATTATGATCTTTTATAGGCAAAGCAAACTGTCAGACTAAATAAATCTCAAGAACTGTATCCATTAATTCATTAAGTAATAGCAGTGAAAAGAGGGGGGAAAAAAAATCAGAACCCAACACCCCTGCACTCCTCACACATGCTCTCTACCAGTACACAGCAGAAAGTACTACAGTGAATCAATAAGTATCAGGCAAATTTGGTTTTGTTTCACCACCTTTGCAATTTTGAGCATGTTTAACCCCACGCCTACCACATACATACACAGCTATTCTTATATCATCATCTGCACCCCTCAAGAAAACAATCCTACAGAAGATCATCTAGACTAGTAAGGACACCAATTTGCCAAGAGATCTGACATCAGCAAAGATAAACAGCATATAGACTCTTCTACCAACACTCTTACTTACGTATCAGTCTTAGCTTGATTCAGTAACTAAATTTACATTAAAATACTTGTACAACTGTACTTCTGTTTCCCATAAGCACTGTGTTCTTTAATGTATCAGTGTGAATCATTCCCTTGCTTAGGGAGGAAAAAAAACCCAACCCACAAACAGACAAAAACCCATTAATCAAAAAGCATCAAACATAGAAGCAAACATCATTTCACTTTGTAATTCATACCTGGTTGTCTGGCCAATCAAAAATCAATTAAGTCTATACCACCCAAGGTCTTTATTTCTCTAAATGACATCTCAAACCATAGATACAAAGACAAATTCCATTTTATTTATAAGAGTTACCAGAAGGTCACTGTGCATGCACAATGCATACAGCGTGCGAGGAGGAGGATCTAAAGTAAGGATACTCTTACACAAGCCAGTCACCCATTCTTGCCACCATCTACAAATAATAATTACAAAAAAAAAATTAAAATACATATATCCCCTCTATAAACTAAAATAACCAAAAGATTTTTCGTGTTTGTTAAATTAAAACTCAATTCCTAAAAAAATATATTAATTCTTTTACTTGGAATTCAAAAGGTATGCAGGCCTTTGAGTAAATTATGTAAGTACAACCTGGTATCTATGTCTAGTAATTCCCATAATAAAAGCAGAGTTTTAAGTAGAGCTCCTTTCTGAGAGCAGATTTTTTTTTCCCCCCAAACACTAGCAACTTCTTGCAGGCCACAATATAAGACAAAAAGGCAAACTTCTTAACCTGTTCCTCCTAAAGAGTGCAGATCTAACTACAGACATCCAGATACATACAGCTGGATTGGAAGCTGCATAAGGAAAACGGGTTCTGTTCTTGTGTTTTAATAACATGCAGCAACCTACTACATGTAAGTACCCCCACAGGCAGCAGAAAGGGAGGCAGTATTCACAGAAATGTAGGTATATTCAGACAGCTTCTACTCTGCAGTATCCATGCTTACCAAGACACTTTCTTCACTGCAGTACACCTTGTGTTACCATAACATTTACTTTTAAAGTTTTCCATTCCCAGCGGCAGCCACATTTTACAGGAAATACTTTTAAGGGCATGCAATATTATTAGATTTTATTTGGAGGGGTAAAAAAATAAATTAACAATTTAGGACAATTTCCACTAATACAAAGGAGTACTAGAGGGAACTGCTAAAATTTATCAAAATCTCCAAAGTCAAAATAGAAGGGCCAAAGACAAAGAGGCCAAAGTGTGCTGTATCCAGCACAGAGAGAGCTCCAGCTTGAAGTACAGTAGAGGTATAGCAAGAGAAGGGTACTTTAAGTACAGAGTCAGCTCTCTCCTCACACAGGCATCTGCAGGGCACCTCCAGTATCAGGCCACACAAACATCCAAAACGTAACAGAGAACCATTTCCAGGCTATGAAAGTACATCCCTTTGGACTTCTACTTCCCCATAAATAATCTGGTAGGAGCGAATGACAACTGAACACAAAAGGTCAGAGGCAACAACTTCCCAAGTAACTGGCACTGCCCCAAGCCATTAGAATGAAGTTATGGATAAGTAAAGTTTCTGAACCTAAATTTCCACACCCCAAAAATACTTTAGCATCCTGCTTGAACTCTCCCTCTCCAACCAGCCAATCCCTAACAGCTTCTTTCTGCTATTGAAACCAGACTGGCAGTAAGGGCAGAATGAATTTGTTCACTGCAGAACATAAACCACAACCAAGCTCTACCACACATGCAGCACTAGCTGCACAAGCAAATGGCTTTCAGCCAGCTTGACTCCTATCAGTCAGGGGCAGGAATAAAACCAGACAGGCCACTTAAGCAAGGTTTGTTCACTGTGGGACAGCAACAGAAGATTTATTTGCACAATTGGAGCCATTATGCCAATAACTTCTGTTCACTGAGACCCTTTGCAGAAATCCAGGTGGTTACCTTCCCTCAAAGGAAAAAGTTACAGCACAGAGAATACGTAGAATACACTGCAATAGTTCCAAAATGGCCAAGGCCACCTGAATTACAGTGTGTAAACAGGAGAGTAAAAACTGCCAGCATGCAAGTGGCTTCACCACAAACATAGTACAGGATTTTTATCCAGCCCCTAAACCACATTCCAACAGTAATATCCTGTCCTATAAAGGCAATACCACTACTGCAAGTGAATTCTATTAGGTATAAAATTCTTAGTCTTGTAATTACTTTACACTATCAATATTTATTTTGCAGTCTATACACAAACCAAATCAACCACCCCATCTAAACCAGGTGCCTGACTTCTAACTATACAGATTAATATCACTGACAGGTTCACTGGTCTAAAGTTACATCATTTACTTGACTGAGATAAAAGAATGTAAATTAATCTAAAGTCTGGGAAAAGGAACACAGGAAACACTAACTGGACATGCTCTATCAATTCACTTAAGGCCAGGAAGAAAGAAAATAATAATCAAGAATAAAATGAGAATTCAGAAAGTGTTTAAGAATAATAACAGACTTCCAAAGTAAAACTGACCAGCAAGAAAATTGCACACTTCTGAGGTGATCAAGAAGGATAAGGTATTATAAGATGCTGTGATCAACTGCAGTACATTTATGCATAAACCAAATACACTAACAATAGATTACCTGACAGAACTTTAAAGAAGCTAAAAACCTAAAAAATTATGTAAATGGAAAGTGACAAAGTTGACAAAAATCAACAGATTTCACTGAATTAACAAATGCCCACTGAAATTCCATGTGTGCTTAGAGATAACAATCAAAACACAAAGACTAAAAATGTTTTGGATAAAGGAAAAGGACAGATTCCTTTCCCCGTGAAATGAGATTATACCAGAATTTCAGCAACCCGCCCCACAGCCTCAGCCCATTTGCGACTGTGATAGAGCAGCGTGAAGAGGAAAGGCAGCCAGTATTTCAGAGCTGACAAAAGCAGTGCACCAGATACCTTTAGTGCTTTTTCACTTCCAGTTTGTTTATTACTACTACTGTTACAGAACACACAAGGTACTTCACAAGTGTAAGCATGCTTTACATTTTAAGCTGCCCTTTTTTTTTTTAAGGTAAATTGAAAAGGCACAGACACAGATACCAGCTTTGCATTACACCATAAACAAGCATGCCCAGGATTTTTGAGTAAAAGGCATCAGACTTCAGAGAAATTAAGTCATTCCTTATCTTGCTAAATGGTATCTGAAAAAGCACAACAAACTTCTTAAGAAGAAATAATTATATCACTCTCAATAGTGTAATTCCAGGTAAGTGCCAATTAGTTCTATATACTGGGTGTATATTTCAAAGATTGTTCCAGAAGACCTGGAAACAAATAATAATCTTTTTTTTTTAATCTGTCTGCATTTAAAGTCAATAAGCCATGAGGCTTCAGAGGGAAAAGCTGGCTGAAAACATATTTAAAAGCCTATTCCTAGCCCCAGGAGAACAGAAAGTCTCAAAACACTAAAGCTGTCACTGGTTCAGGGGTGATTGCAGACACTGCTGTGCCTCCCAATCACATTTTCAGTTGTAAATTTCCAGAAATATACGTGTGAGAAGAAATTTTAAGACAAGTAATTTTTAAAAGGAAAAAGATTTGAAACTGCTCAAAGGTGATTATGATAATCTTCATTTGAGGCTGTCTGGAAGAATACACATACAGTAAAAGTGAATCAAAATATATTTCAGAACACAGCCACTATTCCTAATATTTATGGTCCACACCTCTCCATGTATCATGTATTCTTTCCTTGTAATAGATACATACACTACCACTTCTGCAGGATACCACTGTATCAGGAACAGCAATGAAAGAGAAAGATGATGAATTGTCCTTGGGCATTTTGTCCATCGAGACATGTTAGGAAGATTAATGTAAAGTAAAAAACACAATACAGTATAAAGCATTTAGGACTGGCATTCATTTAGTTCATATTGTGCAAATGCTTGGAGGAACTGCATACACTTAGAAACAGTTAACTGTATTAATGACATGGATGAAAGTCAATGAAAGACAATGAAAATGACGAAATAAAATTAAATAATATTAAACATTATCTGAACATCCAAATTCAAATCTACCCTGTGCAAAATAAGTTAATTTTACTGTTTTTCTTGATACCCAGTGACAGTTATATTACAACAGTTTTAATTACTACATTAATACTTAATATTAGAAGCAGCCACACCAGCAAACTGTTATCAAAAAAAAAAAAACCCAAATTTTTTAACAGCTCATCTTTTTTTCTCCTTAGAATTGAGAAAAAAAATTCCTATTAAAAAGTAATCATTCAGAAATGGAAAACGTACTCCACATCAAGGCCAGAACAAAGCCAACCCCAGCTACCAAAGCCAGTAACAGAAGCCTGGTAGTGGACAGTAGTGAGCACATGGGAATAGACACGGCCATCTGCATGAAGAGCGCTAAGGGCAGAGGAGTACAGTTCTTTTCTTTCCCAGCTTCAAAGTACAACACTACTCTTACAAAATGTTGATGGTCTTAAGCTTTCTTTGTTCTGAGTTTCTGGATAACACAATCCTGCCAAAATAAATAAAGTTGCTTTCATACTCTGTTTCATTACCATTTAACTCAGACAAATATTCTTCAAGAATTAGTTGGAGAAGACCTCTATCTACAATAATAACACAGTGAAGGATCAAACATATACCTTGCACATTAACAACAAATAAAGTGGTAAGAACCCCTTCTTGCACATCAAGCACATGGAAGAGCAAACAGCCTTCCCAGACTAAGTTTCACCCAGATTACTGCCATAGGCTCCCCTGGAAGATACTTCTACCTCCCTATTTCCCCAGCTTTCTGTATCTCTAAATACTAGCCTCAGTGCAAGCATCCTACTTCTCATAAAAGCTGCTGTGAAGTTTAAAAATAAGTATTTCAATTGCTTGCATTACAAGAGAAAGCTGATAGGATTTATAAAAAAAAAAAAAAAAGCCTCACAAGTATCACATTCAGAAGCTGCTGTATGTAACCTATAAATTGGGGTGAGCAGTTAATTCATCTTCCTAAAGGAACGTTTAATTCCTTAAACTGGTTCACACTCTCTCCCCTTTCACTGTTTTCTAAAACATTGTCCCTGCCAGCTATATCAGAAATTCTATTTAAAGTAAGAGAGAACAAAGTTACAATTTTTGGAACACAGTTTTTATCCCAACCCAGATGATTTTACTGAGGTTTACAGAATGTAAAGCAGCTTTTTACTCCCCCAAAAGCTAGAACCAAATATAAGCCAATAGTCATAACACCTTAGTTTGGCAAAATAGACTAGTTTAATTTTGCGCTACAAAGCATTGTTCCAGAGCCAAGGCATTGTTTTTCTCTTACAGGATACTTACATACAATGTAGATTTTAGTAATCAAACACAACTGAGACCAAAGCATACTGTTAGTATGTAAAGTGTTTGTTTTCAAAATATCTGTAGTGCTTGAAGTCTTCCCCTTTGACATGTATTTACTCATCAGTACTTCTTAAACTTCCCCTCACATACCAGAATTATGATACAAGAATTGTGTATTTCACAGAAGGCTCTATTTAATGGTATACAACTATTTTTATGACAAAAGAAACAAACAAGTTAAAAAGCACTTCAGGGGAAGGAGAAATTAATGTTTTGAAACTAAGTTCTCCATGATCATTAGGTTAAATCAAATTTATTTCATAACTTTAGAACACATGCTGCTATAGCACAATTAGCTTTTCCATCTCTGTTTAAGCATAGGTTCTATCTACGACATCCCAAAGAGTATTTATTCAGTACGCAGAATATACAGGCACAGTAGCAAATGCAGTCACATTTCACACAGCCTCATTTCTTGTTTCAGTCAGAGTAGCTTTTGTCAAAAAACCCACTCAATTACTGAATCTTTTTAGACGACTTGTTACCATATCCATGATTATTAGATCATGGCCATGGGCTAGACACTGGTACATATATCCAGCTGTCAAAGTGCATTTAATCCATTAAATACAAAGGATAGCTATGGACAGGACTGTTTTCTGTTTATGCGCCAGGAAGCCCTTTTTTTTCTTCCTTGAAAAATTTTTGGCAAATGTATTTATCTGCACTTTCTTATTTGGATTAGATTCAAATGCAATTTACAGAAATGAGAAGCATATGTAATCTGTGAGGGTGTGCTAAAATGACTTCTAGAACATTGCTATGAGTCCTAGACTGAAATGTCTACTTCCACCTTTTTAAATAACAGAACTTGTAGTTAAAAAGCTGTATAGTAGATACAGTAAGAACTGTATTGAAAATGAAAACCCCAAAACTTCATCAATGTAAGTAAAAGATTGAATTAAACAAGCAGAGAAACAGAAATCATACACAAAAGCAGGGACTGAATATTAACACTGCAAGTATGTGCAAGCTGATTTAACTCTGCTTAGGTATGAACTCATTAACCATTCCAATTCCACCATTTCCCTGAGGATGTTAAAAACCACCATCTCTTCTACAGTGTGAACACTAGACCTAATTTTATAGCTGAGAAAACCAGAGAATAGAAAAGTTCTTCAAAGAGACATAGGAACTACAAAGTATGATACGAGCAGAAATTCTGCCTCTTTGCCATGTCCTTTAAAACTAAAGTTCTCTCTCTCTTCATTATGCAACAACACGACCTTGGCAAAAGTTTTTGATGGAGATATTAATGCCTGCTTTAGCTTATTTAAATTACGAAAACAACAACACTAAGTGTCAAGTAATCGTCTTTCCTAACAATTTGCTATTCCAATTAAATTTTAGACATGAATTTTCATGAAGTCATTAAGACCAAGTATGTCACATCTAGAGATTTTTGAATTTTGTTTATAATTCAGTATTCCATGTCCTTACAATTTAACTGATCTGATTAAACACAGATGAAAACAAAACCAGAGGATACTGAAAAGTATGTAATATCTCAAAATGGAAGCTTGTTACATTAATTACCTGAGCAGCTCATTTAATTTTAGAACCAATCATACAAGTAGAAAAATCTTTCAGAATTTAAATTTCAAAAGATGAATACTTCTCATACTAAACTAATTTTAAATGCTATCCCTGCTAAGCCCAACTAAATCAGGCCAGTATTAATACTTACGTATTCAGAACACAATGAGCTTATCTCAATGTTACTTCATTGAACCTATTGCCACAATCCCCAAAACATTGCCTACTCACTATTAACTGACTCAGAGGCTAAAAGGACACATTAACAGAACTTTTGTTGCAGTCCTGAAAGACCTTCACAGCTCCTTCACATTTCCCCCAAAACATGACTTGAGACAAATTGGCAAAACAGTTATAGAAAGCTTGGGTTATTAATGTTATTTGTTCCCAAGGATAGCTGGAGAGCATCAGTACACATGTCCGCTGATGCAGCATTAAATTTGCTTAAATAAGGGAAACAAAAACAAGCAGACACCTTGCAAAGTCTAATTCCCTTGCTTCACACCCTCACTGCAATCAATGCTGACCTCTCTTTGATGCAGGTCACCATGCCAAGGTCACTTACACCCCGACTTGTCTACCCAGGTTAGACCAACACATGTAGAAACTGCAAGTAACAAGTCCTGTCTAAACTGCTTAGAGCTGCAGCTCAGTAATGCTTCCCAGGGCCAAGCCAACCTGAAGCTATGCTTCGTCCCTACTCTGAGAAAGGGGCAAAAGGGTGCAGGGACTGAAAAACAAAACCCAAGCTTAAGATCACTAGTATGGCACTTGCTCACATTTGCCACAGCAGGCACAAAGGTCTTTACAAGTACATATAAAGTATGATTTCATTCTTCCTTATTTTCACTTTGAAGGATGAAAAAGAATTAAGTGTTTGTTTAATTCTCATCTATATCTACTATTTCAGAGAAAGTGATAAAGTGAAAGCTAAACAGGGGAGAAAGCTTGGTTGGTGACTTCAAATTTAAGGAACACTTAAACATGGAAATCCCAGTGCACATGAAAGAAAATGCTGCACAGTGCTCATCACACTTACAAAAGCTTTTGCTTTTTATTCCTCAGTTTTAAAATTGTTTGATATTTTTAAATAAGGAAAAAAAATTAATCAACTCCATCCTCTCAGCACATGTAGAAATAGATGTTACTGCTGTCTAGAGCATCTGAGCTACACAAATTGTCTCTGAACTCCTCCTACACTTCATCTTGGGGAAGAAAACTTCACTTTCTGAGAAAAAATATCTATCTGATGGAACACAAGAAATTCATAGCGTTTTCTTAATTTGATATCAAAAGCACACTTCAAGAGAGAAGTATTTATACACAAAGATCTAGCCATATCTGCTGAAAAAGGGATCCTAAGTGTAGTGACTCTCCTCCATTAGTATCACATTTAGGGTTCTGTAATATAACATAGGAGTAAGGCAACCATTATACCTGGAAAAAAAGAAAACAAGTTGAAAAGCATTATGAATAAAGCAGCATATTTTTACAGCTATTTTGTGGTAACCAAAATCATGGAGGAAACATTCTAAAATATGCTCCAAGTACCTAAAGGGACTATGAAAGTCACCCAGTGATACTTTTGCAGTGAACACCCAATCTATGCATTCACTCAAGCCAAGAATGTTAAATATAAGAATTGTTCAGAGGATAAAAGTTTAAAAAGACGTAGTTTTATGAATAGGGGTTTCAACCAATAGTTAGCTATGAAAAAAAAGGAAAATCATGTATTTTAAAGATATGTATACTTCCCGCTCTTTTCACTACAGCTATGCACTAATACTGGCCAAGGTACTTTCAGATCAATGCACCAAGCACTTTAGGAGAAGCAACAGCTCTGCCAAGAATCCTGCCTTCAAAAGGACTTTCATTGCTATGGCAACAGCATGTTCTCCAGTATCCAATTCGGAGACAACCTATGACACATACATGAGAGACGGCCAAACTCCAACTGATTCCTCACTGCAGCACAAGTCGCATTGTCATAAACACGCCAGTTCTCACTTGCAGAAATGCAAGCTACAAACCACGGATTTTTTTTTTAATAATAGTTCACAAAGCACTTAGGCTACCTACCAACAAACATGCGTCTAGGAGAAAAAAAAACTTCATTCACTTTACAAAACAATTATGGACTACTCAAAGGCCAAAAGGAATATAATCGTTAGCCTAGAATATAAACTGCATTAT